>NC_080687.1:6645562-7269517 GCF_030445035.2 Dasypus novemcinctus | reverse complement strand
AACCAGTTGAGGACCACCAGGCTGCCTCTCATTGCTCATTTCTGCAGAACTTCTGAATGAATCCTGTAGCTTCCCCACTATTCAGGTTTTTCATTCTTAAAATAGTAAGGTTTGATACTAATTTCTTCTGTAGTGAATCATGTATTAGAAAGTATTCATATATAGCTAAATGCAGCATGGTATCCTGGATTGCATTCCGAAACAGGATAAAGGACATTCTTTAGGGGAACACTGGCAAAATCTGAATAAAGTCTGTAGTTGAGTTACTAGTGTTGGACCTGCGTTAATTCCTTGGTTTTGACATACCACAGTTATGTAAGGTGTTACCATTAGAGGAAGTTGGGTCAAGGGGATACAGTAATTCCCAGCACTACCTTTGCAGTAATACAGTAAATCTAATACTAAAAGCTTTTTTCAAGTACTCATATAAACATTTACTGAGCAGGAAAAGGGAGACCCATTTTTCAGAAACAAGTAAAAACAGATCTAAATATTTTCTTTCTTGGTCCCATTTGAGTTAAAAAACTGTGGGCTGGATTAAAAACTAATAAAATAAATGCTATTATTTTGTTTCGGTCTTTTCACAGGCTGTCCATTCATATGGATGATGAGCTGCGACATATTGCACAAAATTCTCTTCAGGGATTACTTGTTGACTTTTCAGACTGGAGGGAAGATGTGCTGTTTGGCTTCACCAACTTCCTGCTCCGAGAAGTGAATGACATGCATCACACGCTCCTGGATTCGTCCCTGAAGCTGCTGCTCCAGCTGCTCACCCAGTGGAAACTGGTCACCCAAACTCAAGGAAAAGGCTTCGAGCAAGCCCACAAAATCAGAAATGCAGAGGTGCTTTTCACTCTTTCCCCACCAAGTTAAGCCCTTTTGTGTAGACTGCATGTAAATGACTTGCAGCCTGGAGAACTTTTGGGTCTGACTTATGGCCATCTAGGAGGTTTGTAGCTGCTGGTAGCCTTACTTCTTCCAACTGCATCAGTAATGGCCAAGAAATGCAGATTAGGTTTGTTTACATTTACAAGGCCCTTTAGGGAGCAGACTTTTCTTCCAGAGAATTATGTTTATGTATCTGTTCATAAGAGTAAATGACTCTAGGCTGTGAAGATGGAGCTAGAGATGGATATGGATATATGGAAGTTAGCTGCCCACTAGTTTTTCCCTAGTCAGCAATATATCTGTTGCTTTGCCTAGTAAGGACAGTGGAGGAAATGCAGCTTTGCTTCTTTGTACTTTCATATCTTAGTCTTGAATATAGAAATGAATGATGCTTCTGGATAACCTTTTGGAGGACAGGTTGTGGGCAGAGTGTTGTCTGAGGAGAATCCAGAGCAGTGATGACTCAACATTGGCAATGAACAGATAGAGAAAGAGATCTGGCCAGAGAAGGGTGTAACTCAGGGTTGAGGGACGTGGAGGGCCAGGCAGCAGACCAGTGTTTGGGAAACAGTGAGCATCCTGGAAGGGCTAAGTTCAGAGATGACATTAAAGTCCCTCTTCTTTCTTGGCATCCTATGTATACCAAATTGGGACAGGTAGAGAAGCAATAATAAATATGCTTTCGAAGGGAAAACTGAAATTAAGGAGGAAGCTGCTTTATTGTCTGCCTTCTGTTTAGTTTTAGACATACTTGTTTGCACTTTTAGAATCCATCTTATAAATGTTCAAAACCTAGATTAGCATCTAACACACAATTAAATCAGAATAGAAAAGGAATGTTTGAAAATTTGACTTAATAATATCAAAAAATCTCTAGGTAATCTAAGGAAAAACAAAGTAGGCCACTTGGTACATACAGTGTAACCTCAAATGTTATGGGGTAGAAGTAGTTTCCTCTTTATTATCTTTGATATTAATAGCCTTTAAGAAGTTATTTCTTTCAGAGTTAACAGATGGTTAATGGCAACCCAAAGCAACAATTGATCTGAGAAAGAAAAAGGGATCTGCGGCATTTCATGCATAATCATGAATCTTAAGCCACTGTGCCTGACTTTAATATATCCAATGGTCAAACTGGTCAATTATATTGAAAGACACAACGTAGAAGAGTATTTTCTTCTCTGTCCATTGTGATGGTTCTGAAATACCATTTTCTGCTTCCATGGCAGCTCATTGCTAATGGACCCAGCCCCCGAGCGCCGTCGGAGCGTGGGCCTCACTGCAGCGTGCTGCACGCAGTAGAAGGCTTCGCTCTCGTCCTGCTCTGCAGTTTTCAGGTTGCCACTCGCAAGCTGTCTGTCTTAATACTCAAGGAAATTCGAGCTTTATTTCTTGCCCTGGGTCAGCCTGAGGTATGAATCTTCCTTCAGAATTTTCTGATTCATCTCTTCTTTCAGCAATTTTGAAGTTTAAATGAAAACTACCAATTGTGCATTTCTATTTTCTGTATACTTTTACATCACACACAGTGTCAACAAATAATTTTTATTCACAGTTGTGTTTTTAAATTATGTAGTACCACTCCTAATGTACTAGAGCTAAGTCATATATCCTGAGACCAGTAAAGAAACATTTCCTGGTTCCCTAAGAGATGATGCTCTGTTGAAGAAGTGAAGAAGTTTAATTCAGGCTATCAGTAATTTTTCTTCATGGTGTTCCACATACATCTAATTAAGATATGATTACATTTATATTAGAAGATAAACTTGAAAAGACAATGCATCTCATTTAAAATGATCAAGGCAGCAAACATCCTGACTAGGGAAAGTTGTTTAATCTCAATGATGATAGTAAAATGGCATCATAAAGAAACAGGTCCCCTTGAGATGGGATAAGCAGCCAGTTATTAAGCACCTTCGACCCCTGCTGACCTCAGGTACTGTCAGGGGTTGTGCGCCTCATTCAGGTATTTAGCTCTTTACCTGCAGCCACAGAAGGTCGAATCCTGTGCATGGTTGGATGACAGAAGGATCATTTCTCCCTGTCACCTCCTTCCTTAGGAAAATGCTACTTCCATTTTCTTGTATTAATTAACTGGTCTTGGATTCATAGTTCTCGTCTTGACAAAATATTTTCAGGCTTATCACAGTCTTTCCTGTTCACCTGCCTTCTGATAACATTCCAGGACCACATCCCTGGCATCCATTACTAGATGTCTAAGACATGCTGGTTTGGGATAAACTTCCAATAGGTCTCTAATTTGGAGAATAACAATAATAGCAATTAACATAGACGTGTGAGGCCCTGAGCTGAGTGCTTTACACATATTCTCTCATTTGATCCTCACAATCACACAGAAATGAGTATTGTGATTTTTCCCAGTGTAAAGATACTGAGATTGAGTTTTGGAGCCATTCAGTGCCTGGTTTAAAATCAACATCTAGCGGATGTTTGACAGAGCTAGAATTCAAACCCCAGATCTGTATGCCTCGAAAACCCCATATTCTTTACTGCTATTCCACCAGATTGTGTCAAGGATATTTCTTGTATGTTGTCTTCTTTGACCAGCCATAGCTTTTTTTAAAAAAAAAAAAAAACTTTCTCATTTATCCATGAATATGCATATCCCAAGGCATTTCCACTCCTATAAGACTTCCAAGTAAACAACTTTGCATTTCCTTCTTTTGCTGTAATAAAGGATGGCAAGCATATAATATTCATATCCATATGCACTATTCATGTAGAAGAATTTCCTGTGATACCCTATCTTGTGACCTTTTATAATGTGTTTGTTTTATCAAATAGCTGTATACAACATAGCTACCACAATTTCCAGTGTAATGTTATTTGGTACTAAAATTCACTTCCAGTCAACAATTTTCATAGCCTGATAGAGCACTTTCTTATAGGAGTTCTGTTCCTTAAAATTAATGACAACTTGAACACTTCAGCGAATAATGTACAGTATTGTTATTTAGATTCTCTTGTACACATGCAAGTCATTGAAATTCAAGTCATGTCTTTTCAGTGCAGTGTGAAATTGGAGCTATGTTTATCTTCCCCTGAAACTTGAAAGGCTAAGCACAGAATCACAGGGAGTTTTACCCACTGCCTTTCACCCATCTCGGCACTCTCTTTTCTGTGAGAAAAACCTTATCACTCTTGCAAGCTGTTCTGCTTCATGAATTGGACTGGCGGTGGGCGTGGGGGAAGCATTCATTTGCCCATGGTGAATAATTGCAGTCGTTTGTGCAGGACGATGACAGGCCAATGATTGATGTCATGGATCAGCTAAGTCCTTCCATCCTCGAAAGTTTCATTCATGTAGCAGTTTCGGATTCAGTAAGTACACTTTTTTTTTTTCTTAGTAAGTACACCTTTGATCCTGATTGCTAATAATTCTTAAATACATGCTCTGGACCTATCTTTAAAAGAGAAACAGAAATGAGGTAGAAGAATTCTTGAGTCTTATGTAATATTAATCACCTGACACAAAGGTACTAGGAAAACAAAGCTAGCTTTTCAAGTGCTACCCAGAAGATACTCAGATAAATTCCAAACAAAAGTTGAACCTTAGGATTATTGATAGTATCTTAAGAATGCAATTTCAAAAGGAATTGCTCAGGATTCTTCAAGGAAATTAATTCACTTTATTGATTGTACTTACTCCGTGTGCAGCATATTTATGTGGCGTTTTACAGTTTAAACAGTGCCTTCAGGTTTATTATCTCATTTGACCCTTGCCGTTGTTGAAACTCAAAAATTGTTGAGTGGCAGGGCTACCATCTTAATGTAAGAAAGCATCCAAGTCTGGACTTGAACCTGTTGGGATCTGAATCTAGAAGAGCTTTATCTGCTGTACAAATGCATTCTTCCTTTTAAAGAACTTATTGGCAGCTTTCATCCTGAATAAGCAGCAGGGAAATTGGAACTGATTTTAAGAATCTGATTTTTCATAAACTAAAGTACAGTAAAGGAAGCTGGATTAATTTCAGCCAAGTGGTTGGAGAGGCAGGGGAGATTGGGGAGTGTTTGCAGATGTTGCTCACGCCCCATACAGAGCCTTGTCAAATAGCTGTCAGTGAACACAAAGCCCTGAGCTCTGTTGGCCTTCTCTAATTGGGATTGTACACAGATCCCTGTTTTTAGCAGCCCCATTTTTCCTTATCGTAGTAATAATAATTTCTAAAACTACCAGCCAGGCACTGCAGACCTTGATATTGAAGATATCCTTTTAAAAATTCAAATCGTTTGTACATGGAGTGGTCAATTTTAAGTCCATGTCTCGCACACTTCCAGATAGTGCCATTCTGATTTGTACATGTCATTTTGTTTGGGGTTTATCAGGATCAAAATAGTGAGCCAGGGGTAACTAAATCTCAGATACTGCTCTTAGGAAGATGCACAAAAATGGGAGAAGAGGACCTGCTCTGTGCTAGGCATTTTCATATCCTTTTACTTAAATCTTAGGTGAGATCTGCATTATAATTCCCAAGTCATTAATTAAGGAGGCAGAGACTCTGAGATGTTCAGTAATTTTCCAAGTTTTGCCAACAGTTTTGAGCTGCTCCTGTTTTAGAATCAAATACTTTGGCTAAGAAACTCAAGCTCTGCCCAGTAAAGTCTGTTAACTATTGAGGCGACTAACTGTAGCAGTCTTACCCATGAGGACTCACAAAACCAACAGATAAAATGGCTTGCTTTAAATGCCCAACAAATGTGGGAAACGGACTTGGCCCAGTGTTTAGGGCGTCTGTCTACCACATGGGAGGTCCACAGTTCAAACCCCGGGCCTCCCTAACCCGTGTGGAGCTGGCCCATGCGCAGTGCTGATGGGCAGAAGGAGTGCCCTGCCACGCAGGGGTGTCCCCCGCGTAGGGGAGCCCCACGCGCAAGGAGTGCGCCCCCTAAGGAGAGCCACCCAGCGCGAAAAAAAGTGCACCTGCCCAGGAATGGCGCCGCCTACACTTCCCGTGCCGCTGATGACAACAGAAGCGGACAAAGAAACAAGACGCAGCAAATAGACACAGAGAACAGACAACCAGGGGAAGGGGGGGAATTAAATAAATAAATAAATCTTTTAAAAAAAATAAAATAAAATAAATGCCCAACAAATGTAAAGGAGATTTCCTCTCCTCGCACACAAATTGGATTATTTGAAAATTGGTCTCCCTTAAACTTTGAAATTCTGGACCTAAAAGATAATGAAAAAAAGAACTTATTTGATATATATATATGTGTGTGTATATACACATACACACACACTTTTTATCTTTCAAGAGAGTTGGGCATATATTATTAATAAGGTGCCGCCTCAAAAGCATCAGCAGAACACTCTGCATAAAAGGAATTGCACTTTTAGCATCTCCTAAGTGAAAGAAAATATTTCAGTCTAAGTAAAGATAAAGAAGATCACAGCTAAACTATATTATTTACAGGAATAAAAACACTTTGGTGATTCTTGTAGATCACTAACTTTTCAGAATTTTAGAATGGTAAATTCATGGTTGAGTTTAAATTAATTAAGGCCATATGTTTATTCAACAAATATTTAGGGAACACCTTCTGTGCTCTGGTGCACAGGGCTGTGTGACATCTAAAACAGTACCAAATATGAGCCCTGACCTTAAGCTTTGCCCCAAGGCTGCTTACGGTCTAGCATAGGAGGCCCTGCTGTGGGCAGACCAAGGCCGCAGGGAGTGTGCAGCTCAGGTGGTTCAGTTTCAAAGCCCACCCGCTGCGGAGGTGCTTGACATTCGGGCTCTGACTGGCTGCTGTGTCCTGCACCTGCTGCAGGCAACGCTACCGCTGACACACAACGTGGACCTGCAGTGGCTGGTGGAATGGAATGCTGTCCTGGTCAACAGCCACTATGATGTGAAGAGCCCATCCCACGTGTGGATATTCGCACAGTCTGTCAAAGACCCTTGGGTCCTCTGCCTCTTCAGCTTCCTGCGGCAGGAGAACTTGCCCAAGCTCTGCGCCACGGCCCTCGGCTACGCCTGGCCCTACGCCTTCACTCGGCTGCAGTCTATCATGCCTCTGGTAGATCCAAAGTAAGGGCCCCGTGGTTTTGTCTTCTGCATTGCTTGTTTTACCATTTGTCCTCTTTGTAACTGTGTTTAAGAGTTTGGGTTATTATGATCCTCTCTCATTTCTGAACTTCCTAATGTAGAATTCTTCACCTTGAGTAAAAACAGATTGAAAGCCCTTGTCCAGAGCTAGTTAACATTTTTTTCTTAATTATCCTTATAGCAATCTGTATTCAGAATCTCAAACCCTTACTGGTGAAAGGAACCTTAAGGTTCTTCTGTTCTGCTTCCCATCCAGTGCAGAATTGCCCTGTACAATGTCCTGGACAGACAGCTCTTCAACTTTATTTGGGCTCTTCCCAGTAACCTGATAAATCAGGAACTTAGTTTCAATCTTGTGTTTAACTCTGTGTTTCTAGCAGCCCAATCAATGCCAAGAAAACCAGCACAGCCAGCAGTGGAGACAACTATGTTACTTTATGGAGAAATTATCTTATTCTTTGTTTTGGAGTTGCAAAGCCCAGTATTATGAGCCCAGGACATTTACGAGCTTCCACACCCGAAATAATGGCGACCACACCTGATGGTACAGTGAGCTACGATAACAAGGTGACATGACATGCTTCAGAAGAATTATTCTGTAAGGTTTTTTTTAGCTTGTTTGTCTAGAGTTCACAGTACAAACTGCACTGTGCCTGCCATCTGGACTGTGTGGGATCAGATTTTCATCCTGTACATTTCTAAGGTCCACTGAGAGTCAATGTGAATAATTTATTATTCCTTGCTGACAAGTGGGAAACTGAAGGATAAAGAGGAAGTTGAGCGGTTTGCCTAAGACTGTAGAATGGCTTGTATTTATTAGTGCCCTGAGGTTTGGTTTGTGTCCTACATACCACATTTCTCACCTTTCTTGCTTAGCTGTCACCTTTAAGCCATTCTTTGATTAAATTACCTTGCTAAAGATGTAGATTTAAATGGTTTAAAGAAAAAGAAGAATGTTAAAATAAAAATGTTCTTTAGCATTTGTCCCAGGTTGGAACTGAATTCATTGTGCTGTATTAAACTGGTGGGTTTCTTGGGGGGTTTTGTTTGTTTTCTTTATTTGTTTTTCCTGAAATGATGGCAGTGCTTTGGGATGTGGTTCAGTACTTTGAACCAGTTGTAATGGAATCATTGTTTGGTTAAAGGAACCACCAGTTACCATGTTACTCTTGTTCACTTTTTATCAACTCGTTTCAGGCCATTGGTACTCCGTCGGTGGGAGTTCTGCTAAAGCAGCTGGTGCCTTTGATGAGACTTGAGAGCATTGAGATCACAGAGTCCTTAGTTTTAGGATTTGGAAGAACAAATTCTCTTGTGTTCAGGTACAGTGGTCTTATTGAGTTGTTCTAAGTTCATGCCTGCTGCTGCTGCCTGCCACATAGGCTTTGCACAATTTCCCTTATGTAGTCCTTGCTTGGGAGGCTTGTAACCAGCATTCCTTACAACCGCTTCACGTTTAACTTTTAGTCATTGCAACTGATGAAAACCATTCAGGTTTTATCTCACTTACAGGCTTTGTTTTCAATAAGTATAAACGGAGAGAACTCAGTGTCAGTTCCCAGTTAGCCAGACTGTTTGGGGGCCGTAACAATCAAAATAATAGCAGTACCTGCTTATTGATAGCTTCAAGGATTGAGAATTACTAGAACTCTTCTTTCAGATGTGTTCAGTTATGTTGTCTGATCTTTCTAAGAGGCACTTTACCCGTCTTAACAGACCCGGTGTATCTGGCTTTCTTCATTCCTATTCATTTCAAATCTTCAATCAAATAACCAGGCCATCTGAGGCAGTGTCAGAGCCTTTTGAAAGTGTTAGTTCAAACTGCCTCTGATGACTTCAATTAAGCAACGAAAGCCTAGAAGGACAAGGAAAATCTTTAAGTCTTTCATGTAGGTAGGAAAGGGAAAGTTCCAGGACTTTGTGAGAAACCCTAAGTATTTCAAAAGTAATGAGCCATTAGATGTTTTAGAGGCAACTGGAAAGGAGCTGTTACATTATTCATGTATGGAGTCAGGTTTCATCCTTGAAAAATAATTTTGGGTTCTGTCTACTTGAGTGTCGTTAACCAGTGTTTTATTAGTTATGAGTTAACGAGCTAAGACAAAGAATCATGTAGAAATACCTCCGGAAGATAGCAATACCAATTCCCTGGAATTCCTTAACTTTCTTTCCCAAAGAACCTAAGGCTCTTTCGCATATCCTACTTTCTCAGTATTCTTAGAGGTAGTAAGATTATGGACCTGACTCCCTGTATAGTTCTGGGAAACATAATCTCCTGGGGTTTCCTCACCTGTAAAATTGGTCTAGTAAATAAAAAGAGACAAAATTGCTATAATATTTAAATCTAGCTCACAAATTTGTTGTGAGGACCCACTGTGAAAATGCTCATAGGGAGTATTCAGTAATGGTTCTTGTGGGTAGAGGAGACCATTACTATTATTCCCCTTCAATGAAGAAGACATGCCAGCACCTGATTTATATTAGAAATGAGGAGTAGAACCCAGGCCCTCTGTCTCAGTGCAGAATGCCATGGAGTTTACCTTTCTGTCCTTGGATTTTCCTGGAGGGCGGTGTCTAAGAGCTTGAAACATTTTATCAGAAAATAAAAGATTTTCACATACCTACACACTAGTCCAATGACTAGCTAGATCTCATAATTTTGTCTGATTAGACATAGCAGCCCAAACTAACAGAGATGGCTTATTGGATTAGCAAGTACACAGCTAAAAATCGGAGATAATGGGGACAGGTGAAGCATGTATATGTAATATAAGATATATATTAATTGCATTATTTTACTACCCAAGAGAAAAGATTTCAATGAGAACCTTGTAGCTACAATACTTGCCATAATTTTTATGTAACATATAGCTCAAATAAGACTTCATTTTAAAATCAACTGTAGTTTCCCAAGCACAGGTCCCAAAGATAGTGTCATAATAATTGCACCTGTCTCTTTTCCTGTAATTGGACTGAAATTTTCTCATGTGTAGAGATCCCATTTTATTTATCTTCAATTCCACAGCTTGTGGTAAAGTGTTTTGAATTTAGTAAGCACATGGTAAACAGTTTGTTTAATCATTCAGAGAGCTGTTTTTAGCATTAGAGGTCTCCAGAACTTTAAATCAAAAGCAAGCCAACAAATACTTATTGAACAGATATGACTTATATATGTGCCCTGAGATTGACACACCAAGTATAGGCCAGTACCTGACCTGTGGTTCACTGAGACACTGGGAAAAGGGGAAGCCAGGGGAGAGCTCCAAGTCAGAAGCAGAGTGAAAAAGTCAGGGGAGTTAGGAGTTGCTGGATTGTTTGGTGGCAACTTTGGTACAAGTAACAATGCATTTCAAATGCTGACCTTTTTCTTTCTGTAGAGAACTGGTAGAAGAACTCCATCCTCTGATGAAAGAAGCTCTAGAACGAAGACCAGAGGTAAGGTTTCGAATTTAATTAACACCTTGGTTTATTTAGACAATGGTGTGAATTTAAACCGAACCTGGTGGTTCCCCTAGGGAATACAGACATCCTAACATGCTTTTAACACTGAATCTTAATTTTGGGGGGTTAGTTTAATTATTATCCAGTATTTAGTGTATATTTAGTGTAATAATGGTTCCTATTTTAAAGGATTTTATGCCCTAAAAAGAGCAAAACAACTTAAATAGTCACATACATGATAATTTATTATATTCTTTTACAGGGGGATACAAATTGAGATTGAATTTTGGTTTTCAGTTTGTTTGCTTATCTTTTACGAGGAATTAGATGGCAAAGAATATTATTTGTCTCACCTGGAGCATGAAACTTTTCTCTCAACATTAACTTCCATGAAGTGAATTCTGGAAAGGATAAGCTTATAATGTGCTAGGATGAAAAAAATAAAAGAATAAGACTGAAAAAGAAGCTTCTTGTATAATAGATATGATACAAGAAATCCCAGAAATTTTGCAGTTTAAATGAAAATAAGCAGTGTTACCTCCATGACCAGATCTGGGCAGATTATTTGTGTCCCTTCTCTCTCTAATAGTTTCAGATACTTCAAGTCTTTCCTTGGACAGTGGGAACATCTGGGAAATGAGGCTTGTTAGTTCTCAACATTTCCATCTTATCAATATTTATTTCTCTTATACTCTGTAACAACAGGCATTTCCTCTAAGGATGAGGAAGAAAGAAAAATACATTGTCTTTATACTTAGAAAATTGAACATGACTACCTTCTGCCTTTCTGGAATACATTTTTCTAAAGCAAACTTAATATTGTTTTGCCCATGTCTAAAAGAGATATTACCTCTTTCTACACAGAACAAGAAACGCAGAGAACGGCGAGATTTGTTAAGGCTACAGCTGCTAAGAATTTTTGAACTTCTGGCTGATGCTGGTGTAATAAGTGACAGGTAGGGTCAAAATTCTTCTGCACTGATCTCTTCTCACCAAAGTGCTCTTTTAGTTTCATTCTCTCTCTCTCTTCTTATTTTTTATTTATTTATTTTTTAAATTCATTTTTTATTTGTTTCTCTCCCCTTCCTCACCCTCCCTACCCCAGTTGTCTGCTCTCCGTGTCCATTCGCTGTGTATTCTTCTGTGTTCACTTGTATTCTTGTCAGCAGCACCCGGAATCTGTGTTGCGTTTTTGTTGCGTCATCTTGCTGCATCAGCTCTCTGTGTGTGCAGCGCCATTCCTGGGAAGGCTGCACTTTTTTCGCACCGGGCGGCTCTCCTTACAGGGCACACTCCTTGCCCTTGGGTTCCCCTACGCGGGGGACACCCCTGCATGGGATGTCATTCCTTGGGCGCATCAGCACTGCGCATGGTCCAGCTCATCACATGGGTCAGGAGACCCTGGGTTTGAACCTTGGACCTCCCATGTGGTAGGCAGACACCCTATCCATTAAGCCAACTCTGCTTCCCTCTTTTTATTTTTATTTTTAAAGAAGCTTTAGATTACATAAAGAATATAGGGGATTCCCATATGCCCCACCCTTTCCCCCGAAACACACTTTCCCACATTAACAACATCCTTCATTATTGTGGTACATTTGTTACAATTGATGAACTCATATTGAAGCATTGCTACTAATCATGGACTATAGTTTACATTATAGGTTACTCTCTGTCCTGTACAGCTTTGTAGGTTATGACAAAATATATAATAACCTGTATCAGGCATTGCAGTTTCAAGCAGGACAATTCCAATGTCCTGAAGATCCCCCATATTACACCTATTTTTCCCTCTCATTCCCCTCAGAACCTCTGGTGGCCACTGCCTTTATATCAATGATAAGAGTTCTTCCATTGTTAGAATAATAATAAGTCTGTGATAGAATAAGTCTACTTTAGTCCATTGTTCATTCCCCAGTCTCGAGGATTTTGGGATGGTGACACCCACTCTGTTTCTAATTGAGAGGGGGCTTAGGTCGCATGGGGCAGATGGATGGAACTGTCTTCCTTGCAGTCACAGACATTCTTTGTTCCTTGGGATGGGCATTGTCCATCATCATCTCCTTGTTAGTTGTCCTGGGTGAGTCCAATGAACTGGAGACTCGGTATTGTAAATCTCCTGATATTCAGGGCTTAACTGGCATATGAACAGACCAAAGACTTAAGTCTCTGGGACATATATTTAACAAGTATAGAGCTAATAATAGGTTCAAATAAAAGGGGCAGAAGAGCCATGTGTAGGGAAACTATAAATGGGTCTAACTCTGTTACAACGGGGAACATAAATTCCAAAGTAAGGCCCATTTACAGAATGCTGAATTCCTGAGCTTGTCTGCCCTGCTTATAGTGTCTGGTTGTCTCTAGAGCCCTCAGGAGCCCCAGTGTTTGAGGCACTGTTTACTGTGGCTGTCAATAAGATCCTACTCAGTGTAACCTCTCGCATGACCTCCTGACTCACTTTGAAATCTCTTAGCCATAAAAACTCATTTGTATTTACTATTTCCCCATTTTGGTCAAGATCTTTTTCCAAATGCATTGCTAGTTGGTGCTTGGTAATAATCCCTCAGTGCCAGGGAGGCTCATCCCCAGGAGTCATGTCCCATGATGGGAGGGGTGGGTAGTATCTTTATAAACTGAATTTTGACTTAGAGAGAGGCCACATTTGAGCAACAAGAAGGCTTTCAGGAGGTAACTTTTAGGCAATATATAATACTAGCCTAAGTTTCAATTTCACAAGGAAAGGTTCATAAGTACAATCATCAATATCAATGACCTGGTGTGATGGTCTTCCTTCACTAGGCACTATCCTTGTACTCAGGGGATTCTTGCTGTTCTATTAGAGAATGTAGCAGGGCTCCTCAGGATGGAAATTCAATACTCCTTCCATTATTGCATGGGTCTCCACCCCCCAAAATAGCACCCCTTGAACACTTGAACCTATTCATAAGCCTTAGAGGCATGCCCAGGTGTACCCTTCCCCACACATCCCCCCATCACTGACACTCTACACCAGTGCTCCTCCCCTGCTACCATGGTAACCCTTCTGCGATCCAATATCTCTCCAAGAACAAAGCTAACAAAATAACCAAATAAAATTAATAAGAAAATTAAATAATAGTTTTTAAAATAACAAAATACTAAAACTATTTTAATTGAAATAAACATTTTTTTAGACATTGTGTCTTTCATCATTGTAAGATCTGTTCTCTTGTATGTATAGTGACAATTTCTTCTGTGTCTTATTTTTTCCATTTTTTCTTCAAAGAAGCTTTAGGGTACAGAAAAGCCACATAGAAAATATAGGGGATTCCCATATATCCCATGCCCTCCCCCTTCTCCACTCTACCCTATTAGTAACATTTTACATGTGGCTGGTACCTTTGTTACAATTGATATACAAATATTGAAGCATTGCTACTGACTGTCATCAATGGTTTACATTATGATTTACATTTTGGACCATACACTTTCACAGGTTTTGATGAAATTTAAAATGGCCTCTATCCATTACTGCAAGATCATGCTGAACAATACTAATGCCCTAAAAATGCCCTATGTTCCATCTATTCTATTCTTCCCTCCCACTCCCCTCAGAACCTATGGTAACCACTAAGTTTCAATTTTTTAAGAACAAGATTCATAGTTACTTACAATAATATTGAGGGCTTGCCATATTGGTATGTTTTCTTTTATTAGGTACTGCCTATGTTCTCGAGGGATTCTTCCCCCTCTATAACATAGCAGACTCCCCAGGATAGGAGTTTAATGTTCTCTTGTTTCTTGTAAGGGTGTCTACTCACTGAGATACCACACTCTGACAAGATGAACACTTCCATATTCCACAGAAGCTTACCCCAGGTGCACCCTATCCCATATATCCCCACACACATGATGCCCTGCACTAGTATCCCTCCCCTGCCATGTTTGTCAAAAGAACATTCCCAGGAAGTGGCTGTGGCTCAATCAGTTGGGCTCCCATCTACCCTATGGGAGGCCCTGTGTATGCGTCTTGGGGACTCCTTGTGAAGGCAGGCTCACCCACACATTGCGGAGAGCTGCCTGACCCATAAGCGCCACGACAGCCAACTCAGCAAGGTGACACAACAAAAAAAGGAGACAAGCAAAGACACAGAAGAGCATGCAGCAAATGGACACAGAGAGCAGTCAGCAAGCAAGCTACAAGGGGTGAGGGGAAATAAAAATAAATAAAAATACAGACACAGAAGAATGAACAGTGAATGGATACAGAGAGCAGACAGCATGCACAAAAGCCACGAGAGGGGCGGGATAAAACAAAAATCCCAACAGGGAAGTGGATGTAACTCAAGCAATTGGGCTCCTGTCCACTGTATAGGAGGTTCAGGGTTCAATACCCAAGGCCTCCTGGTGAAGGCAAGCTGGCCCACAAGGATTGCTGCCCCATTCAAGAAGTGCTGCTCTGCGCAAGAAGTGCTGCCCCGTGCAGGAATGCTGCCTCATGCAGGAGGGCTGCTCCATGCACAAGTGCTGGCCCATTCAGAGAGCTGACACAGCAAGCTGATGCAACAAAAAGAGACACAGAGGGGAGACAATAAGAAACAAAACAGACTGGGGAGCTGAGATGGCGCAAGAGAATGATCTCCTCTCTCCCACTCTGAAAGGTACCAGGATCAGATCCCAAAGCCACCTAATGAGAATACAAGCAGACATAGAGGAACACAACAAATGGACACAGAGAGTAGACAATGGAGGGAGGGGGGAGAAATAAGTAAATAAATCTTTTAAAAAAAACATTCCCAACAATATAGTTTTAACCACAGACCTGCAGATTCCCAGTGGTATATACATAAAATGGAATATTACTCAGCTGTAAGCAGGAAAGCAGTGTTGACACATTCTCTCTCTTAATATATTACTTTTGACTGTTGCTCAGAAAAGTCTAAAAATGTTTAACTTCTTTTTTTCCATATTCTGCTTACACTGCATATAGGTCAGGAACAAATTTCATGTGTTAATTCTGAACATGAATCTTTTTTTCAGTAAACATCCATTACTTTGACAGAAGGACAAATCATCTAAGTGCTTGTGCTTACTTTATTACAGCACTAACGGGGCCTTAGAACGGGACACTTTAGCCCTTGGAGCTCTGTTTTTAGAATACGTTGACTTGACTCGCATGCTCCTAGAAGCTGAAAACGATAAAGAAGTTGAAATTCTTAAAGATATCCGGGCACATTTTAGCGCAATGGTTGCCAACTTGATCCAGTGTGTTCCAGGTACTGTGATCCTTTGCTGCAAATCACCTCTCATGCCTGAAAAACCACTCGTGTTCTTCATTCCTGGGCTTTCCTCTTTCATCCTACTGGCCTATGTACAGGTCTGGAATGGAATCATTTATTTATTTTGAGACACTTGTGGAATAAGTGTCTCATGTGAAAACAGCTTGTGGTAATTCAGCCCAGAATTAGAAAGCAAACAATAAGCATTCAGTTTGACTTTGTACTTGTCGTTATTTATGTATTTTGTTTTGGTTCCCATCTGAAGATGAACCTATGTGATTTCCATAGGAAGGAAGTGATTCAGATGGAGCATTCGCAGAAATTCATTTGTTCTGTCTCGTGCTAGTCCATGAGCCTGTAATCTCAGCAAAGCTCCAGTACTCTGACTCACTAGAAACAACATATCAAGTAGAATTCTCTATTGGTTAATAAAGTTTAAGTTTGATTAAATATTGCATTATGGAGAGACAATTATCTTCCACAGAGCAAATGGGTTTGAAATATTACTAATCTAATTGAAGCATAAAGAATAAAATAGCTGAATATAACATTAAAAAAAAATAAAGACAAAAAAAAGAATAAAATAGCTGGTCAGTTTGGTTATTTAATTAATTAAAATAATACTTCAAATGAATAGAAGGGATTAATTAAATTTGATTTAAAATTTTTTATATATTTGCAAAAAACAGCAACTCAACTGTTTCTATTTTTTCATTATTTTGATGGTTTATGACCTTTCCTTACCAATCTTCCTCATCTTTGAGGGCCTTAACTTAAGATTTGACTTGGTTTCCTCAGTTAAAGTGTATTTGTGTAAAATAGGTGGTCTGTACATTATATTTCACAGTTCTTCTTAAAGACAGGCAGCAGTAGTCAAGAAAGCATTTTATGGAGGCAGCAGCTGAGCTGAGTGGAAAGTGTTGTGATTTTTCTAGGCATTGATTAGGAAGCAGTGCCTAAAGAAAACTTAAGTTAGGAAATTATATTGTTCCTTTCCCCAAAACTTAAACATCCTGTATAATAGTAGTATAGACTATTTGCTATATTTTTCAACCTAGGAGACTCCTAACTCTTTGTTTTACTCCCTAGTTCACCACAGAAGATTTCTCTTCCCCCAGCAAAGTCTGAGGCACCATCTTTTCATCTTATTCAGCCAGTGGGCAGGGCCCTTCAGCATTATGTTCACTCCCCTGGACCGTTACAGCGACAGGAATCACCAGATCACAAGATACCAGTATTGTGCTTTGAAGGTAGGGCGTGTTTTCCATACCCAGTGACTTTTGTCACAGTTGTCACTTTTCTTAAACTCTGACAATCATGCCGTAAAAAACATTAAAATATATCATATGATATGCTTTTATTTGATACAATATATGATATGGTTAATATATATACAAGTACATGCAAAATAGCAGAAAGAATCACACATACATATAGAAATATATTAAGTGACTTTAAAAGTTCCAAAATACACACTGTACATCTGCATAAACAATGATAATGATAGGGAGGGAGGGAGGGAGGGACAGAGGGAGGGAGGGAGGAAGGAAGGAAATACATCAGTTGAGCCCACAATTTCAAAATGCAAGAATTTCTAAGCTCCCACTTTTGTCCAGTGTTTCTCCTATATGAGAACCATGTGATTTGGCTTTTTCATCCCTGAGGTAACTGCATTTTCAATTAACCTCTAGCCTAAAAGAAAACTCAAGTTCTCCACCTACCAAGAACCACAGACCCTTTTAAGTCTTCCCTTAACTTAGAAGACTGCCAGAAATACATTTCCACTCTACTAGGGCTGTTCAGAATTTTCCAGAACATGATCCTTTACAGTCTCATCTCCTTCAGAAATTCAGCCGTGCATCAGTGCTTTGTATGTGCCATAAGTGTCAGACTCTCAGGTTGACTTGTAGCTCGATGGAGCTAATGAAAACTATGGCCATGATATTCTGCTGGACCCATTAAGTTCAGAGTTGGTCAGGATCACCCTTCTGTCACCTTCCCTTACTTTCTTCTTCTGACCCCTCTCTCTCTCACTCCCTTAAAGTAGTGAAACTCTTATATTCTTCATTTCCTTTACCTTTGATTAAATATAATTATTTCCAAATTTGTTATATTTTGTCAGTTCTGTATATAAGTCAAATATTCATTTTCAAAGCAAATTTTGAAGTTTTATTATTTATCGTATAAGTAGAATTCAGTCACTTCAAGTCATAGGAGAAAAGTTTACAATCACTATGAAATGGTGATATCAGTTTAAGTCACTTACTCTTTCATCATATTATTTGTTGTAATCCTAAAATTACATGTGCACAAAGCTGAGTTTATGAGTTTTTAACTACTATAAAAATGAGACAAAATTTAGATTCTGATATTTTTTTTTTGTTGAATCTACTAAGGAATGTTTTAAAAGCTTGTGGAAAATAACTTATTTCAAAGGACCCCTAGCATTTATAAACCTGACAGTCATGTTTTATGAAGTCCGTTAAATACCGTTAGATTCCTCAGGTTCCCTTCAATATTTTATTGTGCTTTTATTATCAGGCAATGTCAGCAGTATTGTGCTGTGGCCCCGTCTTTGACAATGTGGGCCTTTCTCCAGATGGCTACCTGTATAAGTGGCTTGACAACATTCTGGCTTGTCAAGATTTACGAGTAAGTAAAAATACATTGTTTTTAAATGTCTTTGGTGTTCTGCATTGTTTGAGTTACTGAGACAAGGAAACATGGTTCACAACCACCATCGCTTCATGTATCAGCATGCAAGTGTGAGTTTATGTGTTGCTCATGTATTTATTATAATGTGTCAGGATCCAAAACGCAAGACCGTATACAAAAATGGACCATACACTGGATCATAAAGCAAGTCTCAACAAAGTCCAATGGATTGAAACAATACAGAGTATATTCTGTAATCACAGTGGAAGGAAGCTAGTGGTCAATAACAAAAAGCAGATTAAGAAATACACTTCCAGATAACCAATGAGTCAAAGAAGAGATAACGATGAAAAGTAGAAAATATTTTTATCTGAAGAAGAATGAAATACTACATACTAAATTTATGGGCTATAAATAAATGCATGCTTAGAATGAAATGCATTTCCTTAAGTGCATATATTACATGTATATGATAATCAATGACCTAAGCCTCCTTCTCAAAAAGAGAGAGAATAGCATACCACATGCAAAGAAAGTAGAATGAAGGAAATAATGATAGAGATAATAAGGAAAGAATAAAATAAATACTGGAAAGGTCACCAAAACTAAAAGTTGATTTTATAATGACTAATAAAATTGATAAGTCCATGGCAAAGGTGATCAATAAATAAAATAGACAGTGAGAAAAGACACATGTAAACAATACCAGAAATGTAAAGAGGGCCATTACTACAGATCATACAGACACTAAAAACAAAAGAGAGCATGTGAATGCATGTGTGACAATAATCTTGAAGATTTTGATGAAATAGACCAATGCCTAAAAAAGCATAACACAAGAAAGAAAATGAAATCTGAACTGTTGTATAAGTAATAAATAATTCTGTAATTAAGAATATTCCCACAATGAAAACTTGAGGGTCAGATGACTTTATTGATGAATTCTACCAAACATTTAAGGAGTAAATTCATTTTTCTCAGATGAATTCTTACAGAGAATATATCAAGAGAAATACTTCCCAATGTATTTTACAAGACCAGCATAGCCTTGATACGAAAACCTGACAAGGATATAACAGGAAGGAAAACTAAAAGGCAATCTCATTTATCAACATAAATGCAAAAATCCTAAACAAAATATGAGAAAGTTGAATTTAGTGATACATAAAAAAAGATGATTAATCATGACCAAGTTAAATCCATTCAATAACTGCAAGCTTGATTTAATATGCAAATATTATCAATTTATTAGCATATTAGCTATAGTAATAAAGAGAAAATGTCATGTGATCATTCTTGATAGATTCGTAAAAAACCTTGAATAAAATTCTAAATCCATTCCTGATTTAAAAAGAAAAAATTAGCCAAACTAGTAATAAAAAAGAACTTCCTTGATTTCATAAAGGGTATCTTGAAGGAAAAATACCTTACAGTAAATATCATAATAGGGGCTATGGAAAGTGTTCCCTCTGAGATTAGAAAGAGCAAGAGTGCCCACTTTCACCACTTCTCTGCTACATTATACTGACAATCTTAGCCAGTGCATTAGGAAAGAAAATATAGCATACAATGAAAGGAATGAAAAGCAAGAAATAAAACTCACCATCCACAGATCACACAATTGTGTATGTGAAAATCCAAACTAATCTATAGTATAATATTAGAATTAACAAGTGAATTTAGCAAGGTTGCTGAATAAAAAGTCAAAATAAAAAATGAATCATGGACTGCTGATGTGATTGAGCACCAACTTCCCACATATGAGGGTACCTCAAAAAAAATCATATTTCAATATAGCAGCAATAGAGAGAAAATAAAATTATGCATTGTACAGTAACATTAAAAAATTCAGAATTAGCATTAAATAAATACCTAGGAATAAATCTAACTAAAAATGCTCACAATGACTTATACATAAAATATATGAATAAGTAACCAGCAAAATTAAAGACCTGGATAAAAGGAAGACTATATCATGTTTGAAAATTGGAAGATTCAATGTTATAAAGATGTCAGTTCTCCAACAAAATGATTTGTAGAGACAAGACAACCCCAATCAAAATCCTAACAAAACATTTGTGGCAGTTGACAAGTTTCTTTTAAAATATATGTGGAGGGAAGCGGACTTGGCCCAGTGGATAGAGCATCCGTCTTCCACATAGGAGGTCCACGGTTCAAACCCTGGGCCTCCTTGACCCATGTGGAACTGGCCCACGCGCAGTGCTGATGCGTGCAAGGAGTGCCATGCCACGCAGGGGTGTCCCCCGCTTAGGGGAGCCCCACGCGCAAGAAGTACGCCCAGTAAGGAGAGCCTCCCAGCACGAAAGAAAGTGCAGCCTGCCCAGGAATGGCACTGCACACACTGAGAGCTGACACAAGATGACACAACAAAAAGAAACACAGATTCCTGTGCCACTGACAACAACATAAGCAGACAAAAAGAAGAACATGCAGCAAATGGACACAGAGAATGGACAACTGGGGTGGGGGGGGGGAAGAGGAGAGAAATAAATAAAATAAATATTTTTTAAAAATAAATAAATAAAATATATGTGGAAATGCAAAGGACCAATATAAAGTTTCCACAGCACATTAAAAACTTGCTTTTTTCTTTTTAAGTCAAGCAAACATTTTAATGAATGTTATTTTTTTGAGTCTCTTGCAAGGTCTTTTATCTGCTGCTAATTATTGACTTCCAGTTAGAATACCACTCACATCTGGGCCCAGATACTACAAGAAAAAAAAAAAAAAAGGACCCAAAATCTATTCCTCTCTGCCTGATTGCAGCTTCGGAGGAGGTGGGAAATTTACTTCCTGATGGGAATACAGCCTCCAGGCCCAAGACTTCTCCTGGACAAATGGGCAAACATTTATATTCACTGGCCATGCCAGGTTTGACAGTGACTTCAGGAATCATCAATTAATTATCCTATAAATCCTATTTAGCCTTATGACTTTTTTCATATGAAAGACTCTGAATAAGAAGAAACAGTCTATTAATACTGTATTTCTTTTTAAAAGATTGCCAGCTAAGTTTTATATGGTATATTTAGTCATCAAGCTTCATAAACATAGTCTTTCTGATTTTTTTCCTTAAAAGACTTTGCATTCATAAAGGATATCCTTTTGTATATTTGATTTTTTTAATCAATTAGATGTATTTTTCGAAAATGTATGAAATACAAAACTAAAACATTGCCAATAATGTCTTCTCTGCCTTTTCAGAGTTAAAATTCAAGAATGAGTGACCCTGTATAACAGATTTACATAGAGTCAAATTTAGTTTGTCCATTGCAGTTGGAACATCACACCCTCTTATACAGGAATACATGGCATAAAAATTAATCAAAATAAATACTTGGTCTCCACTTTGTTACTAAATTTATACTGGCTAACCTTGATTTTGTTTCTTTCCCTAGAATACTCTTGAATTAAGTATGAATCATTGATTTTCTCCATGAATTCAGGTTCATCAACTTGGCTGTGAAGTTGTCGTCTTGCTCCTGGAACTTAATCCTGACCAAATAAATCTTTTTAATTGGGCAATTGACAGATGTTACACTGGTTCCTACCAACTTGCCTCTGGCTGTTTCAAAGCCATCGCAACTGTGTGCGGAAGCAGGTATGAATTTTGCAAATGAAATGTAGTGGGCAGTGGCAAGTACAGTCAAGGTGGCTCTTCATGACAGGACCAGTTGAAAGCTGACTGCTTTGCCATTATCTGAGCAGAGTAAAAGCTATGAGAATACAAAATCATCTAAATTTTCTCAGCAGATCAATTACTACTCCCTTTAAGTTTGCAGCTGTGTTGATTTTTTTCTTGCGACAAAGAGAGTGGTTTGTTGTGATAGCACCCTACTTTTGAATTGCTTGGAAATTCACAATATAAATTTGTTCAGTATTAGAGGAGGGTCTAAAATGATTAAGATACATTGAGGGAAATTCTAAAAATATTTGTGGTAGATACATCTTTAGACCAATCTAAAACCCAAGAAGCGATCTAAAATCTAGATCACACTTTTATAACCACTGTCCTGTTGTATAGTTTCAGCATCATTTTTTACTGGGTGAAATAATTTATTTAATATTGTTAATGAAGATTCCCCAAATTGCATAAGTTATTCCCAAGAAAGAACTTATGAACTGGAAGAATTGAGAGAGTGCAGCTCAAGTTTATTTTTGAAAAGATGTAGACTAGACTGTCAATTTACCTTTTAAATTAAATGTGTTTTAAATAGCTATCTTGAACAACAGGAGAAAAGAAACAAAAGAATTTTGCAAATGGAACTCACTAATTCAAGGTGTTAATAATGGGTTGGTATATGGGAGCTCTGTGTTTTATGCATGATATTTGTGTAAACCTATAACTTCTCTAACAAAAAATAATAAGTAAATAAAATTATAAAGTTTAAAAAATGAATTCATTTTTAATTCCAGCTTGTTCAGGTTCTAAGTTAATGAGAACAGAATTAGAATACATCTAATTTTGATAAATCTAAAAGGAACATGCCAGCTATTTAAAGAGACAAGCGCCAGCCTCTCCAGGAAATTACCAGCCAAGCTGTGGTGGCTGGTGATTGTCCTACTCTGGTGGCACGAGCCGCCCCAGAGCTGCTCTGTGACGGGAACTGGAAGCTCCATTTCCCAAAAATGGGAGAAGGAGATTGATGGCTGCCGATTTCAGCTACTGATTGGTAGACTTGGATGGCTAAGGAGTAACCCTGGAAACTGCTGTGTGTAAATTTGTCCAAGTCAGAAAGAGGCCAGTGGCTGCCATTTTGACTCCACCTCCAGCCTGAGGGGAAGCCAACCTGACCAAATATTACAGTGACGGTAAGAACCAGTTTCTGTCATCCAGATCAGCCTGCAGCCCTAGCTTAGGCTTCAGTCCCACCTCTGGCAGGGAGGAGGCTGACTAGCTCAGCACCAGTCTGTCCAGGTAACTGAGGATACCTTTGGCTGGCACAAACTGAATAATTAAAAGTCTACTGGGGCAACTGCGGTCATCTTGGACCTGCACTGCATAGATTGCTGCCCACACCTGCAGCTCCATCCATGCCTCAGGCAGGGGAGAAAGGGGCATGAAGCTCTATCAGTCTCTCTGGGCAACTAAGTCTAGGCCTGCATGATTTGGATTATTCCACACAACTCTGACTCTGTCCCTACCCCTTAAAAGGAGAAGGTTGGAAGAAGCTTCATCCATTCCTGGAGCAATAAGGGCAGCTTGAGCCTCCACAATTTGCAGCACCAATTACATCCTTGGCTCCCACTGTACAACCAGCAAGAGAGAAAGGGCAGGAAGCCCTAAACTAAAGAGAAAAACTCACCCAGAATAAATGCTCTAGTAATCCAGATGCCAAGACACCAACCAAAAATTAAAACCACACCAAGAAACAGGAAGCTATGGCCCAGTTAAAGGAACAAGATAAGCCTCCAGATGACAAAAAGGAGTTGAGACAACTAATCATAGATGTTCAAACAAATCTCCTTAATAAATTCAATGAGGTGGCTAAAGAGATTAAGAATATTAAGCAGATACTGGATAAGCACAAAGAAGAATTTGAAAGCATGCATAGGAAAATAGCAGATCTTATGGGAATGAAAGGCACAATAAATGAAATTTAAAAAACATTGGAATCATACAATAGCAGATTTGAGGAGGCAGAAGAAAGGATTGATGCAGTTGAAAAAATGGCCTCTGAAAGTGAACATACAAAAGAACAGATGAAGAAAAGGATGGAAAAAATTGAACAATGTCTCAGGGAACTGAACAACAGCCAGAGATGTGCAAATATAAGTGTCATGGGTGTCCCAGAAGGAGAAGAGAAGGGAAAAGGGGTAGAAGGAATATTTAAAGAAATAATGGTAGAAAATTTCACAACCCTATTGAAGGACATAGATATCCATGTCCAAGAAGTACAACGTACTCCCATCCAAAAATAAATCTGAATAGACCAACTCCGAGACACATACTAATCAGAATGTCAAATGCCAAAGACAGAGAGAATTCTGAGAACAGAAAGAGAAAAGCAATGCATAACATATAAGGGATACCCAATAAGATTGAGTGCTGATTTCTCACCAGAAACCATGGAGACAAGAAGACAGTGATCTGATATATTTAAGATACTAAGAGAGAAAAACTTCTGGCCAAGAATCTTATATCCGGCAAGAATGTCTTTCAAAAATGAGGACAAGATTAGAATATTCACAGATAAACAAACTGAGAGAATTTCTAAGCAAGAGACCAGACTTTCAGGAAATAGTAAAGGGTGTGTTAGAACCTGAAAAGAAGACAGGAGAGAGGCCTGGAAGTCAGTCTAGAAATGAAGATTGTATCAGTAACAGTAACTGAAAGTATCAAAAGAGTGGTGAAAATCAAATATGACAGATAAAACTCAAGTTGTCAGGAATAAACTTAACCAACGATGTAAAGCACCTGTATTCAGAAAACTGCAACCCAATGTTAAAAGAAATCAAAAAAGCCCTAAATAACTGGAAGAACATTCCATGCTCATGGATTGGAATACTAAATATCATTAAGATATCAATTCTACTCAAATTGATTATACAGATTCAATGCAACCCTGATAAAAATTCCACCAGCATTAAAAAAAAAAAAAATTGAAAACACAATTAGCAAATTTATTTGGAAGGGTAAGGTGTCCTGAATAGCCAGAAGCATCATAAAAGGAAAAGTGAACCCTCATCTCCGGACTTTAAATCATACTACCTAGCTATAGTGGGTAAAAACAGCATGGTACTGGCATAAAGACAGATACATAGACCAATGGAACCAAATTGATGGCTAAGAAACAGACCCTCACATGTGTGGTCAAGTGATTTTTTTTTTAATCTTTATTTTTTGAGATTCTCATATTGTTCATTCATTCTGTTTTTCTTTTTTTTTTTTTATTTCTCTCCCTTTCCCCGCCGTGTCTCTGTGTCTATTTGCTGCATGTTCTTCTTTGTCCACTTATGTTGTTGTCAGCAGCACGGAAATCTGTGTTACTTTTTGTTGCATCATCTTGTTGTGTCAGTTCTCCGTGTGTGTGGTGCCAAACCTGGGCAGGCTGAACTTTCTTTCGCACTGGGCAGCTCTCCTTACAGGGCACACTCCTTGTGCATGGGGCTCCCCTATGCGGGGACACCCCTGTGTGGCACGGCACTCCTTGCATGCATCAGCACTACACGTGGGCCAGTTCCACACAGGTCAAAGAAGCCTGATGTTTGAACCGCAGACCTCCCATGTGGTAGATGGACGCCCTAACCACTGGGCCAAGTCCTCTTCCTGTCAAGTGATTTTTGACTGGCCTGTCAAACCCACACAGGTCAGGCAGAACAGTCCATTCAGCAAAATGGTGCTAAAAGAATTGGATATCTATAGCCAAAAGAAGGAAAGAGGACCCCTATCTCACGCCTTATCCAAAAATTAACACTAAATGGATCAAAAACCTAAAAATAAAAGCAAGAACCATAAAGCTTCTAGAAGAAATTATAGGAAAATAGCTTCAAGAACTGGCAGTAGGTGGTGAGTTCTTAATGGAGATAAGAAAAGGACCGAGATGGACTACTGATGTTTAATGCATATAGAAGTTTTAATTAGCTTCACTGTAAAAGTGTGGAAATGTATAGAATGGATGGTAAAAATAGTAATAGCTAGTTTATAGATAGGGATGTGGCTGAAAATGGTGGTCTAGGGATGTAAATGCCAATTGACAGAATGCTAGAGAATAATCTATGAACTGAATAGCACAGTAAACCAAGAGGTGGATGAGATTGTGGTTGATGGTACAGATGCAAGAATGTCCTTTGTGTGCTAGAGCAAATGTACATCACTACTGCAGAGTGTTGGGAACACATGGGAAAAATACAACTGGAATGACCTATGGACGGTGGTTAGCAGTAATAATATGCCAAAGATATACTGTGTTGATAATGGGGCAGTATAGAAAATGTGAGCCAAATGTATACTATGGACATGGTAACAATCAGATGATATTATCTTATCTGTAACAAATGTTCCACCACAGTATGGTGTGTTGATAGAGGGGTGTTGCTTTGGGAATTCTGCACATATGCATGATTGTTTTATAAGTTTACAACTTCTGTCATAAAAAATATATTTAAAAAAAAATAAGGTGTTTTGGGGGAAAAACACACCAAATGTAAGATAAGGACTGTAATTAGTAGTAAGATTTTGACAATATCCTTTCATAATTTGTAACAAACATCTCACGACAATGCAAAGTATTGGTGGAGGGTTGATGTATGGGACCCCTATATGATGTTATGCATGTTTGATTTGTAAGTTCACAACTTTTACCGTACACTTAATTGTTTATGTATGCTCATATATAAATGACATGAAGATAATAATAGGGAGGGTTGGAGGAAAATACTTTGTTTAGTAGTAATATTTTGACAATGCTCATTAATCATTAGTTAAAAAGGTTTAACAACAATATAAGGTGTTGGTGGTAGGGTGAGTTCTAAGAATCCTGTATGATGTTATACATGTTTGTTTGTAAGTTCACAACTATTACTATACACTTATTGTTTATATATGTTTGTGTATGGGTGATATATTTCAATAAATTAATTAAAAATTTTTTATCTTTCTGTTATAAAGATAGTAGATAACATTTCATGTCTAAAGTTTTCATTTTTCACAATCTTAGCAGTAGAATTTTTCTTATACCCTTTAATCTACATAAAAGTTATAGCACATGAATATAACGTAAACTGGTTTTTCATAAAGTTTTATCTCTTGATATAAACATTACTAAAGAATGTTAATACCTATAGGACATTAGCAAAATAACATTTTTGCAAAAATCTTCTTTCTCTTGTTTTTTAAAAATTTTCAGATATTATGATATTCTAAAGTAAAGTTTTGTTCCCACAACCCTTTGATTTTAAAAAATGTATTTAGAATCTATGAATTTGTATCTCTTTCTCTGACAAAAACAAGAGTAAAAAGTTTCCCCTCTTTGTTGCCCTTCTCCTATTGAACTTATTTGGAACCATCCTCATCAAATTTACTCCATTGCTTGGCCACCCCATAAAACATCCACCCTGCATTCCTCTGAATAAATGTAGATATTTTTCTTCAGAAAAAGCAAATAAATGCTTCAATTTATTTGAAGCATAGTCTCAATTTCAATAAAAATATCTCCAGACACAAAAACATGAGGTCATACAACTCTCTGTGTTTATACTAGACTTTTAGGTATCACCCAAAAGTATTTTGGTTCTTAGACAAATGCATATTCATTTATATTCGGGACACATCTGTTCTTAAGGAAGGGAAATAACCTGGGAATATCACGACTGTGGACTCTCTACCAGAGGCTGTAGACACCACTTCTGCCATTTTTTCACCACATATCATACTCAGAATGTAAAGTTTCAGCTGTTTCTCAGTTTGCTCCCATTCTCCAGAAATTCTCAGCATGTGTAGCCTAAAGGGTCTCTGCATTTGCTGAAGCAAACTTTGCACTTTTTTTCCCAGTACATTTTGTCCAAAAGGAATTCTGGTGTTTTTACTTTTTCCTCATTTGCTTTCTATAAGGTTTGCTTCTTAAAAGCAGCTAAATACCTTATCTTATGAAATAATATGTTCCCGAAAAGTCATAAATAAGCTAAATCATATTTTAAATGTCTCAAAGAAGTTATCTGTTCAGTCACTCATACAACAAATCATCCTTGCAAAGCAAACAATTACTGCCTAGTTTTCACCTAGGACTTCTCATGTACTGGGTTTATTTCCAGTGGAATATGGCAGTAATAAAGCAAATTCCTTTATTAAAAAACCATTTATAATTGACCACAAAATACCATAGGATGGACCGTTTTTTTTAAATGTTATCTGTTTAAATTCTCTTTCTCTAGTTATAGAAGAGGAAATAAACAATTTTTTGAAGTTATTATAGTAATCCCTATAGTCATTAGCTGTTGTAATGGAAAGGAAAAAAAAAACAGCTCCACATTCTTCTTTTCAGCTCCTTTTCTTTCTGTGAAAGGTAGTGGGACTTAGTATCCCTGGATATTCATTCCCCAAGATAACCTACTGAAAAATTTATTGTATGGAGCCATATAAAACATCATTATGGTAGAGATTCTTCCTGATAAATAGAATTTGAAAATCTATATTAATTTGAAATGGCTATTAAATAATTATCTAGTTTTCATTTTACTCCTCTCCAAAGTTACTGTGCACTTGGAATTCTTATTGTTCAAAACTTGTAAATTAGCAAGGGCCCAAGTGTTGAGAAAAAAATTAACTTTAATATGAGTTTTATTTCTTTGAACAGTGCTTTGCAATTTTTATTGTACAAATCTTTACTTCTTTAGTTAAATTTATCCATAAGTACTTTTTTTATGCTATGGTAAATGAAAATGTTTACTTAATTTTATTTTTGGATTGTTCATTACCATTGTATAGAGATACAACTGATTTTTTATATATTGATCTTTTTATCCTGCAACTTTAACTTGTTTATTAGCTCTAAAGATTGTGTGTGCGTGATTCTTTAGGGATTTGTATATATAAATTCATGCCATTTGCAAAAAATAAAACTTTAAAAAGCTATTCATAGCTTATTAAGATGAAACTTTAAATCTTCCGGATTTTTGTTGTGTGTGTGAGAGAGTGAGAGAGAACTTGTTGATTTAGGCTCAAGACTATCGCTATCACTGTGATATGGCTCTTGTGGTATTGAGAGAGAGAAGTCAGAGGCAACTAGAGTAGGACCAGGAAAAGGGGGATGAAAGTAGAAAGTGGTGGTACAACTGGCGTTAGTAACTTCGAGGAATTTTTCATAAAATGTGTTTATAAATTTGATAAAAAAGCTATTAAATGCAGCTCAGAACTATAATTTAGCTTATGTACGTGCACACAAAAAACAGCTCACATGCCAGGAAGATTTATAACTATTTAGCTCTGTGTGTGTTCTTCAAAACATGGCAAAATTACCGTGGGCTCTGTCATTTGGTTTTAGGAAAGCAAGAGCAAGTGGGTGTGTCCCACATTCTTCAAAAAATCTCTCTTCAGGATTGAAAAAAAAACAGCTTTCCCTCTTGTTTACTTTCTAAGTTGTATCTACCTCTTGTATTTATTTTTTCATTTGACTTCTACTCTATATCATCACACCTGTCTATTTCTTTATCTTTTACCCTTTTATTGCCTATTTTGAATAATTGAATAATGAATAAGACTCAGTGTCTAAGCCAACTGTAAACATTTAAGTACAGATCTTTTATCTGTGGGCTTTTGCTCTTTGAGATCTCTCTACTTTTTTCCTGCTCTGGGTTTCTTTCAATGAGGTCCAAAACTCAGTATAGAATTAAACAACAAATAGAATGCCCTCACTACACGTTCCAGCGAGTGGTCTCCATAAGAGGGATGCCTTGTCTACCGCATTCCCACCTTTGAGGCCGTGGTGACCCAGCATTATTTTCCATTGTTCTTCTTTCACCTGGGGGCTTTCGCCAATTGCCCATCAGGCACATCAACCTTCTACTTTATGGATTTATAAATAAAAGTTCTAGAAAAGTAATCATTTTGGAGTGTAAATTAGTAAAACTATTTTGGAGGACAATATGGCAGTAGCTGCCAAAATTTTAAATGTGTTGCTTGACTCTTTTAAAAGGTGAATGTGTTCATGTATTACTAGTGTAATAAATTGTAATAATATCTGAAAAGTATCAAAAAGAAAAAGTGAAAAGCATTTTTGATACTTTTCAGATATTATTACAATTAAAAGTGAAAAGCATTCACTTTTAACTTTCATTATAAGATTCCACTGAACTTTCTGTTAAATGGGAATGTATTCATAGGAGGATGGTTCCTTTCAGAAGGGTGATTGCTCTAAAGCAGAACTTCTCTATTTTTCACCTCCATCCTATCTTCTGCTTTCTGAAGGTTGCCTCCAAATAATTATCAGTAACCCACCTTCTATATGTACACCATTCACTAATTGCTTATTTCACCCAGTTTTCTATTCATGACTTCTTTTCCACTATAGACTAAGAAAATCCCTACAGTGAACAGTCGCCATCTTTAAATAGTATTGTGTAGCAAGAGAAAACGGTTTGCATCTCCACGTTGCATTTGTTCATCCTGCCAATGGCCACATCATCTCTTCTCTGTGTTCCTCTTCTCCCCTGGCTCCCACAGCAGGGTACAGACAGTTACCCAGTTCTGCCCATGATGGCACTTGCTCTGTGATTTCAGCGCTCTCCCCTCCTTTCTGTGTGTCCTGTGCCCTAACTCAAGCCCTCCTCACTTCTCCGTGGGCTATTGCCTCAGCTTCTGCCCTTGCCCCTGAAATTGGTTCACACAGCAGCCAGAGAGATTTTTCCAAAAACTGATGCCATTGCCTCACTCCCCTACTTCAAGTCCTTTTTCTTCAGATGACAGCCATAGGCTGGTCAGAGTCTGAACCCACCTCCTGTCCCAGCCCCATCTCCTCCTGCTCCTCTGCTTATTTCTTTCACTCATCTATAAAGAGTCTTTCCTTTTGCAGAAGGCACCTTGCTATTTCACTCCTGTAATCTTTCCAAATGCCATTCTGCCTGCCTGGAACTCTCTCTGCTCCTGCCACCTTCCACAGACTGGCTAAAGTCTTCTGGTGCCTTAAGGCCCCATTTATTTGTTTCCCCCAAGGCTGAGTTAAGTGTGCTTCCTCTGGGCTCCTGTCCCATGGCTTAGATCACCACTCAGCATGTCTGGACTTTGTAGTTTGTCCCTCCCACTAATCTCTAAGCTCCTGAAGGACAGGCACCAACTTCATCACACTTCACACATCATTCCTGATAGGTGTTTGATGCTTAATAAATTTAGATGGATTAAATGAAAATATTAAGCCAGTGAGCTATTGAGAAATTTAGTATGCTGTACTCTTTTTTTGTTTTTTTACTTGTATTTGGTTTTCATTAAAATTTCTTTTATTAACATCTGTTTTCATCAGATTGATCTTTGTGTTCATATATTCCATGTGACGATATCCAATTTAAACAAAACAGAGTCATTTCCCTTTTATCTGCTAATAAATACCAAAAGAAGGAGGCCAAAAAAATGGCCAATAGCAGAGAACGTCATTAGTAAGTGTGAATGAGGTCAGTGGACCATCTAGAATTTTGAGAGGTGATGATTTATCAAGATTAATAACCAGGTTGTTTTATAAATTATGCTGTTTTGTTTTTGTTTGTTTGTTTGTTTTTTCCAGGAACTATCCCTTCGACATAGTGACATTGTTAAACCTTGTGCTATTCAAGGCTTCTGACACCAACAGAGAGATTTATGAAATTTCTATGCAGCTCATGCAGGCATGTATCATTTACTTAGAAAACTTCTTCCTGTGGACATGGAAAATAGAAATGATAGTTGATCACTGATTTGCTGTTAATTCATATGCATATGTTTATTTCTGTGTATCATCAGTGGATATGAACAGTGTGAAAATAACTGCATAATTTGTAAATGTAGGAATTAACTGATACTTAGACTTTAATACTTCATTAGAATATGCATTAATTGGTCTTGTTGCTACTAAACTTTGTTAAATGTAAATACTCTTGAGATAGCCAGCTAATTTTTTTTCATACCGTTTCTTCTTTCCTACCTCTTTGTAGATCCTTGAAGCAAAACTTTTTGTGTACTCGAAGAAAGTAGCTGAACAAAGACCGGGCAGTATTCTCTATGGAACACATGGCCCATTACCCCCCCTCTACAGTGTATCATTGGCCCTCTTGTCATGTGAACTGGCGAGGATGTACCCTGAGCTTACCCTTCCCCTCTTCTCAGGTACCATGCAACAGTTAATGAAGACATACACAATCATTTCTTCCCCTGTAAATGTAATTTGCTTTTTAAAATTCTAGTGTAATTTTAGAGTCAAAATTAGTGATGCTAACTTTGTAGATCGGAATTGCTATGAACTAAATCCAGTTAAATATAGAAGTAAGTTTTAGGATATCTTTAAATTGTGAAGATGCATATCTCTAAAAAAAGTGTAAGTATAAATAAATTAGGTTAATATTAATAAATCTCCATATTTCTATATGTCAGATTTCTCCAAGAACTTACAATATGGGCAATATAAGTTTCACTTTTTTGTTGTCATTGTTTTGTAGCTTATACATTGCTACATATATAATTTCTCAAAGCTTTGCCTTTTTGGCATATCTTTACAAGTATTCTTCATGAATAACTCATGAGAATCCATTTTTTAAGAGTTGCATTTTTCAATTTACTTCTCGCCAAAGTTCACATAGCAACTTGCTCAGAGGCAGACTTTGGCCTCTTGAATCCACAGTCTTTTTCCATGCATATCACCTCTGCCTTAGCCCAGATCTTGGCAGTCCTCCCCTGCCTCTGCCATCCCCTGCTTGCCATCCGTCCTCCAGGCTGCAGTCCACTCAGGATACCAAACCAAATACAAGATGGTACTTCTCAGTTCAAACTTCTCTGCCCAGTTGTCCTAAAAATTAATTAATTCCAGCTTCCATTTATTGAGTGCTTAATATGTGCCATCTTCTATCTTAGGCACTGTATATGCATTTCATTTTTCACCTAATCTTTACAAACCATCAGGTAGCTTCCAAAGCAGCAGTGTTCTATAGCAGTTAGAAATGAGGCTTTGGAGTCATTCTGCTTGGGTTCAAGTTCTGGCTCTGCCATGCAGTATTTATTTAGCCTTGGGCAAATCACAGAACCTCTAAACTTTGTTTCCTCCTCTGCAGTAATAGTGGCTACCTCATAGGTTGTGAAGGTTAAAATGGCCTAATGAAAATCAAGCACTTGTCCCAATCCTGGACACAATTATCAGCATTGTCATCATCAATCTTCTTTTACTGATGAGACACCAAAGCTTAGAGATGTTTAATAATTTGTCCAGGACTGTATGGCTAGTCAGGGACCTAGCCAGAATTAAATGTATATCTGTTTTCCTCCAAAACCAGTGTTGTTAAATTGGAACTTGTTAACTTATAAAAATTCCCCTTCCCAAACTTACTTTTACCTCTTCATTCAAGAACCCTCTACCCCAAACTTCGACTGACATGCCAGCCCTTTTTGCAAGCCCTTGCTTTGGTGCATGCTTTTCTTTCTGCTGGGAATGGCCCTTCTGCCCCTTCCCTTTTTAATATCCAAGTATAAAATCCACTTATGCTGTGAAAACCTCCCCATCTATCTTTGGGGTTAGTCATACCCTTAAACAGTGCCTGAAACTTTGGAGAGACCCAAGAAAAGCCTTTTTAACAAATTAATTATCTTCCTGGAAAACTGAAATTTTTTATTCACTTCAACCAAGATTTGAATGCTACCTGTAAGCCAGACACTGTGCTTTGTTCCTAGAGATACAGAAATAAAAAAGCAATCCCTCCCATCAGATAGCCCATAGTCTAGTAATAAAGATAGATGTGCAACCATGTAATCATGAATCAAGGTGACAAGTGCAATAAAAAATGTATATTCAACGTATGAGACAGAAGATGAGGGAGTAATCAATATTGGTCCAGGAGTATCTGGAAAGATTTCCCAGAGTAGCTGATGTCTGAGCCGCAGTTTGAATGAAGAATAGAATTTATCAGAACAGACAAGTAGTTCTGGGCATTGCAGGTCAATGCAAGAGTGTGGGCATTGGCTTGGGGGTATAAATAGCATGATGCATTTGGAAGATGATCTAGAGTCAGTTAGGCTAACTTACCATGCAAGAAAGGGGGCGTTAGAGATGGTCATGGACAGAGAGGCAGAAGTCAGCTCTTAGAAGACGTTGTGTAACAGGCAAAGGAGTTTGTAGGCCAGGCATTTTTTCCATATGCTTCTTGAAACCCCTCAGAGCCCTGGGAGTTGGGAAGTCATCACAGCTGCTGGGATTTTGGAAACCACTCGAATTTTTAAAAAGAAGAGGGAGGGAAACGGACTTTGGCCCAGTGGTTAGGGCGTCCGTCTACCACATGGGAGGTCCGCGGTTCAAGCCCCGGGCCTCCTTGACCCGTGTGCAGCTGGCCCATGCGCAGTACTGATGCACGCAAGGAGTGCCGTGCCACGCAGGGGTGTCCCCCGTGTAGGGGAAGTCCACGCGCAAGAGCTGCCCAGCACGAAAGAAAGTGCAGCCTGCCCAGGAATGGTGCTGCACACACAGAGAGCTGACACAACAAAAAGAAACACAGATTCCTGTGCCACTGACAACAACAGAAGCGGACAAAAAGAATAACACACAGTAAATGGACACAGAGGACAGACAACTGGGGCGGGGGGGGTGGGGGGGGGAAGGGGAGAGGAAAAAAAAAAAGAATACAGTTTAGAAAGATCATTGCAGTACAGAGGATGGATTAGAGAACATCAAGTCTAAAGAAAGGAGACCAGCTGAAAAACAATGACAGTAGTCCAAGGAGGAAATTATGAGGGCCGACCTTACAGCAGCCCAGGAGAGAACAGAGTCAAGAGATACTTGGAGCAGAGTCCACAGAGAGAGTGCCGGGTGCAGTATCTGGAAAGTAGGTGTGATAATCCCATCAAGACAGCCCATGCAGGGAGAGGAGGCCTTTGAGGGAGAGGCAGAGACCATGAGCTCAGCGTGGGAGACTGTGCCAGGCATGTCGGACATCCCCGTGCACATGCAGCCCTGCACTCGAAGAAGATCGGCTTGAACAACCCCCGAAGGCTCAATGGGTTAGAGCCAAGGGAACAGCTGTATGTGCCTGGAGAGAGCACAGACTGGAAAGAAGGTGCAGAACAGACACCCTCAACACCAAGCTTTTGTGGCCTGGACTGAGGAAGAACCAAGGCGCAGAGAGGCATGGAGGCTGCAGGTGGCAGGTGTCATGGAAACTTAAAGAGAAAAGAGGATTTGGAAGGTGGGAGGGAGTGGTCCACAGTCTTGAATGGAGTAGGGAGACTCCAGGAGATAAGCTCCAAAAATTACCCTCTGGATTTTGCAATTGATTTGTAAGTGTTGATCGTTTGGAGAGGGAGCAGCAGAAGCAGAGTCCACAGGCTTGGCTGAGAAAGAAGGGGAAATATTGGCTGGAGCTACAGTGAACTGCAGAGTGCAGGGAGGTGTGTCTGAGGATGAGAGAGATCGGAGGGAAGTGGACTTGGCCCAATGGATAGGGCGTCCGCCTACCACATTGGAGGTCCAGGGTTCAAACCCCAGGCCTCCTTGACCATTGTGGAGCTGGCCCATGCGCAGTGCTGATGAGCGCAAGGAGTGCTGTGCCACGCAGGGGTGTCCCCTGCATAGGGGAGCCCCACTCGCAAGGAGTCCGCCCCTTAAGGAGAGCCACCCAGCGTGAAAGAAAGTGCAGCCTGCCCAGGAATGGCGCCGCACACACGGAGAGCTGACGCAGCAAGATGATGCAACAAAAAGAGACACAGATTCCTGGTGCTACTCGTAAGAATACAAGCAGACACAGAAGAACACACAGCGAATGGACACAGAGAGCAGACAACTGGGGTTGGGGAGGGCAAGAGAAATAAATCTTGTAAAAAAAGAGAGCAATTAGGGCATGCTTGTTAGCTGAGGGGCAGCAGGACTGCAGGGAGAGGCTGGCAGTTCCAAGAGAGGAGATATATTAGAGCAAATTTAACAAGAGAAGCTTTGAGCCCTGAATCTCAGCAGAGTTGCAGCCAACACCTACTCTCCAGTTCATTGGACTCTCCAGGACAACTAATAAGACAAGCAGCTCACATGTGTCGTGAAGAGAGTCAATGTAAATTTTCTTCAAGAATACCTTTTAAAGGCCCTTCTGATTTATGAAGACTAACTTTTTTTATAACATGGAAAAGTGAGGTGTTTTTAATAGGTTCCTAACTCCTGTTCCTCTCATAAACCCTGCAGTAGAAGTTTCATTGCCTGCAATTTCAGAGGAACAAATTGCTTGGAAGCAGCCAGACTTGTTCAGGTCCCACCCAAAGGAGGCATGAAACGTAGCTGCATCCCGCTGACGTTGTCGCACGTTTTATTTCATTTGGGTCCACAGGGGCTGGCAGGGGCTGCTGGCATGCCTGCAGCACTAGCTTTCCTCTCTTCCCTTCAAGAACTCTTTACCATCCAGCCTGGTCTAGATGCCCAGAATCCCTCAGACAGAAGCCCTGCCCTCAGGAGCGTTTATGTCCTGGCAGACAAGGCGCAATAAACATAATAAATCAGTAATTGTGTAGCATGTTGGAAGGTGATGGTTGCTATTTTAAAAAGCATATAGGTTTTCGTACTGTTGCTGAAAGGTAGGTATTTATAACAGCTGCTCTCCCTCTGTTTGGAATGGCCTTTTCCCTCCAAAGTCCAGATCCCATCTAGAGGAGTTTAAACAATTCTTCCTCCATAAGAATTACTCCAGTCTTTGTAGTTTGGGGCTATTTTCCTCCACCAAACCCCCAGAGCACTCCCATTATGCCTTTCTGTGCCACTTGTCACTTCCCATCTCATCCCAGAGTTACCTGGGGGTGTAACGGGTCTCGTGTCCTCTCCTCTGGGCAGGAGAGGCATCCTTAGTAAGGCTTTGCTGTTTCGTGGCACCTGGCAGTGCCTTGTGCCTAGAAAAGGCTCCCTGTGCTGGACTAAATGCCTGCTCCAATTTTATAACGTCTGTGATTACTCATAACAGCCATAAAGTTTAGAAGTAAAGTTCTGAAGTTTGACCTATGGGAAACATAACCTCTTAATGCTGCCTGTTTATTGTGTACAGTATTAAATATGTTCCTATTCTTCAAAATAAAAAATTTGTAATTTTAGCTTTAGGCAAAAGGCTAAAATCAATTAGAGCTGCTGTTCCAGGGATCCAGTAGTTTATCTCGGTGCAATTCCTGGCATCTGTTTCGTTCCATTGTTCAGCAGCCCTGAGCTCTCCAAATGATGCTGCGTGCTATGCTGGATAATAAGGGCATTGGAACAAGTTTCTAATTTCCCTTGGGATAAACAGTTTCTTCTCTAGATATTACAACCAGGAGATTACTTTAGGCCTACAGTATATACCTAAAGCTAGTCTTTTATACCTACAGAAAACTTAATCTGATCTTAAAAATTAAATGCTTCATGCATTGAAATAATGAAAAACACTGTCAGAGAAAGTAACAGTGAAATGAATGGGTTGGATATATGGCTTTACCCTTTTTATCCTATTATTTCACAAAATGAAGCCCAGCACTTGGACCCCTCCCTTCCACAAACACAAGTCTTGCATGATGTGTACTACATTTATGCCTCTTAGGCATTCATGTCTTTCTTTTTAACAGCTAGTGTTTCATGGAAGACACTTTGTAAAGCTCTGGTTCAGTGAAAAGACAATCGCTGCCATAATAATCCTACTCACTGTTTAGTAAGGGGATGATACCCATTGTGATTTTTATCTCTTAATCCTCACAAGCGCCCAGTGTGGGGCTCTATCAGCCCATTTTACAGATGAGGAAACTGAGGTATGGCAAGGTCAGATAAGATCTGGGCTCCCACGCAGCCAGCATGGGACTGGGATTGGAGTACATGCTCTGCTGACTCCAGGCCCTTTGCTTCTTCCACTCTAAGACGCCTCTTCCTCTAGCGCTGGATTTAAATTTGCCAGCCTTCCGACTCGCCCACTTGCCCAGCGCCATGTGTTCCCCTCTGTGCTGAACCACTTCCTCAGACCAGCCTCGGTGTGGTGGTTCTGTGGCCTTGCCGAGAGGCTGTCCATGGAAACGTTTGTAACCGGAGGCGCTGTCATTCTCTAAGTGGTGTGGACATTTCTGTTGATTCTGACAAAGTAACCTGGTGCTGTCTGCCGCTGCGGTTCTCTTTAGAGGTCAGCCAGCGATTCCCCACGACCCATCCCAACGGGCGGCAGGTCATGCTCGCCTACCTGCTGCCCTGGCTGCACAACATCGAGCTGGTGGACAGCAGGCTCCTCCTCCCAGGCTCCAGCCCCAGCAGCCCCGAGGACGAAGGCAAGGACCGGGAAGAGGCGACCGCCTGCCCCGGGCTGAAGGGGCACGGCTGGGGCTCTCCTGAAGCGACGTCCCTGGTGCTGAACAACCTCATGTACGTGACGGCCAAGGTACAGCAGAGAGTGGAACGCGCCCTCAGAGCGCGGCTCCATGGCCGCGAGAACCCCAGGCCCCCGCACCCCGTGCTGTAGACCAGGGGAAACGGCCGTGGCTCCAGAAACTGCGCGAGTAGCTCGTCCTTCCCCTATCTGGGCATTAGAAATTCTTCTCCACTGAAAAGCAGTGTCTTTGTGATGAACGGCCGTTTCCTTCTTATGGCTTTGAAGTGGCGATGGCCCTTAAAACGACTCTGAATCCAACAGTCTGCTTCCTTATATTTTTCACACCCTTCTCCTGTGCCTGTTTTTATTTCGTTTTATTACAGTATGGAGATGAAGTGCCTGGACCAGAAATGGAGAATGCTTGGAACGCTTTAGCCAACAATGAGAAATGGAGTAACAACCTGAGAATAACCTTGCAGTTTCTCATCAGCCTGTGTGGGGTTAGCAGTGACACCGTTCTGTTGCCCTATGTAAGTGTCTCTCAGACTTGCAAGAGCTCCTCTTCTTCTTGGTGGTTCTATTTGCAATTTGCAAGGCAGGAGGTGCTCTTTGCTCTAACTGAAAGAGAGAGGTCAAATTGTGCCCATCATGCATCTCCCGTGAGGAACTATTACATAACCTGCTGAGAGTCCACCTCTGGTGCACTGGTGAGGTCTCCATCAACCTGTCTCTAAGCCTTTGTACACAGAAACGTATTAATTAAGGGAGGGATATCTTTTAGCAAATGCCAAATGGCAACTTCTGTAAACATTAGCCCTATTATATAAGAGAAACATTGAAAATTGCATAGAACATTGCATTATAATAAAAAATGGTTCACGTTTATATCTCAATGCTCTTGAAACAATAAAAAAAATACAGAGTAGCTACATTTTTCTCTTCAGAGTGAGGTGTTAGAAGAAATAAGCAGAAAGTAACCTTCCATAGATGTCAGAGAAATTTGGTGTTTGGGTTTAAGGATTGCACTTCTGTGTTGGTGTCTTTTTGAGATTTTTTGTTTCCTGCTGCTTGGAGCCACGTCAGCTCAGTTGCACATTATGTGCTTTGCTTTTGACTATGAGGCCTACAATAATGTAGGACTTTACTCCAGAGCTATTTTTAAAATTTGAAACCATAAAAATAGCTAAAACTCATTTGTTTCTAAGGGAGAAAAGAATAGCAGGAGACTGGATTCCTTTTTTAACAAACACAGCTAGCAATTTCTTCCCATGGTTTGTATAAATAAAATTCTTTCTTTAGGTAAGACGCTAGATGCCAAGGTTTCCATTTAGATAGACTTAGTGGGCCCCACTTAACTTGGCCATTGGAAAATGCCTGGCGTGCGTGTGAAAGTAAGCAGTTGTCACTGAAGCAGTTCGCTTAGCCCAGGAGAACACGAAGCTTAGCTGTCAGGAATACAAAGCCCGAATGGGACTTTTTCTGCCAGTTCCACCAAATCCGGCTCTTGCATGACGACAGACTCATCCAATGCGTGGTTTGCCGTCTTGGCCATGGGTATCCTGGACTTCCTGTTGACTGGGCTCTGTAAAACATCCCTTGTTTCCTTTTATTCTCAGATTAAAAAGGTAGCAATCTACTTGTGCCGTAACAACACCATTCAAACCATGGAGGAGCTTCTCTTTGAGCTCCAGCAGACCGAGCCAGTGAACCCGGTTGTCCAGCACTGTGACAACCCCCCCTTCTACCGCTTCACGGCCAGCAGCAAGGCCTCAGCAGCAGCCTCTGGTAAGAACAGAAGTTGAGTGGACTCCTTGGCACATACCTCTGGATTTCCCTTAAGAGCAATGAAAGTATGTGAAAATGCACTGGTTACGTTTTCTTCTTCCTGTGTGCATATTAATTTAAGAGATGATTAGACAGTGGAAACAACCCAAATATCTATCAACTGATGAAGACATAAACAGAATGTGGTACTTTCATAAGTTGAAATATAAAAAGGAATAAAAAAGCCATAAAAAGGAATGAAGTTCTAATCCATGCTACAAAATGGATGAACTTTGAGGCATGATGCAGGCGAAAGAAACCAGTCACAGAAAACTATGTATTATGTGATTCTGTTTTCATGAAATGTTTGGAATGGGTAGCTAATAGAGACAGAAAGTACATTAGTGGTTGCCGAGGACTGGGCAGGGGATAGGATGGGTTGAGGTGGTGACTGCTAAGAGGTGCAGGATTTCTTTTTGAGGTGAGGAAAATGTTCTAAAACTGATTGTGGTGATGGTATGACAACTCTGTGAAGCTATTATACTAAAAACCATTGAATTGTAAAAAGATTAAAATTAAATTTTAGTTATTTTTTAAAAACTTAGTTACCTAAAACAGCAATAAACATTTATTATCTCGAGAGAGAGAGAGAGAGATGATTAGTGGCAGTCTGGCTTAAGAATAGCTAACTGAGACTTAGGACATTGGCAGATTAACAATATAATTTTGTAAGGATGACAGAGTCAAGGACCCCATCCTCCTGTGCCACAGGACTTCAGCAGGGAGAAGCTGAAGGTTACAGGAACTGGAAGACAAGCTCAAGGTCAGAGCTGGGAAGTGGCAGGGATAGGACCCCACCTCCCCTCTGTGCCAGTGGTCCCTGGCCTGGCTGACCCTGGGCATGTGTCACCATGGCTGAAAGTGGATGCGACACAACGACAATCACTGGCACCCATTCTGGTGTCTTACAGTTGCCCCCAAGCCCATCACCTCCACCCCCTGGCTCATCATTTGATATTATGAAGCCGCATAGTATCAGGAACATGGGACCCTGTCCTGCTTCCTGGCTCCATTGAACTGAGCTTCAGAGCCTCCTGAATGTCTAGAGGTGCCCAGAAATCTCTGGCAGGTGAGAGAGAAGTGCCACAGGACTTTTTAACCTCCAGCTGATCCCAGGAAGTACACTGCAGTTAGTTAGGAATCACGTTCTGGATCCTTTTTCTTGCATCTATGAGATTCCCTTGGCTAATCCTCTCCCAGAGTTGACTAAGATACTGCCCAGTGTTATTAACATTTTCAGTAAATTGTCCTGTGAGCATGAGTTCACAAAATATAGACCATCTGCCTCAAATTCTTTGAAGACGGCTTCCTGCTGGTTGAGTATTATAACAGCTTCCAACTTTCTCTCCACCTCTAGTCTCTTACCTCCTCTTTTGTCTACACACAGCTGCCAGAGGAGTATTCTTGGAGAGAAGCATTAGCCTAAAAATCAGAAATTCTGGGTACTTGGACTCATTTAACTAACATCAGTGGAGTGACTCAGACACCTAGAAAGCCTCCGGCTTACAGCTGGGCTAGTCACAGCAAATAAGCTCATAGCCTGCTTGACCAGGAAGAAAGGGTCTCGAGAATGTTGTAGCCTCACTTTACGAGATGGCCGAAGAATGTGGTTTGACCATAACATGTCTGAGATTCTCCCACTTTGGTAGTATGGGCTTAAGGGTTTGTTTAGAAAGTCTGCTACTTTGCAGCAGTGGTAAGGCATCTCTCCAACATGGGGATTTATAGGAACCCCTCTCCTGAATGACTCGAGACCCGAGCTGGACCCCTTGGCCTGCATTTTTCTAAGGGTCTGTCTTCTCCCAACGCAGGGACCACCTCCAGCAGTGAAACCGTGGTTGCCGGGCAGGACAGTTTCCCCGAACCCGAGGAGAGCAAGATATTGAAGGAATCTGATGAGAGGTCGGTGCACAGATTTGGCTTAACATTCAGTGAAACGTGCTGTACAGAGGCATCAGTAAAAATTTGTGGGGTTTCATAAATTTCACACACATACTAAAATCCTTTTTTTTCAGAAACACAAACTGACTTTCTGACTCCGCTCTGTGTATCCCTAAAGATAATGATTTCTTCCTAAGCAAAGCAGAGAAGAGAAAGCCCAGGGGCCTCTATTCTGGAGGCTGAGCTCCACTTACCCCTGAGCTTAATAAATCCATGAGCTGTTTTCCTGCTGGCACAACCATCTGGAATCGGGGGGATTTCCTTGGGAAATTTTCATATCTGACTGTTAAATAATTTCTTACCAGTAGAGTAGTTGTCTGTAGGTGAGTCTTATGAAACATCAGAATTCTTAATTTTCTCTGACTTTCACTCCTCAGTTAATCAAGGACACCATGTTCCTGCTAAAAGAAGTCTCCATTCCCTTCAGACTAATTCTTTTAGTGATATATCGCTGCCTTCTCATTGCTTATGAACTTCTCAGAAGACTCTGGATGACCCTTTCTGGACTTAATTCTGAGGAGCAGGGAGACAAACCAGGAATGATAAACACAACTCAAATTAAAAAATAAAAATTTAGGATGCACCTCATGGTGGTGAAAAGTCCTTAGGTTGAGCATTTTTTAGTGAAAACTAAGAGGAGCCCTTACACTAAGAAATTAGTAACAAGGAAGAGACGCTCACAAATTCATAGTGCAGAAAATTTAATGGATCAAATAATGAAAATAAGTCACTAAGCCCCAAATGCCCAGGATCCCACCACCAGGCCTGAGGATTTCCGCACATGCACTAGAATGCAGCAGGGCTCCCAGGAGGCTATCTGGCAGAGGGCTGATGCCTCTGGAGTTTGGAGATCCCTCCCCTCATGCAGGCATTTTCAAAAGTCCTTGATGCATTATGGGGTGGCTACAGCACCTGGAGGCAGATGGTCTCCATTGCTGTGGCTTTCCTTCAAAGCCCAAATCCCATGGGTCAGAAATTATAAGCCTTATCCTTATGGTTCTCTAATAAAGACCTCTCTTCCTTTCTCAGAAATTGATAAAGATCTTCATAATCCATACATCAGTGAGAGTACAAAATTATTAATTAGCATGTTTTGTTTTAAAGGTTTAATTATTGATTTATTGATTGATTTCTCTCCCCTTCCCTGCCTCCCCCCAGTTGTCTGCTTTCTGTGTCCATTTGCTATGTGTTCTTCTGTGTCCGCTTGCATTCTTGTCAGCAGCAACCGGAATCTGTGTCTAATTTTGTTGCATCATCTTACTGCGTCAGCTGTCCATGTGTGCGGCACCACTCCTGAACAGGCTGCGCTTTTTTCCTATGGGGTGGGTCTCCTTATGGGGCACACTCCTTGAACGTGGGGCTTCCCTACGCGGGGGACACCCCTGCGTGGCACAGCACACCTTGCGCGTATCAGCACTGCGCGTGGGCCGGCTCACCACATGGGTCAAACCCTGGGTTTGAACTCTGGACCTCCCATGTGGTAGGCAGACGCTCTGTTCGTTGACCCAAATCCACTTCCCAGCAAGTTATTTTTTAAAATCCATGTTTTCTAGTACCTTCTTTGGAATACTACCTCATGGTAAAATCATATTAGTTCTCTAAAGATATTTCTACTATCTAACTGGTGTGTAACATTCTTGCTCATTTGTGTCTGGTCTGCATTCCCCATCCTAATATTATCTGAGGTTGAAAAGTAATATATTTCTTTATGTCAACATGTCATTACAAAGGCCTCTTTAGGACCAGAGTTCTGAGTATCCTGTCTAAGTTTTTACTGGTGGCCTTTGAAATCCAGAAGCCACTTAGCCCTATAGCATCAAAATGACAAGAACATCTTTAAAGGAAGCTATCTTATTTAGCCCTTGCTCTTCTCCTCTCCTACCATTTCTTTCTTGGCCATTGGAAAGCCTGATGCGATCATCTCCCCACACTTTTTGTACACGTGCATACATATCAGTTCCTTTTATACTGACGCTATCTACTATAGAGAGATTGATTAATAATGCTCATCTATATATACTTGCACACAAATACTTATGATTATTCTATCCCAAAGGATTCCACTGATTCCACTGATTCTATACTCCAGCTACACTATTTTTCTAAATGTATTGTCTCATTTCTACAAAAGTAGGCTGTGCCCTCAGCCTACGGTAACTTTTTCCTCTTTAATCTGTGTATCACCCCCCCATTCTTGCAGTCCCTCTTATATTAGTTTATGGGATGTGTGTCAGCCACTAGATTTTAACTGTTGCTGAACAGAGTCCACTCCCACATCTCTCCATCCTCAGTGATTCACCTGCTGTACTGTGCGTAGTCAGCATTTTTGAAATGTTTATTAAATAAGTGAATACAAGTTGGATAAGCCATCTAAACGCCATACGCTTCATGTTTCTCCCTCCCTCTCACTAATCCATTACAGAAGATAGGTATTTACTCTGGTAACAAAAAGTCTACAGAGAGAAAATTGTTCAGGAGCACTGCCCAGTCTGCGGCATTGCCCAATTCCTGGGGATTCCATTCTCCAGAATATGCTATTGGACTCCAGGGGGCACTGTGGAGTTGCACAACACAGCAGCCCTGACCCCACATTCTTCTCAACTATACTAGTAGTTGCTGGTATAATCCAGTAATTAAGAATACCATACCAAAATACTGACCAAAACAAAATCTGAGGGCTTATAGTAAAAAAAAAAAAAAAAAAAAAAAAAACGACATTAAAACAAGGGTAAAAGAGTCAAGCTAAGAGGAGGTAAGATAGCTGTGTCCCAAGTCCTAAGGGGAAACTACTACAAACTAACATCAAACCTTCCTTTGAGTTCCCCAACAGCCAAAGTGAAAAGAGAAATATAATGAACTTTATAACTTTAGGTGTTTTAAAAAAATGTTTTTAAACTACTCACTGGAAGCTACTAACAGAAAGTAGCCCTAAATCCTCAAAAAGATTTACCATGTCACTTTTTTAAATTAAACCACAAAATGAACATATGTTTATAAAAATGATAGTTTACAGTTTTCTAAAATATGCAGTAAAAATTTCTAAGTATTTTTAATACTGCAACCTTGATAAAAGCTTATTTTATACATTTTCATTTCCACGAGAAGATGTTTCACGGGGCTCTAAAGTGATAAACTTCAGCTGTATAAGTTTCCAGTGATCTGCATTGGTACAGGAATAGAGACTAGAGAATCTACAGACGGTTGCCTAAGTATTAATCTGTGCTAAATCAGCAAGAAAAACCTGAAGGGAAACATTGCACCCTTCTGGGTTTTCCCTTATCAGAACTATTTTCACGATTTCTTTCAACACATGAAAGCATGGGGAACATGACAGATTTTACTCCTGGGAGCCATGTTTTACTTTTCCTTGCCAAGTGTACACTCACTGCACTCTCTTCCTTCTTCTTCAGAACCAGAAGAGCAGTCTGGAAAGGGTTTGCTCCTCCCCTTTTCCCGGCCTCATATACCATAACTCACACCCCTTCAACCTATCTCAGAAAGGAAAAGAGAAGAATTGCCTTCCATTCTGTAGTTCTTTCCTGCCCAGGCCCCCCGGAGCACAGTTGAAAACCTGATATATATCACAGTTCATCAGTAGCTGGTAGAGCTGTGCCATACCCTGTCCCATGTAAACCTCCAGATGTGGAATTCTTTCATCACCCAGCTTTTGTTCCTTGCTGAATGATGTCTGGGCTCAGGAAATGCTATTTATAGGTTTGCACTTATCAGCATAAATATGATTAAAGAACTTCTTCAGAACGTAATAGATTTGTCACTTTCCTAATGCCCTAAGTACTGTCTGATTTAGACTATTATATGGTCTGATTGGTAGGACTAAGCAGATGTCCTAGATATTTTTTGTTTGCTGAGTTCACAACATATAGTCCAAAAGATATGACAAAGAAGAGTATCTAAAGTACAAAGTTACTGAAGAAAATATGGCATTGTCAAGAGAAAAAAAAGCTGCTACAAAAGAAGGGAATAAAAACAATCATTACATTCTGTCACTGTTCTATAATTTAACAAATTCAAATCACTAATGCAAAGTTTTGATGTTATGCACCTGGGACAACACAGGCATCTTCATGGCACATCCAGTACTTTTCCTGAAACATTACTCTTCATCCATACATTGGCAAAGGACAGCCATATCCCTGCATCTTCTAGTGTTCCTGATGGAAATAGAGTATTGATTCTGTTGCCAATTAGGTCAGAATACCCAGTAAGTAATTTCCTTAGTTTTGCCATTCATAAATACCACAACTTGGTTTTGGCTTAAACAACAAGAATTTATTGGCTCACTGATTGAGAGGCTGGGAAGCTGGCTTCCTCCAGGGCTCGGTAGATTCTGACTGGCCAGCAAATCTTTGGGGTACCTTGGCTTTTTCATCACATGGCAATGCCCATGGCGGCATCTTCTCCTTCCTCTTTTGGGTTCCACTGACTTCCAGCATCTAGCTGCTCCAGTGGCTTCTGTCTCTCTGACTCTCACTCTGCTCATAAAGCCTCCAATAATCTAGATTAAGATCCAGCCTCATTCAGTTGAGCTATACCTTACCTGAACATAACATCTTCAAAAGACCCCTATTTACAATATGAATCAAGACCAAGAACATGCTAAATCAAGGTATATAATTCAATCCACCCCAGTAATGTAGGGGCCACACTTAGTCTGAATTGAGTTTTCTAGGTTCTTCTAGATAGCCTTAGTCCCCTCCTTCAGTTGCAAATATATGCAGTAGAAAAAGCTTGTGTATCATTTTATATGAAATAACAGTAGACACACTATCGCACTCACACTTCCCCTCAGCCATCCTCTTGCCCTATCTTAGAGGTCTTTGAATGATAAATGAGCTATTGATATGAAAACCTTTGGTGCTCTGAAGAGACAAAAGTGTTCTAGAAATCCAAGAGATGTATGATAACTAATGCTTTATTGTTGTATGGTGCCTCACAGTTTTGAAAATGCTCTCACATCACTTCTTTTGATCCCCACAACAACCCAAATGAAATAATTGGCAAATATTAGTTTTCCTTTTGGCAGGTGAAGAAACGTCCTCAAGGAGTTAAATGGCTTGGCCAAGGTCACAGAGCTACTGAGAGCTCAGACTTAAGGTCACTATGTGGAGGCAGCATGGCCCTTGAAAATCCCTGCATTGCCACCTACCTGCATGTCACCTACTATGACATGGGACAGTTATTTAGCCTTGCTTAGCCTCAGTTTCCACATTTGTAAGATAAAGAAAATATGCTCATCTCAAAGATGTGTGGTCAATGTTAAGTGAGATAATGTATATGAAGTTATAATACATCAGCTTCTCTTTTTGGATTCCTTCTTAACAACCCACAGGAGAGACCAGACAGCAAGTTATATTATATCACAACTAATACGTTCTCTTGAAAACCCTCAGATCATTTTAAGAGATGCTTTAAGGTCGGTGAAGCCCAAAATTTTTTGTTAAACTGTTAATTTATATTCCTAATTCTATCTTCTTTCATTTATTCAATCATTCAACAAATATTTATTGACCATCTACTATGTGCCTGGCTGTGTGAATAAGGGATTCATATTATTCAACAGCATGTTCATTTTCTCTCCAAAGCAAATGTTAAAATTTTCTAATTTGATCACAATATTAGCCTTAAAATTATCTTTTCAAGGTTTGAACTTGTGTTTATAAGCAGGGAACAAAGAAATATTTAGGGCACACCTTGTACATCATTCCTATTAGAAAAAGCACCACTGTAACTAGCTGCTGAAAATAAATCCTAAATAATATTAAGTGTTTATGAGTAGCAGCACATACACCACACATATCAATATTTCATGGCAGCTGTTCTTGTATTTGAAGGTTTAGTAATGTCATCCGAGCCCACACTCGCCTAGAGTCAAGATACAGCAATAGCTCTGGAGGATCCTATGATGAGGATAAAAGTAAGTACCAACAGACTGTGGTGAATTGTGAATGGTTGGAGAATGGAGAATAAATATTTTAACTATTCTTGTTCTAATTACACCAAAGGGGCCCAAAAATATTATGTAACTGTTTAATCCAACAATGCAGATGAGCATAGAGTCAGAATTATTTTTTCTTTTAATTCAAGCCATGGACAAATTGAAATTATAAAAACTAACTATCTACCCATTCCCATTTTTCATATTCTTGGCATTTCTCTCAATGACCCAGCCTTAGTAGCCAAGTGAAAACCTCATTGAACTTGGAGATAGCCTTGTTTCAAGAAGTTGTTCATACCTTGGAGATTTGTTCTAACTAAAAAAAGTCAGTGCATTCATTGGTTTTGTTTGAGCCCTGGATTGTAGTCTGAGCAGATATTGAGGATGTCTTGGTTATGAATTGCAGAAAATCTGGAACAAAGAACACTCCCAGTGACATCTAGGTATGCTAAAGAACTCAGTAAACCATCTTGTGGTATTTTGTTGGAAATTATGAAGGTGGTGATATTTTAGAAGTTAAGTTCATTTTTCAAATCATTGCATAGGGCCTTTGTAATTATTGTTGTCTTGAATTATTTTGTTTTTATGAGAAATGTGCCGAGTAGGGTAGAGCTAAGCCATTCTAATGACAGCACATTTCAGCTGCCCTTATCCTACTTCTTAATGTATAGATCGACAATTCTCTGCCATTCAAAATGTCAGGATTGTCTAAATTTAATATATAGCTGTCAGACTCTAACTTAGGTTAAGTTTTAGCTTCTTCTATGCAAGACTTCATAGTATGACTGTTACCATGAGGTAAAATAAAGCTGTATATATTTTCCCACCTTTCTGTGCCCCATCAAGGGATTATATGGTCCAAACACTGAACAGTTGAATCTCAGGACCACAGAACATTCCTTCTAACTAGGATGAGGAGAGTAGTGTCTGGGAAATGGAAAGTTGTTGGTTCAAGAAACATCAGATTTGGTACCCCAAAATCTGAAAACTGAGAAATTGAGTCACAAAGGGGTTAAGCATCCTGATCCTGACTGCCCCAGAATGTGATCTGCATCATAGAATAAAACATAGCACTTCATGGATGTCACATTAAGAAGACTGACCACTTGATTCCTTTTAAGTGTATCTCTTTATTCTGGTTACAAAACATAGAATTTGGCAGAAACAGTATAATAAATAAAATAACACTCATTTTGAAAATACATCTTTAAAAAAAAGAAAGAAAATAAATCTTTAGAGCCCTCTGCTATTAAAATCTCACCTCCCTTACATTCATTGAAACAAAGAATTTCAGAGATAATTATAAATAAATGAGGTAATTATGTCATAAAAACTCAGATCACTGATATTAGGGACAAAAAGAAAAATAGGACAATAGACATATTTGTGAAGGGGAGAAAAGGTTATTATGAATTTGGGTAAGGCATAAGAAGAAGTTTCATGTTATCAAATGGCTTCTCTTTTATCTAGATATATTTATAAATCTGTGCTACAAACAGCATTTGAAGAGGAAGCTTTGGGCACAGAATTTGAGTTCATTCACCATTGAGTCTTGTGTCCAAGCCATCCTTTCCTTGATATTATTGACCATTATATTGACCAGAGAAGTCAGAGTTCATAGCATGCACTTTGACACTGAGAGCTTGTATTTTAATGTGTTCATTATTAAGAAAATGAAATCAGGCTACCCAAACAGATGCTCTTCACAAATGTCCGTAAGATATATACTAAAATCCTTTTCCAGGATGTTCAAGTAATAGGACTTGACTCTGGTTGTCTTGAAAGAAGCAGCCTATCTAACATGTTCAGATGTCCTCAGACCATGGAAACTGGGCCTCCCTACTTTATTTTCAGTTCAAGCTACACAATTCTGGATATAGAATATAGCATGAGAAGAGCAAAGGGTAACGGGTGCAGTTCTGGAGACTTGCAGCCAGTGGTCCCTTCTGTGTTATGGGATGATGACTCCTCCCTGTATCCCTGGGGGACAGCAGAGTAGGAGGAGAGGAAGTGTTTAGGGTTTAGGTCCTTTAGGAGAAGCCAGATGCCTCAGTGCTTCTTGTCTGGGTTGTTCTATTATGGAGAGTTGTGTGCAGTTCTTAAACGTATTACATTTTTTAAAATCAGTACGACCTCCAAAAAATAACCCATGAATGGGTTTAGACCTATATCTATGAAGTAGCGTTGTGCTACTATTATGTAAACTTTTTTCAGAACTACTTAAAATATCTGGATTATTTTCAAAGGCCAAATGTTAATGTATCTGACCCCATGATATGGTAATAACGAGTTAGTCTGGATAGCAGCTGAATTATAGTGGTTTAGGCTTAACTGTAGAAAACCAGTTTTCAGCCACTTTACTACTTCTCAGCAGTTTCACTGATTGGATACATTTCTGAGAACATCACTGAAACAAAGAATGGTATGTGCTTTCCTAACAGAAATCTTACAAGTATGAATTTTTTAATTCTTCAAAAGTCTCCCTTTCTTGCTCCTCTTACAAGTTTCATTGAAGTAGCTCATTACTTAAAACTGCATTTTGCAACCAGCTTATCCTGGACAGTCATCCAAGAATTTTAAGTTTCTGAAAATGAGACATCCTGTACGTACTTTACTGATAGTACAGACTGAGATAAATGACTAGTACACCTGCTTTAAAGTTTTTCAAGGCTAAAAGTTGTTCTGGCCAAGTTTCAAGACATAGAATTACAGACTTTTGTCCCTGTGTTAGAAAGAACCAGCAATTGCTTTCTCAGAAGAATCTGATCCGACCTGCCAAAACTCCCATAGCTCACATCCCAGGAGGGGTGGGGTATCTTCGTTCAGGTGCCTGTCCTTGTCCAGAGCTTGTCCAGAGCCTAACTTTTCACCATAGGAAGTCACCTCCTTTCCATGCTCTGCAAACTGTCAAAGTTGTTGTTTCTATGTTGGGAAAGTACTTAGAGCCAACTCCCTCTCACTATCTTTCAAAAGCTCAACCAAGAGAAACTATGTACATCTGTGCAAAATCACTTAAAGGTGATGGGGTCTATAGCTTTCCTCTTGACACACTAAAACCTATCCCAGGATTTAGTCAGCAGGTCTGAAGCTGTGTACCTGCATTGTATCATATGCCTCTAAGGGAATTGCTTGTCTGGAATGCCATTGTCTTATATTGAAGGCGTTATAAGAAATAACTCCATAAAAGTTGTGCTTACTTTAAAGATATTATTCATGAAGTGAATTCATTCACTCATTCATTCATTCAGCAACTCTTAATGAATTCTACACTATGTGCCACACACTGTTCTAGGTACTAGAGAAATAACTGAATAAAATAAAGCCCCTGCCTTCATGGGGCTTATATTGGGAGAGGGGGGCAGATGGTGCTGGTGAGTTAGTGATCAGAGCCAGGGAAGAAAACTAAAGCAGATGAGGGGATAGAGAGTGATGGGGGGTGAGGCAGACATTTTACATGGAGTGGTCAAGGAAACCCTTGTGCCAAGGGGCTGCTCTGGCAGAGGCCGGGGTGAAGCCAGAGAGCAGTTCCTGCGGCTGCCTGCAGGAGGGGCAGTCAGCATACAGCCCCGAGCCTGTGCCATGCCCAGTGCCTTCCAAGAACACCAAGGAAGCCAGGACAGCTGGAGTGGAATGAACAAGGGGCGGTGAGCAGGAGGTGAGCCAAGAGAGTAGCAGGAAGATCTGGAAGGCCGTGATGTGGCCTTGGATTTCATTTTGAGCATAAAGGGGATCTAGGGGACAGTGTTGAGCAGAGAGGGAGAGGCACGATCTAACTTCTGTTTTGAAAGGATTGCTTTTGGCTGCTCTGTGGAAAATGGGGTAGAGAAGAGCAAGGAGAGAAGTATGGAGATGGTCAGTAGGTATTGCAATAACCCAGTTTCCAGGGCTTCTGTAACGAAGGACCACAGACTGGGTGCTTAAACCCACAGACAGTTTTCTCTCGCAGTTCTGGAGGTCAGAAGGCCATGCCCAAGGTGGCAGCAGGGCCACGCTCCCTCTGAAATCTGTCAGGACAGTCCTTCCTGGCCTCTTCCAACTGCTGGTGGTGGCCAGCACCCTCGGCCTTCCTGCACTGGCAGATGCGTCCCTCCAGTCTCTGCCTCTGTCGTCACATGGCCTTCTCTCCTCTGAATGTCTGTGTCCAAATTTTCTCTTCTAAAGAACACCAGCCGCATTGGATTAGGGCCCACCCTACTCCAGTGTGACCTCATCGTAACTAATTCCACCCACAGCCCTATGTCTAAATCATGGCACTTTCATGGGACTGGGGGCTAGGCCTTGAACATGTCTTTTGGGAGGTACAATTCAACTTAGACTAGGCTCATGGTGATGAAGATGGTGAGAAGTGGTCCTATTCTAGATTTCTTTTGAAGATGAAGCTCATTGAATATGTTGATGATGGCAGGTTACTTAACCTCAGTTTCCCCATCTGTAAAATAAGAATGATAACTGTTACTGAGGATCAGACAATTGATACAAGAGATGCTCAGAACAATGACTGGCATTCAATAAGCACTGTGTGTATTAGTTTCAATGTTATTATTTTTATTATTATTACTGAAATCATCATCATGGTTCCTGGGTGGGTATAAGGTGTGAGAGAAAAGACAGGGGTGAACTCTAGGGCTTTTGTCCTGAACAAGCTGGGGTTGCATTTTGCCGAATGAGGGAAATTTGGAGAAAGAACAAGTTTTCATAGTGATGGGCATTCACTTGATTGAAAGTTTTTCTTTTGGCTCATCTGTATTTTCCAATTGCTCTTGAATCAATGGCCACAAATTAGTTATCAAAAAAGTAAGGGGCCAAGAAAACCTAACGAAGTCATTCAAACCTCTTTGATCATATAATTTATAGTCACCAAATTGAATGGTCAAAAAATTATTTTGACAAACAAAAATTTGTAAGATGCTTTCTAAAAAACACCAAATAGAGGAAGTAAAAATCTCTCCCTAAAAATAAAGCACACTCTTCTTTCCCACCCCGCAGATGATCCACCTTCTCCCTACATGGGCTGGTTGTTGACCATTACAGAGACCAAACAACCACAGCCTCTCCCAATGCCCTGTACTGGAGGGTGCTGGGCTCCGCTGGTCGACTACCTCCCGGAAACCATCGCTCCCCGGGGGCCCCTGCACAGGTGAGCGGCATGTATGGACAGAGGAAAGAACCCCTTAGCTTTTCCCATGAGAAGAGAGAAACCTGCTCCAAGTCCCATCCGCTGTTACGACCATGGCTGACTGCCAGCTCCACACATATTGGCCAAGTGTGGCAGAAAATTAACCGAGATGCAAAGCTGCCTTGTGGCCGCCTGAATCTTTCCTTGATGTGGTCTTGAGATGGATATTGATGCTGTGATGCTGTTTAGAGTGTAAGCACCTTGCAGAGAGGGTCCCATCTTCCATCTCTATTTCCTCCCCCAGCTTGGATTACCTAGTGGCGAGTAGATGCTCAGCGTGCTTCAGCCAATGCTGCTGATGCTTGTAGAGACATCAGCAGTTAAACTACATTTCCCTGGACATGGGCCTTACAAAATTCTTCCTAATTCTCCAGCAAGGTTTAAGAGTTGTATTTAATGATGACTTAATGAGCTATCAATGTATTTCCATCCTCTGCAGAAATTGCATTGATCTCATCATTTCCTTGATTAGGTGCAATATTGCCGTAATTTTTATGACTGAGATGGTGGTGGATCACAGTGTACGAGAGGACTGGGCTCTTCATCTACCATTATTGCTTCATGCTGTCTTCTTAGGTAAGACTGGACCTAAGAGGAATTCTAGCCAGGAGGGTCACAAACATACAGAGGTAATCCGTAGAGATTTCCTTTTACATTGACATCTTGCTTTTCTCATTTCTGAAAGACTTGACCTTTTCCGTTTTTCATTGCCTTTTTGTAACATCACCTCAGCTGATCCATCGTTGTTTGAAATTGTCCTGTTATTAGGGTGTAAATATAGTGGAACCTCAGTGATGATACATCTGTAATGATACCCTAAATGAGCTGGGCCATTTTAAGGGTCTTGTGCTAAAGGTGATAAACTTAAAGCCATTGGACATGGTCAGGGCTTGGAAAGAAAAAATAGAGAATATAGAAGGCCAAGGACTGAGTTTTTAAAAATACCCAAGTTGTAGACCAAAAGGGAAAAAATAAGGGAAGACAATCTAGCCAAAGAGACTCAAAGGTTCAGTTAGAGGGGGATGAATAAAATGAGAATCTTTCGGTCTCAGGGCAATCCAGGGAAGCAAGCATCTGAAGAAGGAATGCTAGCCATGTCAAATGCTGCAGGGAGTTCAAGAAAAGCCCATCTACCAGAAATTCATGAGAACCTTTGATTTAAGGAATAAAACATTTTCTTTATCTTAAGCCCAACTTCTTTATGTTGGTAACACAAAAAATAAAGAAAACTAAGCATTTTTATAGCATGTTCCTCTTGGATGTTTTGGAATCTTTACTTTCCCTGGAATCTAAACTAATGTAAAATATGTTTATACTAAGAGATTCCTCTCTTTCATTCCAGGTTTGGACCATTACCGGCCTGAAGTCTTTGAACACAGCAAAAAATTGCTCCTTCACCTCTTGATTGCCCTGTCTTGCAACAGCAACTTCCATGCCATTGCCTCCGTACTGCTGCAGACTCGAGAGATGAGCGATGCTAAGACTCTAACAGTGCAGCCCGCTTATCAACCTGAATATCTCTATACAGGTAATGGGGGAAAGGTGGCAGAGAACTTGAGATAGAGTCACAAAAGTGAAACAGAAGATATCAGTGGAGCCCATGTGAACTTGGCCAATGCTATTACTTCCAACATTCCAAGTGATAAAATAACAGCATAATAAATTATGTACCATTTTGTTTAATGTCAACTTGCCTCTCAAAATTCTTCTTCATTATTGAATATTTTAAAATGTATTTTCCTTATTATTGTAATCTCTGTTCCCATTGAATATCAAAGCATCCCAAATTAAAATGCCTGTTGTCCAAGAGTATCAGCTAGAACAGTGAAGGATGAGAATGCAGTAGCAATGAGCATCTCCACTGCCTTGACAGCAGGTCATTGCCAAGGTGCCATATTTATCTCTTGTGTACATCCTAGTTCCATGAAGGAAGTTTGACTTTTTTGAATGACTGACTTTTTTCTAGCAGGCACCATTGGGAGTTGGGGGGGAAGGGGCTAAATAAAAGCCACTGCTGTTTTGAAACCAAACATTCCTTTTCAGAAATGAGAACAAAGGGCATTAGCCAATTCAGAGAAATTACTTTTCAGTGTCAAGCTATTCATAGGAACTTTCCTAAAAGGGCTGACCAGTGGTTTTCATTTAGAATCAGAATACTTAAAATACTTTAAAATGATGATAAAGTTTGCTAGTTAACAGAGTTCACGGGCTACTTTTTTACTTATTTTATCCATTACCTTTGGCATTGGATATGACATGACATTTCATAGGTCACTACGTACTTTCTTCATTACTTTGAAAAGGAGGTACCTTTTCTTCATCACTTATACTCAGCACTGTTCTGTCTTTTGACAAACATGTCTCTTTGGAAAGCAAATATGAAGTCATCAACTCTGAGAATTAAGGACCACTGACCTCAGTTTAAACTCTTTGTTTTGAAACAAACTACTCTTAATTGAAAATAACCCTTCAGTGGCCTCTCACAGAGGCTCTCACATTACTATAGATGCTTAATTAAAAGAATCTGAAAAGTTTAACAGAGCTGGTCCAACTGCCAAGAATAAGCACCATTAAGTATGTGGTCTTAGACTGAGAAAATCATAATGGCCATTAATTTGTGTATCTCTGAGTATAACAGTATTGAATTTACTATACTGCCAATGTAGTATAAGTAATTTAGACTTATACACACACACACACATACACACACTTATCTCCATAGGCAAAACAAACAACAAATAGCTAAAATGATTGGATTTATGGCATACATTGAATAATTGTTCAAAGGATATTAGAAGTGTTAATTTCCCTTCTATAAATATTTTTAGCACCTCGTTTCAACTATAGTTGCATTCACCTCTACACTAAAAATCTGCTTGATAGGAATTATCTTACATAATAGAAAATTGGAGTTATATAAATTCTCTGATGTCACATAGTAGGATGGCAGAGAAGATAATCAAAATCACAACTCCGCTTTCCTAATTCAATATATCTGTCAGACTCACTGCAACTCTATACTGAGTACATAAATTTTCAAACTGATGACATACCCAGAGTCAACCAAATGTATAGCAAAAGAAAAAACATAGTATTTTCCCATACCAGATTTCCTTGAATACCATAAGATGTACAGAGATAATATTCAAGTTTCTGAGCATGTTTACTCAAAAAAATTATATATAATGTACTGATAGGCCATTGTGACTAATATCCTCAAAGACATTATCATCTCACATATTTAAGTAGTCTAATACTCAGAAAAAATTTACAAACAGCTTGGGTAGGTACAAATATTTAGTCAAATGCACACACATGCATGCATGTGCACACATTTGCACACAAGCCTTCACACATACACACATACACACACACACACGTGCACACACACCACTTCTTTTGCGGAAAGCATCAACTAAAACACCAGAATAGAAAACAGCAGAGTAGGGAAGAGTAGAATACAGGCTGGCTTACATGGCAGGGAAATTTATTCCAGAGATGAGGAAAGGATAGCAGTCTCATTTAACCATGGCCATAGCCAAAATCGAATGTTTTTACCAGAAAAAAAATTCAAGGGCAGCATGCTTCATGGGCTGGACTCCCGGCCCCATTAAGCTCACTCACCAGCACCCTCCCTGGCGTGCCCACGTTGACCTTCTTCTCCCGCCAGGTGGTTTTGACTTCCTGCGAGAGGACCAGTCCTCCCCAGTGCCAGACTCAGGACTGAGCTCCAGTTCCACCTCCTCCAGCATCAGTCTGGGGGGCAGCAGTGGGAATCTCCCACAGATGACCCAGGAGGTAGACGACGTGGATGCAGCTGCCGAAATGGATGAGAAGGCAAACAAGCTCATTGAGTTTCTGACGACCAGGTAACGAGGGGCCAGGAATCAGGTTGCTGGTTCCAGATCAGTCTCCTGGAAAAGCACCGATGCTTTAAACCACACAGATGGAAGAGTGACCCCAGAGTCTGACCAAAGTCCTATTTCTCTCTTCTAAATTGCATCTGCTGGAGTCTGCGTAAAAGGCAGACACTGGTGGAATTCCTCCAAGATCCCACTGATGTCACAGCTGATAGGCAGGGTTATTTTGTGTGTTACCACAGTGCATCAAATGGAGGCAGGAGATGGCAGTACCCTGTGGTGAGCATGACTTTCATCATCCATTAGAGCTGCCAGGCCCTGGGAGTTGTGAGACCTGGCAAGGAGCATCCCCCTGGAAACCAAGGATGTTATCCATGGTCAGCCCAGGAGCTGCTGCTGAAGGGACCATTGTCTGCTCATCAAGTCCAAAGACTCACATAAAAATAGAAGCCAGAAACCAGAAACAATAGGGAGTGCCATAGGAATTGAATCAAACTAATAATAAATCAAAATCAAGAGCAACTGTGAGTGATCCTGGTTTTGCAGGTCGTCTGGCTTTTCTAATTGTTTGGGTTGAAAAGCTTGTTTCTAGCACCTCGATGGCCAGTGTTCGTGTAAAGTCATGCTTTTCTGTGACCTGGGTGCATGTTCTCCTCCCTCAGTGAGTCAAGCCCTAGAAGTCTATCTGTATATGTGTTACCTAGTATCTCACATGATTTCTTTTTTACCCCCAAGAGCACTTTCTTTCGTCCATTAATGGTTCAGGGTACTCTGGACAGCTCTTGGCTCAATCAGGGAATTAATGAGAAGGAAGCAGGGGCTGGTGGTACCTCCCCTTGCACACACAGAGGGCACTTCAGAGGCCTGAATAACTAGTGGGCAGGTTGTCACCACTCACCATCTGTTGATACTACAGCCTGTGTCAGGAAGGTGGTGCTCGAAAGTCTCAAGCTGGCCCCAGCCCATTCCTACCCTTGAAAACCAAGTAGACAGCAGAGGCTCTTTCTTCACTTTGGTCCCAGGATTTACAAGTTCATGACAAGACCCTTATAAAAGCATTATCTCTGTAAATGCTAAAGTGTGAAAATTGAGTCCCTGGCTAAATCTATATTTTTTATTGAAAAAGATCATTTTATTGAAACAAACACAGAAGCACCTATTATATGCTAAGTACTATTTAAATTTTTGAATTTAAAAATAAATTCCTTTTGAAACATAAGGTAAAGTATGCCTCTGTAAGTCAACTAGTATGCTGGTAAGCCATATAAGACCTAAATTTACCCCCAAATCAATAGTAAAATGTTTTAAAATACATCACATTTCTGGAGTTAGAGCTGCCTATATAGTTTTAAAAAGGTAAAATGATAGTCTTATTTCTGACATTTTGTGTGTTTTGTTTTAGGGCATTTGGTCCACTTTGGTGCCATGAAGACATCACACCCAAAAATCAAAATTCAAAGAGTGCTGAACAGCTCACTAATTTCCTACGTCATGTTGTCTCCGTATTTAAAGATTCTAAATCAGGTACTTCATCTTATTTCCCAAATCCCACTTTCAGCATTTTTCCACAGTGTAACTCGCTTTCCCTATCTGACTACACACCTTGTATAAATGGTCCTGACCCTCTGCAGTGACAGCATAAGCATATTATTAGGGGAATTTTTGAAGCTTATTGCATATGCTGCCTAACTGAGTAATAGTTAATGCCATGTATTTTTACTTTATGCTCTACCATACAATTTCCCCAGGGCCACTTGTTCTCCTTGCTTCATTTACCTTACTAGAATTAAATTGTGCTCATAAGATTCATTTTATTCAAAGAAGGCCATGAGAAATAAATCTTATTAATGGACTGTCATCAGTGTGAGAAATAGCCTTATGCACTGGCTGAAAAAAGAAAAAAGGAAAATAAAAAGACTTGTGCTTTTGGCTTTGAAAGTGTTTGCTAACCACTCCTTTCCAGGGCCTGTACTGTAGGTGCATGCAAGTGGCCATTCAGTGTTCTGCACACATTCTGATTCCTATTTAAATTTAGTAGTGTCGTTATTTTTAAGCATTTGCCCTCCCCTGAATTCCTCTTAGATCCAGTATAGCCTGGGCTGATTGATGTGTGAACTTTAAATTCGGTTCCTTAGCATGATGGAAAAGCTCTCTCTACTTTTTTTTATATACCGACCTAGAGATATTAAATCTTACTCACCTGCTTTCCCATGTACTCAGATAATTAACGCATTTCACAGTTTGAAACATTTCAGATTAGCCATGTCTCTTCACTATTATAGAATATTTACTAGAAAAAACAAAAACAAAAAAAAACATAAGAATTACATTCATGATTTTGAGTTTCTCCTTTGGACTTTCTTGAAATATTAAGACCTCTTATAGTGATATTTCCTCCACTTGAAAATCACCTGAGAATTGAACACAGGTCAAAGGGGAAAATTCACTATATGTATGCAAACAATGCATCTTAAACCTTGATTGTATGACGATAATTTTAAACTTGGAAAATACATGAATAACTTATGCACTGTGTTCTCAGAGTACTTCAGAAAGCTTAGAGCCTACGTCTTTTCATACCTTACCAAGCTATTTTTACCCATTATAATTCACTGTTTGGGGCCTGATTCTATTAAAATGTGTTCCTAGAAACACTTGCATGAGTCTGGAAAGCACAGCTGCTGTAAGGCTTAACCCAGTAGAAGGCTTTTTCTGGCTCATGCAGCAGTTCAGCATGATGTTTGGCAGGCTGCCTCCTCTGTCCTGCTTCGGGACCCTGCGTCCCCTGAGCTCACAGGCCTCCCTCCAGCCGGCAGGGAGAAAGAGAGAGAGTGGAGGATTTACAGGCCCAGCTGGGAAACGACATCCAGCACTTCCTCTCCAGAGCCGAGCTCAGGAGTGTCCTGCCTAAGGAAGCCTGGGTGATGGAGACTCACAAACAGCTACTCCCAAGATCCTCGTCAGAGTGGCGGGAAGGTTCTGAGTTTTTTAGTATACATCTACACTTCAGGTTCATTGTGACTTAAGATTTTGTTACATTAAAAGAGTATAAAGGGAAACGGACTTTGGCCCAGTGGTTAGGGCGTCCGTCTACCATATGGGAGGTCCGCGGTTCAAACCCCGGGCCTCCTTGACCTGTGTGGAGCTGGCCCATGCGCAGTGCTGATGCGCGCAAGGGGTGCCGTGCCACGCAAGGGTGTCCCCCGCGTGGGGAAGCCCCACGCGCAAGGAGTGCGCCCGTGAGGAGAGCCACCCAGCGTGAAAAGAAAGAGCAGCCTGCCCAGTAATGGCGCCGCCCACACTTCCCGTGCCGCTGACGACAACAGAAGTGGACAAAGAAACAAGACGCAGCAAATAGACACAGAGAACAGACAACCAGGGGAGGGGGGGAATTAAATAAATAAATAAATCTTTAAAAAAAAAAAAAAGAGTATAAGTAGGAAACTGTTTTGATAAACAATAGAAAGATGTAAAAAACTGATTAGGAACATGATCCGTTCATAAGTTGTAAACTACCTCTATGGATTTAATCCTATATTTACCACTCAGAAAATATCTAAATCCATTTTCCAGTACCCTCTATTTGCTCTGCAGGAACTTTTCTTGTACAGTCCACTTATGCCTAGGGCCCAAGAGCAAGGTGCCTCTAAGAACAATGACACTAATTATCCAACCTGGCCCACTTGCAAGTGACAAGGACATGTCCCAGCGCCAACCAACCACTGTTCTCACCAGGCCCCCTGACTGTCAAAGCCTGGTTTTCTGCCTGCAGAGAGGCACAGAAAGTGCCCAACTTAATGACCCAGAATTCAACCTGGGCTTTATCGTACATTTTCATTTCTATCTGATCAAATGGTTTTCTCATGGCTGAGGTTTACCTTCATGCTACTGGAAGAACTAAATATTCAGGAGAAACTGTAAATCCCAGTTGCCTTCTCTGCATTACCTACATTTCTCTATCTGCATATTTATAGACTGTCCTGAAGGACAAAGACCTCGGCACAGCCTTGGTTGTGTTTGGAGTGGACTAAATCCACCTGTGTCTTTCCCCAACATGCACAAGTACTCTGAAAATGTGTTTCTAACAAACTGTGGTCAACGTATTCTATATAAAAAGCTATGCAAAGAATAATAGAGAAAAATAGCTGGGTATAAATAAATAATGCATTTTGAGCACGTTATTTGTCAGAAGTTTAATTTTACAATTCTGTGTGAGAGATACTATTATTTACAAGTTAAAGATGAGTAAAGAACATGGTGAATGTGATTACTGCGGCTGAACTATATGCTTGGTAGTAGTTGTATGTATTACCACAATTTAAAAAGAGGGAGCAAGAAACTAAATAGACAATGATAATTAAAGGCAGTACTTGATCCTGGCCTAGGATGTAATAATGGAAGAGAAGATGTTCAAAAGAATTTTATTGGGACAATTGAAAATTTGGAATGTAGACTATAATGATTTTTTTAAAAGACTTATTTATTTATTTATTTCTCTCCCCTTCCTCCCCCACCCCAGTTGTCTGTTCTCTGTGTCTATTTGCTGCGTCTTCTTCTTTGTCTGCTTCAGTTGTTGTCAGTGGCATAGGAATCTGTGTTTCTTTTTGTTGCGTCGTCTTGCTGTGTCAGCTCCCCGTGTGTGCAGCACCATTCCTCGGCAGGCTGCACTTTCTTTCGCGCTGGGCGGCTCTCCTCACAGGGCGCACTCCTTGCACGTGGGACTCCCCTACGCGGGGACACCACTGCGTGGCACGGCACTCCTTGCGCACATCAGCACTGCGCATGGGCCAGCTCCACACGGGTCAAGGAGGCCGGGGGTTTGAACCGCGGACCTCCCAGTGGTAGACGGACGCCCTAACCACTGGGACAGGTCTGCCGCCCTATAATGCTTTTTATCAAAGTTAAATTTCTTAAACTTGATCATTGTCCTTCAGGTGGTTACATGAGTGTATATCTTTGTTCTTAGGAAGTAGCCATGGAAGCATTGAAAGGCAAAGGAGCATGATATATGCAACCTACTCTCAAAAATTAGAAAAAATAGATGAGGGGGCAGATAGATAGAGATGGATAGAATGCTATAGCAAATGTGGCAAAATGTTAAATGTTGGTGAATTCAGGTATCTGTGTAGAGGATATATTGTATTTCTCTGCATTATTTTTTAATTACATTTGTCATTTTGTCAGTTTGAAATTATTTCAAAATCAAAGTGTAAAAAAGAAGAAGATAAGGAAACAAACTCATGAAGAGAATAAATTTCTTTCCCAGAGCTACAAAACCCCCAATTCAAAACCAAGGCCATCTTGCTCCAAAGCTTGTGCTCGTTATACTATACCATGCCTCCCTAGCACACATTCAAATAATTTCTTCCTTTATTTTTAAAGGACTCATTTTTAAATAAGTACCACCAGAGGCAGTTGTGTCCAGTTGGTCTGTTTTACACTCACAGGTAACTTTGATGCCCCAGGCTTGATATAGTTCAGAGGCCGACCTGTTCTCTGGGCTCTTCTTGTCCTAGGTTTCCATCTAGAGCAACACTTGAGTGAAGTTGCCTTGCAGACTGCCCTGGCGAGCTCTTCGCGGCACTATGCTGGGCGGTCTTTCCAGATATTTAGAGCCCTCAAGCAACCTCTGTCAGCCCACGCGCTATCTGACCTTCTCTCGAGACTGGTAGAGGTGATTGGAGAACATGGAGATGAGATTCAGGTATGGGAAGAAAAACAAAGGAACGCATCCTTCTCTCCATTTCAGATATGAGCTAACAGTTTTCTTTGAATCTCCTTTCCCATCCCAATTATTCTATCCATTTGTATATGTACAATTTATAAAATGTTCTAAGAGGTTGACTTTTATATTTACAAAAATCACTCCGAGGAGCATTGTTCTAGAAATTGACCCGATACTCTGTTTTACTCAAGCCAACAACTGAAAATTCTTTGGTGGCTTCTTTGTAATTTTTGTTGTTGGCTTTGGGGTTTGGGTTTGTTTTTTGGGGTAGGGTGGCTGTTTTGTATTGGTTGGGATTTTTGCCACCAATCTAGGATGCAGTTGTACAATCCCCCTACCCAGAACAGGGATCTCCATCATATCTGTGCAAAGCACTACCACTCTCTCTATGGTTAGCCTTCAGAAGACTAAGAAGAGATGAAGAAGTAACAAAGAGAGTAACTGCACGAGAAAGACCCTGCAGGTAGAATTCAGGGATTGGGAACTGGGTAGGTTGAAAGTCAAGGGCGTTACAAGCTTTGTGGCTTGGACCCAGCCCTTCTCTTCTATCAAAAATGTTTGTGTGTATCAGGAAGCCTGCACATTTGTTACCCTTAGCTTCTTGTCCTCCTTCTGACTATGGGAGGTGCTGATTGAAAAGCCACTGAGGCACAGCCCTGCCCATACTTCATTTCTGAATCTCTGACTTTTAGGCATTCAGCTCTCTTTTTCAAATGCCCATCATTCCCCTCAGCAGAAGCCATTCTTGCCACCCTCAACCTTGCCCTCTCCCTGTGGTATTTCAAATATGATTGCTCTGTTGAGTATTTCCCTTGAACATAGGGAAATGCTGGTTCTTTATGTGTAGCTGCTAACTCCTAAGCCATTTGAATTTCCTAAATGGCCTTTACAAATTATTTTTTAGACTTAGTAAATTAAAGTAGTAATGACTGTCTAGCTTTCAGTGGCGCTAATATTTGAGTAAAGTTTGCTTTAATTAAATTTATCTCCATCAAGAAGTTAACAGACATTAAGAAGTAAAAAAAACTGTTGGTTTTGTGTGTTTGGCAGGGTTATGTAATGGAAGCCCTCCTTACCTTGGAAGCAGCCGTGGATAACTTGTCAGACTGCTTAAAGAACAGTGATCTCTTAACTGTTTTATCTCGGTGAGAATCAGCTTAATGACATTTTGAAAGCAAGTATACACTACTGAATACTTGGGAAATGCCTGGACTTTGGGCAAAATCCAAAGGACAACAATTTCTGCAGACTATACCTGACATGAAAAATATTTGATATTTTCTCAAGTAAAAAAAAGGGAAAGTACAAATACACACATAATATGTATATTTTAAAACACCAGGAAGATGGATGCCAAAATGTTACCTTTAAATAAGTATCAGTGATTTTTAATTTCCTCCTTTATAGCCTTAAATATTTTTTCATATTTTATACAATAATCTCATTTTTACATCGGTAAACAAACTAAAGTTTTTTCATTGAACAAGTATAAAACTCTTCTGTTATTTAAAAATAAAATAAAATAAAACTCATTTGCACCACCACTAGAAAAAGTTGAAAAAAATGTCGACTTTAAGAACTTACCTGTGATCTTTCTGTCTTTTTTTGTTGTTCCTCCCAATGTTTAATAACCCATTTCATGACTCCATATTCTGTTTGTGTAATTGAGTTCGTCTTGCTTGAAATTGAGTTAGAATTGTTCTCTTATACCGTATTGGGCCTTGCTCCAATTTTAATTGCCCTTATCAAAAATCAAACGAAAAGTAAATGTAAATTCAACAAACTTTAAGGCCAACTGCTGATATCTTCAGACTTTCAAATACTGGAGTCAGTTTTGGGTTTTGTTTTTGCTTTTTGTTGGTGAGAAAGAAATTAATAGAAAGCAGTATTCCCTAAGAATGCTTTCCCTCCCTTTATTGTTTTTCAGTACACTTGAAAGGACTAGCTTTCCACCAGAGCATATTGACATTTAATGAACTTTATTTATTTTCTTATTGATTGACAGTAGCTTGGTGATTTGTTTTTTTAAAATATGTATTTTTTTTGTTAGAGAAGTTGTAAGTTTACGAAAAATCTTGCAGAAAATACAGGTTTCCCATATACCTCCCCTATTATTAACACCTTGTTTTAGTGTGGTACCTTTGTTATAACTGATGATAATATTCTAATTAGAACGTATTTATTTTTATACCCAGCTCATCATCACCAGATTTAAGCTCTAGCACAAAACTAACAGCAAGCAGAAAGAGCACAGGACAACTGAATGTGAACCCTGGAACTGCTGGTGGCAATATAACTACTGCAGAACGTAGCCGGCATCAGAGAAGTTTCTCTGTACCCAAGAAGTTTGGAGTTGTCGATCAATCTTCAGACCCACCTCGAAGTGCTACGCTGGACAGAATCCAGGCTTGTACCCAACAAGGCCTCTCCCCCAAAACCAGAAGCTCATCATCCTTGAAGGAGAGCCTCACTGACCCATCCCACATAAACCATCCAACCAACCTGCTGGCCACCATCTTCTGGGTCACTGTGGCCTTGATGGAGTCTGATTTTGAGTTTGAGTATCTAATGGCCTTAAGGCTACTGAACAGGCTACTGGCTCACATGCCACTTGACAAAGCTGAGAACCGAGAAAAACTTGAAAAACTCCAGGCACAGCTCAAGTGGGCTGACTTCTCAGGGTTGCAGCAGCTGCTGCTGAAAGGATTCACATCCCTCACCACAACAGACCTTACCCTGCACCTTTTCAGTATGCTGACACCAGTGTCCAAAGTATCCATGGTGGATTCATCCCAGGCCATTGGTAAAGCCAGCATTGCTTGCTCTCTTACAAGTTTCGGTGGTTGTTGCATTCACGTTTAGTGTAATAAGATAATGTGGACTTACTGTAATTAACAATTCTGCTTAGAAATGATTCCTTGAGAATAGTTTTTATTCCTTTTAAAATTCTGTATTGTTTCAATCAACTATTTGTAGCATAGAAGATGTTTTTAAGTCAATAGCATAAATGTGGGAGAGGTCATTTGTATATTAGTCATTTCTTCATGCTTTCAAGAGCAAATGGCAGCTATGGTCAGTTCAATCCATTGCTCTTGTATAAGCATTTCCCCCTGATTTCTTAATTCTGTTCTTTTTGCCTTCCTTCCCTCCTTAAAAATTCTTAGTTCCCTATTGTGTTGAATTAAGCCAAATCAACAAACCGGATTTTTAATACCATGACATGTGTCCCAGAATTCTTTTCATGAAGTTAGAATTTAACACAGTGATGGTAAGGCATTCATCACAATTTGAAAATTTTTTCAATTACATAGGTGAGATCTAAATTTGGTTGACCTACTTCCTCTCGTACCAACTTTTCTTAAAATGTGTATTTGATAAAAAAAATTCAAACCAGGGCTTCAGTTCATTTCAGTGCTTTTAAAATTCTGTGCCACTCTCCCTAATTCACAAACAGTCGTTAACAAGATACTCACTGTATCCTTTTTTTTTCTTTCTTAAAGATTTATTTATTTCCCGCCCTGTTGTCTGTTCTCTGTGTCCACTCGCTGTGTGTTCTCCTGTATCACTTGTATTCTCATCAGACAGCACTGAGGATCTATGTCTCTTTTTGTTGTGTCATTTGCTGTGTCAGCTCTGCATGTGTGTGGCACCACTCCTGGGCAAGCTGTGGTTTCACGAGGGGCAGCTCTCCTTGCATAGGGGCCACTCCTCACGCGGGGGCACTCTTAATGCAGGGCATCCCTGCATGGGCCGGCACTCCTTGCGCAGCAGCACTGCGTGTGGGCCAGCTCACCACATGAGCCAGGAGGCCCTGGGTATCCAACCCTTGGACCTCCTATATGGTAGGTGGGCACTCTATCTGTTGAGTCACATCCGCTTCCCATGTGTCTTAAAATTACAAATATCTTCAGTGCCTCCTTTTTAGCTGCTGCCATTGTGGTTATAAATTTTTCCTGAATTTATATTATACCATGTTAAAGCTGCTTCACAAAGATTCCTTTTGCATCCCTTCCCACTGTTAGCAGTTAAAATGCACCTTGTCTGCAGCTATCTCCATTGTCTTCTCTAATCTAGGATTTCCACTGAATGTCTTGTGTCTGCTGCCCCAGCTGATTCAGCACTTTGAAAATCCCAATCAGTTCTGTAAGGAGATAGCCGAAAGGATTGCTCAGGTATGGGTTACAGTTTCGTACTCAGGCAGATCTTGATGGGACTTCAAGAAGGGTGATGTCAGACAAAATTTCCAGGCCCAGAGAGGACAATGATTTTCACAAAGCCTGAAAATAATATTGATATCAATGGTAATATACATCTCTGGGTATCTGATGTAGATTGTCCTTTTTGGTTTCATTATTGAAAAAAAAAGGTGGAAAGAATCTGTGAAAATTATATTAGCTATAATATAATTTTTGCAGTTTACAAAAAAAAAAGTATAAATCTGCTTTCCTGACTGCTGAGACTTAAAGCATAGTTGCTACCATTTCTTCTATTCATCAGGCTATTGTTTTATACCTAACTGACTTTCTTATCTTACAAGGTGTGTTTGGAAGAGAAAAACCCCAAACTCTCAAATCTTGCACATGTCATGACCCTTTACAAAACACACAGCTACACCAGGGACTGTGCCACCTGGGTCAACGTGGTCTGCCGCTACCTTCATGAAGCATACACTGACATCACCTTGATCATGGTTACCTACCTGGCAGAGGTAAGCTGCTAAATGCCGGCTACAGTTTATTCTAGCTCCCATGGGTAAAATGTTTTCGTGGAACTGATAATAGGACCCTTAGCTTCCATTTCGTGAGGACCTATTATCTATTGTAATAGATGCTGCACGGCAGCATCGTTTTAAATCCTCACGACCACCTGTTGATGTTGGTACTATTTTAATAAAGAATCTGAGGCCCAGCCAGGTAGTTATTTGCCACAAGTTTAAGGAGGCAGAGCCAGCCTAAGTATTAAACCTAGGCAGAGCGGACTCCAAAGCTTAAAATCCTGCTCTCTGTCAGCAAATGTATTCTATTCTCATTACTTTGGTGTCCAAATATTATTTAAGGAGTTATGTGGCTTGATATGTTTAGTGGTTGTTTGCTCTGCCCTAATTAACAAAGCACGTATTTTGAAATAAACATTTACCTTTGCCTTTTGTATTTGTTTTTAAAACTGGAATTGGATTTTTATCCTCAAACAAATGTGTCTCTCACATATCCCTTGCAAACCCCTACCCTGCACTCTGTGTATATTGGTGTTCGAAATGCCCAGCATGTTGGGCAAATGATGAAACCTCTTCCCTTTGGCAACTCCAGTCCCCAGCAAGTCTAATACAGTATACAGGGTCGTAAAATCTATGAGGCAAATGACTGATTCGAGAGAGATACCTTGTTTCAGCATTTTCAGTGTTACTTTTCCTTTGGGATATCCATTTGTACCTCTCACTAGGGCCTTTCCAGAAGACACAAGGACAGCCCATCCTAATTTTTTTCTTTTAGTTATGTCACCAGTCCACAATCCAGGGACCAGCTAGACCACAGAAGCCACTGCTTTCTGAAAAAGTCTCCCCTGTGCTGGTAGACACCCACCCCCAGCACTCCGAGTAGTAGGATTTTGATTTGTAGTGTGGGCGGTGTTCAGGTGGTCATCAGTCCAGGACCCGCTTTCTCTTTCCACACCCCACCCCTGGCATTTGAAGAACTTCTTACAAGTGCCGCTCTGACGCTCTTGCCAGTCCGCTTGCTCACGCCTGTTCCCACAGGAGTTGTGGAGCAAGCACACACGTACCTTCACGCAGGAAGTGCCGGGACAGCCAAGGCAAGCAGCCTGCTTTCAGAGGGACAGGATACCTGTTTTAAAAGAAGGCAGATTTAATGTAACATTTTGTGTGATCTATGTATCTTTTACTTTTTTTAAAGATGTTATATCCCTGTTTCCACACAATGGATTATTTTTTTAAGATTTATTTTTATTTATTTCTCTCCCTTTCCCTTCCCCCCCCCCCATTGTCTGCTGTCTGTGTCCATTCACTGTATGTTCTTCTGTGTCCGCCTTGCATTCTTGTCAGGCAGCACCAGGAATCTGTGTCTCTTTTTGTTGTGTCATCTTGCTGCATCAGCTCTCCATGTGTGCGGCACCACTCCTGAGCGTCCTGTGCTTTTTTTTTCTCACATGGGATGGCTCTCCTTGTGGGATGCACTCCTTGCATGTGGGGCACCCCTACACGGGGGACACCCCTGCGTGGCATGGCACTCCTTGCACATGCAAGACTTCCTCTTTCCTCAAAAGAACCGTTTGTCATATGTATTGAGCTCCTACTTCTATTACTCAGATTCTCTTACAGACTTGCCCAGGCACATACTTACAATTTCACAGAGCTGTAGCAAGATTTCCATTGGACCTTCTCTGTTCACTTAATGCTAACTTTGTGTATATGTGTTTCCATGTATGGGCAGAGCTCACATATTGTCATTTTTAATAACTAGAATTCTATAATGTTGATATAATACAATTTCCTTAACTGTCCCACTTTTGTTGTTATGTTCATAGTTTTTTCTATTACAAATGATGGTATTTTGCAGACCTTTAATCAAATTATATATGAATCATTTCTTCTGGTCACAGTTCCCACAGCAGAATTATCCATTAGAGGGCATGGATATGCCATTCAGTTCTTCCACATGTTGGGAAATGATCTCCTCAGAGGCCATCCCAATTTACAATGCTACAAACGATGTATATACAGTCCTGTTTTCTCACATCCCCACTGAATTTTATCATTCCTTTTTTTTTTTTTTTAGTTTAATACTTTAGATTGGTACTTTAAAATTATTTTTTGTATGTATTTCCTTTCTAGTGAAGATGTTCATTTTTCGACACAATAGATTTGTGCAATTGTTTATTTCCTCGTGTGTACTATTCAGTTGTTTCCTTTGCCATTTGGCATTTGGCCATTCACTTGCATTATTTCTGTCCATCTTTAGTTTGAACTGGAAAGTTTTATCAGTGATGTCTGTCACATATATTTTCTCATTGTTTTGCTTTCCTTTTAAAAACATTGTTGATATTTTTCCTGATTATAAAAGCAGTATATGTTCATAACAGAAAATTTGAAAGTTACAGAAAAGAAAAAGAAAAGTCACTTAAAATTATATTATCCAGAGGGAAACACTAGTAACATTTTGTTAGATTTCCTTTCAATTTTATTTTTATATAACACACACCCATTCACATTCATACAGGCATCATTTGTTATATAGACAGTTGTGTACCCTTCCTTTTTAGCTTAATATTATCTGATACTCTTTACTAACTTTAAAAATGTCATTTTCTATTACTACATAATATCTCATCATACATTTCCCTAAGTACTCACAGAGGTTTTTTTTTCCTCCCTTTATTTTTTTTAAATGTTATATTCAAAAAATATGAGGTCCCCAAATACCCCCTACCCCCCTCACCCCACTCCTCCCACATCAACAACCTCTTTCATCGTCGTGGCACATTCATTGCATTTGATAAACACACTTTGAAGCACTGCTGCACCACATGGATAATGGTTTACTTTGTAGTTTACACTCTCCCCCAGTCCACCCAGTGGGCCATGGCAGGACATACAATGTCCAGCATCTGTCCCTGTATTACCACCCAGGACAACTCCAAGTCCTGAAAATGCCCCTACATCATATCTCTTCTTCCCTCTCCCCACCCTCACAGAGAATTTTTTTGTGTTTTTTTTTACCATAATAAATAATGCCATGGTGAAATCTCATACATAAATCTTAGTGTTTATCACTGGTTTGGGGAAAAGTTCCTAAAAGTGTAATTATTTCATAAGATGTGAACCTTTTTAGTACTTTTATCTCCACTGCCAAATTGCTTAATTTGCACTTTCATCAATGTGTAAGAATACCCGTTTCTTCACCAGTACTAAAAAAGATTTCCATTCTTCACCAATATGATAACTGTCAATTTGTATCATTTGCTTTAGGTTGCATTTTTTATTATTAACAGCATCTGATGATTCTTTTTGAGATGAATTTTGTTGTATTTCATGGTGTGAATTTTTGGCTTATATATTCAGACCTACCTACATTGCCTGTGATGCTGTCTTCATTTCTTCAGGACTTAGGAATTTGTTTTCCCTCCTATGGAAATGTGCAGTCATAAGATACTGAGCAACGCTGGTCCTTCTCTGTGACGACCCGGGGTAGCACTGACTCACCCTCTGTCTCACCTTCCTGTCTTGTAGTTACTGGAGAAGGGCCTCCCCAGTATGCAGCAGTGCCTCCTCCAGGAAATCCACAGCCTGCTCAGCTACATGGACCTTTCGGTTGTTCCTGTAAAGCAGTTTAACATGGAAGTTCTGAAGACCATTGAAAAATATGTGCAAGTGAGTATATGAGTACCTTCCCTTATGAGCCAGGATGTTTCCAGGGGTCATTCCACAGAGAGAGGCTTTGCTTGTCGTTTGTACTTGGCTCCACATCTGCACAGCGGTACAGCAACCATGCCAAGCTCTCACCACCCCAACAGCCTGGGCGTTGACCACACCATAGATGGGATGCTGAAGGGAAGGAAGAGACAAAGCCCAGGCCTTCTGAGCCTTCAGAGGGCCACATTTGCCTTTTTGGGCTCACAGGCTCAGTGCTGAAAGAACGTACCTTGCTGGGAGGGCTGGAGCAAGGTCTTCTATTTATTATCCCATTTCAAAGAAAGAGAGGCAGGAGAAGGAAATTGCCTGTTCTAGGCACTCAGCCAGGTGTTTCTCACACGAAGGGCTATTGGAAGATTAAAATCACCACTCTGAGGGGAGTGGACGTGGCTCAGCTGATAGTGTCCGTCTACCACATGGAAGGACCAGGGTTTGAACACAGGGCCTCCTGGCCCATGTGGTAAACTGGCCCACACGCAGTGCTGCTGCATGCAAGGGGTGCCGTGCCATGCAGGGGTATCCCCCATGTAGGGGAACCCCACACACAAGGAGTATGCCCCACATTGAGCCATCCCACACACTAAAAAAGTACAGCCTCCCAGGAGTAGTGCCACACACACGAAGAACTGATGCAGCAAGATGATGCAACAAAAAGAGACACAGATTCCCGGTGCTGCCAAGAATGCAAGTGGACACAGAAGAGCGCACAGTGAATGGACACAGAGAGCAGACAACGGTGGGGGGAGAGAGAAATAAATAAATAAAATCTTAAAAAAAAAAAATCCCCACTCTGAGATTGAATTGAAGGAACTAAGTTCAAGAAACTTATACAGGGAAGCAGCTGTGGCTCAACTGATAAAGCATCCACCTACGATATGGAGGATCCAGGGTTCAAACCCAGGGCCTCCTGACCCGTGTGGTGAGCTGGCCATGCGCAGTGTTGCCGCACGCAAGGAGTACCATGCCACACAGCAGTGTCCCTTGTCTAGGGGTGCCCCACATGCAAGGAGTGTGCTCTGCAAGGAGAGCCACCCTGTGTGACAAAAGTACAGCCCACCCAGGAGTGGCGTGGTACACATGGAGAGCTGACACAGCAAGATGACGCAACAACAACAAAAAAAGCAACAACAGTTTCCCAGTGCAGCATGACAAGAAGGCAAGCGGACACGGAAGAACACACAGTGAATGTACACAGAGAGCAGACAATGAGGGAGAAGGGGAGAGAAATAAATAAAATCTAAAAAAAAAAAGAAAAAAGAAACTTGCACAGATGTCCAACCAACCAACAAAGAGTGTGGGGGGGAGATCAATAAAGCAAGATGACAAAATGTGAATAAGTGCAGAGTACCTGGGGCTTCATTATATTCATCTCTCTGTTTCTGTGTATATTTGAATGTTTTCATAATAAAATGGTCAGAGAGAGAGAGAAAGGAAAAAGAAACTGGCCCCAATGTCTTGGTTAATAAATGGTGGAGCTGGCTCCAAAGTGATTGCATTTATTTCACTGTAACCAGGCAACTTTCCTAGCCAGCCACTTGGTGAACATCAGTAAACACCTTTAAAGCCAGAGAGTACCTGAAAAGAATAAACAGAAGGAAATAAAAATAAATAAGTTTTAAGAGTGCAAACAGACCAGAACAAGTTTCTGGAGCCTGAAAGTCAATGTGAAAGAAGGCTGAAGGAAGGAGGCCAAGGACCTGGGGAAGCAGTGCAGGCCCACTGCTGGGTTGTGCCAGGAAGACCAAGCTCAGGAAGTAGGCATCCTTTTCCCTGCATCTTGTTTGGGCCTCTGTTTCTTCTCAGCAGTGTACTTGATGAGATGCAGGGGTCAAGGGCAGGTGCTAGGATTTCTCTGGTTACACTCATCGACAGTACCATACTACCTAAATTTTAGACATTTCTATCTTCAATCGGATTACTTGCAGAAATTATTTAATGCCCAAGTGATTTCCAAGCATTGTTTTATTCAGGTGGCCTTACTCAAATAACAGCTGTGCCTCATGGTGGGCATTCAGGTGTCCAGGCACTCCCCGGAGATGGGGCGGCGTTCACCTCGCTACTCGCCATGGGCATCACTTCAGTGTGTCATTAGGCTTCCCATTCTGTCTTAGACCTCTGGGCCACCCCTGGGACTCCATCTCTTAGCTTTAACAGTGGCAAACCATGACCTCCCTTGAGCAGAATTCAACAGCCAAGGAAATGTATTTTCTTTGGAGTACTTTGACTCCAAAGCCTGGATAATAAATAAATAACTTCAATCAAGTTATTTCATCTGTGTCTGCTATTTTTGTGGGAGCTCAGTCTGCCTAGGGGTGTCAGGAAACAAAGATGGTGAAAAAACTGTCTTAAAGGAAGAGTTGGAGTTTGATCAGCTGATAAGAAGAGGATGAGGGGCACCCATGAGCTAAGGCTCAGAGGGTGGGAGACCTCTCCTGGACAGGGGAACTCAAAGTGGGAGCCCGGGGGAGGTTACCACATGGGCCAAGCTCAAAGTCTGTGGGCTCTATCTTGGCTGGAATGGGGAACCCCCAAAGGAGTTTGGGTGGGGAGTTTTAGAAAGACCACACTAGCTGGAAGGGGTATGATGGATTTACTGAGTGCCTGGATACAGGGAGACCAGGGAAATAGCCAGTGCCAGCAGGAAGGAGAGAGAAAGGAAAGTCAAGCATGGCTCCAGGGTCCTGGGTTAGACCATGAGGAAGACAGAGAGCAAGGAGAGAAACGAGCCAAGAGCAGAGGGCCGACAGCCCAGGAAAGAAACAGCAGATGGGGGCAGAGATCTGGGAAAGGACCGAGGAAGGCTGAGCACTGGAGCAGGAATGGATTGTTCCTGAAAGATAGCTCATCTTATATAAGTTGTCTTTTCATGTTATTTGTCTTATTAGGGAATTTCCTGTTTTAAATCAGTGACTTCTGGCTGGTAGTAAGATGTTTCGACAGTCGTACTTTAGCTTTAAAAAATGAAATTAGTTTTAACCTTTGAATATTTTCTTCCCTGCAGAGTGTTCACTGGAGAGAAGCTTTGAATATCTTGAAGCTGGTAGTTTCTCGGTCAGCCAGCCTCGTCTTGCCCTCCTACCAACACAGTGATCTTTCAAAAATAGAAATACATCGAGTATGGACTAGTGCCTCCAAGGAATTACCTGGGAAAACTCTGGACTTTCACTTTGATATTTCAGAGGTACTTAGTTATGTTAACTGTTTCCATGAACTTCAACATGAGTTTCTAGTAGCAAAGGTCCAAAGCGGTTGCCTGGGAAGTCAGATTTTATCCTTTTCCTTTTATTTAAATGAAGACTTCTAAGGCCCATTTAGGTTCTGCATATTAAAAAATACTTTGATTATAACACTCCCTGGAGCCCTGAATTGGTAGCTTTTAAAAATAGAAACTAACCTCAGTTATAGGAAAACAAATTGGGGGAAAAAAAATTCTTAAAACTCAAATGATCTTAAGTATTTTAACGCATGACCTTCACTCATTTTGTATGTGCAACTGTCGGGGCGTATCTCTATACCTACACCCTGCCCCCTGCCTGGAACCAGGCCAATACCAAGGCCACCTTTGCAGTGGTTTCCCAGGCCACGCTGCATTTTGAATGAGTACAGCCATGAGTTACCTGCCAGGAGGGAGAGGAGAGCCGAGAAGAGGGAGTAGGAGAAGAAAAGAGAGGGCAAGAAGTGGTCAGATGTACCTGCTGGTCGGTGAGTGAACATTAGGAAGCCCTGCCCTTAACAATTTTGTTCTACAGTGTAAAGCGTCTTTGCTTTCATGGCTCTTACCTGTGACCCCGGCCCCTGAAACAGAAACCACACTCTGCATCTTGTAACCTGAGCAGGTACAGTGTCTGGCACATGGGCAGTCTTCATAAATGTTTTTCAGACATTACTGAATGAATAAACCCACCAAGGAACCAGCCCGATCCACTCTACGGGGCTTATTTGTACTGTGAAATAGGTTCTGTCCAAGCTCGGTCTTTGGACAGTACTCATTGGCCTTTATCAATTCAGAATTCAGGACAAGATAATTTTTTGCTGCCATTGTGATCCCTGTGTCTGTGTTTAGCATATGTTTGATGTAAAGTTATCAATTCAATCCTTTTTGACTTTTAACATTTTTACATGCTAGAGGGAAAAAGGTTATGTTTGCTCTTTGGCTTGAGTTTATTCTGTTCCAAGAAGGAAAGAAAGCATGCCTTCCATCAGGGGGTGCCCCAGAGACCCACACAGGTGCCTAATGCCGGGCCCGGGGAGCCAGGTGCAGACGTGCCCGTTCCCGCCCCTCCGAGGCCCGCCCTGGGGCTGAGGTCTGGGAGGAGCCACCTACCCGCTCACCAAACTCCAGGACTCTCAGAAGTGAAATTTCTAAAGTGCTCCCCAAGCACCTGGCCCTGACCTTGTTAATTTAGATAATTGAAAGTACATAAATAATTTACATACTTGGTTAAATAATTGAGAGCAAATGAAGATGGGTTATTAAAGACTGAGAGGAGGAAAACGGACTTGGCCCAGTGGTTAGGGCATCCGTCTACCACATGGGAGGTCTGCGGTTCAAACCCCAGGCCTCCTTGACCCGTGTGGAGCTGACCCATGCGCAGCGCTGATGTGCACAAGGAGTGCCCTGCCACACAGGGTTGTCCCCCGCATAGGGGAGCCCCACGCACAAGGAGTGCACCCCGTATGGAGAGCCGCCCAGCGTGAAGGAAAGTGCAGCCTGCCGAGGAATGGCGCCGCCCACACTTCCCGTGCCGCTGAAGACAACAGAAGTGAACAAAGAAACAAGACGCAGCAAATAGACACAGAGAACAGACAACCGGGGGAGGGGGGGAATTAAATAAATAAATAAATCTTTAAAAAAATAAATAAAGACTGAGAGGAGGGGAAGGAATTTTGGTCCCTTCTTATAATTAGAACAGATTTTTTCTAAGCTTAAACCTCTGAAAACTCTATTTGCTTTCTTGAATGTTTTGCTTCTAATCTTTATTAGTGATTTCAAAGCCTGTTTTCTTTTTTTTTTTTGTCTTTATTTCTTTTTTTAATATTACATTTAAAAAGATGAGGTCCCTATATACCCCCGTCATCCCTCTCTTCCCCCCATAGCAACAATCTCCTCCGTCATCATGAGACATTCATTGCATTTGGTGAATACATCTCTGAGCACTGCTGCACCTCATGGTCAGTGGTCCACATTATAGCCCACACTCTCCCACGTTCCATCCAGTGGGCCATGGGAGGACATACAATGTCCGGTAACTGTCCCTGCAGCATCACCTTGGACAACTCCAAGTCCCAAAAATGCCTCCACATCTCATCTCTTCCTCCCATTCCCCACACCCAGCAGCCACCTTGGCCACTTTATCCACACCAATGCCACATTTTCTTCAATTACTAAGCACAATAGTTCATGAATAGAATATCAGTAAGTCCACTCTAATCCATATGCTATTCCTCCATCCTCTGGACCTTGGAATGGTTGTGTCCACTCCACATCTATATCAAAAGGGGGCTTAGATTCCACATGGATGCTGGATGCAATCCTGCTTTCAGTTGTAGGCACTTTTGGCTCCATGGTGTGGTGGCTGACCTTCTTCAACTCCATGTGAGCTGAGTGGGGTAAGTCCGATAAACCAGAGTGTAGGAGCGGAAGTCTGTTGAGGCTCAGAGCCTGGCTAACATATGGTCAGTCCAGAAATTCAGATCCCCTGGGTATAAATTAAACCCCAGCACCAACTACAGTTCTGGTAAAAGTAACAGGAGAGGCTTGTGAAAAATGATCACATCTGAGTCCAGCTCCATCACACAGAAACACAAACTCCAAAGAAGGGCCAACTGACATGGCACTGAACTCCATCTGCCATGACCATAGGACCTGTGGGTCTCTGTAGCCCTCAGAAGAACCAATACCCGGGGTTGTATCTACTTTATCTGTCTCTGGGACTCTGCTGAGGTGTGCATAAGGGCAATCCCTCTGATAACCTCCCAGCTCTTTTTTTGAGACTCATAGCCATATAAACTCATTTGTCCTTTCCATTTCCCCCTTGATTCAGGTCAAAAAGCGTTTTTAACTCCTGGTATTATATGTAGACTGAGATATTCTGCTGGTCCGAGTTGACCCTTTTATTCAAGGTCATTTTCTAGTTACATCGTCAGCCGGTACTTGGTAGTAATCCCTTGGCGCCAGGGAGGCTCATCCCCGGGAGTCATGCCCCATGCTTGGGGAAAGGCAATGCATTTACATGCTGAGTTTGGGTTCAAGACTAAAGCCTGTTTTCTTAAACAGTTTGATTTGCATTTAGCTGCTAAAGAGGATGGGAAAATGATGAAGATGCAAAATTATTCAGAAAGTAGCTTTAAACATCAGGAAAATGGGCCTATTTGTAACACTGAACTCCTCTAACCTAATTTTCAATCAATTACACAGGTCTTGAATGCCTCTTAGTAGAGCAGCCCCATACACTATCCCACTATGAGCACAGGAACTTGTGCTTTTGTCCTCTTTCTTTCCCTTAAGACGCCCATCATCGGGAGGCGGTATGACGAGCTGCAGAATTCTTCAGGGCGTACAGGGAAGCCCAGGGCCATGGCCATGACCCGAAGTGCATCCTCGACCTCTTCAGGTTCCAACTCCAATGTCCTTGTTCCCGTGAGCTGGAAGAGGCCGCAGTATTCTCAGGTATAGAATCTTCGCCTCTCAGGAAGCTCTTTGGAAGGGATTTTAGGGCTTCTTGAGTCCATTTGCCAGTGCGTTACAGGATTCCTCGCCTCATCATCCAACGTTGCCCATCTAGGCTTTGTCACTGACAATGAGACAGTCACGGCCTTCCAAGAAAACCCATTTTATCTTTTAAACAGCTTGTCCTAATGAGTTGAAGTCTGACTCCTTATGGCTTTATCCATTAGTCCTAGTCTTAAAGATTAAAACTCTTCCGCACAGGGAAGCGGCTCTGGCTCAACTGATAGAGCATCTGTCTACCATACGAAGGGTCCAGGGCTCAATGCCCAAGGTCTCCTGACCCGTGTGATGAGCTGGCCCACATGCAGTGCTGCTGTGCGCAAGGAGTACTGTGCTATGCAGGGGTGCCCCCACATAGGGGTGCCCCACACACAAGGAGTGGGCTGTGTGAAAAAAGTGCAGCCCTCCCAGGAGTAGCACCACATACACACAGAACTGATGCAGCAAGATGATGCAATAAAAAAAAGAGACAGTTTCCCAGTGCCACCGGATAATGCAAGCAGACACAGAAGAACACACAGTGAATGGACAGAGAGAGCAGACAATGGTGGGGGGTTGGGGGAGAAATAAATAAAATAAAAATCTTTAAAAAAAAAAAACTCTCCTGCACAGCAGCCCTTCAAATATTTAACAAAACCTTGACCCTTTGCTGCTCAGTTAAATGGGTCTTCTTTTCTCCAGATTATACAACCTTGGTTTTCTCAACTATTTGCACATGGCTTCATATCAGTTCCCACTCTGGCTTCTGTCGAACATGCATTTAAATCCTGGTATTCCTGACAGCAGAGCGGGCTGCAGGTTCCCCTGCACTTCTATTATCACACCCTAAGACTCTCTTCTCTCCTTCTGTGACAGCATCCTGCTGTCAACCTCATTCTCAAGCAGGCTTTCCTCATGCAAGGTACCAACAACCTCTGGCATGTCCAGATTTACCTGGGCTTTGGCTCTGATAATCTCAAAAGGACAGAAACCTTCCTTCCCCTGACGTGTAGCAATCCTATGAAGAGGACTCTAGAAGAGTATGTGAAGGAGTTAAGTCTCCGTCAAGGAGCTGTTAACCATCACAGAAAGAGGGACTGTGTGACCAGAGGAGGTTAGAGGGTGCTGGGCAAGGAAAAGTCCTCTGTTTGCTGGCCTGATGGTGTCCCCTCACTCCCAAAGTTTAGGGGAATAAAATGCATAGAGTTGTGCCTACTGGTACACAGCAGATTCTCATAATGTGAGTGTAGGGTTGAGTTGTTGAGTAAGGGAGCCTCCCATACTTTGCTGGATTTGGAAAAGAGAAGAAAATCTGTAGTCCAGTTCCATGTTTCTCTATATTAATTCCTTCCCAGAATTGCAAAATGACCACTGTATTAGTCAGCCAAAGTGGTGTTGATGCAAAATACCAGATATTGGTTGATTTTTATAAAGGGTATTTATTTGGGGTAGGAGCTTACAGATACCAGGCCATAAAGCATAAGTTACTTCCCTCACCAAAATCTATTTCCACATGTTGGAGCAAGATGGCTGCTGACGTCTGTGAGGGTTCAGGCTTCCTGTGTTTCTCTGGACTCAGCTCCTCTGTTTTCTGCACAAGGTCAGCTATAGACTATCAGATGAGACTATCTGTCTCTCTCCCCAGGGCTTCTGCCATGTCTAAGGAGCTATCTCTATTCCTCTGTGGTGTTCTCCTGGCTCAGGTCCTCTCTAGGGCTTGCTTCTCTTTCCTCTGCATGCTGACTTCCTGGGACTCCAGCATAAGACTTCAGCATCAAACTCCAACATCAAAACTCCAACATCAGAAAACCCTCAGCTCTGTTCTTTACCATGTCTTTAATCTAATCACATGGCCCAATGTCAAAGCCCTAGTCATAACTTAGTCATGCCCAGGTACAGACCAGACTACAAACATAATCCAGTATCTATTTTTGAAATTCATAACCATATCAAACTGCTACAACCACTAAGACTTAACTGAAGTAATTTAGCTAATCTTCTGCCATCCTCTCAACATCAAGGTCCTCTTGCCCTCTGGTCTTAAAAAGATACCATATAGAGTGTCCCTTCTACAATTTGGAAAAAAGAATACAGTGAACTGAGTTGCAGTAAGAAGGAAAATCCACAAATGGTCTTGACCTCTAGCAGTCTTGTCCTGAAGGAGGGAGAGGCAGCATTCTAAAGAGATTAGGAAGATTGCTTGAAGAACAGTTCTGAAGTACATTAACATTTTTTAGGCTCTGCTTACTCTTTCTTTTCATTCTCAGTTCACCAGCCCTTTGGAGACATTATTTATCTATGTCAGTGGATAACGTGATGGTTTATAGAAGAATCTCCATGCTTAAGGGGCTGGAAAACAAAGTTTACGAAGAAAAGGAATTGAATCTGTTTAACTTCAGCAAGAATAAATTAAGAAAAATTTAACATGGCTTTCAAACAATTGAAGTTTTCATTCTGCAGAGAAGTTTTTCTCCCATTTGAGGAAAATAGGCTTGTACTGTAACGTAATAGATTTAATTTGGGTATAAGGAAAGCCTTGCCAACACTGAAGGTTGTAACACATAATAAAAGATTATCAAGGAGAGTAATAGAATATTCTCTGAAGAAGCTCTGATTTTCACCATCCTAAAATAACTTAGATCAGCACTGTCCAATAGAAATATAGTGTATGCCTCATTTTTAAATTTTCTAGTGGGGTTGAATGGGACCTCACATATATATATATTTTTAATGTAATATTATTACAAAGTCAATTAAAAAAAAGCTATTTAAAAAAAAATTTCTAATAGTCACCTTTAAAAAAAGAAAAAGAAAAAGGTGAAATTAATTTTAAAAACATTTTCTGTAACCTAATCTATCCAAAATATTATCATTTCAACATGTGATCAGTATTTTAAAATTATTAATGAGATATTTGATAGTCTTTCTTCCAATCAAGTCTTTAAAGTATGGAGTTTATTTCGCATCTCAGTTCTCACTGGCCACATTTCAAGTGTCCATACCCTTGTGTAGGCTAGTGGCTACGGCATTAAACAGAGCAGATTTAGATCACAAGATTCCATGATTTAAACCTGCCTGTGTGTTTCTTTTCCAGAAGAGGACAAAAGAGAAATTGGTGCATGTCCTTTCTCTGTGTGGCCAAGAAGTAGGACTAAGCAAAAACCCATCGGTAAGTTAAATGTGTGTTCTCCTGTTGATTTGGGTATCATGTCTTGTTCCCCTTTGGTCTCTTCTTGCCTTTGCTGATAGAGTTTAGAGGATCCAAATATGAATTTTAAGTGTTGGGAGTAGAACCATCATTCAGATGTAAACCATGGATTACTTTTCCCCATTCCATGATTTTTAATTTCAGTTCAGAAGCAAAGAAAGATATTGTTGGCTGTTTGCTCCAGTTTGTCTGGTAATACTCGGCTATTGTCATTTTTTAAACTTATTGTGTTTTTTATACATATGCCCAGACTTCCTTAAAATGTAAGTGTTGCTATCTACCATACTGCCGTGTATGACAAACATTCCTTTTGGATGTGATTTTGCTCTCTGTCCATGTACCCCTTACTGTGATGTCACTGTGTGCTCACATACAAAAAAGATGAAAATGATAAGATAGCATCGTATGTATTTTTCTCATATAAACTTCCACTGATGCTGTATTTTTTTTAATGAAGTTAGGTTTTTTTTAGGAAGTACTAGAGATCGAACCCAGGACCTTGTACATGGGAAGCAAGCACTCAACCACTGAGCTATATCTGCTCCCTGCAGTTAGCCTTTTGAGTGAATGAAAGATTGAAGTATTAGAAGCTTCTGAACCTTTTATAACATTTAAAAAATTCAAGCTGCACATGTGTGTTTGAGTATATTGTAGCAAAAAGCAATAACAATCTCAGAGTCTTGAGTTCACCATATAAGAACTGGCAAGCTGAATAATACCCCAAATAAAGAATTATCCAACAAGGTTCTCTGCAGAGCTATTTTTAAAATCCCAAAATGTATCCGTTAATGTCATTCATGAATAGGAGAAATATTAAAGTTTCCTATATACTTACTGAAGTGTAAATTGATATTTCTTAGCCTTGAAAGAAGCACCTCAACCAGCCATCAGCCAAGCTTTGTCTACATTTAAGTGACCTTTTTAGCATTATTGACCAGGATTTGTTGCTGTGCTGGTGGCATTATTTATAGCAGAGGGGACAAGTGACAGAGGCCTGGGCAGACAGAGCCCCCAGGCCCATGATGAGAAGTAAGAGCCCTCTGCCTCTGCCGTGCAGCTGCTGGCAGCCAGGGCCCTCGAGGCTGCCCCTTTTTCCTTTAGACCCACCCTGTCTGCCTCTGTACTGTGGCCCCTCCAGCTAGAAAAGCTCCCCAGGAGTGCTCCATAGCTGAGAGATGCCACCCTCCCTAGAAAAGGCACCTGCCACTGAGGAAATAGAATTCTAGTCTCGCATCTCTCACCGGCTGGCTGACTGACCCTCGGTGCTCTTTATCTTATATACCCCTTTGCAGCCTCTGTGTGAAACTGTGTCATGTACAGTTTTATGAGAATATAATGCACATCCTATGGCTGTACTTTAGCACTGGAGAAGTACATTTCAAATCCACTCCCCTTTTTCACTTTTGAGAGACGTTTGTTATATTTAAAATCTTATAAATGATTACCTACTTTTCAAGGAATGCCAAGACTTCAAATGGCTAGATAAATAAAAAGTACCATTACTCTTATTTAGTATCAATCTATGTTCAGTAAAGGCTGGGTTGCAAGACATTTAGGTTCATGTGCAGTGTGTTATTTCTACAAAGTTCTGTTAAAATGGTCCAATGGAAAGAACACTTGACACAAGTAAATTTTAAATATTAGCATACTAAAGATTTTAACATAAAAATGGTAAATATTTTTGTTTCAATCAACAGGACAGGAATTCAAGTATAAATTAGGTGCATGTTTGCTCAGCTACTCTCCCACAATTCATACAAACAAGCACTGTACTTATCTGCTTCTTTTTCTAATTCCTTGGCCAATTCCTGGTTTATCTCTGAAAGGGTTAAATTCTTTGCTCTCACAGTTCAGATACTGGAATCTTAGTATCAGTATCCCTTAAAACATTATTTAAATGGATGTGAAGTGTATATGTGTGTGAACGTCTCTAATTTTTAACCCCAGTCAGTTCAGAAACAATGGAAAATGTTGTTGGCTGCTCCAGTTTGCTTGTGAGCACCTGTTCTGTTGTTTCACACGCACACACACTCACACACACTCTCACCCTCACACACGCGCGTGCACGTGTGGTCCAGCCTTCACTAGGAGGCAGCAATTTGACTCTTGAATGTTTTCCTAGTGCGTGAACTCACGTCTTTGCAGCAAGTTTAATCTGAAGGCAACTGTCCAACATAAATAATAAAAGTACGTTCTAAAAATACCCACTTAAGGAATTAGGTGTGTCCTGGAAATGCAGTGCTATGAAGAGCCAATTGCAGTTTTTCGGAGCACAAGCAGCTCCAGGGAGAGGGGCTTCTCAGGAGAGGACTCTTTTGGTCCCCAGGTGATTTTCTCGTCATGCGGGGACTTGGACCTGCTTGAGCACCAGACGAGCCTGGTGTCTTCTGAGGACGGCGCCCGGGAGCAGGAGAACATGGAAGACTCCAACAGCGAGCAGCAGTTCCGAGTCTTCCGAGACTTTGATTTCCTCGACGTGGAGCTGGAGGATGGAGAGGTACGGTAAAAAAAAAGGCCGCTCGAGCCTCCTCCCGACAAGCAGCTCCTTTCTCCCGCTGCCTTGGGAGCTGCTGTAACAGCTGTAAAGTTTCTTTTGACTCCCCTGGTTCAGGGCACAGCCCTGCTCCCGCGCAGGCGCCACACCCTTCCTGCCCGGGCGCTGCTCGGGGGCAGAGACCCTCGTTCGCAGGGCCCCACGCAGCCGGGGGCGGGGGGCGAAGGAGAACTGCAAGGACCTAAACGTCCCTGTTCTGAGCCTGCTCTTAAGTTCCTGAAGAAAAAAGTCCAGGCCTGTGGTTCTCACCGTGGAATGGCTCTCATTCGGTTACTTCACAGCTTGCTGGCCGCCACGGGAGGGCAGAGCCTGTGGGCGCCAGCATTTTTGTGCTGATGGATGAAATCTTTAGTGCTTGAAATGAAACGTAACACATGGTGGCTTCCTCTGCTCAGCTCAGTAGCTGGCATCCCAGACACGCAGTGCAGCTGAAGGCAGGTCTCACCCGGCCAGTGCAGGCTCGCTCGTTTTGAACGGCAATCGGTGTCATGAGATGCTTTCAGTTATGAATCACGTTTTTCAAAACTGAGATTGGCCAGGGGAGTCTCGCCCGTCATCTTTTCAGTGGCTTATGGGCATGTTGCCTTCTGCCTCGTGGCATGAAAATGCAATTCGCCTCAGTGGAAGTAACATTCATGAAAATGCCTGGTCTGTGCCTGGCTTGCGGGCCTGCTCCCATTTCACCAAGCACACTGTATTACCCAGACTCTGCTAGTCCCACAGTTAAAACGGTGGCCACAGTTCAAGTTTATGATAGCTGTGCTGGTAGGCCCCTTCTAGCTGAACTACAAGCTTGTGGGAAATGATGCTTTGAGTGGCCATTTGCCTCCCCTCCAAGGATGTGGTTTCTGACCAATCCACTTATGTCAAGGTGAGGCCAAGGTGCCATCAACCTTCACAGTCTCTCCCCTGTCCTCCCCTGGTGTTTGCGCCAGCACGGGAGACTTGTGCCCTCCGCACAAAGACTGTTTTCTTCTCCAGTTCTTTCCCTGGAAAACAAGTTTAGCAGACACACTCCTTAAAGAGTATACAGGCACTACCTGGAAGGTACCCTTAAATTAAATGTCAGCTCAGTGCTCATCTTGAGTTGTCCACGGCCAAGAAAATGCATTGCAGAGTCTGCGGGCCAGTAACCATAACTGGTGCTAGAAAAAGCATACACTAAATGTGGTGAGGAATGTTTAAAAAGCCTAAAGCAAAATAAAACTCTTGTGAACATTTTCAAAATATCTCTGAGCCAGAATTGTATGGAATTTCAAATATTACTCCCTGACGCTGCCCTAGTCTTGGCTCCTGGGCAGGAATTCAAGCATGGGCACTCACTTGAAACTAGGGAAGAAAAAACCCATGGGGCAACAGGAGCCTCATTTTCCTGTCTCACCTGAAGATAAATACTTGAAGTGACCAGGCAGAATGATGTAAAGTGGAGTGATCAGATGCAATTTCAGAGCAACTAGGACATTTCATTTCTAGCAAAATAAAGGTAGAAAAATCTGTTACACCCATGACTTAAAAATAAATATGATGCTAATGTGTTCCAGGGAAAATATAATAAATATAATTACACCTCGCTTTTGGTCTTCTTTCTACTGTCCTACCCAAAACAACAACAAAAGTCAGTGACTATTTTTTTTAATCTCATATTATAAAGATTTTATAAGAAACTTGAAGGAATGAGTGTACATTTTACCCAGATAAGATCAACCATTTGAGAATGTTCTGGCACTCTTCGATAAGATTATCATGAGGTCTTTTGATCAGCTCACAGAGTGGTAGAGGGAAAATGGTTTGGCCTTTGAGTCGGGCAGGTCTAAGTTTGAATCTCAACTCTGTTGCCTACCTAAGTAGGCGATCTTAAGCATAGAGGCAATTTCTTTTGGTTTCTGCTTCCTTATCTATTAAATAGGTATAATAGTACCTACCTACGGAGTTGATGTAAGGATTAAATAAGATAACCTATATAAAGCTTCTAGCAACAGTGTCAGGCAGAGTCGGCATTCCAAATATTAGTTCCCTTGTACTCCTGCCATTGGTGGATAATTTTAATATATCCTTATCTAGAGGAAATAAAGCATCTTAGACTTACAGACCAAATCATGGTTGTCAAAAAAGAAAAACAAGTTTATTTGTTTTTGTCATTTCTATTCTTTTTCACTAAGTAGTCTTGGGGTTTGTCTAATAAAATCTGTCAGGGTTTGTTTGCCCTTGAACGTCTCAGAATCTTTAAAAGGTGCTATATCTGGGCTATTAATTGTACATCAGCAGTAAACAGATCATGGTCACAAATGCTTTTAGCTTTGTGAGCACCATCAGATGATGACACTTTTTTTTTTCCCATTTGATGACCCTTGTTTGTTTTCTCATGGCATTTAACAGTTTTTCCACAAATAGACATTTAGGCATTCCAAAAAAAATGGTGTTCAGGACACTGAAGTTGTCAGTAAAGTGGAAAGCTATTTCAGAAATTGCATTTATTGTTACCTCAACTACATCATCTACCACAAAGAGGTTTTGCGTTTCTGATATCTGATACTGATTTTTCTCCTTAGGGTTTGTGTATCTTTTCCTTCTTTTTAAGTTACTTCTACTGAAGTATATATTAATACCATTAGTTGCTGTCATGTTAAAATTAAGACAAATGCACTTGAGTAACTTTAATATAATCATTTTAAATAGACCTTTTATTTGTTTTTCTGTCCATTCAATCTGCTCCCCAGGAACTTCAGGTAAGATGATGCTATTTTTAATTCAGACACGCTAGTAGATGTTTGGTGTTATTGCAGATTTATAACAACATAATTGCTTTTTTCCTCCTTTCTAGCATATATATGCCTATTTGCCTGCATTTTCACATGTAGGTGTGTGTGATTTTTAAGGGCGTTTTTCTTGGCTGCTCTAGAATGGAAATATTTTCTAACATCTAAATACAAGATTTTTTAAAAACATTTTTATGCCTAGTTCTAGAAGTTGCATGACTATATCTCTGGAGAGAAAGTCGATTTTTAGACATGATCCTTAGGAAACCTATAATTTCTGATTAGGCAATTGTACAACTGGATTGCTTTTTTTTTTTAAGATTTATTTTATTTATTCCCTCCCTCCTAGCCCCTTGTGCTTGCTGTCTTCTCTCTGTGTCCATTTGCTGCATGCTCTTCTTGTCTGCTTCTCTTTTCTTCTTGTTTTCTTGTTAAGAGGCACTGGGAACTGATCCCAGGACCTTCCAACGTGGGAGAGAGGCACTCAATCGCTTGAGCCACCTCAGCTCCCTGGTTTGTTGTGTCCCTTATAGTCTTTCCTCTGTGTCTTTTTTGTTGTTGTTGCATCATCTTGGTAACACCAGCTTGCCACGTGGGCCCACTTGCCTTCACCAGGAGGCCCTGGAATCAAACCCAGCACCTCATATCTAGAGCCACATCCACTTCCCTGGATTGCTTTTGTCGCTAAATTCTTTTCTTAAAAATGAAATCAATGAAAGGATAGGCCATACACACTTCCAATGGAACCCTGTTACTTTCCAGGAATTAGAAGCCATCTCTCTATGGTGACTTATAATTTCATCCAAATCAGGACCCATTTGCAAGTAAGAGCAGGTGCAAATAATAATCTCTCCCAGACAACAGGCCTGCGCCGGCGCATGCTGGGCAATCTGGGACCTGCGCTCACCGTCTGTCCCATCTCAGCCTTAGCCCAAGCGCTCATGGAGCACGGAGCAGGCTTCCAGCATGGTGCACCCAAGTTACCTTAACAGCACTAGTTTGGTGGAGTTCAAATATTTATATTTGTATGTGAAAAATATTATTTCATAGAATAGTATTTCTAACATTTCTAAGACATTCAATCACTAATAGTCTCACCTCAGCATAAATCCTGAGTGGTTTATTCCAGTTTGATAAACAAATCAAGGGCTAACAAACTTCCCTTGGGAACAGCTCGCCATCACCTAAATTTTCTTCACACAGAATATCTGTCGTTGTCAATAAAACATTATTTTGACCTTTAACCTTGCGTGGGACATAAAACGCAAAGAGTGTCTTGAGGTCAAAGAGCAAACCTGGCATTCTTTCTGGGGGCCGTGTAGAGCGGCTCCCCAGGGAGGGGTGTCCCTGGTCCACGCTGAGAAAGCCCCAGGAGCTGGTTATCACGCAGGCTCCAGGCCAGAGCGCCCTCCCGCCCAGCGCCTCCACTCCCAGCAGGAGCGTTTGAGCTCAGCTCCTCACACTCCAGTGACGCCGCTGCATCCTCTCCAAACAGCAGGCTCTTATTCCTGCAAGAACAGGCTCCTGGCCCTCCAGTCGGCAGCAGCAGCAGGCTGTGCCAGCGCGGAGCCTTCTCCCACCCCAGACGCCTGGGTGGCCCTGCACACTCGGGGTTCCTTCTCGGACTCAGTGTGGGATGCTTCCAGAATTGTGGCTCAAGTTAGTTCACCCATTCGTTGATTGGGTACAAGAGAATCAGTCTTGTGGACTTATGTTGTATATTTCTCCCAGTTATTTTCACATTCTTCTCTTTTTATTCTGTATGGTAATCTTATTTTTCTTCATCGCTTTTATTTCTTTAACATTGCATTTTCCTGTTCCAGTACTCTTGCCTCTCAATTTTTTCCACTCCAACAGTTACTTTAAAATCCCAGCAGAACACTTGGCCATTTCCCCCAGGGGGAAAAAAAGTTATTTCATGGTAATTTATCACAGCAGATATAGAGAAAAGGTACAGATAAAGAGAGACCAGCAGCTGCAGATACAGCTCATGGAAATTATCTTCTGAACCTGCTTTCCCTTTATCATCAAACAGCCCTAAAAGCCATCATAAATATAATAAATGGGGTAAATAAAGATAATTTCTGTCTCATATCCAGAATGTATTTAGGGCCCCTACCTATTGCCTTCTACCATAGTTAGCTCAAGTGGAAAGGCTAAGTATCTTTTACATGTGAAATCTGTGCAGAGAACTGCCTACTTTGTCTCATTAGGAGCCAGAGCAGGTAGACCCTGAAACCAGAGGCAAATTAATAAATTTTTTACTCACTAATCTTACCTCTCATTTGCTGCTCTTGTATTATTTTGCTATTGATTGAGCTCTCATCAGAAAGAAGTTCTTTTTCTTTTCTCTGTCTATGTAGATATTGCTGCAAGGTCAGCTAAGCTGCATCTACTGTACTGCCTCTCAGCAACCCATCTGACATTTCAGTAGATTCCAAAGGAATTGCTCACTCTTTTTTTTTTTTTTTTGACTACCAAAGCCTTGACCATCAAAGATGTTTTAATTGTGAACTATCAGACAGTGCTTCAGATTACCAAAACACAAAAGTACTATGTGTTAGATTTTATTCAGATTGTCTATTTGTCTAGGTTAAAATGTGCTTGTCGGTGGGCTGGATAATATATATTTATCTTCCTTTCTACCTGTCTTAACAAAGATAAAAATGAAATCCAAATTCATTCCTAGAAAAAAATATTTATGTCAGTAACTAGATGTGTTTACTACCTGATGGTCTATAGAGAAAGTCTGAGGTACAGCTAAAAGCTTGCTTTAACACTTTTGTTGCCATTTACCCAGTTCTACGTAAACCAGCACATACGAGTCAGCAATAGCATTGGTGCCAAGCGAGTCACTTCATGTCCAAGAGGGTAGCTATTGTCCATTTTGCAACAGTTATTTAAAGATGAGCAGAAAGCAAAAGCTAAGCCCTGCTGCTTTGGCCTTTGCATCGTGCATCATCGGACATTGTCCAGCTGCTCTCTGTTACTCTGAAGCTCTGCATTTTATCTGTGAAACCGCTGTGGCAAAAACAGGCTGGAATGTTTACTTAATGCTCTTCTACTTAATACCAAAAGCATATGGAATGTGCTGCTAGCATAGTGCTTCATGGGGGTAGGGGGAAGAATCTTCTGAAATTGTTTTAATACTAGTTTCTTCCCTACAGATTTTCAGAACAAATTGTATACAGAGTTCACCAAATCAACCTTTAAAAACTCTAGTATAATATTACCCACCATACAAGAAAAATGTGTAATCACTTCTACCTAGGATTCAGTGTGCATACATGAAAATAGCATGCTTTTCTTATTTTTCTGCACAAGTTTTGGGTCCCATGGTAGATGAGGGCTTGCAAGTTCACGGCAGCAGCACTTCTTTCTAAGCCATGACCTAATAAATGTGTGAAGGTGTGACTGCAGGGCGCCTTCCGCGTCTGACCAGCTGACGGGGTGTGTGGTTTCAGGGTGAGAGTATGGACAATTTCAACTGGGGAGTGCGCAGACGTTCCCTGGACAGCCTGGACAAGTGTGACCTGCAGCTGCTGGAGGAGCACCAGCTCTCAGGAAGCACCCCCAGCCTAAATAAAATGAACCGCGAGGACTCCGATGAGTCATCCGAGGAGGAGGACCTCACCGTCAGCCAGCTCCTGGAGCACTCGGACCTTGTAAGTAGTAACTTGCCCACCGCAGGAATCGGAAGACAGCCTTGTTTCATGAAGGCAGTCATGTCGTTTCCAGTTTTGACTAAAGAAACTCCCCCAGCTGCTTAGCTAAAACCGGAAAGGTCACCCACCGATTCTCTGTAGATTGCAAATGTAAACCAATGCTGGGACATTTGCTGTAAACTCTGAAAGCTATCAAATCTGTGAAGGCAGAGATTTCCCCAAATAACTTTTATTCGGCTGGACTCTTTTAGTAAATTCCTCAGACAGACATCCAAAGACTTAGGAAATATGACAGACACCTTGATGTGGTTATGTGAAAATCGAGGTGTTCGTTTTCTCGAGAGCTGCACCAGATGACGAGGCTGCCAGCCCCGTGTCTGAGGTCCAATCACGGTGAGTTGTGCCAACCCACAGCAAGTCGACAATGGTCTGTAGTCACATGGAAAGAACAACTGGCACTTTTAAAGAAGGGCGCTCATCTGCGTCTTGTTTCTTTTGCTTTTTAAACAGATGATGGCGCTCTCCCCCTCCGACCACAGCAACCACATGGAGTCACTCCCCGCGGCCTGTGACCTGACTCGCGCAGACCCCCAGGCCTTCAGTGCAAGAATCACCAGCTTCGACGCTTCTCTGCCTGAGCTGAATAATCTGCAGGTTTCTGAGGGCTCTAAGGTGAAGAGATTTTGGCAATTCTGATTGTAGTTTCTTGATTTTCCACAACTTCTTAGGGAGTTAAAAGTGGAGGGACTGTCTTTTTTTTCTCTTTCTGACTCGCTGAAATAGGGGACGTTTGTACAGCTGTTTTGAGGTTGATTTGCCGTCACACACTTCACATACTTGAGTAGCCATCTTCTTCTTGGTTGAAAGAGATTTTATTTTTTTTACAAGACATTTGAAAACATCTTTTTAAGATGAAACATTTTGCACTTATTATCGAGTGTGGACACTCTTGATTGACGGCAAAACTAACTGGTAAATATCTGGGAACGGTGGGCCTGGGACAGTGCTGCTCTTTGTCATGACTTTCATGAAACAATGTGCTAAGCAAAGTGTGGGTGTATTCATGGGCCGGGGAAAGTTTTCCCTATGTAGGAACCAATGACACAATTTGTTCATTGATTCAGTTTTTGCTTTTTGGCACACTTTTAGAATTTTCAGTGTCAATCACATTATTATACTTAGGTCTGCACAAGACTGTCCTAGTCACATTCTGAGGGGAAAAATCACCTAATGGCTATAATTTTCTTATTTTAAAATGTTGGCTTTAAAAAACCTTAGCTGGGTATATTTTATTTTAAATTTAGTTTTATCCAAATCTCCAGTCCATAAAACCGTCCAGACTCCCATGCTATGCTCATATATATTCCCAATAGATTTTCTTTTTCCTTATATTTGATTTTCTTATTTTAGACCTATCAAATTAAGCTGTTGTAGGTAGGATAGCAAAGTTTTCTTTGTCATGAGTTTGCTTCTACTTGTGTAAGTCTGAAAGAGAAAATAGAAAAAAATTTTTAGAAAAGTATTTTCTTTCTATACTTTGAAAGGAGAAAAATATGATACCGACTACTCTGTGTGCTCTTGCAATACTCTAAGAACAGATCCAACATCTTGGAAACTCTTTGTACTACTTTAAAGCAAGGGCAACCAAATTTCAATGACCTATTGGCCCATTGCTAAGGGACTGTGATCAGAATTCCTGGAGTTAGCGGAACACTCTTTCTAGTCAAATAAAGGCCAGAAAGAGAACTTGTCTGAGGTCATAATGCCAGAATCCTGGGATTGAGAAATTACATTTTATGGAAAAGACATCATAAAATAACTATAGAGTGATTAGTATTTTATGCTTCTCAATCTTGGTATGGTCATTTTCACGATTTTTCTCTTTTGAATCCTAAGATATGTTGATTTCTCATAGAAAGCACCCCCAAAGAAATAATACTTTATGGACTCACACAAGAATTATCTGATTCTATCAAGGAAAGATTGAGTTTCATTTCTGAAATGCTATCCCTGTTTTTCACATGAGCTGCAATGTTTGATGTCTCTGTAATGCTAGGAATAGAAACTAAAGGACGTTTTTCATGAGAGCTCAGCCCTTGCCTAAGAGATGGAATCTGTGTACACCAATAGCCTCTGCCCATCACCAGTGGCCAGCCTCCTTTAAAATGCAGAAGAAGCAGATATGGATAAGCCTCTGAAACTCAGTATTTATAAGCAAGTCCTTCAATGACATCAGAAATCCTATCTCCCTAACATACCTTTATTCCTGCTAGTTGTCCCATGAATCCTAGATTCAAAATGCTAAATGCTAAAATGGGTGCCAAGATGTTAACCCAGGAAAATCTTCTAATTCATGAACATGTATATTTCTCTTTTGTCCTGATTTGGTTTTTGTTTAGGAAAATGACTTGCTGAAACATGTGCGGATATGTTCTTCCTCTCCTCTCCTGATCTGTACTCCAGTTGCCTTCCTTCCTCTCATAAAGAACAATCAGTTCTCTAGCTGATTTCCCTCTGGCCCAGGTTCAAGCCCAGCCTCTTTTTCCATTTTGTTTGCTATGTCTCCTTCCTGTCCCTCACTGATCCCAGTTCTGCCTGCCCTAGATTCCTTTCATTTTGCTGCTCATTCCACGTTCCATAGCAATTGTATAGCCACTCATCTGTTATCAAGGGGCAAAGTCATTTATATATATATGTATATATAAATATATATATATTCCAGTTATATATTCCAGACACTGATGATTCTAAAGCCTCATTTCCACTGGTAAGGGTATATTGGAGAGTTAACTCAGGATAGGCCAGCTAGACAAGGCTGGGTTGCACAATGGAAAGTGTTCTGAATCTGAAGGTGGGGTCTCTAGTCCCAGCTCTGACTCATCATCTGCCTGATATTAGCTGAACCCCTTTCCTGTATGGAGCATCTGTTTCCTCATCTATAAAATAAGGAGGTTGGGCCGGGGAATCTCTATGGTCCTTTCCAAGTTTAAACCCTTTAAGCATGGGCCAAATATCACAATCTACCAAGAGCCCCTTTGGAAACTATTGTGGAGAAGACTAAAAAGAAGATAAAGAATAAACAGTGCTTCGGAGTCTTCCTGGTTCCAGTTATAGAAACGGATCATATTGTATGCTAGAAAACTAATGCCCTAGTTTCTGTCACTCTCAGGATTTCAGTGTCTGCCTTTGCCTTTAGGTGAACAGACTTCTCGGTCTGGATTCTTCTCTATTGGGGGGATTTATTTTCTTTTCTTCCTCCAGGCTGGAGCTGGACACGAGCAGGAGGATGCCACCGTGCATGAGGATGATCTTTCCAGTTCTATCAATGAGCTCCCAGCCACGTTTGAATGCAGTGACAGCTTTAGCCTGGACATGACTGACGCAGAAGACAAGGCCGATCGAGCACTGGACCAGTTTACTCTTGCAAGGTATGGAAGCGGTTGGTGGAAACGGGTGGTGTCATTGCATTGCGGCCATTCTAACTCGAGTTAAATGGCACGCTTGCAGTGCTGGGACTTCGTATTGAAAGATTCCAAATTGCCCTGTACCTTGGGCGGTCCAGAGTTGGGTTGGAATCATCCACCCCCAGTGTAGGGCCTTACCTGGAACCAGGGAAGGATACTCACGTAGAACCTCGGGAAGGCGTAGTGCAACAGAAAAAAGCCCAAGAAGGGCGTGGGGGCTGGCCCAGACCTCGTAAGCTTGGAGATAAGCAACATTGGGCAAGCCTCTTTTATGAGGTGACTTCCAGCCGAAAGTCCGCTGTTTCTGAGACTAGTGAGACACAGTCAGAGAATATAAATAGAAAGGAAAAAAAACAAAGCATGGAGAGAATAGATTTAAAACACCATTGGCTAAACTAATGCAACATCTAGAAGAAATCACAAATTATAATGCTACATATTTACTTGAAGAAAAGAAAGTTGAGATCCTCACAGTCACTGTTCTGAAAGTTTAAGGTAAGAACTAAGTAAAAGCTTCTGATATGGCTAAACAAAGGCCTTCTGTTATGGAGAGCAGTATCTGACCATCAAAGAAAAGGGTGATTAAGGTAATACCTAGAAAAACATTTAACTTGTACCTTTTTATTCATTCTCTCTCCTTCCTTCCTTTCTGCCTCTCAAACCCTGCATTTCTCTTTTTTTATTCCCTTCTTTCCTCCCTCTGCTTTTTTCTTTGGGGCACTCGTGCATATGCATTCATTAATACTCTCCCTCTATAGAATTAAAATTAAAGATTCATAAATTTTATTATAGTTTTTCATAATGAAAATGGCAAGGAAAGAAAGTGCCAAAGTCTAGGAGCTAATGTTTACTTTGGGGAATGGCCCACCTGGGAAATTGAAAGACAGTTGCTGAAGGCTGTTGTGCATATGTGTAAAGGAAGTCAGAAATGGAGGAAGTGCCAGAATTCTAAAGGTGAAAATGCCATCTCCCAGAATCAAAAAAGAATCTCAGAGAGGAGTGGATATAGCTCAGTGGTTGAGCACCTGCTTCCCATGTACGAGGTCCTGGGTTCAGTCCCCAGTACCTCCTAATAAATAAATAAGAGGTTCTTTAAAAGGGAATGTCAGAACCCTCTGAGTAAAAGCCAAGACCCCAAACAAGCTCAAGGGGAGAGCAGGCAGAATGCCTCCTCATGCTGCCCAGGGTTAGAATTAATAGGACTGGGGGGAGGCTCAAAAGAAGGACATCATTTCCTGACAGAGTCGCTTTCATTTTCCCCAGCTTTGGAGAAGGTGACAGGGGGGTGTCACCGCCACCTTCACCCTTCTTCTCAGCCATCCTCGCAGCATTTCAGCCCGCAGCCTGCGACGACGCTGAGGAAGCCTGGCGCAGCCACATCAACCAGCTCATGTGCGACTCGGACGGCTCCTGTGCTGTGTACACGTTCCATGTGTTCTCCTCCCTGTTTAAGGTGCGGTGCCACTAAGCCCAACGGAACTTGCTTAAGGTGCGGTGCCACTAAGCGCAAAGGACTTGCTTAAGGTGCGGTGCCACTAAGCGCAAAGGACTTGCTTAAGGTGCGGTGCCACTAAGCGCAAAGGAACTTGCTTAAGGTGCGGTGCCACTAAGCCGAAAGGAGCTTGTTTAAGGTGCAGTGCCACTAAGCCCCAAAGAACTTGCTTAAGGTGCAGTGCCACTAAGCCCGAAAGAACTTGCTTAAGGTGCGGTGCCACTAAGCGCAAAGGAACTTGCTTAAGGTGCGGTGCCACTAAGCGCAAAGGAACTTGCTTAAGGTGCGGTGCCACTAAGCCGAAAGGAGCTTGTTTAAGGTGCAGTGCCACTAAGCCCCAAAGGAACTTGCTTAAGGTGCAGTGCCACTAAGCCCGGAGGAGCTTGTTTAAGGTGCAGTGCCACTAAGCCCGGAGGAGCTTATTTAAAGTGCAGTGCCACTAAGCCCGGAGGAGCTTGTTTAAGGTGCAGTGCCACTAAGCCCGGAGGAGCTTGTTTAAGGTGCAGTGCCACTAAGCCCGGAGGAGCTTGTTTAAGGTGCAGTGCCACTAAGCCCCAAAGAGCTTGTTTAAGGTGCAGTGCCACTAAGCCCGGAGGAGCTTGTTTAAGGTGCAGTGCCACTAAGCCTGGAGGAGCTTGTTTAAGGTGCAGTGCCACTAAGCCTGGAGGAGCTTGTTTACAGTGCAGTGCCACTAAGCCCGGAGGAGCTCATCTCTTAGGGGTCAGGGAGCTTCTAATGTCAGAGGCGTGTTGCTCTGTCCTCCAGATGCCCTAGTTCCTCGGACTCTCTCCTCTCTTTTACCCAGCTTTCTCAGAGTGGCATTGACAAGACTCTGCTCTCAAATGAGTGAGGCTGCCATGACGTGCCTCACCTGCTTTCATGGATGTCATGAACCCCGGCAGCTTGACCTCAGGACCTTTATAATGCAGGGTCTTCTGTCAAGCCTGTCCATCCCCATCTCATCTTTCCTCTGAGACCATTCCTCAGACTCTGTCTTCTCTTCATTTTCTTGGCTTCTCCTGCTGTCTCCCCCCCACCCCCCAGTGAATTATTTAAACATTGCAGCAGTACCTGTGAACACTTGCTTACTCTCCTTAGTTGTTTCTGCGTAGAAAACTGGTAAAGGTCATTCTTTGCTTCTCTTGAGTGGACAGCGCCCGGGACAGCCCCTCTGCACATCCCAGAAACAAGTGGCCCTCCCTCCAGAGGGCGTGCTACCTCACCTGGCCAGCAGAGGGCAGGCACCCTTGGCATTTTGCGCCCACAACCCCTGTGGCTGCCTCCTGTGTGGACACCTTTCACCTTCACCTGTTGCCCCCCTAAAACACATGATTGGTGACCTCTGAATGAAATAGGTGAGGTGGGAGAGCTCATCCTCTACTCTATGCCTGTCTGTTGGACGGGCTAATTCCTGTGGGTTCCTCTATGCCTCTTGTGCTGGACTTTTACTCTCCAAATTCCATCAGCGATCGGCAGGTTGGGAGGTGGCAAGAGAAGAGAGAAGTGTTCCTTGCCATGGAGGAACCCAGAGGTCTCCACGCATCTGCGGAGTTAAGTAGATCTGGGTGTGGAGTCGGAAGCAGGTAGTGACTGTGGAAGTGGCAAAGCTGGAAGCACTCAGCACAAAGGTAAAGTCAGGCGGAGATGTATGGACATGGAAACAAGGTTACACTAGAGTTTACCTGAAAACTGGTTTAGAGAAACATATATCGCGTAGAGTTCCCTTTGTAAATGCATTGAAGATGATACATCAGAGTTCCATCCTAATTTTCCCAGGGTAATCAGATTTTGGGTGTGTCTTATTTTCTTCTTGCTTTTTTTCAAGTTTCTATTTCCCTAAAGTTAAAATGCTTTTCTTTCAGTATTTTTCTAAACCTTATATTTAACAACTCACTAAATAGAATACCACTAACAACTCAAGGACAAAAATGAGCAGACTTGAAGGATGGACAGACGGACAAGTTGAAATCCTAGTTACACTTATTTAGTGGTTGAGCGCCCTTGAATATATCATGAGGAAGGGACAATAATTTGGGGACTTGTGGGAAGGGGCCCTCTAATCACCAGAGGGGCAAAATGGCAGAAGAGAAAGGTAAGAACAAAGGAATTCTCTAAAAATTGAAAAATGTCTATCCTTGTCAAACAGGACGGTTAGAGGTCCTGGGGACTAGGATGCCATGGGGAGAACCACCTTGAGAGATTGCCCACCGTTTCCACAGCTAGAGGCCCTGGACTGAGCTCTAGTCTGCCCTGCGCAGTGGGGGGCAGGCCTCCTGTGCGTTGTCGACTTCTTTTCATGATATGGGAAATGCCTCCCAGTAAATAGCCCTTAAGAACCAGACAGTCTAACGACTGCATCTCAAAGCTTGTTTACTTCTCTATCAGAACAAAGTAGAGGAAGAGACAAACCTGGGATCATCTGTCAGAAGTAATTTCAAATTCAGGAATACAGACTTAATTCCTTATGAAGTTAAACCCAGTCCTTCAACCGGGAGGCCCTTCTTATAACCCATTTTTGGAGAATTATATGCCAGTTATCCAGTTAGCTATGTTTCTCACTTGGAGTCTTCTTTGTGCTACTGTCTCTCAACTTTTCACTTGACTTTTAGTGAAAGCTCTTAGTATGTCAAACAGGCAAGCTAAGGTCATTTCTATAATTAACTGGGAGCTGAGGGTGAGGAGACCATTAGGAAGACATGAAATAATTGACTGCTGAAAGGTAAGACTTGCAGAAACACTTTAACATTAAGCCCAGATGAAATTTAAAAGACAGCCACCAGAAGGCTGCTATTTGAGGGAAATTTAATGTTGAGGAGTCATGAGCAAAGCAATTTAGTTGGTTCGTTAGCTCTAAAAATTATTTTTAAGCCATAATTAAAACTACATAATACAGACAGAGCTCAGCAATAACACATTTCGGTTGAGCACTTTCCGGCTCTTCAGGTTCAACTCAGTATTCCTGACACCCATCCAAGGCAAAGCCCTGGCTGGACGTCACATCAGCGAAGGAAGCCTTTCCTTCCTTCTTCCCCTCTCACCTAGAATCCCATGGCACATTGTTCTTGCATCTGTTACACTTGTCACACTGTATTAAGTCATCGTCTAGGTGTATATTTCCCCTGAAGAGGGCAGGTGCCGGTGTCTTCCATGGCTTGGTGCCCTGACACCTAGCCCAGTTGGCTAACAGACTGGGTACTCAGTAAATGTGGGGAGAATGGATGGAAATCTTGATGTACCACTTCCAACTTGAGGCCAGTAGACCAACAGGCCATTATCACTGACTGGCCAGCCGGGGTCCGCGGCCAAAGCCAGCACGCGGTCTGACTCCCAGCACCTCACCCAAGCGTGCGGCCAGTATGAAGAGGGCAGCACGAGCCCCACCTGTGCGTCTTCCCTGGGGCCCTGACCACACAGAAGGGATGTATTGGATGGGGGTCTCTGGGTGGAAACCTGGGCAATGTTTGGACTTAACCCTACTTGGGTTCAAACCCCAGTTCTGGCTGCTTTCTGGCCTGGTGAACTTGAGAATAGTGCTGAAGTTCTCCTTTGTAAAGTTTTTTTTTTTTTTAACAAAGTTTCCTCCTTTGCAAAAGTAGAATAAAAATAATATCTCTGGGTTCTAATTTTTTAAGGACCAAGTATGACAGTTCACATGGAGAAGAAGGCATCTAGCAGGTGGTCAGCACGTGCAGGCTGCTGCCAGTTAGACTCGCTTCCTCCTCCTCGCGGTCACTGGCCATCCCCACTGCCCTGACCCCTCATCAGGTTCCTCTGGTGACAGCCAAGGGGTCACGCTCCCCTGATGGTTGGGCAGCCTGGCCCCTGGCCTCAGGGCTCTCGACCATTTCTGGGAGGAGCACTCAGAATGCAGGAGAGGAAGTGAAGGTGCCACTGCTTAAGGGAGTGAAAGGACTTCAGAAATCGCATCCCGTGTCTTGAGGGCCAATGGCATCTTTCCCCAAGAGGGACCAATGGGACGTTTGGCAGGCAATAGTTCACTCCCAAGGATGCTGTTTTCACCACCCGGGCAAGAAAATGTGTTCAGTGCTCACAGCATCCAGGCAGCAGAGCATGTGGACACGAGAAGAAAGCAGTGTGAATTAAATTAAATTAAAATGCAGCTGGGAGGTGGGGCCGGGCATGACCCTGGGGCCGCCGGATGCATTTGGATTTGGATTTTTTCCCGGTGGGTGCATTATTAGATCAGTCTCCTATGGAGCTAATCTGCAATAACAACAGCAACAATATAAACATTTATTTCTTGTGTTTTAAAATTGTTGTGGTGGTAACATGTATATAACCATTTTAAGTGTACAATTCAGTGGCATTAATATCATTCACAATATTGTAATACTATCACCACCACCCACTGCCGAAACTTTTTTATGAACCTGAACAGAAACACTGCACCCATTAAGCAAAAACTCCGTGTACTCCCTCCCTACCGCCAACCCTGCCCGGTAACCTCTGGCCTTTCTGTCTCTATGAATTTGCCTATTCTAGGTGTTTCATCTCAGCGGAATCATGCAATATTTGTCCTTTAGAGTCTGGTTTATTTCATTTAGTCTACTGTTTTGTGCCTCCTGTTTCGATTTTTAATACTACAGTTAGTTTTAAGACCTTTCTCAACCCCCATCAAATGCTGTGCAATTGAGAGCAAGACTGGAAGCAAAACAGGTATTAATAAAATGTGCTAGAAACGAAATACGTTTCACACACGCAGGTTACCTGCTATTAATCTTTGTCATTTCCTCACTACGTCTGTGTACTGTTTTCCAGCATTTTCTTGTAAGTATAATCATCATGTTTCCTTGTGTTTGGTTGGATTTTGGGGGGTAGGGAGGAGATAATTGCCAAAATAATTTGTTTTTAAAAACAAGGAAAGTGTTTCTATTGGTCCTGAATGGACATCTCTCCTTGTGTCTCTGTCACTCTCTTTTCCCTGCTGCTCTGCTGCTCTTGTCTTAGATCTTCTCTGTATCACACAATGTCACTGAATTATATAAGCACGTTTCTGTGAAAGTCTGGTGAGAACAAAACTGAACTGATATTCCCAAATATCCCCTGCTCTGAAGCAGACAGCAGATCTAGCTGTCTCGGTTCAACATATAGCAAACTCATATCTCACTATATCTTCAGTAAGAAGTGAAAACCCCACCTCACTGGGAGACTGGAATCCTCATCCCAGCTCTGCTCCCCTTGGCCTTGGGAAACCAGACCCCGCATTCTACCCGTCAGCTTCCTTTCTGCACCAACGTTCTGTCACTTTTTGGCATTTCAGTTATTGCATGTAAAACTAACTGAGCACCATAGAGATGTGTATATGTTGTTCATTCCACCAAGATGCTCAAATCTGTTAAATAAAAGCAAATCATATGCAACATGGTTGGCTTTTTCCTAACATAACTTAAAAGGAACCTGTAGTTGTTTCAGGGGCATATTCGTTTCCCAGAGCAGAGTAGGTAGTATTTCGCATGAATTCAGTTTTATTAATGCCATGTTCTACAAAGGTTCTACAAAGCTGTGCCTAGAAGTGGAATTTTTTGTTTAACTATTTTGTTCTTTTTGTTAAAGATAGTTGTACTGGGAGTTTAAAAACTTTCTCAATGACAACATTTTCATTGAGATAAAAATTTTCTCAATAACACAGTCACCATGAGTCAGAATCTTCCTAATTATAATTTGCATCTCAGACAGAGAGGGAGGAGCAGAAGCTTTTAGGAAGATTATAGATATGAAAAGGAATGTGCACGTTGGCATCAGACTGGTCCTTACTCTATTGCTTATAGCTGATGACCTGACGAAAGCTGTTTAACCTCTCTGAACCTCTGCTTCTTCATCTTGCTGTGAGGAGTGATGGGTGGATATATGTAAAGCTGTAGGAGAGTTTGGCACATTAGCAGCCCCTGATCAGACATGCTCTGAAGAGAGATATTATAGATGTCCCAGGCAACAGTTAATGAACAACCAAGGATGACTCAAGCTGCTGACCAGTCCTGACCATCAGCAAAAATACATCGCCTTCATTAAAACAATGGCGAGACTCCACACAAGTTGAGAAGAGACATTTCAAGAAAAAACCTTGTGCAGGCTGGATGACTCTTGGGTTGATTGAGGGCACTCACTTACTCTGCCCCACCCCCTTCCTCCAAGGCCCCAGGCTCATTGGATAGTTGGGATTAGAACATGTTTTTTATAATATGTAAGGTAAAACTTGGCCCTTACGAATGATCATTATTTTGCCTTGCAGAATATTCAGAAAAGGTTCTGCTTCCTAACCTGTGATGCAGCCAGCTACCTTGGAGATAACCTCCGGGGAATCGGGTCCAAGTTTGTCCGCTCTTCCCAGATGCTCACCTCCTGCTCGGAATGCCCTACACTTTTTGTGGATGCTGAAACGGTGAGCATCCCCAGGCCTCCTCTGACAGCATTTTGTTTTGAACACATCTTCTGTGTTCGTGAGCAGTGCTGTGTTGTGATGGATTCCTGAAGGGTCCTGAGCCAGCAGGGTAATTTCTGCACATTGCCAGCCCAGATCAAGGCAAAGGCATCTCAGAGAAATGGAAGGGAAAAGCCCACCTCTGTGCCCCCTCCATGTCCTTGGCAACTTTGCCTGATGACTTTGTCTTCGACTCTGATGGCTATGACCCGGTTGGGTCTCCAGAGGCAACATGTCCCCTTTCCACATCTCCAAGTCCCAAAGAGAATTGCCTTTTGCCCTCTGGATTTGTCTAGCCTAAACAAGATGAGTGTTAAAGAATGATTAAAATAGCCTTTTGCTTACTGTTCAATCATGACTTCATGAGCAAATCCAGCTAGTACTTTGAGAGCAGGGCTGTGGGTTACCTTTCTTCAATCCCCCGTGCACATTTGTTTCAATGCAAATTATTTTCCTGTCTTTAGCTCCTTTCTTGTGGACTTCTGGACAAACTCAAGTTCAGTGTTTTGGAATTGCAAGAATATTTGGATACCTACAACAACAGAAAAGAGGCCACTCTCTCAGTAAGCTTTTGTGTTTCTGTTCCTGTGCTTTCAGTTTAAGTTGAATGAACCCAACCACCATGAGGTCTTGGGAGGTACTTAGACCAACCTCATGCAGGCCCTTTGGGGAGAAGACAGACTTCATTTTTTCCTCTGTTAGGGATTGAAATTCCAACCAAATGGTGGTAGAACTCTCAGAGTAGCGATTATTCAAGTGATATCTATAAAAAAAGAAATCAAGATATTAGAAAAAGTGGGCATCTGCTGGACAGGTCGCTTTGTCAATGTTTTCACTTTTATTTTCTTAGAGGTTTGAAACTGTTGATTACTTCCTTCCAGTATTAGCCACAACAAAAGCTAATTGTGGGTCTCACCTCCCTCCTCCTCTTAACCACCCAGGTTTCTGCCTGTCCTGGTGGCCTCGGTTGACCTTGGCTCCTGCTCTTTGCTAAATCATAAAATGTTAGAGACAGAATGGCTCTAGAAGCCTCCATTCAAATCCCCATTTTCCAGCAAAGCACAGTTTGAGACCCAGAGAGCTCATACAGTTCCCTAAGAGGAGTGATTGTGTGCAATATTTTTAGCATTTCCTGTAATATGCCAGACACTCTAGAGCGAGCATGGGTTTTGAAGTCAGGCAGACTTGGGTTCATGTTAGAACCCAGTTATTTAGGGGTCAAGGACTTTGGGTAAGTGACTTCCCTTCTCAGATTCACCATCTGAAGGTGGTGGTAATAATAATTAATTTGCAGCATTGTTGTAGAGATATAACAGTTATATAAGGGTCACAGCCACTGAGGTTTGCTGAGTTCTCTCTGTCCCTCAACCCACTAAGAGTTTTATGTACATCACCCCACTTCATGCCTACCACTACCCTGTGACTCACTGTTATTATCCTCTCCAGCTAGGAGGTGGGGGAGAGGGAGTGAAACCCAGGCCTGTGAGAGTCAAAGCAATCCACGCTTAGTTCAAAATGTGTTCATCAAGAGCAGTGAATGTACCTCACTAATGAAGGACGTTGTTAACGTGGGAAAACGTGAGAGATGTAAGGAGCAGGGCATATGTGAATCCCCTATATTTTTTATGTGACATTTATATAATCTAAGTATATGTTTTTCAAATAATAAAAAAATAGAAAGGAAAAAGAAAGTCATACTCTGAGCCACAACACAATGTTGCTTTGAAAATAGAACACTAGATTTTCACTGTAAATTCAGTGGCATTTTTATTAACAACTGTCATTATTGGTCTTCTCAGGGCCATTCTACCATAAGACACATTTGTCTTCTGTTTTTGTAGTTCTTTACCTGTCACTGTGTTCCTGCTACCCAGGCTTCAGCTAGTAAAATAATCCTTTCATTCTAGTTGACAAACAAGCCAGTCTTTTCATGTCACGAAAACCTGAGTTGTTTCCATCTTTTGCCAATCGTGAATAATGCCCCTATGAACATCAGTGTGCAGGTGCCTATTCATGTCCCTGCTTTCAGTTCTTCTGGGTATATACCTAGTAGTGGTATTGCCGGGTCATGTGGCCAATTTATATCTAACTTCTATAGGAACTGCCAAACAGACTTCCACAGTGACTGTACCATTCCACATTCCCACCAACAGTGAATAAGCATTCCCATCTCTCCACATCCTCTCCATCACTTGTAGTTTCCTGTTTTTTTAATAGTGGCCATTCTAGTAGGCCATTCAGTGATATCTCACTGTAACTTTGATTTGCATTTCCCTAATATCCAATGATATTGAATGTTTTTTCATGTGTTTTTTTCATATGCGTATTATTTCTTTAGAAAAATGGTCTATTAGGTCTTTTGCCCATTTTTTAATTGGGCAATTTGTCTTTTTATTGTTGTGTTGTAGCATCTCTTTAAATAACATGGATATTAAACCCTTATCAAATATTAGATTACCAAATATTTCTCCCATTGAGTCAGCTGTTTTTTTAGCCTCTTCACAAAGTCCATTGAAGGGCAAAAGTGTTTAATTCTGAGGAGGTCCCATTTATCAATTTCTTCTTTCATTGCTCATGCTTTGGGTATAAGGTTTAAGAGACCCCCTCTACTACAAGATCTTGATGATGTTTCCCTACATTATCTTCGAGAAACTTCCTGTTTAGGTCTTTGATCCATTTTGAGTGATTCTTATATAGGGAGTAAGATAGAGGTACTCTTTCATTCTTTTGGCTATGAATATCCAATTCTCTCAGCATTGTTTGTTGAAGAGACTGTTCTGTCCCAGGAAACTGAACTTGGTAGGCTTATCAAAAATCGCTTGACCACAGAGATGCAAGTCTATTTCTGAACTTCAATTCAAGTCCATTGATCAATGTGTCTGTATTTTTGCCAATACCATGCTGTTTTGACCACTGTAGCTTTATAATACACTTGATGAGTCCTCTGACTTCACTCTGCTTTTTTAGGATGTTTGTGGCTATTTGGGACCCCTTTCCTTCCAAATAAACTTTTCTATTTGACTTTTCTATTTTCTAATTGACTTTTCTATTTCTGTAAAGTAACCTATTGGAATTTTCATTGAGTTTGCTTTGAATCTAAAAATCAGTTTGGGTAGAATTGACATCTTCATGATGTTTTTTGTCTTCCAATATATGAACACAGAATCTTTTTCCAATTGTTTAGGTCTACTTTGATTTTTTTTAGCAGTGTTTTGTGAATTTCTTTTAATTTGTACATAAATTTTGAATGATCTGGAGAAACCCATCCCCAGAGGGTATGTTACAATGTTGAAATTATATATATATTTTTTTAAGATTTATTTTTTATTTATTTCTCTCCTTTAATACCGCCCCCCCCCCAGTTGTCTGCTCTCTGTGTCCATTCACTGTGTGTTCTTCTGTGTCCACTTCTATTCTTGTCAGCGGCACCGGGAATCTGTGTCTCTTTTTGTTGCATCATTTTGCTGCATCAGCTCTCCATGTGTGCGGTGCCACTTCTGGGCAGGCTGCACTTTTTTCATGCGGGGCAGTTCTCCTTGTGGAGCACACTCCTTGCGCATGGGTTTCCCTTACACAGGGGACACCCCTGAGTGGCACGGCACTCCTTGCGCGCATCAGCACTGCACATGGGCAAGCTTACCACTTAGGTCAGGAGGCCCTGGGTTTAAACCCTGGACCTCCCATGTGGTAGACAGACGCTCTATCAGTTGAGCCAAATCTGTTTCCCTGAAATTATATTTTTTTAATGACTATCATTGCACCTACATAAACAGATGTTTTCATTTCAAACAGTTCATCTTTAACCAAAAAAAAACCTCTTCCAAACAATTTCTTGTCACTACAGGAAAATTTTATTTTACTTAAATAAAGGCTTAATAAAATTTTCCGTGACAGAATTGTCATTAAAAATGTTCTCAGAACATCACTGGATTTACCTATGTGTGTGTCTCTCTTTCTGATAACAGTGGCTTGCAAACTGTAAGGCAACATTTGCAGGAGGATCCAGAGATGGAGTAATTACCTGTCAACCGGGGGACTCTGAAGAGAAGGTAATAAAAGCCTATTAGAATTTATCTCCTCTGTGCTCTGACATTGTGTGTTGATTTTGACCCACCCAAGAAGCCTGGACCTTGAAAAAGCAAGTGGCAGAGAGAGTCATCCTGTCCATGCTCAGTAAGACAGAATGGCACTCCAGACAAGCATGCCTGTGCATTGATGGAACTTGGGGTCTTTTTTTCCTTCTTTTGGGAAAAGTAGAGGTATGAAAATAACCTTTTCATTTGCTGGACACTGTCTAACTATACTAATTACTTCCTAATAAATATACTCTTGATTCAGAATACCAAACAAATTTCATTAATTCTTCACTGAACCACTTACTTCCTTCAATGAAGGAACTCTTTGATGATCTTTCAGCAATCCCTCTAAAGCAGATTTCCTCATTTAAAGTTGCTTTAAGTACACACCTTGGGGTAACTAACTTGTCAAAGTATGCCATACTTGTAAAGGAAATTTGGGCAAAGAGTGTGAATGGATTAAAATCATTCATTCAACAGTTACATGCTGAGTGGACACGTGATGGATACGATAGTGAACAGTAGACGAGGTTGCTGACGATCTTATCAGGGAGGAGTGTGCTCTTCAAAAAAGTGCAGAAAGCAACATGGAGGACATTTGTGCAGGGTCTGAAGAAGTTGGCAAAAGCCAGATCACGCGGGGCTTGAGTGTTCAACGTAGCAGCGAAGGTAACCAATGGAAAGGTTTTCCCAGGCTGTGTGATTAGGTCGGTGTTCTCCAGCTCTACTGTGGCAGCAGGTCGAAGTGGGCAGGAGTGGCTGTGGGAAGAGAGACGGTTAGGAGGCTGCTGCAGAGTGGAAGTGGGAGGTGGGCTTGCTTAGAATTTCTTCATCTCTACTGGAAAAACATTTCAGATGGCGCACCCTCAGGAGGACCAGTAGCCATCTTCCTGGGTTAGAGACAGGGCTTTAAGGTCGTGGAAAGAACCAAATTAAGTCTGGGGTAAAAATTTTCAACTGAATGACAGTGGTGTTCAATTCCCGTGTGGTCACTGTCATGGAAGAAGTTTGCAGTCTTGAGGGTAACTATACATGTTATGGTTGAGTCACGCAGTGAACCCCTGAGTAAGTTTTAGTAAAGAGAGCAGAGACTGAACAAGCAAACTGCAAGGCTGAGAAACATCTAGGTTAGGGTATTAAAGTGAGTTTTGCACTTCCTCACCATTACCTTTCTTGAGGACACACATTTATGTTTCACTTTCTGGTTTCCAGGGAGCTTTCATGTCCTCTATGTCACTTAGTCCTTCCCGGGAGGGAGACAGAGCAGGTAATATTAGCCCCATTCTGTAGATGAGGAAAACAAAGCTTAATTTAGCCAAGGCTACATGGCTGCTAAGTGACAAGGAGAATGAGAGCTTGACATGAAGTCTGGAAACATAGACAAAAATCCATAAAAAATGGCTTATTGCCTTATTTATAATTTATATTATATTTTATATATAGTTTAATGACATTACATGAAACTCTCTGCTATCTCTTAAACAGCGTTTAGTTCCTTGTGCAGCTCAAAATTGCAATGATCTCCAACATTTCCATCAGGCTCTGTATATATGCCTCATCTGTGTGGGCCTCAGATCATTTGAAAATCTGATTTTCAATGAATAACCTGTGCAATTAGCATACCCCAGAAGAAGTAATCAGGGGGGGTCAATATATTTTAAAAAGTAAAGTATCATCTGTTTCAGGTTTCATGGTCCCCCTGCAGCCCTCCCAATTCCAGGCCCATCCCTCTTTCTACTATATTCTGCAGCCAGGTCATTAATTACTCAACCAAATGCTCAACTATTCCTCATTAATTTTCTCTGCTAGCTTTCTAGGAGATTTGGGAAAATTATAGAAGTTCAGTTTCACAACAGAAATTTTGTCCAGAAGACAGTTACCAGGTTATGACTTAAAATTAGGAAAAATTGGTCCAGTTCATGCTGAATTTGTGTGGTGATACAGAAAAATAATTATCTAGCTAAATATTCACCATAAATCATCAAATTCTATTATATGCTCTATAATAAAAATTCAAAAATGAAAGTGCATTACAGATTTTCAGGAATAAGGATTGAAACCAAATCTATTTGTTTATAGCTTCCTGGTTAACTGAGGTAACCAGAAATTCCAGTTAAAGTGCCTATTTCCCAAACATTCCAGTTTTAAAATGGGTGATTCTATTGTGCTTTTGGTATATTTCTATTGAGTTATTTTTCTTTGTTTATTGCTTCCTCCCCCTCTCCATCCCATCCTTCTCCATCTTCCCTGAGCCAAGCTTTCTGTTTGCCTATACTTCTTAACTTCCTACTTATTTACTCTTTCTCATTTCCACCTCATCCTCTTCTTTCTATCTTTCCTTACTTCTGTTTTGTAATACTTGTTCTTCCTTATCTCTTTTGGATTAAGAAAATAGAGTTCATTTATTCATGCATTTATTTATTTATACATGACAACTTTGTTAGCATTATAATAAACTTGAAACTACAGAAGTGGAAAGACAAAACTAATGTTTCTCAAGCACTGTTCATATATACTCTCATTTGATCCTTTACAATAATCCTTCGAAATAAGGGCTTCTCCAGTTTAGCACATAAGAAAACTTACAGGCCATATTCTTTCGACATGCCCGTACTTTCTCTAATCTAGTTTTGGAGGCAAAACATGCACATAGGAAAAAGCTAGAGAATGACTTCTAGCGCGTGTCTAAATGACTAATATGCCTTTAGGAATCTGCCTAAAACCCTTGGGAATAATGAGCGATGATGGGATTTGTTAGGGAAGGATTGATGGAAGGACACATTCTCAGCCTGGCATTTCTGGTGGTGGTGCAAAACCAGCCAGGCTTTGGCCCCATTGTTGGTATTAGCTCAGTGTATCAGAACTTTCCTGAGCAGCTGATACTCACTGGTGACCAGGAAATGCAAGCAAAGAATAGCTGTCCTGAGGAAGATGTTTGCATTCCTACATGACAGTTCTGGGCTCTCAGGCCCGTCTGGAAGGCAAATTGTGTACCTTCTAAGGAGAAGGTTGACTCCACTGTTTAAATCATTGGTATACTTGCTTAAAGTCTCTCTTCTGATTTGGTAAAATGAAAGTTCTGTGGCTGCTGGTCATGCAGTTCCACTCCTCTAATTCTCTCAGGCTTGACTGAGCTCTGCTTCACGTGAGGCATGGTCTGGCCCAGTGGAGAGCAGAAAATGAGGACTGTGTGTTTCCCATAATGGGTAATACTCGTCCAACGCAGAAAACGGGCTATGAGAGCAAACTGGAAAGGAAGTCTACATAATGAGGTGGTCCTGGAGGAGAAATGATGGCGTCGCTCAATCATCAGCTCTCAGTCTCCTGCCCAGAGTTGGTGGAGATATTATTCTGTTGATTAGAGCTACCATTCCATCTCTTTCTCAAAGCCAAACCTAACTAATCTTTGACCTTGGAGCACTGCCCACCTTCCAGTGATCCTCTCCAACTCACCTTTTAAAGTCAGGTCCTCTGTCTTCTAGAATAATCTGATGTTGCCAGTTATTCTGAGCACCCCTTGCATGGGGATCTGTGGAGTAGGGCTAGGAAGTGAACTGATAACTTGCAGAATCTACGTCTGGATGTAAATTGTGAAGTATCTATTTCAGAAAGATGTGTGTTCTTTCTAAAAGGGTTTGTACTTACCTTACTGACTCTAGCCAGTTAAGCTCTCGAACAGTTAGAGGTACAAGCAGGCACAGCAAGTCTTCCCACCTCCAAGCCCTGCACAGATTGCGCTGGCCTTTACCAATGGCGATTTCCAGATGTCCTTAGCAAGTGACCTAGTGAGCGTTGCTGTGGAATTGATTGTGGAAGAGCATTGAACAAACTCCTTTCTGGGTATTGAATATTTATTTTCCAGTTTCCCTTCTCCCTCAACCTGAAGCTGTAGACATCAGTATAATGAAAAAAGGTTACATAGCGGTGCCTTTAAGCTGTGACCGATTCATGGACATCTTTTATTAAGCTCGTGCGGTAGTTTTTTTATTAAGCTTGCACAATGTTTTTTTTTTCTTTAATTGACCCTACATCTAAAAATTAAAATTTCTCCCACACACACATACACTCAAAACTGGATTTCTGGCATCTCTGATGGAGAAGATCTAGCACCATTGGGCCTGCCTTCCTAAGTGGCTACAATTAGCTGGAGCTGAATTCCGGCTGCTGCATTTGAACCGTTCAGCAGGGCCCCTGCTGCCTGTTGATTTCCTGCACTTGAGGCAAGAGTTGGGTACCAGCTCTTGGGTGGATGGCCTGGGTTCTTCTTAGAGTAGGAAAACATGCCTCTGCCCTAAGATTCCAAGATGAGAAATGAAAGCTATGAAAGAGGGTCACATGTTTCAAGACAAGTGGAAGGGAGTATTTTTCTTTACAGATGTGAGCAACTTTTCTATGTGTATGATATGCAAGCACCTGTCTGCTTTGCTTGTTGATAGAGGAATATGTTGGAGGAGTGTTTCTCATTGCCTGTATGAAACAACAAACCAGTGTTTCTAAGAGAAGCGGTTTCAGTACTTGGGAAGAGAATGGCTTTTTTAAAAAAAGACAGAGATGACTGGTAAATGCTTTAGGCTGCTTAGTGATTATGACAGCAATTCTCCTAGGATAAGACACAGCAGAGGACATAGGACATAAAACAAGGAGTATGACTTGCCTGTGTCTCGTCCATTTGTAGACACTGTTTTACAGGTGGTTCCTCTGCCCACACAGGAGAGAAAATGTCATCAGAGCTTAGAAACATCACTGCTAACTAAGATTTTGGGGTTCTACTGTCCTCTCTCTATCTCTCATGGAATCCATTCTGGAGTGACTTCAACTAGGTGGTTTAAATTCACATAAATGTAGATCTGCAAGCGAAGTCTCTAGACAGCTCAGCTCCAAGTTTTCCAGGCAGTGGCTTCAGTCTTGGCCCTAGAACTAGTCAACACAGTTCATCACCCCTGTTCTGCAGAGCTGGACCTTGGAGAGATGAAGAAGGTTCCACTTCATTTGTTAAAAGAGATTTTAGTCGACACGTTTATAATTCAAGAGATTTCTAGCACCTACTTGAATACTTAACGTTTTTTGGACTCAAGTGCAATAATTGACATTTAGCCATAGTACATTTCAACTTACTATATTCAAACCATTATTCTGACTATTAAGATCTTTTTGATCCCTAACACTCAGTTAAGTATTTGCTCTCCCTGCATAGCCCGTGAATGAGAAGCCTGCCTCATATGAGTTGATAAAAAATGTTGGACAAGACAAGGTTTTTCTCTAGCTCCATGGGAATGCATTGCATATCAGCCTTCAAGTAGAGTCCCTCAGTCCTCCTTCTATGTCCTAAACGTCCTCAGGAAATGCCTGCTGAAGAACACAGTGTTCTCACAGCCTAGGAGAGCCAATGCACAAATGTATCATGGAACAGAGAAGCTTCATCATTAAGCCAGATGATCTCAGTTTAACCCATGTCGTGTAAACCAGGGACTTAAAGAGATTAAATGTGATAAGAGTGACTGCTAATACTGTGCCTCATCTTCTGTCGTGTTGAAAATTTCTTAGGTATTAACTGACTAGTTATGGAAAAACATAGGACCAATCAGAGAGCAGAAAATCAAGAAACAAAATAATATAGTAGATATAAAAATAGAGCAACAGCTGTACTAGTGTTCAGCTGCAAGAATTAGACTGTTCTGGGCTTTTTAAGCTCTGCTTGCCCATGGTCAGCACCTTGGCTTCTTGATTTTGTTTTTTCTCACTTTGAGAAAACATCCCTCTAAATCAGATTTCTTGATCTAGACCAGGAGCACAGGAACAGGTCAAATAAAGCAATGGCTTTCCCACTGTGTTTTTTAAAAGAACTTTAAGTCACCAAAACATACCAAAGTTTAGAAAGGCTTCTAAGAAGATGGTTTTTTTAAACCAGGGTGCAGGATGGTTTTTTTTAAAACATTAGCATGGGGGAAAATGTTTTAACAGTCTTCATAAAATGGTGCCCTGGAAAGGCATTTTTTACTCTCTTTATTCAGATCTCTAAATGCAAACCAGCTCCAGCCTGTGGACTAGGAAAGGATTCTGAGATAATAAACATCAAGGCAGCTGGGACTAGCCTACCTAAAAAGGAGAGTTCAGGAAGGACACTCTGAGAGCTGGTGTTCATCAGAGTTGGCCATCTCCCCAGAAATGCAGAGTGCCCTAAGAGCTGAGTAGGAGGAACTCCTTGGCAAGGAAATTCCTTAGTGCCGAGCCAGAGTTGAAAAGTTTCATTTACCTCAATTGAACAGAGATTGTACTTTAGCTTATTTGGTGAGCTTCTTGGATTACAACCCACTTTCGGAAAATGGTGAAAAAACTGAAAAGACAGCCGTTTTCTTCACACAAGACCATGTAATTTACTCGGTACTTGCTTCATTCAACACTTCTGAAAAATAAATTCCATGGTAGAAGCAGTTCCTTGCTAACATGCATAGTAAACATTTTGATCAAATTTGAAGCTTTCCTCAAATTCTTCACAATGGAATTCCATTCTGCAGACAAAGACGTAAGACTTTGTCCTGTACTCCTTTCTGGTGCGACATTGGATTTCAGTGGATAAGGTTTGGTTATAAAACCTCTATACATACTTGCTTTAAAGTTGTCTTGAAAATAATACGTACCTCAAGCTGTGTAATCCATGTCCAGTCTTAACTCAATCAACATAACACAGTAGTCATCAGTGTGCCCGAACCAGGTGGTAATAGCAGCAGGTGAGAGAGGAAGAGGCTCTTGGAGTCGGAAGACAGTGGCAGGGATGAGGGATAATCCTTTAGTTTTGTAAGTACTATAAGTAATTATTTGTTCTTATACACTGTGCCTCATGTTAAAGTACAACATGTTAAACCCAGAAAATTTTTTGAAATAGCTTTAAAATATGGGCTTTTGTTGTTAAGGATTAGAAACTGAGTGAGGTAAGTCTCTAAACATTTTGAAAATTCAGAACTCAGATATATTGGCCCATAAGTAGGCCTGAGCAAATCAATTTTTTAAAAAATATTCTGAGCTAAGATGTTATCACCTCTTTCTACCTACCCAAACTTCCCTCAAACCAATTCTAAGGTTATGACATGGGGGTGGGGGGAAGATCCTCTTGCTGCTGTCGCTGAACATGGAACATGTCAGTTATTTTAGACCAGTCAACAGGTCTAGCTGACTTTTAGAAAGTGTCTATTTTTCAAAATTACAAGAAATAAAATGCAAGAAAATTACTTACCTCATGTTTGAGACTCACAATGTTCAGTCCTTTGAAATTACAAAATCTAGCAATCCTACAAAATATTCTCAAAATATTCATAATCTGACTCTGTAAAGAAAACGCCACTTAGATGGTTAACCATATGGGTATTATTCTTCATAGTTTATGAAACTATGAGGCAGAACATATTCAAGGCACTGACGTCACTAAGGTCAAGCAATGTGACAATTTATTTGGGGCTGTACTACTTGAAATGTCTTACATTACTCTGTTGGTCTCACAATTGCACTATGTTCACCTCTTATTCATATTATACACTAGAAAATCTTCAAGCAATAAACATTCATGACTTCTGGTCTCCAAGACTGACAAAATCTAAACCAACTAATCAGAGCACCTAAAAGATTAAAAACTCTATTTTTCAATGGCACATTTCCCATGAGCGCTTGTTTTTCACTGGAACGCTGCGCATGTGGATGGGTACAACTTCTGCCCCCATCGACCAAGTTTGGGCAAGCGATGCTAATACTGCTGACGGTTCTGCTCTTGGAAGAGGGCTGTGCTTTCCGTTGCATGCATTCCACTGACCCTGTACTTTCTTTCCTTTCCTCTGTTTCCTGCGCCATGCTTGCTGTGTAGCAAATGGAATCTCTTGCAGTAAGTTAAAGTTCTTTCATACTCTCTGTCCATTTAAACATGGACCCCAAATAAACCTTATTTTTACTGTTACAGTTATATCTCTTAGCGTGTCCTCCCTTTTGTTTCATTTGATTTCATTTGGTAGACCAAGACGTGCAGTTTATTGGTAGCACTCTGGGCTGCTTTTGTCCCAAAGTAGAAACCTATGTTGCTATGTATTCTGATATTATCAGTGGAATATTTTGAATAATAACTACCATTATTTGGCACTTACATAAGTCGGAATATTCATAGCTAGGCTTCACGATAAATTGTGAAGGTACCATTATGTTTTTGAGCAATATTTTTTTTTTATCTATATGTCTCTGGCAGTTATCCTTGTTAAAAGGTTTGCATAGTAAAAGTATGTCAAATGATCATTAAATAAAATGGTTTGCTAAAATAACCAAAGATCCAGGCTGGGTTAATTAGTGACTGTAACTATTTCTTTAAACCAAGGATAGTTACCAGAACAGAGAGGTCAAAAACTTTTTTTTTTTTTTTTTTTTTAGTTAGGCCAGTAACTAAATACATTTACCCTCAAATACATTTAAGTAGAAACTTTTCCCCTGAGGATCAGGGCAAGCAAGGGAGGAGGAAAAACATTTTAATTTAGCATAGTATTAGCATGCATTTTAGTTAACATTTTAAAATCAGCATTAAAAGCCTGTTCATAATATTAATAGAACATCCTTTCTAAAGCCCAAATTTAGATTCTTCTTATTTCTCCCTTTGATGGGTTTGGGGAATAATTTTCAGTCAGAGCAGAACCCCCGGATTATGAGCCAAGGTCTTTATCGCCCAACCCATTAGTGAAAGAAAAGGGCCTTGTTGAGCCCTCCTTAACCCCATTTGAAGACTGAACAGTGAAGTGTTTACTTTACACCAGTTTCTCTGGTGACTGCTGAGCCATGAAATTCTGTCTAGGGATAGCTCTTCTCCTTTCCGAGAATCCCACTCACCAGCTGGAAGCTGACCCATTTGGGGAATAGCACAGGCGAAGTTCAGAGGCCACAACACACCCAGGTCCAGCTCAGGGAGCTGTCCAGGCTCAGGGCTGGGCTGCCTGTGCTGCTTTTTTCCTCATTGTGCGCATAAGCTGGACAATGACAAACAAATCTTTAAATTCCAGAGTTTCTATGGGGCTCCAGGGCCAGTTTCTCTTACTGCTTTTTAATGCTCTTTCCACAGAAAATGTTGACTGTTTTCATAATTTCTCCTTTTAAAAGTATTTTTGGCCACCTCTTCATATCTCTTTAATCCAACAAGTATTTGTGAGCACTGAGCAGAAGCCCCGTGAGTCAAACTCCAAGGATTACTTGGCTGTGTCTCCCCACACAGTAGGACAAGCGTCTGCTCCGCGGACCACAGCAGGGACTGTTGCTGCGCCATCACCCAAGCCCAAGCTTCTGCTGAATTTATAAATTTAACAGCCAGAGCTGCTTCATGTTTTGCCTTCCAGATACACTCTTAATAAAAAGAAACTTTGTTTTTAAAACACTTCGTACCTTATAAAAATTAAGACAGCTACTCAACTATAATTTGCAGGCCTTTTATTGGCAAGGATAGTAGAAATTTGGCAGCTTGTTCAGTTCCATTAAAACCATCAGTCCTCTCTAATTAGTCATCTTCCAGGAGCTATTTTCTTCTGTATTCTGCTGTGAATTTCTTATTGTTGTTGGACTGGGTTTTGTTTTCTGCTCTTCATTTTAAAATGTATCTGTCGCCACTGAGATTCCCCTTGTTGTACAAGGAGCCCAGTAGTGCCGATTGCGTAATAACCATTTCTTCCCATGTCACTTCTCTCTGTAGCAATTGGAACTGTGTCAGAGATTATATAAACTGCACTTCCAGCTGCTGCTGCTTTTTCAGTCCTATTGTAAACTCATCGGCCAGGTACATGAAGTGAGCTCCATGCCCGAGGTAAGTCCTCATGGCTGCCTGAGAACCACTGCTTTTCTTTTGTTCTTTTGAGAATCACCACTTTTCTTTTGTTCTTTAGATTCTTTTGGGCTGTTCAAAGTTAATTTCCTTCCCACAGAATTGTTGTCCTCAGGCACAAGCCTTAAATGAACGCCTTACGTGTATTTCTGATCCCATTTTTTAAAATTTTCTCTGGTGCATGCCCAGGGCTAGGGCAAGGCAAACACCGAGGGGAAGGCACCTCAGATGCTGGGCCCTGGAAGCCTGTTGGCCCCACCCATGTCCTGGCCCTGTGTCTGGATATCCTGATTGGAAAAAAATCCCTTGCATTGTGCTGTTCCTTCTCTACTTTTAGCTTCTTGTACTTGCCCTCACATTGTGATGAGAAGGAAGTGTATATGCGATACCTTTGATCCTCTTCAGTTTCCCTGCCCTGCCCAGCATCAGGGCATTTAATGTTTTTTGTTTTGTTTTGTTTTTTAATAAAACTTAAAATTAAAGTTAATAGATCACATAGAACATTACATTAAAAAAACATAAGAGGGTCCTATATAATCCACATCCCACTCCCACACCCCCATCATTTTTGTAAATTGTATTTCTTGAAGATAAATACATCACAAAAAGGTTACATTATAGAAAACATAAGAGATTCCCGTATTCTCCCCATCCCCCTACCCCACTCCTCCCACACCAACAACCTCCCCCATCATTGTGGCACACTCATCGCACTCGGTGAACACATTTTGGAGCACTGCTGCACCACGTGGATAGTAGTTTACTCTGTAGTTCACACTCTCCCCCAGTACATTCAGTGGGTTATGGCAGGATATATAATGTCCAGCATCTGACCCTGTAGTATCATTTAGGACAACTCCAAAGTCCCCAAAATGCCCCCTCATCACATCTCTTCCCACTTCCTGCCTTCAGCAACTACTGTGGCCACTTCCTCCCCATCAGTGGTACAATTTCTTCTATTAGTAGTCATGGAAGTTCTATAGTAGAATATCATTAAGTCCACTCTAATCCATATTTTATTCCTCCATCCTGAGGATGCTGGGATGGTGATGTCCACTCCACCTCTATATTGAGAGGGGGCTTAGATTCCACATGGGTGATGGATGCAATTCTCCTGCTTGCAGTTATAGGCACTCTCAGTTCCCTGGTGTGGTGAGTGACCATCCTCACCTCCCTGTTAGCTGACCTGCGTTAAGTCCAACGAACCAGAGAGTAGGAGTTGCAACTCTGCTGAGGCTCAGGGCCCAGCTGGCACATGGACAGTCCAGAGATTCAAGTCTCCTGAGTATACACCAACGCTAGCACCAACCAAAGTTTCAATAAAAGTGACAAAAGAGGTATGTGTAGAAAGGTCACATCTGAGTCCACTCAGGGACACAAATTCCAAAGTAGGGCCCACTGACAGTACTGAGCTCCAGAGCCATCTGCCATGACCATATCCCTGTGGGTCTCTGTAGCCCTCAGGAGAACCAGTACCTGGGGTTGCATCCACTTAGGCTCTTTCTGGGGTCCTCCTGAGGAATGTGTAAGCATGACCCCTCGAGATGACCTCCTGGCTCTTTTTTGAAGGCTCTTAGCCTGTAAAAAAAGGTAAAATAATTTAAAGAGCCTACTTCCTGAGTGAGCCACACTTTTCCTAGCAGTGAGGAAGTCCTAAGACTGCAGCGTGGTGTGTGAAACGGTGGTGACACTGGGCACCGAGGAGGCGCCGAGGAGCCCCTGCTTCACCCCAGGCCAGGCGTGGTGAACTCAGAAAGTTTTCTGGAGGTCACGCCCGAGCAGGTCCTGGGCTGGGCTGGGGTAGGGAGAGGACACGCAGGCTGAGGCGAGGAGGAGCGTTCCGATAAGAGGGAGCAGCGTGGACACAGGCATGGTGCTGGGAGGAGAAAGGGTGGGGATCGGCCACAGGCCACGGCGTCCTGGGCACAGGCCACGTGGAGGTGTGTGGTCAGGGGAGCCAGGCTGAGGACGCTGCAGGGGTCGCCACCCACCACGGGTTCTTGGTTAAGACACCCGCAGTTGTCAGAATGAGACCCTGGGAAGCGCCCTCATCCAACAGGTGGACAGTCCAGGAAGAGCCACAGGAGACAGAGAATGAATGACTTACGATACTGATGGCTCACTTTCGAAAAAGGAAAAGTACTGTGGAACGTTGAAGTGTATTTTTGCAATGCTACTTTCAAGGGAGGCGTGAGTCAGACTTCTGCCTGTGAGGAGCTCTGCCACAGACCAGTTTTCCTCCCTAGAATCACTGATTATCCAGTAAATGAGAAGACAGCTGATAGTTACTTGCTACCTTGTCAAGATTTTTCATACTTTTCTGGCTGTTACTAACAGGATCCTCAGAGTGCATCTTTGTTCAAGAGATAGAGGGCATGCTTTCCATATGAAAAAGCTATTCAAATTTCACTTTAGTAGATGATGTCTGACCTGCTGTGCATTTACATATTTTGGTACCATGTTTAAAACTTACCTAGACTGAAAATAATTCAGGAAAAATGCATTTTCAAACTGAAAATCAAGATACTCCAATATCTTATTCAAAAGCATTTCCTCAGTAAATTTTGAACCTAGGTCTGGAGTACGTAGGATCACTAGGATTTATGTGAAGAAAACAGACCTTCTAACCTGCAGTCCTAAAGTACGTCCAGTGAGTAAGCAGGGCAGGAAGAAGAAAGAAAAAGGCACTGGTTAAATCAACTTTCCAGAGGAAACGGGCTTCATCAGCTTGCATTACAAAGGAGAAAAAAGTGCTCCGATTTCATGTCAGACTTCTTCTCTAATGCTCTTGAAATCTAATTGCAAAACAGTTGTCTTCCATAGTACGTTTTGGAGGGCACTAAAAAGTGACAGAAGTCCCTTCTTAAGACTTTTTAACACTTTGGACCTTTTGGTTCCTCATTTTCCAGGAAAATACCTTTTACTTCTGTAACATTGACACCAACGTTGCTTTGAGACTTTCCCTGTGCCTCTTTAAGATTACGTTTTCACTCTTTTCTAGAACAAACAGTGAGAAAGGAGGCTAGCATTACGGCAGAGCCGTGTTCACTGTGGCATTCGTGGATGCCAGGCTGCACTAAGCATTTGGTACCCGTGATCTCGAGTCTTTAAGATAGCCTGAAGAGGCGGGCGGGCCCTTCAGGCTGCAGATGAGACAGCTGAGGCTCAGGGAAGCCTGTTCACTTGCCTCATCATCCATCGCAGTGGGGTTTGGACCCAGAGCTACCCACCTGCAAAGCCACAAAGCCTGCTCCCTGAGCATTTGTCCTCGGCCTCTCTGCCCTTCAGGTTAAGCAGAGCTAGAGTTTTCAAGCAAGCAGAGCATCCCTTCTGGTCGTCCATAGCTTACCTGTGCCTGGAGCCGCCTCCACACACGGGGCGGCCTCACCTGTCCTGTTTGGCTTACCGAGATTTAAGCCTGTGCTTAACCAGACCCAGAGGATCAACTCTCTTTCCTTGTGGGGTGGAAAATCCAGCCTGCAACTAAATACGTATTTGTTTTTGTTTTTTTCATTTTAACAGCTGCTGAATATGTCCAGGGAGCTGAGTGACTTAAAGAAAAACCTGAAGGAGGCCACTGCGGCCATCGCAGCTGATCCTCTCTACCTCGAGGGCACCTGGGCCGGGCCGACCTTCACCTCCACGGAGGCCGCCATCCAGTCCATGCTGGAGTGCCTGAAGAACAACGAACTGGGCAAAGCTCTGCAGCAAATCAGGGAGTGCAGGTACCTGCTCGCTCTCGTGGGGGGGTCAAGAGAGGCGGGCTAGCAGCTACTTTGCTACGGTGGAGAGTAAGCCACTCCCAAAGGAGCAGCTAGATGTTTGGTGTCTCCTTCTCGGTATCCACTGTTGCCTTGCTGGAAGCACTCGGATTCCAGACTTTAGATGTGTGAAGTATTGATGGTAGTTCTGGTCATCCGTCAAATAGTGAAATGCCCCAAAGTGCAGCCACAGAACTTGCAAGCCATCCGACTATCCTTCTCCTGTGTCTTTTCTTCCATGCACTTTGATGCTGTATTGATACTCAGTGAAAGCAGGATACTATAGCAAGTAAGAGAAATGGTCTTAGATTATCAGATTCCATTCTGATAACTTTATGTTTTTTATATTCTTATCAAAAGCACTGTTACTCCGTGTTCTGAAATGGATCATGGTTATGTTTGCACAACTCTGTAAATACACTAAGACCCTTGAACTATGTACTTTAAATAGGCAGCTTGTATGGCATGTGAATTACAGCTTCATAAAGCCATTTTAAAAACATGAAATGATATTCTCATGGCAGCAAAGACTCATAACCTCCCAGCTTGGTGACCAGTAATGCCTCTAAGCTACGCTGTTCTTTTTTGACTACAGAAGCCTGTGGCCCAATGACATCTTTGGAAGCAGCTCTGATGATGAGGTCCAGACACTGCTTAATATTTATTTCCGTCACCAAACCCTGGGGCAGACAGGTACCTACGCCCTGGTGGGCTCCAACCAGAGCCTGACGGAAATCTGCAGCCGGCTGATGGAGCTAAACATGGAGATCCGGGACATGATCCGCAGGGCGCAGAGTTACCGGGTTCTCACTGCTTTCCTCCCGGACTCCAGCGTCTCGGGCACCAGCCTCTGACAGGAGCTGCCCGACCCAAGTGGTTTCCGTGCCAGGGGTGCTGCCATGCTGCGCTGACGTCACTCAGTGTCTTCTCTGTCTTCCGAAGGTTTGGCCGTTCTCCCTCTCGTGACCTGTAGGACTTTTTCTGGGGTGGGGCAGAACGCCCAACATGCAGCAGTACCACCACAACCAAGGCCACCCAGAACAACGAGGCAGCCGGGAAGGCGCTGGGGCAGTCTCCCCCGGTGTGCCGTGGGACACACACAGGTTCCCGCTTTACTGAGCAAACGCAACTCGCTACTGAAGAAGTGACTTCCATTGCATACCAAAGCCGACGTACTGGACAATACCTTCCTTTCTAGAAACAAGTTTGGATTGGCAAAAGTGCAATGTTTTCTTCACTGAAAGAATATTTTATATCCTAAAACTTGTACATTCTTTCCCTTTTTTTTCCTTTTTTCCTTTTTTTTTTTTTTTTTTACCCCATATTTTGGTGAGCTGAGAAAGGGGCAGGCAGAATGAAGCTGGCCACTGAAAACTGTAAGGTGGTCAAAAGCTGACAGCCTACATCCTTGCAAAAGGAGGTATAAATGGATTACGATTCAATGTACACTGTAATTTGAATGCCATTACTGTATCTAAAAGGAGCTGCTATGAGGTACTTCCTTCTGTTGCTTGGCTACTGTTTCTGGAGCCCCTGGGTCTCTTGGCAAGGGGTCTGTTTAGGACCCTAATACCAGAAATGGTCTAGATAGACTTTTTTTTAAGGATCTTGGCTGCTTTTTACTAGAAGGTTGCTTTTATGAGCATATTTATACTACAGAAGGATGAATGTTAAATTTAATTAACTTTGCCATTTTGTAGGCGAAAAAGTCATTCACATTATGAATCCCAAGTCTTTGACCAGTCACGCATGCGTATTTTAATACCCATTTGGGTAGCTGAAAGTAGAATCATGAAGATAATATATAAGTTCTCCCTTTGTCACTTAAGAACTGTCGTATCTGATTTGTAATATATTTGTAAAAGGCCACTCTTAAGTTCTCTCCTTCACCCTGAGGCTGCCGAGTGTTAAATGTGTGCATGTGAACCTGCTGCACATCAGAGACATATTCAAAGTCTATCTCTGTAACTTATTCACTCTGTAAATACATTTAAAGTTTTTGTGATGTAACCCTGATTGATATTCTGTTCAGAACTTCCTTTAGACTAAAAAAAGAAAAAAGAAAAAATATACATTGACCAAGGATTTGATTTCTGATTAATGGAGATTTTCATCTTGGAAAGGAAAAACATGGACAAAGAACTAAAGGAAATCAGGAAAACAATAGATGAACACAAAGAGAATATCAACAGAGAGATGGAAATTATACAAAGGAGCCAAACAGAACTGAAGACTACCATAAGAGAAAAACTAAAATTCCCTAAAGTGTTCCAAAGGCAGACTGGAATTGGCACTTGAAAAAATCAGAGCAGTTGAAGATAAGACATGAGATCATCCAGTCCAAGGAGCAGAAGGAAGAAAGAATGCAGAAAAGTGAGCATTTACATAGGTACAATTATGATTTGAATACTTACCGTGTGCTGAGATTCCTCCCTCAGCAAATACTAAATCCACTCTGGGCTGGGCAGAGCTTTAGGGGGTCCTGCCGCTGTCACAGAAGATCCTGCTCCGTGAGGCTTACATTTTAGTGGGGGGTGTTAGGGGTTGAGGCAGGTCCCACCAAAGGCATGTTCAGGTCCCAACTGGGGTCCTGCGGGCGTGAGCCCATTTGTAAGGAGCCCCCCGAGATGTCGTCGTTAAGGTGCATCCACCCGGAGGGGCCAGGGGCCTTCGTCCCACATGGCTCAAGGCCCTATCAGCAAAGGAAATGGGACACAGAAGAAGGAGCCCCAGGGGCAGACAGAAGCTGATTGGAGAGTGACCAGTCAGTGGTGCTTCTTTAGAGAGGGTGTCAGAGAAGTGCTCTCTAATAAGGTGATATCTGCGCAGAGAGAAGTAAGGACCGACGTGGCGACCTGGGAGAAAAGACATTCCAGCAAAGGGACCTCGTGGACAGGTGCCCTCACCGACAGGCAAGAGCCTGATTCCTTTGTTGAAGGCACAGCCGGAAGTCCGGGCTGGAGTGAGATGAGGGGAGAGGAGAGGAGCTAGACAGGTGGGCAGAGAGGCAGAGAGGAGGCTGAAGGGGGGCGGCAGCAGCCCAGAGGGCAACCGGAGCTGCCGGCCGGCGAGGATGCGCATGCTCGGGGCTTTGTTTTCAGACGTGTCATCTTTGGGATGCCTGTCAGACGCCCTGGGCAAGAGGGTGAGCCAGTGGTGCTGAGGGTGGAGGTGTGACCTGAAGACAGGGATTTTACTTAAAGCCCCCGGGGCGGAGAACTCGCCTGTTGCGAGTACAGAGTACAGTGGGTGGATTTGAGGCCCGAGCTGCTCTCAGCAGACTTTTTTTTTTTTTTAATTATTTATTTATTTTTAAAAATTACATTCAAAAAATATGAGGTCCCATTCAACCCCACCGCCCCCACCCCCTACTCCCCCCACAGCAACACTCTCTCCCATCATCATGACACATCCATTGCACCTGGTAAGTACATCTCTGAGCATCACTGCACCCCATAGTCAATGGTCCCCATCATAGCCCACACTATCCCACGTTCCATCCAGTGGGCCCTGGGGGGGGATCTACAATGTCCTGTAATTGTCCGTGAAGCAACACCCAGGACAACTCCACGTCCCGAAAACGCCTCCCCATCTCATCTCTTCCTCCCATTCCCCAAACCCAGCAGCCACCATGGCTACCCTTCCCACATCCATTCCACATTTCCTCTGTGGACATTGGATTGGTTGTGTCCATTGCACATCTATATCAAGTGGGGGCTTAGATTCCACATGGATACTGGATGCACTCCTCCTGCTTTCAGTTGTAGACACTCTAGGCTCCATGGTGTGGTGGTTGACCTTCTTCAACTCCATGTTAGCTGAGTGGGGTAAGTCCAATAAATCAAAGTGTAGGAGCTGAAGTCTGTTGAGGCTCTGGGCCTGGGTGTCATATTATCAGTCCAGAGATTCAAATCCCCTAAATATATCTTAAACCCCAGCACCAACTACAATTCCAATAAAGTAGCATGCAAGTCTTGTGAAAAGAGATCCCCTCTGAGTCCAATTCCATCACGCAGAAACACCAGCTCCAAAGAAGGGCCATCTGCCATGGCAGTGAACCCCATGTGCCATGACCATAGAACCCGTGGGTCTCTTTATCCCTCAAAAGAACCAATACCTGGGGTTGTATCTACTTTATCTGTCTCTTAGACTCTGCTCAGTTGTGCATAAGGGCATTCCTTCTGACAACCTCCAGACTCTTTTTTAGAGACTCATAGCCTTATAATCTCATTTCTCCTTTCCATTTCCCCCTTCCATTAGGTCAAACAGCATTTTGAAGTCATGTTATTATATGTAGACAGGGATATTCTGCTGATCCGTATTGAACCTTTAATTCAAGGTCATTTTCTAGTTGCATCTTCAGCTGGTATGTGGTAGTGATCCCTCGGTGCCAGGGAGGCTCATCCCCGGGTGTCATGTCCCACGCTGGGGGGAATGCACTGCATCTACATGCCCCCAGGCCCGCCCAGGGATCACTTTAATGCTCTGAAGCAGCAGATGCCAGAACTTTTTCAAGATCCCTGAGTGATTCCAATCCACTGCCAAGGTCGGCACTGCTTGAGTTGTTCCAGACCTAGGAGCAACTCAAGGCTGCAGATTCCCTGGGGTGGGGTCCCCACATTGGCGCTTTAATAGTCACTGCCGGTGGAGAGGCCCTGAGCTAGAAGCACGCTCCTCTCTGTTATACAGCATACTCTCCATCATCTGTCCACGCAGACGGGGCAGTGATTGTACTCCAGAGCTGACGGTAACTGTTTGTTTTGTAGCTGATGTCACAGGAAGTGAGGGGCAGGCCACTTACAGCTCGGTTTCCTGGCAGATGTTTCCCATTGTGTCTCCCTCTCCTCTCACCTCTACCCTACTTTTAGCAGCAAACTCATACTCTAATATGGCATGCTAACTTCTGGGCCCAAGAACTTGGGCCACCTGCCACACACTTCCAGGAAGTCCTGGGCCAGCAGGAGTGGGGAGCCCTCCTCTTTCTTTTTCAGAAAGGGCGTTGACTGAAGCTCACGTCCTCAGCTACACAGGCCACCCTCCCTCGACCCCAACGGCCTCCTCCGCAGCAGTGGTTGTAAACCCCATTGGCTGCAGCTCCACGGGCACTTTTAAAAATCCTGAGGCCCAGACCCCACCACCTATCCCTTAAGTTAAATGAGGGTGGGGCCCTGCCAGGGGAATCTGTAAAGGCCCTGGGATCAGTCCTGGCTGCGAAGCATTGCCCTAAAGCCTTCCTGCCCACTCCCCCGAATCCTCCGAGGAGAACTTAACTCCTCTCGCTGCCTTCCTTTCCACACTTGCTTCTGACTGCTTTCTCACTGACGTCAGCACCCTCATGGAAAACCCACAGAAAATCTTTTTCCTCCCAGTTTTACACTCTTACCTCCAGTGCTCTTTGTTCTGTGACCCCTTAGCCACCTAAATGTCATGGCTATTTCCAAAAAACCTTGTCCACAGCGTAAGTGTACCATTTCCAAAATCTCACTTCAAGTACCCCTCTGAGGAATTCCTCCAGTTGCCTTTTACTCTACTCCCTCCCCCAACTTACAATGACAGTTCTTCATCCCACCATCAACAGCCTGGGACAGCAAGACTCTTTCCCTGCCTCACTGCTGAACAAGCTGGAATTCCATGGATCATTATGATCACTCCCTTGCTGACATTTGCATATATCTTATCCCTCTGGTGTACTCACCTGGCTACATCCCAAGCTTGGTTAGATCTATGACCTTTTCCACACCTACACCAGAACTGCTGGAGTGTGACATGACTAGAAGGCAACTGGTAGCACCAGCAAATTTCAAATGGTCCCAAATCTCAAATGAGCTCTCCACACTGTCTGACGATCCTATAATACAATCTTGCCTCCCGGCTAATTTATATTTCCACAACCTGAGATAAGTATTCTAGACATTTCCCTTCCTACCTCAGCTGATACCTTTACTTCAAATTCATTGAGTAAACAAAACAAGTCAGACAGTCTCACCTTCACTACCAAATCGACAAATCTGCCTTTATCTAACCATGTCCTTGGTGACCTGTTATTTTACCATGAAAGAACTAGACTGCTCCTGGTGAGGACTACTTGCTCCACCTGTGCTTGGAACCTCATTTCCCCTTTCCAGGGGTTGGCTCCTGCGGGCATCCCCTCTCTTGCTGTACCACCAATTTTACTCTACTGAAGGGTTCCCATCAACATACAAACATATTCAGTACCTCCCTTTCCCCAAATATCCTTCTAGCTATCACCAGATTCCTATGCTTTCTAACAGCAAAACTTCTATAACGTATTACCTGTATTCACTGTCTTGACTTTACCTCCCATAAGCCTCTGGCTTCCATCTCCACTGTTCCATGGAAATTTCTCTTTCAACATCACCAATGGGGAAGCAGACGTGGCTCAACTGATAGAGCATCCATCTACCATATGGAGGGTCCAGGGTTCGATCCCAGGGCCTCCTGACCCATGTGATAAGCTGGCCCATGTGCAGTGCTGCTGCACGCAAAGAGTGCCTTGCCCGCATGGGGGTGCCCCACATGCAAGGTGTGTACCTTGCAAGGAGAGCCACCCCACATGTAAAAAGCGCAGCCCGACCAGGAGTGGCGCCTCACACACGGAGAGCTGATGGAGCAAGATGACGCAACAAAAAGACGCAGATTCCCAGTGCCGCCTGATAATGCAAGCGGATGCAGAAGAACACACAGTGAATGGACACACAGAGCAGACAATGGGGGGGAAGGCAGAGAAATTAAAAAAATAAACCTTTAAAACAAAAAAGATCACCAATGACCTCCATATTGCCCAATCCAATGGACAAGTCTGTGTCCACTTTTTCAACCTCTGCACAGGATTTGACTCAGCTGGCCACTCCCTCCTCCTCAAAATACTGCCCTATCTTGCATTTTGCGATACCATCTGTCTTAGTTTGCAATAGGGCTGCCACTGCAAAGTGCCAGATATGGGTTGCCTTTGATGATGGGAATTTTATTTAGAGTAAAAGCTTGCAGTTCTGAGACCCCAGAACATGTGAATCAAGGCATCTGTAGAGATGCTTTCTCAGAGGCCCTGCCACATGTCAAAGCAAGATGGCCACCCATCTCTGCCGAGGTCCCAGCCTTCCCCTCCAGAAGCTACTGTCTCCTGGAGCTAGCCGTGGGCAACCAGGCATGGGGCTTCCTCTCTGTCTCAGCTGCTCATGGGGCTTCCTCTCTGTCTCAGCTGCTCATGGGGCTTCCTCTCTGTCTCAGCTGCTCATGGGGCTTCCTCTCTGTCTCAGCTGCTCATGGGGCTTCCTCTCTGTCTCAGCTGCTCATGGGGCTTCCTCTCTGTCTCAGCTGCTCATGGGGCTTCCTCTCTGTCTCAGCTGCTCATGGGGCTTCCTCTCTGTCTCAGCTGCTCCGCTTTCTTCCCAGGTTCAGGTGTGGATGATCAGGCCTATGGCAGGGCTCATCTCCTCAGCCTTGAGCTGCTCCGTGGGCCCAGCCTCTTGGTGGCTTTATACTTAAGCTTTGGCGGCTAGTGATCCTCAGGTCCTCCTTTCACACTGCAGGGTCAAAACTGGCAGAGCTCGCTTTTCCTGTGGCTCTCTGTGTGTTTCTATCAGCCCCAGCCAGAGGGCGGAGACCCAAGCTGGCTCCCGCTTCTCTGACACAGTCCAATTAAAAGCATCTCACACCCACAGGAATGGATTAGTTCAAAAACAATCTTTTTCTTTTGGGGAGTCATAAAAGAACTTGAAGCTGTCACACCATTCGTCCTGGTTTTTCTTCCTATCCATTTTGACCTCTTCTTTCCTCTAAATTCTTGCTACTCAAAGTGTGGTCCAGGGACCAGAAGCATTGAAAGCCCCTGGGAGCTTCTTTGCTTTACCAAGTCCTACTGCGTAGACTGGACTACGTACCCCAGTGTAGACAGATTCTTAATCTTCAGTCCTGTGGGTGGGAGCCCTCTGTAAATCAGCTTTCTTAAAGAAGCTACTTAAGCTAAGATGCCAACCAACTGAAGGAGGCTGGGCCTCCATCTGGATTCCTGGGGTAGTTTATAAGCAGAAGCAGCTCAAACATAGTAGGAGAAAGCCATGGGGAGGAGCCCGAAGCAGAGTCAGTGCGAACCCAGAAAAGAAAGGAGAGGCCATCACAGTGGGACAGGAAGGCCAAGGAACCCCAGGGATCCCCGGCCAGCCCCAGGGCACCAGAGGCTTCGGGGAGAAAGCGAGCCTTGCCAAGACCTTGATGCTGCGCCTCTGAAACCTGAAGCCAATAAATTTTGTGTTCTGTGTCCTAGTAGCCTAGCAAACTTAGACACCTCCTGGACCATGCCAGCCAGGTGTACCCCTCCACCCCAAAAGGCCTCTCCTCTGGGACCCAAACCACCTTCTTCCACCTCTTCCTCATCCTGCAGGTCTCACTTCCATATGACCCCTTCCTAACCACCCTATGGACAAGGGTTATTCAACCATTGCGCCTGTTTCCTTCACAGCACTTCATCTAAATTTGAGAAAGTACATGCATGTAGTTGTTAAAGCATGGAGCTAGTCCTAGTTAGCCTGGGTTTAAGTCTTGGCTCTCCATAGGAGCTCTCTTTCCTCCATCAACTATAAACAAAGATGTACTATTTCCTACTTTATATGGCTGCTCTGATGAGTCAAGCAATGGCTGGTACCATGTGAGTGTCTACTGCAATTATTATGACTGCTTGAGAAGGCAGAATACCCAGCTTGGAAAGGTAGGTATTCCATTCATGTAAGTGACAATATCTACCACTTCCCTTGTCATACTGATGATATTACCCCACAATCACCAAGTAATATTCCTTCATCGTCTATTTTACATGCATTTATTTTATCCTATTTACATTGTACAATATTATACAACCTACAAAAAGTACAAAAGCCTAATTCATTTTCCATACCAATTCAGAGCCAGGTTGCAAAACAGGTAAACACATGGCACAGTTAATTACAGGAGGAGCTTGGGTGTCCTGTGCAAGTGATGCCCCCATCACATGATATAGCTAAAGCTGGAAACTGTGCTGCCACAGGAGAATCTCTTGTCTTTGCAGCGGCCACATAGCTCCTGGCGGTGAGGCCTCCGGAGATCAACATGCCTTTTCTTTTGAGGGCAGGAACAATGAGATTTTGAACAGGTCTGTAGAAAGCAAGGAAGAGTTGAAATCATCAAGTTGGTGTTTCCTATCTAATCCCCAAAGCAAAATACTTCTCCCCAGTATCTTCATTCTCCTTCCAGCCCTACAGGAAACCCAAGACCAAGTTGTACAAAATCACTCATCCCTTTAAATGCCACACATTTTTCAAGATGTATGACCGGAGAAGATGAGAATATTGCTGAGCCAATCAAGAAGAAAAGTTTTCAGAGAAAGAGTTTTGTAGCACATCTTCACTATCTAGGTTTCCACGTGTGGCCGGGTGGGGTTAAGAGACACTGGGCTCGTGGTAAGGGGTTTGATTATCTAGACTGGAACATTTAAAAGCCCTAAAAAAGTGGTTCTCATTCAGGGATTTTCTCCCGAGTGGACATTGGGCAATGCCTGGAAATATTTTGGATTGTAACAACTAGAAATGAGGGATGTCTCAGAAGAAGCTAAACATTCTTTTCTTTCCAGATATACACAATCTTTACTAGAATTTAAAACAGTGTTTTTCAAGCATTATCCCATTCTTTGCCACAATTAAAAAAAAAAAAAGTGACATGCGGGGACCGGTCTACCCTCCCAACATTGCCAACCACCGCAGTGGCTAAACCACTGACTTCAAGAGTTTCTGCATCTCTCTCATAGCTAAGCAGAATTAGTAAAGGTTTTTAGTTTTATATTGTGAAAATGGGCATTTTTACTTTTCAACGAGATAGTCTTAAATATGCTCATCAAACCTTTTATGACATCCACATTCTCCATTCTCCCCGCAATGAGTATGCCTCTTTATAGGAAAATTCTAATAGCTAATACACACGTGGTGTTTACTGTATGCTTAGAAACAATCTAAACACTTTATATAAATTAACTTAATTCTCTCACAACATCCCTTTAAGGAAGAAAAAGGCCCCCCCAAAAAGAATTGACTCTAAAGGCAGCTGTCTTGTTCTGGCGATGATGGACCAAGACATTCAACCAAGCCCCCTGCTTGGGACATCTAGAAAAGCTGACCTTTAAATAACTAAATAAGAGGCAAAAAACAAATCTGTTTGAAGCATTAGAAAAGGAAACGCAGAAAGAGAGGGGAGCCTGACATTTGGGGTTATTTCCTCCCAAAAAGCATCTGCCAATTCTGGAAGAGGCGAGAGACAGCAGGAAGCTGAAAAAGATTTTAACAAGTTGATGACGCAAGGGGTGATCTTAAATATGCCAGCTCAGACTTTGTGTTCAGACCCTGAGAAACACCCGAAGAGCAAGGATGAGCCAAAAGCAGGCCGGCCTTCACAGGTGCTGCAGCCCAGGGGCAAAACAGCTCGACCCTAATGGAAAACTGATGTGAAATTGCCCCTGTCCCTCTCCGCCTGCCAGAAGCAAACAAACCCCCTCTGGAAGAGGATATTATCCTGAGCCTCAAATTCTCACCATGATTTTTGATATATAATGCCAAGCATTCAATAAAAATAAATAAAATAAAAAATAGATGTGAGCCAAAGTGTGGAAGCAGAGAGATTCAATAATCATGTATGGAAGGCCAGGACTCAGTAATAATTTGGGGAAAGAAAAATTTATTTACCACTTACCACTGGCCAGGCTCGGGAACTTCTTTGTTCAAAAACCCGAGCTCCGAATAAGATTTTTGGGTTCTTTTTATACCAAGGATATAGGAGGGAAGAGTTAAATGGTGCTTTATTTGAGTGCTAGATAAGCTTGAGTTAACACAAATTTCCCACATTCCAGGTAAGCTTGAATTAACATATTTAGTTTGCATCCTCCCTGAATGTTGAAAGTTTATATAGCCTATATCGCTTAATTGGCTTTCTGGGACTGGAGTGGTTGGCATGGTTACGAAAGGTGGGGCTGCAGTTTTTATTGTTTGGCACACGCAGCCCAGGTAATTCAAGAAGAGACGCACAGCCCGCACCCATAGCCCATATGAAAAGCAGCAAACTTGAAAACCAAGACAACAGCGACATATGCTCACAGAATTATCTTAAGGGAGTTATCTGCAAGAGATCTAAAAAGAAGTATACTAGATATATTCTAAGAAATAAGACTGATATCTTCAGCAGAAAACTAGAAGGTATGAAAAAGTCCAAGTATACAAGTTCTAGAACTGAAAAAAATGCAGTAACTGAAATCAATAACACAATGGATGAGGTTAATAGCAGATTGGAATGAGCTGAGAGGAGAATTAGAAGGAAGTTATTTTAATAAGAAATACCCAGACTGGAGAAAGGAGAGAGAAAAGCATGAAAAATAAAGAAAAAGAGCATAACAGACATAAGGGGTATGGTAGAAAGGACTAATCGGAGTAATTGGACAAGAGAGAGAATGGTTGAAAAGATATTGACTGAGAATTTTCCAAAAGGCCCCAGGTTTGATCCCCAGTACCTCCTAAAAAAAAAGAGAGAGAGCAATGGGACTAACAACCAACTAGAGGAGAAGCAATGAAAGTCAGAGCCTACAAGGGCAGAAGAAATGTTGCTGCCAACCTAAAAATTCTATATCCAGCAAAAATAGCCTTTAAAAAGGCTTTCAGACAAAACCAGGGATTCCCATTTTCACTTCTGCACTGTCAGAAATTTAAAAGGATGTTCTTTAGGTCAAAGAAAAGTGACCCCAGATGGAGGCTCAAAGAAAGACTGAAGATCAACAGAAAGGACAAATAGTTGCCAAATCTAAATGAACACTGACTTATAAAATGCTAACGCCTTGTGGAGTTTAAAACCTGTGTAGAATTAAAATTCAACAGCAGCAGCATTTACAATAGGGTAAAGTTGTGTGGAGTTAGCCTTGTGCTAAGGTCACTGTCAGGGAGAGGTGAAATTAACAATGTATATTAGACTTCCATAAGTCAAGAAATCAGGTTGCAGGAAGCGGACATGGCTCAAGCAATTGGGCTCCCATCTACTATATAGGAGGTCCAGGGTTCAATACTCAGGGCCACCTGGTGAAGGCAAGCTGGCCCGCACAGTGAGCTGGCCCACGCAGAGTGCCGGCCCACACAGGAGTGCTGACCAATGCAGAGAGCTGATGCAGCAAGATGACACAACAAAAAGAGACAAGAAAGACAATAAGAGACGCAGCAGACCTGGGAGCTGAGGAGACACAAGAGAATGATCCTCTCTCTCCCACTCCGGAAGGTCCCAGGATCAGTTCCCAGGGCTTCCTAACGAGAATACAAGCAGACACAGAAGAACACATAACAAATGACACAGAGAGCAGACAATGGAGGGAGGGGAGAAAAGAAAGAAATCTTGAAAAAAAAAAAAGAAGTCAGGTTGCAATCTCTAGGGTAACCATAGGAAGAATGTTAGAGAGTAAAAGCTAATAAAGGAGGGGGAGCATGGAAAAGAAAAAAAATCAAATGAAGGCAGGAAAAGAAAGAAGTATAGAAAACAAGTAAGAAAATATATTTAAACCCAATTTAAACAAACAGACTAAACAAGAATGTTGGGCTGGAAAATCTGAGGATAAATCATTTATGAACTATTAGACAAGTTTTTAAAACATTTATTTCTAAGTATACAAATAAATGTTTACAACTAAGGTGAGGGATCTGGGTTTATAAAAATCTCTTTTCTATGATAATGAGCTGTCCCACTTTCCTGAAAAACTTGCAGAGGTTTTCTTCCAAGTATTTTAATGGGCTTTCACCCAAACTCAAGAGGTAGATCTAACAGGAACTGTGTTTTCTGGACTTTGGAGTCACTGTGGAATCCAATCATAGCTCTAATATTTAATACTTACTGAACCTTATTGAATTCAGCTTTCTGATCTGTAAACTGGGAGTAAGTCCTACCTCAAAGGTTGAATTACAGGGAAGCAGATGTGGCTCAAGCAATTGGGCTTCCACCACCACATGGAAGTTCCCAGGTTCGGTTCCCAGTGCCTCCTGGAGAAGGCAAGCTGGCATGGTGGGCAGGTGCGGTGAGCTGACGCAACAAGGTGACACAGCAAAAGAGACACAAAGAGGAAAGACAATGAGAACCACAACAAACCAGTGAGCTGAGGTGGCTCAAGTGATTGAGCACCTTTCTTCCACACGGGAGGTCCCAGGTTCAGTTCCCAGTGCCTCCTAAAGAGAAGATGAGCAGACACAGAGAGCAGACAGTGACCTCAAACAATGAGGGGGGGTGGGTAAATAAAAATTTAAATAGGTTGGATTACAGGAGAGAAGATATGTGATGCACTTAGCCCAAGGTTCAGCTCATAGAAAAAAACTACAGGTTAACTATTATACATCCTGATTATACACAGGGTGTTTTGGAGAAAAACTCTCAAATGCCACATAAATGCTCACACACACACATAAAGCAATTTAAAATGGTGAATTTCCGCCCCCCCTCCCCGCCCAGTCACCCTAAAAAAAGGCAAACTGGAATTTATGCCTGTTTTTCTTAAATATTTATTGTGAAATTCCAAACACATAGAAAAGCTAACACTCCTATACCAATATCCAGTTCTATCAGAGTCTAGCATTTTGCCAGAGGCTTCGTGTTGAAAAGGGCACATTACAGATAAATGGAAGGCTTCTCTCTGCTTACCTGGCACTGGATTGCTTCTACTCTGTAAGGGTTAAAGCTCTTTTGACATTTGCGACAGAGTTGTTTGAAATAAACCTGGAGAGAAATTTGTCTTATTAAGATACATGTATCCTAGACTCCCAGTTCTTCAGTAACCCGTTCCCTCCCCTGGGACCTTGCTGGCCCTACGGGCTCTACTAGCACTATCACTTTTCCTTATTCTTTGAACCTCATTTCTTTACCAGCAAAATCAGGATACTATCATGTACTTTTTCTAGAATTCTGACAACTCCCCAGCAATTTACCTCAAGTACCATAGTACATACGCAATGGGAAGTAGCTGCTATTAAAATTTTACACATCACGTGCCAAGCCCTTGACCTTCTTCTCCTTTGGTCCCAGGCTACTATTCTGTTGAATTTTTCAATATTTCCCCACTTGAACTTTAAATTGCTTCCCGCTGCCCACCAATACCACCTGGCTTGAAAGCTCTGTGCATTTTCACAAGCACATTTTCTGGGCAGTTTGCATGGCATGTTCTTCCTCCTTTAAAATCCTGCTTGGCCATCACAACGCCGTCCCGCAGGAGGGTTAATCACCTCCTCCTGTGTTATTTCTGTACCACTGCCACCTCTGGAGCATGGTGCCATTGTATCTGTCACCAAGCTGTGTTTTGTCTGGGTCACTCCTATCAGATGGAATGTCTCGAGGATGAGTTCTATGCCTCCTTCTTTTTATCTTAGTGCTTTGGAATGTTTGCATTAAACCCACTGTGTTTTCTTCTGGCCAGAGAAGGCAAGTTCAGTTTAAAAATATATCTGCCTCCAGGGTCTAGTAAATGACTAGTCTGAAAAGTCAAGTGCTTCATTCAGATATCCATTTGCTTCTTACCTTCTCCCTTTACAGTCATTTATCAGGAAAAATATCTAAATATGCAATAGCACAGGGAACTCAAATTCAAATGTTCGCAGAAGCTGGTGAAACGGGCCAAATGCAAACTGGAAAATGAAGGGCATATGCCAGTAAAGGGCACAGCAGCCACTCAGCACCAGCCAACAGTTCTCATACTGGAATGAGGGTCCACGATGGCCAGAGCCTATGGTTTTGTTTGTTTGTTTTCCAGAAAATTCCAGGAATGTAGAATTTAATGTAAAAATCTTCCTCAGTCTCAATATGTTGGCAACTAACTCAAATTAGGAATAAAGGAAACTGATCAGCTAAAATTGACCTTTGCAATAAATTATTTCTCTTATTGCCCCCTCTTGTGGACAAAGAGAGGAGATTCCCTAGACCTAAGGCCCATACCTGTTCAAAAAAGTAGCAAATTTAAAACTCTTGAAAGTCCCAAAGTAGACAAGACCAGGTGTTCATCCAAACAACCTGGCATTTTGTCCAACGCTCCAGGCTATGGTTTGGGAGCCTCGGGACTGGCCGGTAGGAATTTCTCATGCCTGAGAGGCAATACTTGCAGTGGGGAAGAACAATTAGGAGCATACAACTTGTTAGTTCCTGTCTTTGTCAAAACTGATCAGCAGGGTTCACACACAAGGTGCTCCCGAAGCTAGCTCCCCGAAACAAAATGTGAATGCACCGTGCATTTGCTAAAGAACATTATAGAAGACACTAGATATGATATGAAATATTAGGCATACTACCCTAGAAAGGTTTTTTTTTAAAAAAAAAAAGCCTTACAGATTAATTTTTAATGTCAGTTTGCTGACTAGTCTTCATTGAGACCATTCCACCAACTCTCATCACCGTCCATGCTTACCAACGTGGTAAGGTCAGCGGTCGTGGCCAGGCCCCACCCTGCTCCACTCAAGCGGTCACTGAGCAGCTGGGACCCCGAGGCCTTCAGGAAACAAAGGACCGTTCCTCCACTTACTTCCGCGCCTGCCCCATCCTGCTCCCAAGTCCGGGTCACCCCAGCTTACCTTGTTAGTCCCCGAAATGCACCACACGTAGGCACTCTCCCAGCGGGTCTTACAATCTTTGCAGTGGAAGTAGCCATATTTCGGGTCCAAGCACTGCGAGTAAGGGGGGAAGGTCTTTCCCCAGCTCAAAAACAAACCCCGAGCCATTGGAGGGGATGGCTCGGCAGGGGCAAGCAGCAGCCCCCTGGGCCCGCTCGGGCCGTCCCCGGGGCCACCGCCCTGCGGCTGCCCGCGCCCTGCAGGGCGCTGGGTGTCCCGCTGGTCCTCACGTTCCCACTGGTTCCCCACGCGCCGCGGCACAGCCTCCCCGAGGCCCGGTCCCCCATCCCATGGGCCTCAACCCTTCCCTTCCCGGAAGCGACGGCTCCCGGCCTGGTTGGCACAGGTTGGGGTTCCTGGGCCCGGAAGGCACACGCGGCCGCGTCCTGGGCGACAGGGGAGGGGGAGAGGCGGCCGCGCCCTGCCCTGCCCGGGGAAGGCGGCGCGGAGGGCGGGAAGGTCACCTGGAAGCGGGTCGTCGGGCGCAGGTGCGCGCTGGTCCCGGCCGGGCCGCCCGCGGCGTCGGGGGCCCGCAGCGGCTCCGGGGCCGCGCGCTCCGCCCCGGGCGGCGGGGGCCGGGGCGGCGCGGGCCGGGGCGGCGCGGGCTCGGCGGGGCGCTCCCCGCGGCCCCGGGGCGAGCGGCTGCGCAGCGTGCGCGGCCCCAGCGAGCACTGCACCGCCCGGTCGTGGCGCGGGCTCACCTGCACGGCCGCGTCCCGCGTGGGCACCCGCCAGGGGCGCAGGCCCAGCCCGGGGTTCATGTGCGCGAGCACGGCCTTGAGCTGGGCCCTGCGCTGGCCGTCCAGGCCGGGGCCGGGGCCGGGCGCGGGCAGCAGCAGCCCGGGCCGGGCCAGGAAGGCGGGCGGCGCGGGGCTCTGCCTCCAGGCGGGCCGGGGGGCCTCGGGGGGCGCCGGCTGGCAGCCCGGGTAGAAGGCGCAGGGCAGGCGCACCAGGCGCTCCATGCCGCGGCCCTGGGGGCCCTGGGGGCCCTGCGCCGCGCCCGCCGTGCCCTCCGCCCGCATCCACCTGGCTCGCGGCCCATTCGGTTCCGGCTCGGCCCGCCTCCCCATTTATTCCCGGTTCAGAGGGAGCTGCGGCCCATTACCCTGATTGCGGGCGGCGGGGGCTGCGGGCGCTAATTGCCGCGGGATCCTGATTGCCTCCCCGCCCTGGGGCTCAGCGCCCGGCCTTCTCCCCGGCTGTCCCCTCTGACTGCCCCGCCGCGCACACGCTGTCGTCAGCCCCTCCACGCTACCACGGTGACCCGCGGCCTGAGACCCTCCTTGCTGCAGCGTGTGGTCACCCGAGTTCAAGTAGGAGAAAGAAGGCTGCGGGGCAGAGCGAGGAATGGAAAGTTCCGGGAGCGCGGGGCCAGGGGCATCGAGTGAGAGGGCAGTGTGCCTAGCGAGAGGGCCCGCTCCGGGGTCCTGGGGCACCCCAACAGCTCGCATCCGGCCCCTCCTGGTGAGACCCACCCCACCCCACCCCCAAAAAAGGAGGAAAAGTCACATGTTCTGATTTTGAGCGTAAATGCAGATTTAATGGCAGGGTGGTTATGATGTGGGCTATGGGTGGGGGGCTCTTTGTCTCTTCAGAGATAACCTGAGCTGTCTGACTTGTGGGTGTGGAACGGTAAGAGGCTGCAGTCCTGCCCTTAGGGACGATGGCAACGACTCCAGTCCCAGGAAACAGTTTAGCAAAGCAAGGGCTATAAACTTTAAGTATTTAGGGGAAATGCAAACCAAATATGCTAAAAGCTTATCTAGACTGTCTGGAGTCCATGCTAAAAGCTTACCTAAGATGTGGACGATATATATGCTAATTGAAGCCTATTGAGAACTGAAACAAAGGGACCATTTGGCCTTTCCTCTCTGTATAAAAGAAATTTGAAATTCTTGTTGGGGGCTCGGGATTGAAACAGAAAGTTCCCGAGTCTGGCTGGCTGTCAATAAACCATTTTTCCTCTCAAAATCATTCCTGAGTCCTGGCCTCTCTATACGCAAATAACTGAACCTCTCTCAAATTCTACAACAGTTACATGCATGGGGTCTGGGAAATCGGGCTCACATTCAGACCGGGCCTGTTGTCCGGCCAGTGACTTCACTTGATTCAGTATCCCAGGCCCAGCTTAGAGGGTTGTCGTGAGGTTCAGCGTGACACTGCTTGCGAAGCACAAAGCAGGCTGCCTGCCCCCGTGCCTGCTCGCGGGGAGGTGCCCTGCTGGTTGAGGCCTAGCGCCCACTCTCCAGGCCTTCAGCGTCAGGCCCTCGGGAAGCGCCCTCCCGAGAAGGATCCCAGAGCAGAGAGGCGGAGGCCGACCGAGACCCAGGCAGGCGTGTAGGGTGGCGGCCTGGCGGGTCCCCCAGGCGAGAGTTCCCTTTGAACTGGCGGAGCCGGGCGTGGTTGGAGAGGGGCGCCAAGGCCTCGGGTGGCAAAGTGCCATGCTTGCTGTCCTCAGGGCAGGGAGTGGCCTTCTGAGGACTGCTCATCGTTGGGGGAGAGAATGTTCTGGGGGGGTGGGAAGAGCAGGGACCCGATCTGGACATCTGGACCTCAGGAGGCGAGCTGCTCCCTCCTCACAGGCTCCTGCTGCAGCTAAGGGCAGCAGAGGACCCGGAGGAGCTCCTGGGGCCAGGGTGGCTTGCCGCCCACAGCTCGGGAGGCTTCTGGAAGCAGGCGGGCCCCTTGGCGGCACTCGCCCCTGGATGCCGGGGAAGGCCAAGGGCCGCGCTCGGCACGGCGCAGAGCCGAGGCAAGCTGCCTACCTCGTGGGCAGTTGGGGGGCGCAGGCAGGACGCAGGGGCGCCCCAGCGCGCAGCTGGTACTTGGTGGCCTGTGGGGAGGCGCTTCCGATGTGCGGGGCCGGGTTAAGGTGAGCTTTGCAGTTGCTCGAACCCAGAAACGAGCTCGGAGAGGGTCTTTAATACCCGCTGCCCAGGAGCGCGGGGCCAGAGCGCACGCCCCCCACCTGCGCGCTCGGCCCCTCCACTCTCCAGAACCTCGGGACGGCGGAGGGGGTCGGCCAGGACCGCCGGCCGCCCCGGGGGTCTCTGAGGTCCGCTCGCTTTGGGGGGCAGGCCTGACAGGCCTGACAGAGAGAACTGCGGCCTTCCGCAAGTCCAGGGCCACGTCCCCAGGGCGAGACTGAGCAGGTGGATGGGGACAGGGAGTGGACAGGGACAGGGAGTGGGCAGCAGAGCGGGCCCCTCAGGCAGGGCACCTGGGGGAGAAGAGGACAAGCGCGGCCGCGTGGAGCCGGAAAGGAGGCCTCTTTCACCACGCTGAGCCGAGGCGGAGTGGCAGAGGGTGGCCGTGTCACTGCGCTGGAAAAGCAGCGGGAGCTGAGAGAAAGCCACGCTGAACTGGGCCCTCAGGCGTGACAAGCCACGTTTAATTCGAGATAAAGAACCAATAAAAATAGCTTACCCAAAGGGTAAGCCCTGGCCAAGTGCAAAACGGTATCTTTTGCTGATAGCTCAATTAAAAGAATTAAGCCAAAGAACAAGAAAATCAAGGGATAATGAGAAGACTCGCCCTGTAATATTACCATGCTTCCAGTAAAAAAGGAAGGCAAATTCGATAAAGCCGGTCGGCCACCGTATAGATTTGTACAAGGTCCTAGAGAAATAAATTAAATTTGCTGTTTCATTAACCCTGTAGTTCTTAACTCTACAACTATTCCGACTCCCGTGCTGTTGTCTGCAACATGTTTCTCTGAAGTTGATCTATGTTCTGCTCTTTTAATTTTCATTCTTTCTGTTCCTCTGGCAGATGAGTCTAAATTGTTGTCTGCATTTGAGCGTGAGGCCATATTTATGGCAAAGGATTTCTCCAGGCTTTCTGGACTCTTCTATTTTCTCTAGCCATTTATAGGTAATCTTAGAGAAATTTGTCCCACCTGAGGAATCTATAATTTTCAATACATAGATTATTTGCAGGCAGCCCCAGAAACCAAAAAGCAATGCAGAGGTAATACCTCAGCTTTATTTCAATTCCTAGTTTCACAGGGCACAAGGCCTCACTACACAGACCGTTACATTCCAAACCGAGGTACATTTAGGAGGTCTGTTGTCAGCTGAAAACCACAAAGTGTTTCATTCTGGGAGTCAGACCATTTGCCAATGAAAACAGCCTATCCTGTTCCTAACACCTCTTTGATCACGTTTCCTGGTGGGTCGTGTGCTCAGGACCAAAGTGTCCTAAGGCTTCCTGGGCGGTGGTGACTTCTTATCAAACTTGGGAAGCTTATGTCTTATCTGGAATTAAGTCAGGACAAGTAGCCCGAGTTAATAGTAGTTACTAGAGCCGCATTTCTTGGTTCTGAATTTAAAGTGAATATATTAATTATAAATGTGTTTGTGTCTCTCATGCAACAGGGCAAATGTAGGAAAATAGGTGATTCTTCACTTGGGTGGAAGCTAAAATATCTCATGGAAAAGTGATAGCTGATTTGTTAGAGGCTTTACAATTCCTGCTCAAATATCAGTAATTCATTGTGATGTGGGCTATGGGTGGAAGGCTCTTTGTCTCTTCAGAAATAACTAAGCTGTTTGACTTGTGTCTCTTCAGAAATAACTAAGTTGTTTGACTTGTGGGTGTGGAACGGTAAGAGGCTGCAGTCCTGCCCTTAGGGACGGTGACAGCAGGCTCCAGTCCCAGGAAATGTTTAACAAAGCAAGGGCTATAAACTTTAAGTATTTAGGGGAAATGCAAAAACCAAGGCTTATCTAAAATGTCTGGAGTCCTTGCTAAAAGCTTACCTAAGATGTGGAAGAGATATATGCTAATTGAAGCCTATTGAGAACTGAAACAAAGGGACGATTTGGCCTTTCCTCTCTGTATAAAAGACGTTTGAAAATCTTGTTCCGGGCTCGGGATTCAAACTGAAAGCTCCCGAGTCCGGCCGGCCGTCAATAAACCATTTTTCCTTCTCAAAATCATTACTGAGTCCTGGCCTCTCTATACTAAAATAATTGAACTTCTCTTAAATTCCACAACAATTGCAGAGTTCATACTGGGCAGAATGACAAAATTCCTAAAGGCAATGATTTTGCTGACGGAGCTACAAAGGCCGCTGTTAAACAGTGATAGAATCCAAACTTGAAATCTCCTCTTTCTGCGTGTAGGTAGCATACATAAAACAAACTTTCTCATTTTTACCACTTTCAAGTATGTAATTCAGTCATCTTACTTTCACAATGTTGTGCTAACATCACCACCTCCTGTTACTAAAACTTTCCCATCATCGAAACAAAAACCCTGTAGCCATTATGCATTAACTGCCCACTCTCCTACCACTACCACCCCCAACCTGTAATCTACTTTGTTTCTAAGAATGTGCATATTCTACTTATTCTCGGTAAGTAAAATCATACAATGGCTGCCTTTTTGTATCTGGTTTATTTCATTCAACATGATATCTTCAAGGTTCATCCATGTTGTAACATGTATCAGAACTTCATTCTTTTTACAGCTAATATCACATTGTATGTATGTATCACATTTTGTTTATCCATTCATCTGTTGATGGACACTTGGCTTGCTTCCACCTTTGGCTATTGTGAATTGGTGTACAAGTATGTGTTTGAGTCCCTGCTTTTAATTCTTTGGAGGAGGGGGGTATATGCCAGATCACATGATAATTCTACGTTTACTTTTTTGAGGAACAGCCAAATTGTTTTCCACAGCAGTTGCACCAATCTATATTCCCACCAACAATAAATGGGAGTTCCTATTTGTCCCTACTATGTGTTATTTTACATCTTTAAAACAATAGCCTTTCTTGTAGGGATGAAATGGCTTCTCACTGTGGTTTCGATTTGCATTCCCCTAATGGCTAATGATGCAGAGCATCTTTTCACGTGCTTATTGATCATTTGTATGTCTTCTTTGGAGACCTGTCTATTCAATCCTCTGCTTATTTTTTAAAAATTGGATTGTCTTTTTGTTGTTGAGTTGTAGGGAAGCCCCATTTTTGATACAAGAAGTTTTTGTTCATTTCCAGAAATATGCTGAACAAAAGGAAATAAACAGATGAACTTTAAAGAGATTAGCTATGAATTTCACCCAAAAAATAATTCCTCTATCACAGTCCCTTTTTGCTTGGTTAGAATTGTGTCATCTGGGTAAAAGAAGGATCTTAAGGGCACTAGACTCTTACTAAGCCATCGGAAAGATGAAACTATTCAACACATATTAAAGACACATACTAGTCGTCAGAATTCTTTACAGGACTCTTCCCAAATAAGTGCAGAAAGTTTTCCCAAACAACTTTACCAGATATTAGATTTCATAGGCTTAATCCTTGTGGAAGTTAAGAGAATTTGTCTATTTATGGTGTGTATGTCTGCATGGCCTTTCCTTCTTCACCAACCAATACTCAGGTAGAAATAAAGTCTTTCTTCATACACATAATTCACACTCTTGGGATACCAGAGCATTTTATTTTATTTTATTTTTTTAATGAACTTAAAAAAACTTCTTAAAGAAACTTAGTTTACATAAATGTTTCTTTAAATATACTTTTCTTTTTAAAGAAAATGCCAGAGCATTTTAAATCAGACATGTCATTTTATTTCTGCTGTCATCCAGGAATTATGCAAATATTTTCAAATTCATACAAGTTTCAGCCATCTAGACTAATAGAGCAGATAAACCAAACTTGAAAAAACTCATTGGCTAAGCTCCTACACTCTAGGGAGTTAAGAGGGCCTAGGGCTTAACCACTAGTCTTGTTAAAGGTAAAAATGGCCCCTGCAAGCAAGCACAGAATCTCTCCCTTTGAACTTGAATTTAGCAGGCCAATAAATTTGGATCTGTGAGCATGTCTCCTGCCCTATTTAACTGAATTCTCTCATCATCATGTTTAATACTTACAAGGGAGTCTCTCTTCCTAGAAATCCTGAGACAAAGACCTAAGGACCTGGAAGGACCCACCAGGTGTGTCATTCTGCTAGGAGGGACCCGTTCAAGGACTGCTATCAGTCACACGGCTATCCAAGTGAAAGAGAAACCAAGCTGGCTTCATGCTTCCCATGTGAAGCCAGCACTCAGGAGGACGAGAATGTGGTTTCCACACAGGACTTGAAACTTAAGTTTTCCAGAGTAACTGCTATTGGCACTGAACTCAACTGAAAGGAGGTATTCTAGCAAACATAGTATTATTCTCATGGATTGTCTTCTTGTCCTATTCACACGTAGTGCTTACTTCAATTTAAAAAATCACATTACTAGAAAATATGTTATTTGTTAAAATTTTGAATCAGACTGCTTGATTTAATGCTGGAACCACAATAACAAAAGCTCGCAGAGACACTCATTTGTATAGGCCAGCAGCCATTAGCTATGAAACAATTCCAAGATATCATCATTAGTTCAGAATTACAGGAATGTTCAGATTTATAGGAACAACTAGGCACTGGGGACCATGACTACACCAAAAGTGATAGAAGACTTGTATGGAAAAGAAAAGCATCTGCTCAACAGACACCAATCTAGTGTTTGTGGACAGAAAATGTAGAAGACAAGGTTAATGTCACTCAATTAATTTGGGGATACAAGTTCTCTCCATTTCCAGTATAGAAAGGTGGATGCCTATTGTTCACAGATTTAACTGATTGCTATAACAATAACTATTAAATTGGTCAAATGCCCCCCAAAAATGCCACAATTTTGTCCTCAAGACTTAAAACAATTAAGAGCCACGTACATTAGCACTGGGAGATCAATCTGTATCCTTGACTTTGAGACTAAATAATGGCCATGAGTGTCTTCGCATGGGGAAAATTATTTGGGAAGATGGAACAATTACTGAAGGGCCTAAAGTGTCATGTAAATGTGATGTTACTAACTCAGGAGAAATTTATTAGGCCTTGCAAAAAAATCTTGTATTTAAAAATTTAAACGATCAGGCTCAAGCATTAATCTACCCTTCAGGCTTGGGTTTGATAAAACTTCCTAAGACACTATAAAATAATATTCAAATAGTTAATCATTTAAAAGTGCAAGCAATAAAGAAATAATTTATAAAATTAACCTATGAATAAGGGAAATGTTTACACATTGCTAATTAAGAATTTAGTTTTAGGGAAGCAGCTGTGGCTCAAGTGATTGGGCTCCTACCTACCACATGGGAGGTCCAAGGTTGGGTTCCCAATGCCTCCTAAAGAAGACAGGGCTGGTGCAATGGGCAGGTGCAGCAAGCTGACACAGGATGACGCAACGAGACATACAAGAAGAAAAACATAATGAGAGACACAAAAAAGCAGGGAATGGATTGCTCAAGCAATCAGGTGCCTCCCTCCCATATCGAGGTTCTGGGTTCAGCTCCTGGTGCCTCAAAGAAAAAGCAAAGATGACAGACACAGCAAGTGCAAACAACAAGGGTTGGGGAGAAATAAATAAATCTTAAAAAAAAAATCAGAATCTAGTTTTAAGCAACCTAGAAAAGAAAAACAAAAGAAAAAAAAAGCTAAAAAGAACAAAATAAAGAAAGAAAAACACAGGGGAAAAAAAAAAGAAAAAAAAATCTAGTTTAGCATTCCACATTGGTATAATGTATTTCAAAGCATTCCCCCAAGGCTAATATTGTACTGAATTTTTAAATTCATGCTACTGTAATTTTTTTTTTTTTTTTTTTAGGAACAACGGACCTCTACTTGGCCAAGCAGGCCCTCAACCACACCCGCGCCGCCTATATAGTAATTCTGATCATTGCTTTGTATTTTATTATGGACTTGCAGGATATTTAGATGGCTGCAACTTGAGCAGAGAAAGGTAGAAACGGAGATGGGGATAATTACAAAATTAAAGTGTTAATATTTCACTGTCTCAGAGAGGAGGGCATCTTAACTGTAAATACAATGTCTTTAAAAATTTTTTTTTGAATTCTCCCTAGTGCAGAGACTCCCTACTTTTTCTCAGAGCACTTTTATTTAGAAAACTTACTGTAAATTATTTTTCTGCTCCCTTGAAATGTAAGTAAATCTTTTGTTTTTAAGCTAGACGAGCATCTGCCAACTTTATAACCCAGGAAACTTTTTCTTAAGGACCGGAGAGCCATCTCTTTGAAACATAATCAAGGGAATTACCTTCATCTCTCAGTTACTGTGGGAGGGTACAAGTTTTCCTTCCTCAGGCGCATGGCTACCAGGAGTAAAAATATCTGCTACCATAAAGATATGGGAAATTTATTCTTCCTTTGGATAAAAGCAATTCGCACACAGGTGACTGCCCCAATTATCAGGTGAATTTAGGGTGAATTAGGGGGGACAAACAGTGCCATGGAGTCCTCTCACGAGTCGCCCTGTCTGGAGCACACGTACGGAACGGCTGGGTGTCTTCGCCATCTCTTTGGCGGCTTGCCTGTGACGTGGACCATTTCCTGGTAATTGTTTTTTCTCCTGTCTTTGAGGAGTTTTTCTGGGCTGGTGCGAGGTTTCGTCTTTAACTGCAGCTCCCCGACATGGCCCCAAGGCGGAAGTGGGTGGTGGGGAAGACCAGGAGCCGAGGGCTGGGTCGCTCCCTCCTGGGCTGCCTGGGTCTCTGACCGCTCAGGGAGAAGATCACGGGCACTTGGCGCCAAAAACGCCTTAGCAGGAACCAGCCCGGCGGCCCTGAACCATGACAGCGGCAGCCTGACTTCCGGAGGCGCGCTCGCTGCGTATCGCGTCACGCGCCATGCGCCATGCGTCACTCGTCACGTGCCGCGGGCGCGCTTTGGGCGCGAGCGTCTGAATCGCGGCGGGCGGAGGCGGAGCTGCCGGGTTTGGGTGCGGGCCTCGCAGTGGGAAGAGTCTGAGGGGTCGGGTGTGGGCGCCCGCGCGCGGTGAGCCGGCCTCTTGCGGCGCCGAGGAGCTGCCCCCCGGAGCCGGTTAGTGACGCCCGGGGCGGGAGCGGGGCGCCCCGCGGCCTCGGTTCCCAGGCGGCAGCGGCGCCCCAGCCCGGGGTCGGCGCCGCAGCCCCGGGGCCTCCGGCCGTCGCTGCCACCCCCCTAGCGGGCGGGGAGAGGGATCCGCGAGTCCCACCTCGGGGCCCCACAGACCCGACCTGGGAGCCCCTTTCCTGGGACCGCGAGCATGCTTTTTAGCAGAATATTTTTACTTTAGAAAATGATTTGCAGCTTTTGGCCGCTCTCTGCCTTGCTTACCCCCGGCGAGTGGCCAGATCCCGAAGGCTGACCGATTTCCAGGTGTTAGATAGTATTTATTTCTAACAAGATCCCCCTGTAACTAACTTCAGCACAACCACCTGTGACTGGTTGGATTAGTTAAAATTAACGTTAAAAATGCTGTTCTTGAGTCGCGCTAGCCACTGGGCTTCCTGTGGCCTGCCGTGCTGGACAGCACAAATAAAGAATATTTCCATCATCGCATTAAGTTCGGTTATTGAGCTAGAAGGTAGGACCGAAGTAAACAAACTTAGACAAGTTTACTAGCACTTCAGATTTACCTGAGTCACTTAGAAAGTTATGTATTCCTGCGAAATGTATTTTGGTGTTCTCTTTTGCAGACGTATTTACCAAGCGTTGGAGTAATATTTGTAGGTAAAAATGCCCATTGGATCCAAAAAGAGGCCAACTTTTTTTGAAATTTTTGAGATGCGGTGCAGCAAAGCAGGTATTGACAGGTCTTATATAACTTGATAAATTACACAGAAATGTTTTCAGAAAAATAGGAAGCAATGCATGCTTGCTGAAATGAAAATACTTGACATTTTTGTTTACACTTTCATTTATTGCTTATGGGATCAAAAATCCAATTAAGAACATGATTGTTTACAGTTAACCAAATGACAACTATAGCACCCCAACCTGTTGGCTAAAGGGGAGATTGGCCCCTTGATTAGCAGTATGAAGAATTGTTTTTAAACAGTACTGTTAAATCGGAAGCATTGGTAATGTTACTTTATGACAGAGGTTGTCAAACTTTTTGGTCTCAGTACCTCTCTACAAGTTTAGAAATGATTGAGGACCCCAAAGAGCTTTGTTTGTGTAGCTTGTATAAAAAATTAAAACTAAAAACGTTTAAAAATGTTGATTAATTCACTTAAAAATAACCCCATTACCTATTAACAGCACATTTTTATAAAAAAATATTTTCAAATAAAAATAGAATGGCATTGCTTTACAGTTTTGCAATTCTCTTTAATGTCTGGCTGAATAGATGATAGTTGGATTTCTGTCTGCTTTTCATCTGTTGTGATATGCTGCTTTTGTTGAAGTATATGAAGAAAATCCAGACTCGCATAGCTATATAGTCAGAAAAAGGAGTATTTTAACAGTCTTCACTTAATTGTCAGTATTTTTCTCTGATATTACAATAATTTCTTAAAGATTTGTTGCAAATGTGGAATCTAAAACTATAGGAATGAATTTTTAATATTCATTACATTAAAATCCATTCTTTTTTTTTTTTTTTTTGCATTTTGAGTGAATCTTTTGCCCACATGTGGTTTTATAACACCATCCTGTTGGTTATTTGGAAATATTGATGTTCTGAATTACACAGATGTTCCAAATGTTTGACACATTATACAGTATAAAAAGAACACATTCATTATTCTTACCATTAAGCTCATTAGAAAAGTCTTTTTAGTATTAGGAAATTGTCAAGCTCACACGGGCAGAAAAAGTTTAAAAAAGCTTTCAGTTTCCTTTTGAAAGATCACATTTTATCATTGACAACAACTCATCTTATTTTCCTTGTGTTGACAGGTTCACTTCATTCATTTACAAGTAAATGCCTGCCAGATTACCCAAGTAGAAATAATATCATTTGTCTGTAGAAAACTGTAATAAACTGTAGAAAGACTAATATAGCTAGGAGTTATTTCTTTGTAACTTTTGTGAACTTTTGGTATATCTTACTGCAGATTCATAAGAGAATGGATTAATGGTCTTCTTTAGTTAGTATGCCTCAACAAAAATAATCCACAGTTAACATTTCAAGCAATGTTTCCTTTGTTATGCTTTTTAGTTACTGGCTCATGAACATTTCTGTGCCACTGATTAAAACCAAAATGAGACTTTTATTTTTATTAACAGATTTAGGACCAATAAGCCTTAATTGGTTTGAAGAACTTTCTTCAGAAGCTCCACCCTATATTTCTGAACCTGCAGAAGAATCAGGATGTAAAATCAGCAGTTATGAACCAAACCTATTTAAAACACCACAAAGGAAACCTTTCTATAATCATTTGGCTTCAACTCCAGTAATATTCAAAGAGCAAGATCTAACTCTGCCACTACACCAGTCTCCTTTAAAAGAATCAGAAAAATACATACAAGATATAGGTAAGTGATGCGATCGATGTAGTAGACTTGGAAAAGCATGAAGTCGGAATTCAGGCAAACTGGCTTTAAAGTCCCAGCTCTTATCTTTAACTAATTGTGTCAGGTTGGGCAAATCAACCTCTCTGGCTTCAGTGTGACCATCTGAAAAATAGAGATGATGATAATGTCTGATAGGTTTGGATTAAATGAAATAATGTAGATACTTAAGAAATTTCCTTTTCATCCCTCCTTTGACTAATACATCCTTTCTACTGAGATTTGCTGGAGTATGTCTTCCTATACAGAAAAAACTAAGGAGTTGTTTTGTTGTTAATTAAACTAAATTGTACTTCTGCAGACTATCCTAAAAGATGGATAAAATTATTTTTATCACTTTGTTATAAGTATCTTTTGGTATTATTTTCCCTGATGCAGGTGCCAGGTGTTTCTAAGCAGGTATGTTATAAGAGTATTCCGTTCAAATATCTGTTATCTACTTGTAAGTAACATACTCTACCGTTCCTTGAAGTATTATGCTCTAATAAGAGGAATAAATGGTACATGAGTGAAGTATAGTGTACAATTGAATATGGTATGTGCCTAAAGGTAATAAAAGTGCAGTGATGGGAAGCAGACTTGGCTCAATGGATAGGGCATCCGCCTACCACATGGGAGGTCCAGGGTTCAAACCCTGGGCCTCCTTGACCCGTGTGGAGCTGGCCCATGCGCAGCGCTGATGCGCGCAAGGAGTGCCCTGCCATGCAGGGCTGTCCCCTGCTTAGGGGTTGCCCCACGCACAAGAGTGCACCCCGTAAGGAGAGCCGCCCAGCGTGAAAGAAAGTGTAGCCTGCCCAAGAATGGCACCACACATACGGAGAGCTGACACAACAAGATGATGCAACAAAAAGAAACACAGATTCCCGGTGCAGCTGATAAGGATAGAAGCGGTCACAGAAGAACACACAGCAAATGGACACAGAGAGCAGACAACTTGGTGGGGGGGGCAGGAAAGGGAGAGAAATAAATATAAAAATAAGTCTTTAAAAAAAAAAAGTGCAGCGAGGGAAGCAGATGTGACTCAAGCAGTTGAGTGTCTACCTTCCACATGAGAGGTCCCAGGTTTGTTTCCCAGAGCATCCTGAAAAAGCAAGCAAACAAACAAAAACAAGTAGAGGGAAGCAGATGTGGCTCAAGTAATTGGGCTCCCATCTACCGTATGCAATACCCTTGGTTCAGATCTTTAAAAAGCAAAACAAGCAGAACAAACAAGAAAACCAACTCAGGGAAGCCAATGTGTCTTAGTGGTTGAGCACTGACTTCCCAAATACAAGGTCCTGGTTCAATCCCTGGCCCCGGTACCTTAAAAAAAAACAAAAAACCAATGAGAGTTGAGAAGAGAAAATAGTATTACATGGAGCTAAGGAATGATTTCATTTTAATTGAACCTGGAAGGATGGATGAGATTAAGAAATTTGAGGATTCAGGGGAGTGATGGTGATACAGGCAGAGGGAACAACTTGAAGAATAAGTGGTTTGTTCTGGGAATAGTAGCAAGTCATTGAAATTGGTTTGGAATGTTTTAAGTCTGAAAGGGACCAATAGAAAACCTGAGGCTGAGAAAGGAGATTAAAAGCAGGTACTGAATGCCGGACTAAAGAAATTGAATTTATTTGATAGGTTGTGGAACAGTAAAGTCGCATGTAAATGTATGTGTGCTACTATCTGCTTCAAGCTTTTAATCATTTCCCTTTGCACTCTTGACAAAATCCAAACTCCTTAATATGGCTTACAAGGGCCTTTGGAAACTGATCCCTCATTAGCTCTCTTGCCTCATAGGCCATACTCCCCTGCCCACCCCCAGCCTTCCCTAACCCCAGTCTGTCATTTACTAATACTGAATTTCTTTTAGATTATTGATAACACCATGCTCTCTAGCTCTTTACATGTATTGTTACCTCTGCTCAGAACTTACTTTCCTCTGTTTTGTTACACTTATCTTTCAGCACTTGACTTACCTAGCTCTGTTTCTAGGAAATATTCCCTATCTGCTCTCATTGAACTTTTATTGAGGGAGACATAAGCAATTATTTTATTATGTGATACATGCTATAAAAGAAGAAATTCATGGTACTAGAAAGTGCCTATACAAAGTGATAAAGGTAAGGGCAAAGAGACTCCTCTATGTTACTGGATACTGAGCGGCACACATGGAGAGTATTCTGTAAGTATTTATAGAATAAATGAATATTAATTTTGCTTTAGAAAGTCTTAATAATCTAGCAGCAGTCTTTGTGGATGTATTTTTCAAAATGAGATGTCTGGACCATCAGAATGCCCTGGAGTGCTGATTAAAAGGGCAGATTCCAGGCCCCATACTGAATCTATTGAATTAGAATCTCTGAAAATAGAGTGCATTAATCTACACTGTAAACTGTAATTCTGGGATATTCTATGGAAAAGGAAGACTAGAGGTAGAGAGACCTATTAGGAGATGTACAATGGTCCAGGTGATAGGGGCAAGTAATGGCAGTGAAAGTAAATATATAGAAGGTAGAAATTCTAGGACTGTACAATAGCCTAGATATGGGGGATTCAAAGAAAAGATCAAATCACAAGTTTAGAGCATGACGAAGTTAAAACATAGTGATGGCATTCACAGAAATTGAAAGCACGGGAGGAAAAGGTTGAAAGAATGAAAAAATTAAGTTGAGTTTTGGACTGCAGTTTGAGAGAGCAATTGGATATCCTGCAGGCTTTAGGGAATATGAGGCAGAAATTAGAAAAAGTTCAGGCAGGGAAGAAAAAGTTGTTGTAATTGGTTATCTGTTTGGACAGTAAAAGTCATCCCATATGAGAAAATGGATTACAGTGAAGCTTAGGTTACATAGAGTCTTAAATATTTAGCAGATGAAGACATGAACTTGGCAAAGGAAACCTTCCTTTTAACAAATATTTAATGCTTGCTTTGTGCCTGGCAACTTTACCTTGTGCTTGGCACAGTAAGGATACAAACAATAAGGTAGATGGCCTTTGACCTCTAGGAACTCAGTCTTACATAGGACAAATATATAAATATGTTAATGTGGTACATATAATAGCGTGTACAAACTGCTGTGTCGGAATCATAGTAAAGAGAGCAGTCATCTGTTTTAGTGTGCTCAGAAACCGCTTTGTAAAGCAGGTTATACTGAATCTACTAAATTGTAAAGGACATACCTAGAGTCAGGGATTTATTCTCTAATTATAGCCTGCTGGAATGGGTTTATCTATAGGACCAGGGAAGAAAAGGAACTAATGAATAAAGTGCACTCTGGACATGCTGCAGCACAGTTAACTTTTTTCTGGGTACAATGCATAGGAAATTTTGTTTGAGGTCTCTTGAGACCTCCTTTTGCTTTTAAGTTCACTTTAAATTTAGTATTGAAATGTAAGAGTAATATACTTGAACTGTGTTTTTAGCCTACTTTTTTTAGTTCTTGGGAAGAAATATCCCTCAAGTTACTTGAGTAAACTTTAGAGACAGTAGTACTATTTCTGCTTCTTAATAGTCCTTATTACATGAAATCATAAGAGTTCATCCTGCCTTCTTTAGTTTATATATGAGATTCTCAAGTTATTTGGAAAACATGTATTTGGGAATGAACTTGTTTTTTGCCTGCTTTATTTTTTAACTACGCTCTTGATTAGGTTATTTATTAAAGTGAACAGGAAAAAGTTGAGATTTAAAAAAATTGGTTTAACTGCCTTCTCATATCATCTAAGTGTCTCATTAGAGGAGGGTGAATATTCTGTTGAAGTGGGGTTTTTAAGATACATGTACTTTTTTGTTATTTTCACAAATCAGACATTTGTCACTTTTTAAAAGGCAGAATTTTAAAACAAATTCTTGGACTGGTGGCTCATATCCGTTAACTTGTTTGACTTTAGCACCTGTCTCATCTCCAGTTGCTTTTTCAAAACTGTTACCTTCACCATGAAGCTCCACGAGTTTTCCCCAGTTCAAAGTTGGGCTTCTTCAGTATTTTTACTTCTCTAATGAACACATCATGGAGAAGATAGATAAATTGGCAAGCCTTTTCTGTGTTTTTATCAATGCCAACTGGAATCAATTTATTGACTTCTTCTTTCAAGTCGTTTGTCTGTACCTCTAAGGTCATGATTTCCATCATCGTCTTCCAGATTTGGTGAACCTGTGGGTGCTGGGCATGAGTCTTCCGAATCTGAGTGTTGCGTTTTTAGTAAAACCAGCTCAAAACAGACAAAGCAAATAATCATCGGTAGTTTTGACATCAACATGTACTTCAATCGTGGTTTGCCATTTTGTGACCATGGAGCTCATTTTGTCATGGATAAGAGCCATGCCATGGAAGTAGATTGGGCAGTTTTTGCCCTGCACATCCTCAGTAATTAGTTTGAATTTTCTAAATGCAATTTCTTTGTTCTTCAGATGATCAAGGTTCACTTCAAAAACACAACCCCTAAGACCATCAGGTGCAATTTTGGTTCCTTGAGATTGTAACTAGTGTTTTCCCAATATTTCTTATTTTGAACATTGCTGATGCTTTCACATCATACCAATCTTTCTTAGAAAATGGATTAGCCACTTTCTTTTTTGCTTCCTTTTTGCCTCCTTTCATAAGGTGCTTGTTCTTGCCAACCGCCATGGTGCTGCTCAGATAGTTAAAAGGGCATGTACATTTGTTTTATTAGTGATTATTTCTACTCCTTGTTACTTGAGAAATGAAAATATAATGAGGCATTTTGCATGTCCTTGTATAAATAGTTTTAAGTTAGTCTTCATTTTTTTAAAAAAATACTGATAGAGGTTATTTTTCCTAAAGCGTCTCTAAGTTCGGAATTATTGGACTAGATCAGTTAAATTATTTTTAGAAGCTTTTTTAAAAAGAATAATAACAAATTAAGTGCCTTGAGTGCCAAATTCGTAGTCATCATCAGCCAGTAGAACTACATAAATATTCCATGTCCTGGACAGTCAAATATACTGTAATATTGAAAATGGACATGTTGAAAACTGTAAATTAGATTTGGTAGAAATACGTTTTCTTAGAAGGTAAATATATTTATTGAGAACAGAGAAGTATTATGTGTTGTCATCTATAACCACTTTCGCTAATTTTTACTAATTCATTATGCTAGTATTTGTGGAGTGAGGGTTACATATCAGGCATATCATAGTTGATAGGGATACAGTGATAAATAAGGCAAGACCCCTGTCTCAAGGAGGCAGTCTAGTAGGGGAAACAAGGCAGTATGTGATAAACTCTGTGGGAAACCCATAGGAGAGGCAGACACTTAATCTCACCCGAGGGACCACTAAAGGTTGTTCAGAAAAAATAGTGTCTAAATGGAAACCTGAAAGAAAACTAAGGACCAAGAGAACCAAGTGAAGAGGGAGGAGGATATTCCAGACCAAGAGAAACACAAACATACTTTGTACAAAGGCCTACAGGTGAAACAACATTCTTTCAGGATAGCAAGTGGTCAAGGCTGAAAATCTGGAATTGTACTATATCGTGAACCCCTCAAGGTTGAAGTTGCAACTTGAATTGCATCACCTAAAGGGTTTTAGGCATCTGTTGAATGTAGTCACTGAATGGAGGGACATGCCTTGACGCAGCCCTTTTGTGGAGGAAATCAGCAAACTGAAAACCTACTGACTGAACTTCCTATACATTCTCTGTTCCAATATAGATGAGGCTTTTGTTTTTCAAGTACTTACAACGAGTGAAAATTCACAATCCAAAGCATTTACATCCTCATGAGTTTTTGTACTGTATTTCAGGAAAGGATATTGCCAACCGTAAACAAAGAAGTCATCGCACAAGGAGGACTAACGTGTTTCAAGCAAACGATGTTACCAGTCCACCTCTAAATTCTTGCCTTAATGAAAGGTATGATGAAGCTAGTATATTAAAATATTTTAATGCATCATTTTTCATCTATAATATTTGTTTTATAAAAATGCATCTAGCTTTCATGTTAAGACACTGATTGAGAGCCCAATAGAGGGTCTTATCTTAAATAATCTTTTAGGTTGAGCCCTTCAAACAAATAATTTTTTGTATTAGAAACATTTACTTGGTTTTTCTCAGTGTTAAATTGGCTGGTTTTCTGTATATTATTTCTTGTGAATTTTTTAGTAACAAAAATATTGATGGAAAGCATTAAGTCCTTGAAATATCAGTTTGAACATCACTTAGTGGTTACTTAATTCTGCAAGAGATATTTACTTTTAAAAATAATTTAAAATTAATATAAAAATATTTAAAAGTATAAATGTAAAAATTGATATGGTTGAGTCCTTTTTAAAATAAGATTAACTAGTGCTTTGTCACTTTTTGCCATTTCTATTATATTTTGAATAATTTGAGGGATTTGTTTTGTTTTGTTTTAGTCCTGGTCTTCGATTTACACTTGAAACACCACAAAGAGAAAAGTCGGGTATGATTAAAAAGACGGCTTTTTATTCTTAATATACTAGAATTTTAATACATATGTGCGTTTTACATATAAAGTTTAATAATTTTTTTCTTTTTTCCCACCAGTGGTATGTGGAAGTTTATTTCATACACCAAAGTTTATGAAGGTAAACATTCTGCCTGGTTTATTTTTTTTCTTTTTATTATTTTTTTAATTTATTGAAGGATATCACTCATACATAAATATACATAAACAATAAGTGTACAGTAATAGTTGTGAACTTACAAAACAAACACATAATACAGGACTCTCACACGTCACCCTACCACTAATACCTTACAATTGATGTTAAACCTTTTTAACTAATGATTAAAGACCATTGTCAAAATATTACTGTTAGCCAAAGTATTTTCCCCCAACCCCCCATTACTATTATTATCTTTATATCAGTTATATATGAACATGCATATATAAATATATACATAAATGAACAAGTGTGTAGTGAAATTTGTGAACTTATAAAGCAAACATGTATATCATCATACAGGGATCCTATACGTCAAAGCTCCGCCAATACCTTACATTGTCGTGCGATGCTTGTTACAAATGATGAAAGAATATTGTCAAAATCTTACTACTATTTATAGACATTATCTTTGGTGTATTTCCCCCCAACCCACCCTATTATTATTTTTTAAATACTTATATATGTGTATTTTTTTAAGATTTATTTATTTCTCCCTCCCCTTCCTCTCCTCCCCCCCCCCCCCCCGCCGTGGTCTGTTCTCTGTGTCCATTTGCTGTGTATTCTTCTTTTTGTCTGCTTCTGTTGTTGTCAGTGGCACGGGAATCTGTGTCTCTTTTTGTTACGTCATCTTGCTCTGTCAGCTCTCTGTGTGTGCAGTGCCATTCCTGAGCAGGCTGAAATTTCTTTCACGCTGGGCGGCTCTCCTTACGGGGTGCACTCCTTGCACCGTGGGGCTCCCCTACGTGGGGGACACCCCTGCGTGGCACGGCACTCTTGGCGCGCATGAGCACTTTGCATGGGCCAGCTCTACACAGGTCAAGGAGGTCTGGTGTTTGAACCGCAGACCTCCCATGTGGTAGATGGACGCCCTAACCACTGGGCCAAGTCCATTTCCCTAAGTATATTTTTTATGACAGAAGTTGTAAACTTATAAAACAATCATGCATATGTGCGGAATTCCCAAAGCAACACCCCTCTATCAACACACCACACTGTGGGGGAACATTTATTACAAATAAAATAATATCATCTGATTGTTACCACATCCATCGTGTACACTTGGCACACATTTCCATACTGCCCCATTATCAACATAGTACATCTTTGCCATAGATGCAAGAAAATTATGTTATTATTGCTAACCACAGTCCGTAGGTTACTCCAGTTGTATCTTCCCCATGCTTCTCCACATTCCCGCCACCCTGTGCATTTTCTCCAGCTAACAAAGGACACTCTTGCATCCGTACCATCAGCCACAGTTCTCATCCACCTCTTGGTTTACGGTGCTATTCTGTTCCTAGAATATTCTCTAGCATTCTGTCAATTGGCAATTACATCCCTAGACTACCATTTTCAGCCACATGCCCATTTATAAACTAGCTGTTACTATGTGTTACCATCCACTCTATACATTTCCACACTTTTGCGGTAAAACTAATTAAAATTGCTACATACGTAAAACATCAGTAGTCCGTCTCAGTCCTCCTCTTATCTACTTTAACAATCCACCATCTACCACCAGGTCTTTTTTTCTTTTTTTTTTTTAATTCTCTCCCCTTTCCCCCACTTCCCCAGTTGTCTGCTTTCTGTGTCCATTCGCTGTGTGTTCTTCTGTGACCACTTCTATCCTTATCAGTGGCACCAGGAATCTGTGTTTTCTTTTTGTTGCACATCTTGTTGTGTCAGCTCTCTGAGTGTGTGGTGCCATTCTTGGGCAGGCTGCACTTTCTTTCACGCTGGGCAGCTGTCCTTATGGGGCGCACTTCTTGCGCGTGGGGCTCCCCTACACAGGTGACACCCCTGCGTGGCAGGGCACTCCTTGCGCGCATCAGCATTGCACGTGGGCCAGCTCCACACGGGTCAAGGAGGCCTGGGGTTTGAACTGCGGACCTCCCATGTGGTGGACAGACGCCCTATCCACTGGGCCAAGTCCACTTCCCATACCACCCAGTCTTGAAGCTATTTTCCTACAATTTCTTCTAGAAGCTTTGTGGTTATTGCTTTTATTTTTAGGTTTTTTATCCATTTTGAGTTCATTTTTGGATAAGGTGTGAGACAGGGGTCCTATTTCCTTCTTTTGGCTGTGGATATCCAGTTCTTTCAGCACCATTTGATGAATGGACAGTTTTGCTCGAGCTGTGTAGGTTTGACAGTAGTCAAAAATCACTTGACCGTACATATGAGGGTCTGTTTCTGAACCATCAGTTTGGTTCCATTTGTCTGTGTGTCTGTCTTTATGCCAGTACTATATTGTTTTTACCACTGTTGCTAGGTAATATGATTTAAAGTCTAGAGAGGAGAGTTTGGTTTTCCTTTTTAAGATGTTTCTGGCTATTCAGGACTCCTTACCCTTCCAAATAAATTTGATAATCATGTTCTCAATTTTTAAAAAATGCTCTTGGACTTTTTATTGGGATTGTATTGAATCTGTCTATCAATATGAGTAGAATTGACATCTTAATGATATTTAGTCCTCCAATCTGTGAGCATGGAATGTTCTTCCAGTTTAGGTCTTTTTTAATATCTTTTAACATTGAGTTGCAGTTTTCTGAATACAAGTGCTTTACATCCTTGGTTAAGTTTACTCCTGATTATTTGAGTTTTAGCTGTCATATACTATTTACACCACTCTTTTGACATTTTAGTTACTTTTATTGATATAATCTTCATTTCTAGACTGTCTTTTAGGCCTCTCCTTTCATTTCTTCTCAGGCTGTAGCACACCCTTAAGAATTTCCTGAAAATCTGGTCTCTTGGTTAGAAATTCTCTCAGTTTCTGTTTATGTGTGAATATTCTAAACTCACCCTCATTTTTGAAAGACAACCTTGCTGGATATAAGATTCTTGGCTGGAAGTTTTTCTCTTGTGCTATCTTAAATATATCACACCAGTGTCTTCTTGCATTCATTGTTGCTGGTGAGAAATCCGCACTTAATCTTACTGGGTATCCCTTATATATTATGAATTGCTTTTCTCTTGCTGTTCTCAAAATTCTCTTTTTGTCTTTGGCATTTGACATTCTGATGGGTATGTGTCTCGGAGTTGGTCTATTAGGATTTTTTCAGATGGGCGTACGTTGTGCTTCTTGGACATGGATCTCTATGTCCTTCAGTGGGGTTGGGAAATTTTCTATCATTTCTTCAAGTATTCCTTCTGCCCTTTTCCTTTATCTTCTCTCTCCTTCTGGGACACCCATGACACGTATGTTTGCACATCTTTTGCTGTCATTTAGTTCCCCGAGACCTTGTTCAATTTTTTCCATTCTTCATCTTTTCTTTTTTATGTTCACTTTCAGAGGCCATTTCTTCAAGCTCACCAATCCTTTTTTCTGCCTCTTCAGATCTGCTATTATATGATTCCAATGTTTTTAAAATTTCATTTATTGTGCCTTTCATTCCCGTAAGATCTATTTTTCTATGTATGCTTTCCAATTCTTCTTTGTGTTCATCCAGTGTCTCCTTAATATCCTTAATCTCTGTAGCCATCTCGTTGAGTTTACTAAGGAGATTTGTTTGAACATCTATGATTAGTTGTCTCAACTCTATTATGTCATCTGGAGGCTTATCTTGTTCCTTTAACTAGGCCATATCTTCCTGTTTCTTGGTGTGGATTGTAATTTTTTGTTGGTGTCTTGGCACCTGGCTTACTACAGTATTTATTCTGGGTGCAGTTTTTCTATTTAGTTTAGGGCTTTTTACCCTTTCTCCCTTACTGGTTGTGCAGTAGGAACCAAGGTTGTAATTGGTGCTATAAGCTGTAGACACTCAAGCTGCCCTCATTACCCCAGGGATGGGTGAAGCTTCTCCCAACTTTCTCCTTTGCCAGGGGTAGGGACGGATTTAAAACTGTATGGAATAATCCAAGTCATGCAGGCCTAGATTCTAGTTGTCCAGAGAGACTGATGAAGCGTCACACCCCTTTCTCCCCTGCCTGGGACAGGGATGGAGCTGCAGGTGTGGGCAGCAGTCTATACAGTACAGGTCCAGTATGACTGGGGTTGCCCCAGTAGACTTCCAATTACTCAGTCTGTGCCAGCCAAAGATACCTGCAGTTACCTGGATAGGCTGGTGCAAGGCCCACCAGCCACCTCTGCCAGAAGTGGGGCTGATGCCTACGCTGGGACTCTAGGCTGATCTGGGTGAAAGAAACTGGTTCCTACCGTCACTGTGATTTTTGGTCAGCCCAGCTTCCCCTCATGCTGGGGGCAGAATCAAAATGGCAGCTACCATCCTCTTTCCCACCTGGACAAGTTCAAACTTTAGCTGTTCTTAGGATTATACTCCAGCCAGCCAAATCCACCAATCAGTAGCTGAAATCGGTGGCCACCCTTCTCCTCATCCCCTATTTTTGGGAAATGGAGCTTCAAATTCCAGCCACAGAATAGCTCCTAGGGCAGCTTGTGCTGACAAAGTAGGATGTTCACTGGTCTCTGTGTCTTGCCTGGTACTTTCCCAGAGAGTCTGGCGCAGGTCCCCCCAGCTTCCTCCCTGCTGGAGATGGGGCTGGGGCTTATACTAGAACTGCAATCTGATCTGGGTGGAAAGAAGCCAGTCCCTGCCAGTACTGTGATTTTCAGTCTGCCCAGCTTTGCCTCATGCCAGGTGCGGAGTTAAGATGGTGGCTGTGACCTTTTTATGACTTGGACAGGTTAAAAGTTTGGCTATTCTTAGGATTATACTTTAGCCCACTGAATTACTCATCAGTAGCTGAAGTTGGTGTCCAACCTTCTCTTTCTTCCCCATTTTGGGGAGTGGAGCTTTCAATTCCAGCCACGGAACAGCTCCCAAGGCAGCTTGTGCCTCCAGTGGAGAATGAGCACTGGCCTCCATGGCATGGAGCGCTCTACTCACGAGTCTTCTCTGCAGACGGGCAGTCTTCTCTTTCCATTCCTTCAAGTATGTTGAAGGATTCTTTTCTGGTTTCCTGGAGTCCCCAACAGGTGCTTCAGCTAGTTCCAGAGAGCTCTGGGTGTTTACTCACTGCCCTGTAGCAGTTGCTGATTCTAGGAGCTCCTTACTTCGCCACCATCTTGTTCGTTGTCCGGTTTATTTTTATGGTGGAGTAATGGAGAATTTGACATCAGTATCATACTTATGCTCTGAGAATTACAGATATGTACCTAGCATATTGCTTAACTAGGTATTCAGTAGCCAATAAATTAAAAACATGAGTTAGTGAAAAAAATTCTTAATTAGTGCATTTTATGCATTTCTACGAAATAAATATTGGATACTAATATAGTCCATTTTAAAGGTAAGAAAACTAAAGCTTTAAAAGTATGTGACTTAGAGAGTTAGATGATAATTTGGAAGCAGAACAGACACAAAGCACCAGACTTAGAATCCTTTGATGGGAACATGTTAGACGTATATATGTTTAATAAAATATTTTATTTCTAGGGCCAAACACCAAAACGTATTTCTGAAAGTCTAGGAGCTGAGGTGGACCCTGACATGTCTTGGTCAAGTTCTTTAGCCACACCACCAACCCTTAGTTCTACTGTGCTAATAGGTAATACTGCAAATGTATATTATATGAGAAAAGGTAGATAAGGTATATTATATGAGAAAAGTAAAATTTGAAAATGAAATGTTAGATGATACTATTTTTTATAAATGTGTATTTCAGAAAAATTTTTTTCTGTTCAGTGAGGTCTGGGGTACGTCGCAATACATTAAGTGGTATACTGTAGGGGTCAAGCATTCTGTTTTAGATTGCATCAGTAGTCTATGGTGTGCTTACAAATACTCATTTGCCTATACGTGTAAGCACGTAAGAGCCAATAGTTGGTGTGAAATTGTGACATATTTGCAAATCATTTTGATGCTTTGGGGACTAGCATTAAATAAAATTTTTCCCTCTACTTGAATCTGTTCTATAAGTTTACATTGTCAGTGGCACTGAATTGAAGTTTTATATTTCACAATTGTATTTATAATCAACGTAAATATCTGAAGTGTTTATCAGTCCCATCCATAAGACTGGCAGGCTCACCATGATTTCTGGACCCATAGTTGTATTCAACAAATCTTTAAGCAAATGAGTGTATGTTATATATTAGACTGTAACATTTTAGACGTTTAGAATGTTTGATAAATGGGTCAGTGAATAAATTAATAATTTCATTAACTTACTAAGATCTGAAAATTTTTCCTAATGTAAAACAACTTGAGGGGTGTCGATGTAGCGCAACTGGTTGAATGCCTGCTTCCTACTTTCGAGGTCCCAGGTTCAATCCCCAGTATGTCCTAAAAACAAAAAGACACCAACTCTCAATGGGAAGCGGATGTAGCTCAGTGGTTGAACACGCTGAACGCCTCCTTGCATGTATGAGGTCCTGGGTTCAATCCCTGGTACCTCCTTATAAAAAATAATCTTTGAGGAGTTGCAATTTAGCAAATCATGACAGCATTTGAGGAGGCTATCACCCTTCTTTTTTTAAGATTTATTTTTCCCCTTCCCCTCCTCCCGCCCTCCTGTTTTTGCTGTCTGTGTTATCTTCTCATTTTCTCTCCTCTAGAATTCACTAGGATTTGATCCTGGAGACCCTTGATGTGGGGAGAGGCTCCCTGTCGATTGCGCTACCTCATTTCCTGGTCTCTGTTGCAATTTACCTTGACTCTCCCCTTGTCTCTCTTTTGAGGCATCATCATCTTGCTGCATGACTCACTTGCACAGGCACTGGCTCGCCATGCAGGCACTCACAGAGGCACAGGCTCACCACACGGGCACACTTTCTCTTCTTTTTCACCAGGAGGCCCCAGGGAACAAATCCAGGTCCTCCCATATGGTAGGCTCTATCACTTGAGCCACATCTGCTTCCCATTACCCTTTCATAATTTTACAAGATTTCAACAAACATGTAAGTTTAAAAAATGGCTATAAATAAAATGATTAAATACAATGTTAAGTATTTGGAATTTCATCCAGAGAAATTTCATAATTTATAAGTGAGCTGCGAAAAATTTGGAAACGATAATGGAGAAAAAAGTAAATATTCACCAACAACATTGTTCTTTTTTTAGAAGCTATTGGGCATGATCATTGTTTTTCAAAGTGTGAATTGTGGCCCAATAATATATGTAAAATTTGTTTTGTGAGTCATGCAACTTTTTTCCAAAAAATTAAATTATTAGAATGAAAAAATAAAAGTTCATTAAACATACTTAGGGTTGCCAGAGTTAGTGAATAAAAATAAAGGACTTCCAGTTACTTTTTTGAATTTCGGTTAAATGATGAAAATTCTCCTAGTACATTATTTCTTGGGACATATTTATACTTGAAAATATTCATTTTTAATCTGAAATTCAGACTTAACTGGGCATCCTTTATTTTATCTGACAACCCTACATTTGTGAAACTTTTGTTTTACTTAATATGTGTACGTATGTAAGTATAGTAAGTAAAATATATGTATTACTGTGGGTTGTACTTAAAGTCTTGAGTTTAAATTGTTACTCAAATCAGGATTTTTTTTAGTAGTAGTATTTTGTTTACTCTAGCAAAAATATATTCCTATTCTTCTTTTACTAAGTGTAATTTAACTTTTTGTTGTAATTGTTCAGATGAAATTCTATAGGTAAAAGCGTTTTAAAAGTAAGGAGTGTTTGACATGATATGCCTTTAGACTGCATGACTGTCTAAATAAATGCTAGTCTCCAAGCTTTAGCATTTATGTTTTAACCATACACCTTCATCTGAATTTTCAAGTCATGATGGATAATGTTACCGTCTGAGTCTGAGCCAAAAAAAATGCAGTTATTTTAACCATTTTGTAAAAGTTTTTGCCTTAACTTTTGTCTATAAAATATAATATATATAATACAGTACCAGCAAATTGAATGTTTTTTTTACAGTCAGAGATGAAGAAGCTTCTGAAACTGTATCTCCTAAGAATACTACTGCTGTAAGTAAATATGACAAATTGATTATGCTATTGAATTTACTTTTACTTTTAGAATGCCTTGATAAATTATTCATCTTGCATTTTTCAGTCTCTAATTTATGATTTATTAAACCTTTGTGAAAATCTTATAATCTGCTCCTATATGTGATTTTACTGACTTCCCATAAATCTTTGCTGTCTCGCTGTTTAAGAATAAGTTGCTTAAATATGCACCTTGATACCTTGTATATATATACTTTTTCAGATGAAATGTAAGTTTATTTAAAACTGAATTCTCACCTTGAATATGCAAAATACAAACTCCATGAAATGTTCATTTTCTTTACCTTGTAGTTTGCAAATATTTTTTTTTACAAATATATTTTTCCTGTATGTATTTTTAATTGCAATACTTTGTGGTTTTAAACTAGTGATTTTAAAATAAAACTTTTTCAGATTTTGAAAAGCTATCTTTCTAACCAAGATGAAATTCTGCATAAAAATAAGCCTATCCCTTCAGTGCCAGGCAATAAAAACAAAAATCAAGGAGAAGCTCTAAGTCCTGGTAAGTCTCTGTGTTTAGTTTAATTTCTGCTTTTTGTTTTATTTTTCACTTTTTATTTTGAAATGCTTTTAAATTTACAAAACGGTTGCAAAAATAATACAAACCCCATACAGAGAACTCTAACATTCCCCTGCCTACCACCTCAATAGCCAGATCCATCCACTTTGCCACATCTGCCATATCATATTTTTTTTAAGATTTATTTTTTTATTTCTCTTCCCCCACCCCCAGTTGTCTGCTCTGTGTGTTCTTCTGTGACCGCTTCTATCCTTATCAGCAGCACTGGAAATCTGTGTTTCTTTTTGTTGCATCATCTTGTGTCAGCTCTCCGTGTGTGCGGCACCATTCCTGGGCAGGCTGCACTTTCTTTCACACTGGGCGGCTCTCCTTACGGGGCACACTCCTTGCGCGTGGGGCTCCCCTACATGGGGACACCTCTGCGTGGCACAGCACTCCTTACACGCATCAGCGCTGTGCATGGGCCAGCTCCACATGTGTTAAGGAGGCCCAGGGTTTGAACCACGGACCTCCCGTGTGGTAGGTGGACACCCTATCCATGGGACCAAGTCTGCTTCCCCATATCATTCTGTTTATCAATCCATTTTCTGAACATTCAAGTGTAGGTTATACATACCATGTTCCTTGAATACTTAATTACTGCCATGTACTGATACACTTCCTAAGAACAAGGATATTCACTTATGTAGCTACCTTAAGTACAGTGATCGAGATCAAGAAATTTAACATTGAATAAACTGACAGTATTCCAAATTTTTCATGTCCCATTAATGTCCCTTTGAGTCTTTTCTCCTCCCTTGTTAGATCCCATCTAGAATCATATATTGCATTTAATTGCCATTGTCTCTTTAGCTTTCTTTTTCTTTTTCCCCCCTCCCTTCCCCATCCCATCCCACTGAAATTTTGGGAATATATATACAACTGAAACATTCCCATCTCAACCACTCCTAAGCATACCATTCAGTGGTAGTCAAAGTATTGTCGGGCCCTCACCACCTGCCATTTCTGAAACTTTTCCATCTCCCCAGCAGAAACCTTACATTCATTATGCATTAACTACCCATTCCCCTGACCTTCGGGCTTTTGCAACCTGTACTCTTAATTTCAGTCTCTAAGCTTCCTGAATATCCAGTATTTTCTTTGTAGTTACCACAAGGTTAAAATTTAACCTTTGAAGTCTGTAGCAGTCTCCTTTGTTTTGATACCAACCCAACTTTAATAGTGTATACAAACTATGTTCCTCTGCCCCCCACCTTTATGGAGTTCTTACCACAAACCTCTGATTTATCACTATATTTTATGCATTTGCCTTTTAGATCTTGTAGGAAGTAAAAGTAAAGTTATCTATACAATGAGTTTAGATGCAGGCCAAAGTATAGGGGCCTCCCTGGTCCTTTCTGCACGTACATCTTATCTCAGGCATGTACATGTGGCCCTAGGAATTACCCTTGTTGCTTGACTCCAAATGTCACCTCATCCCTAGGAAACAGTTTCCACACTAGACTGTATGTCCTATAGCCAGCAGTCTCTTACTTCAGGCAACATGACTTGACTGCTCTCTAGCAGTATTCTGTGGGACAGCTTTGTGAATGGCCGCCTTCACCCAGGGCAAGTTCTGGGCAGCGAGTACCCTCAAGCCACCACTAGGCAGGACAGGCATACATGCTCCCAGTATGTACATGAGGGTTATTCCATATGGAACTGGGATCAGGGATCCACACTGGGAACACAGGTGGGTTCCACACTGAGCTGGGGAGAGGTGGAAGAGTTGGCCAACATGGGTGCTACTTTTAAGTAGGCTTTTTCTTGACTTGGCACACACCCTGTTACTGCAGTCCTTTAAGTATTTTCTGGAGCTTTGAGACAGAGGTTTCAGCCAGTTTTGCTGGTTGTTCAGAGCTTCTGTGGGGAGACAGCCCTGGAATTTCTTTACTGTCTTCTTAATCAGGGTGGGCCAGAAAGGCCAAACTTATGTTTTTAATAGACGTCATTGAAGTATTGCTTCTCTTTTCTTAAAGAGAAAACACATTGCTTCTCCTTTCTTGATTACCAAGTGGTTTTATCTTAAGGTATTGAAAGTAGAAACTCACTTGATTTAGATGAAAATGGTTAAACATGATGCTAAAACAATAATTCAAGACTCCTTTGTGACGGGAAACAAGTCATTCGTCAAAACCTTCAGGATGAAGAATAAAACTTATAATTAACAAAATGCAAATGCTTCATTTTGTAATTAGGAAGTAAATATGAGTGTAGATATAACAAAATTCTGACCTAGTCAGGTCATTGGAATATTTTTCTTAGCATGTGTGTATGTCTGTATATATGTATAGGATTAGAGCTCTCTTTGTGCTAATGTATGTATATGTGTATACATATAAATACACATATGTATGTACATATATTAGATTTTACTCTCACTTGTTACAGGGCCACAAAATTGATTTGGAACATCTAGTTTGGTAGGTCTTAGATTATTAAAAATGTGTATATATTAAGGTGAGATAAATTTTAACCATGTAGAGCTGGTAAAAAAGGGTTAATAACTATTGGAATATGATTTAAGGACTTCAGGTACACTTAATGAGTCTTTACCAGAAGAATAAGAGAACAGTTACCAAAAAGATGACTAGCACTCAGGTTTATTTTTTATTTCTTTTTATTTTTAACTTTTTTGTTGTTAATTTTACTTTATTCTTAAAAAGATACTTAGATTATACAAATGTCATATAAAAAATATAGGGGATTCCCATATGCCCCACTCCCCATACCTCCCACATTTTCCCACATTAACAAAATCCTTCATTAGTGAGGTACTTTGATGACAATTAGTGAACACATTTTGGAGCATTGCCACTAAGCATGGATTAAAGTTTAAATTGTAGTGTATGCTCTCTCCCACACAGTTCTGTAGATTTTAACAAGATTTATAATTGCCCGTATCAGATAACCGTTTAGATATTAAATTTTAAATTATGTGCTACTTAGTTTACACTGTTTCTTTGAGGAAGGTTTGAGAATACTATTAATCATATTGTATTAAAAATGTTATTTTCTTAAAATACTTTTTTAAAATTTTAACAGAATTGGGGAAAATTTTCGAGAATTCATTTGAGGAAGAGAGTATCTGTGAAGACCATTTTGAAAACTCAGTGCCACATGCCCTAGAAGATGAAGTACGTGAACCAGTTGTAGATATTTCTGAAGAAGATAGTTTTTCTTTATGTGTTACCAAGTATAAAATAGAAAATATACAAAAAATTAAAACTGGCAAGGCTAGGGATCAAAAATTCAGTAGAACAATAACTGATACACTTGAAGAAGCTAAAAAAGAAATGAGTGAAAATAGGCATTCATTTGCACCTGAAGTGGAACCAAATGACAATCCATTAGAGTCAAATATGACAAATCAGAAGCCCGTTGGGAAAAGTAGTGACAAAATTTCCGAGGAGGTTTTACCATCCTCAGGCTCTGACTGGTCTCAGCTAAGCTCGAATCTAAATAGAACCCTGATGGAGAGAATACCGCTAATCCGTATTTCTACTTGTGACCACAATAATTTGGGAAAAGACCTAATAGGTACAGAGAAAGAATGTGCCATCTTTGTTACTTCAGAAGATTCTTTACCACATATTTTAAGTCTACCAAAAACAGAGAAGATATCAACTGAGGAAATAATGGTAAATAAAAGAGGCGAAGAGCAGTGTCTTGAATCTCATAAGGAATCTAGTCTTTCAGTAGAACAAACAATATCTGGATTTTCTCTAATTGCTTCTCCATTGCAGGGTATCAAAAAATCTATATTCAGGATAAGAGAATCACCTGAAGAGCCTTTCAGTAGTACAGTTTTCTCAGGTAATATGAATGATTCAAACTCTAAAAAAGAACTTGAAGCCTCTGCAAATAGATTGGAAATATATGCTGTTTGCTCCCAGAAAGAGAGTTCCTTATGTCCAAATTCAGTTGATAATGAGAGCAGTCCAGCTTCTGTCAAACAAACTTCTGTAACTTTGAAGCATACAGGTTTAATATCCACTTTGAAAAAGAAAACAAAAAAATTTGTTTATGCTATAAATGACAAAACATCTTATCAAGGAGAAGAAATACAGAAAGATCAAGAATCAGAACTTATTAACTCTTCAGCCCAACTTGACGGAAATGCTTTTGAAGTACCACTTACGTTTACAAAAGCTGATGCAGGTACCACTTTTTATTGCAAATTGGGTTTATCAGTTTAGTGATGGTGACAAGTTTTCTATTTTTAGTATATAACTTTTAAATCTTTTAAATCTTTGATCTTTAAGACATCCTGTCAGCTTTCTCTCTGAATTTTTTTTGTTTTCATTTTTTAATCTATATATTTTGTAGTCAATCTCAGGCAGTGTCTGGAAACACTGTTGTTTAGGCCTTTGATTACCAGTGTCTAAAATCAGTTAATTCAAACTTGTTGGATCACTTTGCCTAGTTATAACCATCACTCTTAAGACAGAACATGTGATTCACAAACATCAAAAGCTTGGCTACTGAATTCTTGCTTTAATTTTAAAACTGTTCATTAATATATGGTAGAAAACTGGGCAAATATAAATATGTTGTGTTGTTTACTATGTATTTTCCCTGTTGCATGTGAAAAAACAAAAGACTTACATTTAATGTAAGTCAGTCTTAAAATAACGGAGCAGGTTTTTTTGTTATATAGTTTTCTTAAGTTTTTTTGTTTTTTTTTTTTTAAGATTTATTTATTTATTTCTCTATCCTCCCACCCCGGTTGTCTGTTCTCTGTGTGTTTGCTGCGTCATCTTCTTTGTCTGCTTCTGTTGTTGTCAGTGGCACGGGAATCTGTGTTTCTTTTTGTTGCGTCATCTTGTGTCAGCTCTCCATGTGGGCGGTGCCATTCTTAAGCAGGCTGCACTTTCTTTCGCTCTGGGCGGCTCCCCTTATGGGGCGCACTCCTTGCGCGTGGGGCTCCCCTATGCGGGGACACCCCTGTGTGGCAGGGCACTCTTTGTGTGCATCAGCACTGCACATGGGCCAGCTCCACACGGGTCAAGGAGGCCCGGGATTTGAATCGCGGACCTCCCATGTGGTAGACGGACGCCCTAACCACCTGGCCAAGTCCGAGTCCCTTTTTAAGTATTTAAAGATTAAAGTTACTGCTATGGCTTTGTGTCCAGAATGTACACAGTGAAACTTATTTTTTGTTTTTTTAACTATTCACTTATCAGTAGCTAAATTATATGTTAAAAAAGAGTGATTTTTATCCTCTTACTAGATTTTATGGGTGTTACAATAAATAATATGGTTGGTGGGACTGGAGTGTAGAAGAGCTATTTTAAGTTTGCATTAATTATCTGAGAAAAATGAAGATGTATGAGGTTATATTGTATTAAAGCCAATGAAATAGCTGGTACATGGTAGTAGTCACTGGTTAAATAAACTGAGAATTTTTTACTTGTTCATAGGAAACTTGGTGGGTCAAGAAAATTAAATAGTATGTTTTAACTTGTTTGGCTTTATAAATGATGTTGTCATCTTTCAGGCACTTCATAAATAGAAACTTTAAAATTTTGTGTATTTTTTCCAATATTCATGAAAGAATTAACTAAAGGAAATTAATGCTTTTCTGATCCCTTTCTTCTGCCTCATTCTTCTGTCTCCTATTACACTATTGCCTATTAACTTTAAGATAATACACTTTGCAAAAACTATTAGGTCCTAGTATCTTCAGCTGGATAATGTAATACCTTCAAAATAGAGAATATTTTAAGTTCTTTCTGTTTAAATCAGTGACATTCGCTTCTTTCCATGTAAACCTCATTTTACTCATTACCTTTTTAACTAACTGAAAAATGTTTTCAGAATGTGATTGAGGGTACTTAAATTTATTTTGTCACTTTGTTTCTTTATCCTTAGGTTTATTGCATTCTTCTGTCAAAAGAAACTGTTTACAGAATGATCATGAAAAGCCAACTTGGTCCTTAACCAGCTCTTCCAGAAGGATTCTGAGAAACTGTTCCAATAGTGCAAACATTTTTTCTCATAATAAAATAGTAGCTCAGGATCTTGATTTTAAAGAAGGAAAAATAAGTAAGGAAGAACTCCAATCATTTATAACCACAAAAACTGATCATCAGTCAATCCTACAGGAAGGACATTGTGAAGATCCAAAAAGCCAAAGAGTTTCAGATGTAAAAGAAAATGTCTTGGCTATAGCATGTCACCCTGAAATACAGCATTCAGAAGAATGTAGTAACATTAACATTAATTCTCAGAAAAGCTTTTTATATGACCATGGTAATGCCTGCACTCTTATTTTAACTTCTAGCTCCAAGGATCCTCCATCAAACCCAGTTGTGATTTCTAGAGAAAAAGAATCATATAAAATGTCAGAGAAACTAAATGATAAGAATTGTGAAGCCAGTTTTGAATTAACTAAAAATATTCCCACAGAAGAGAAGCAAGAAATACATGTTTTAAATGAAAACTCTAAAGAACCTGAGTCATTGTTACCTGAAAAATTTGTAAAAGTAGCATCACCTTCTATGAAGATACAATTCAACCAAAAAACAAATCTCACAGTAATCCAAAAAGACGGAGAAGAAACTGACCTGATTTCAAAAATAACTATCAATGTAAACTCTGGAGAACTTTTCCCAGAGAATGAGAATGATTCTGCCAGTCAAATAACTAATGAAAGGGATATTACTGTTTTAGGAAATACTAAGGAACTTCATGAGGCAAACTTAAGATGTGTAAAAGAACCCATTCTCAAGAACTCTGCCACAGTAGTATATGCAGACAGAGGAAATGGACAAGCAGCCCAAGCATTGATTACAAAAGATTTTGACTCACTAAATGTAGTCCCTCATTTTACAGAGGACAGTAATAATGTAAAGCAACATCTAAACATAACTCTAGATCAAGATTTTAAAACATATATATCCTTGGAAAGAGATATGAAAACAAATAGAAATAAAGATGATTTAAACACATGGGCAGGACTCTTAACTCCAATTTCAAATGATAATTTTGGATGTGGCTTCAGAACAGCTTCCAATAAAGAGATAAAACTCTCTGAGCACAACATTAAGAAAAGCAAAATGCTTTTCAAAGACATTGAAGAGCAGTCTCCTGACAGTTTAGCATGGATTGAAATTGTAAATACCTTGCCATTAGATAATCAAAAGAAACAAAACAAACCTCGTACGCTTGACTCACAGACAGTTAATACAGTATCTGGAGATGTGCAGAGTTTTGTTTCTAAAAGTGAAAATATTAACACCAGTCCTCAAAATTTATCTTTAAAGCGAGGTTTAAATTCAAACTATAACTTAACACCTAGCCAAAAGGCAGAAATAACAGAACTTTCTACTATTTTAGAAGAATCAGGAAGTCAGTTTGAATTTACGCAGTTTAGAAAACCAAATAACATACTAAATAATACATTTGAAGTAGCTGAAAACCAAATGACTGTCGTGAGTAACACTTCTGAGAAATGGAAAGATGCTGATCCTGATCTCACAATTAATCATCCATCTATCAGTCAAGTAGACAGCAGCAAGGAATTGGAAAGTACAGTTGGAAATAAACAGAAGACTGCATGTTCATTGAAAAATAACTGTAACAGAAGTGCTTCTAGTCATTTAACAGATAAAAATGAAGTGGAGTTTGGAGGCTTTTATTCTGCTCTTGGCACAAAAATCAGTGTTTCTAGTGATTCTCTGCAAACTGCTGTGAAACTGTTCCGTGATATTGAGACTATTAGTAAGGAAACTTCTGGAGAAGAAGACCTAGGAAGTTTTTCTTCACGTAAATGTCATGATTCTGTTGTTTCAATGTTTAAGAAAGAAAATTCTAATAGTGATAAACATTTGAATGAGAGAAATGATAAATGCCAGCTCACATTTCAACATGATATTGAAATGACTCCTGGCATTTTTGTTGAAGAAAATACTGGAAGTTACAAGAGAAACTCAGAAAATGAAGAAAGCAAATATGCTGATACCAATAGAAGTACTTATAACTTAAGAGACTCTGATGGAGGTAATTCAAGTGAAAATGATACAGTTTATATTCATAAAGATGAAAATGGCTTGCCATGTATAAGTCAGCATAACCTATATGTAAAAATATCTAGTGAGTATATAAAGGAGGGAAACACTGAAATTAAAGAAGGTTTATCTGATTTAACTTGTTTGGAAGTTGTGAAAGCTGAAGAAACATTTACTGTTAATACTTCAAATGAAGAACAGTTAACGTCTAATAAAATGGGGCAAAATGGGAAAGATTCTGATATTTTCAATTTACCTTTACAGACTGAAAGTGGGAAAAATATCAGTGTGTCCAAAGAGTCATTAAATAACGTTGTAAATTTCTTTGATAAAAACTGTACAGAAGAACTGAAAACATCTTCAGATTCTCTTAATTCTGAATTACTTTCTGGCATAAATAACAAAAAGGACATTTCAAGTCATGAGGAATCAAACTTGGCTAAAAAAATACATAAAGGAAGTATCCCAGTTGGAACTGAAAATCAGTTACCAGCTCTCCAGATACAACCTGAATGTGAACTTGAAAAGATCAAAGAACCTACCATGTTGGGTTTTCACACAGCTAGTGGGAAAAAAGTAAACATTACAAAGGAATCTTTGGACAAAGTGAGAAATCTTTTTGATGAACAAATGCAAGATAATATTACTGAAATTGCCAACTGTGGTCATCTAGGGACAAAGACTCTGATGGAGAGAGAGGAATGTAAAGAAGGGCTTGAATTAGCATGTGAGACCTTTGAGGTAAATACACTCCCAGAGTATGAAGAAATGCAGAATTCTCTAGATGACAATAAGCAAAACCTTGTTTTTACTGAGACTACAGTGCTACCTAGGCACTTAAGTGATAATTTATGTGGGCAAACTGAAATTTTGGAGGCGTCAAACAGTATTTCTTTAAAAGTTAAAGCACATGAAAATACAGAAAAAGAAACAAAGAGTCCTGCAACTTGTTACGCAGATCAGTCCATTTGTTCAGCCATTGAAAATTCAAATTTAGCATTTTACACAGGACATGGTAGAAAAATTTCTGTAAATCAGACTTCACTATTTGAAGCAAAAAAATGGCTTAGAAAAGGAGAATTGGAAGATCAACCTGTCAGGATTATACGTTTAAATGAATACCATGAGGATTGTGTAGGAAATCCCTCATTTGGAAATAGTTCAAACAGTATCATAACTGAAGATGATAAAAACCATTTCTTTGAAAAGGCAGACTCAATTCTTTCAAGCAACAGTAACATGTCTAACACCTGTTCATATCATTTTTGTCATTCTGATGAGGTATATAATAAATCAGAATATCTTTCAAAAAATAAGATTGATAATGTTGACCCAGTAGTGGAGAATGTCAAAGACAGAAGAAGTATGAGTTTTTCTGAAGAACCATCTGTAAAAGAAGTTAACACACACCCACAAACTGTAAATGAAAATAGTTGTATTAAAAAACTTTTTTCTAACTCTTCATCGTGCAAAAATAAAAATGCAGCCTTTGAATTAGACTTATCTGATTCACATAATTTTGATGTAGGGCCCCCTGCATTTAGTACAGCAAGTGGTAAAATTGTCTGTGTTTCACATGAAACAATAAAAAATGTGAGAGAGATCTTTACAGACAATCACAGTAAGATCATTAAGCAAAACACTGAGAGTAAATCTGACACTTGCCAAACAAAAATTGTGGCAGGTTGCTATGAGACATTGGAGGACTCGAAGGATGTTATTTTTCCTGGCTCTCTAGATTGCAAAGAACATAGTATACGTTCACATGAGAATTTTGCTGACATAAAGAGTGAAGGAATTTTACAACATAACCAAAGTACACCTGGATTGGAGAAAATTGCCAAAATACCATGTCGGACTAATTTGAAAACTTCTGATACATGTCAGTTTAATATAGGGAAGCTTCCCAAGTCATTCTCTTCTGCAAATGCTTGTGGGATTTTTAGCACAGCAAGTGGAAAATCTGTACAAGTATCAGACACTTCATTACAAAAGGCAAGACAGATATTTTCTGAGACAGAAATTAGTGCCAAGCAGTTCTTTTCCAAAGTATCCTTTAGAAGTAATGAACATTCAGACCAATTTACAAAAGAAGAAAATAATATGACACTTAGCAACAGTTTACCATCATCTCAAAAAGGCTTTTCATGTAATGTGGTAACATCATCTGCTTACTCTGAATTTAGTACAGCAAGTGGAAAGCAGGTGTTAATTTCTAAAAGTGCCTTACACAAAGTTAAGGGAATGCTGGAGGAATTTGATTTAATTAGAACTGAATATAATATTCAGCACTCACCTACATCTAGACAAGAAGTATCAGAAATACTTCCTCTAACTTGTGTTGATAAAAGAACCCCCAAACACTCTGAAAACTCTAAACTAAAAATAGCCTACAATAAAGGATTTAAATTATTACATAACTATAATATTGAAAATGGTTCTTCAGAAAATAACTTCCCTGTTAAAGCTTCTCCATCTCTCTGTCTGTATAAGCAAGACAAAGAACAGTCAATATTAGGAACCAAAGTATCACTTTTTGACACCATTCATCCTTTGGGAAAAGAAGAAACTTTACCTATAAATGGAAAAGTGGACATTGGTAAACCTGAAACTTTTTCTAATCTTCCTGTGGAAGCAAATATAGAGGTTTGTTCTACTTACTCAAAAGATGCAGAAAACTATTTTGAAACAGAAGCAATAGAGATTGCCAGAGCTTTTATGGAAGATGGTGAGCTGACAGATTCTGAACGGCCACGTCATGCCAAACATTCTCTTTTTACATGCCAAGGAAATGAGGGAAAAGTTTTGTTAAATCCAAGAAGTGGAAAAAAAAGAGGAAATACACTTGTCTCAGTTGGTAAGTGTCTTTTTTTGTTTCTCCCTTTTAGTTTACAAATCAGTATTTTAAAACCGTGAGGTCCTTAATAGTCATGGTATACTAGCTTATAATTATAGCGATGAGAGTGTTAAAAATTAACTCTATTCTCTCAGAGTTTTATCTGTAGTTTGGGGAAATGTGATTTGACTCTTGATGTTTGTCTGTGTACCAAGAAGTCATGTTTTGAGGATCTCTTAATGTATTTTTGGAGATATATAAATTTTACATATATATAAATTATTATAGAGTTGTAATTGAGAAATAGCTGTTAAAATTTGAGTTTCTTTAAAAAAGTTGAAATTTTGCCCTCATATTTTAACAAAGCCTGCATGATACCAATTTATTAGCTGTTTTTGTTTTTTTAAGATTTAATCCCCCCCCCCGCCCCGTGTCTGCTCTCTGTGTCCATTCACTGTGTGTTTGTTTCTGTGTCTGCTTGTATTCTTGTCAGCGGCACTGGGAATCTGTATCTCTTTTTGTTGCGTCATCTTGCTGTCATCTTGCTGCGTCAGCTCTCCGTGTGTGGGGCCCCACTCCTGGGCAGGCTGCTCTTTTTTTTGCACTGGGCATGCGGTTCCCCTACGTGGGGGGTACCCCTGCGTGGCACGGCACTGCTTGCACGCATCAGCACTGCGTGTGGGCCACCTCACCACACGGGTCAAGAGGCCCTGGGTTTGAATCCTGGACCTCCCATGTGGTAGGCGGACGCTCTGTCCATTGAGCCAAATCCGCCTCCCCTATTTTCTTAAATGTAACTCAAGTTCAGACTTTAGCTTTTGGAAAATTTAAAAGTTGGTTTCCAATTGGATCTCTTACTGGTTGGTGTAAGTTACTTAGTTTCTCTGAGCTGTAGTTTTCTTATCTATGAAATGCAGATAATACCTTTGACAAAATAATTACCATTATCTAAAGCACTCAGCACTGAACCTGACACTAGTATACTAAGAGCCAGTAGGTTTTTGTTTGCTTCTCTTTTTCTCACCTAGGCAGTGTTCTGAAGTCACTTATCCTTAGCAAATAGTATCCTGGTCTTAATAACAGTAGGGCTGTTCTCTAACTTCTCTTTTAAATGTGTATTTAACAACTTAACTTTGCACAACCTTTAGGTTAATTAGATAGTGATTTTTTCTGTTAGTGTATCTGACTAGGAATAACCTGAAATAATTGAGTCTGTTGATTTACAATTGAAATAAATGCCAAAATTAATCTCTAACTTTTAAGTGAATCTTAAATACCTAGCTCTTTCTAAAAAGTTGTAGACTCATAGAGTGTTTGGGTTATTAGAAATACAGATACTTAAAGATATTCACAGATCTTTTATGGGAAATAATGGTTTTATTTATAGGAACCCATGCCCTTCAATCTATACCAATGAGGGCTGACTTTCTGCTAGTAAAAAACAACCAAATGTAGAATAGTCTCAACAGCATCACTATTTAACTTCTCTTAATTCTGTTATATAAAAGTATATCATTTAATCAGCTTCTGGTTATTTGAACATTATAGATGCTTGTAAAATAATTACATCACTTTGTAATATTATAATACTTTATAAGGGCTTGTATGGACATTTTTACTTATTAAATCTTACAAATTCAAAACTCATTCCCCATGATAAAGTATCTGTTATCACACATTACTTCATTATGACATAAATGCATAACTTGAGCTATCGCTTACTGTAATTCAGCCTTTATAGAATTTTTAATAAAATATATTAGTTTTACTAATATTTTTATGTAATTTGATCATTAAATCTATTCTGTTCAAGAATCTATATAGGGCAGCAGACTTGGCCCAGTGGTTAGGGCATCCGTCTACATCATAGGATGTCCACAGTTCAAACCCCGGGCCTCCTTGACCCGTGTGGAGCTGGCCCATGCGCAGTGCTGATGTGTGCAAGGAGTGCCGTGCCACACAGGGGTGTCCCTGCATAGGGGAGCCCCACACGCAAGGAGTGCGCCCCGTAAGGAGAGCCACCCAGTGCGAAAGAAAGTGCAGCCTGCCCAGGAATGGTGCCGCACACACGGAGAGCTGACACAACAAGATGACGCAACAGAAAGAAACACAGATTTCTGTGCCGCTGACAACAACAGAAGCGGACAAAGAAGACTCAGCAAATAGACACACAGAGAACAGACAACTGGGGCGGGGTGGGGGAAGGGGAGAGAAATAAATAAATTAATAAATCTTTAAAAAGAAAAAAAGAATCTATGTAGTAAATTCTTCCCTGAGTTAATGTCAAAAAAAGGTTTCTTTAGAGAAATTTTGTTTTTCCTTCTTGCTGGTAAACCTTGAGTTATATTCAGTGCCAATTTATTAAAAAGTAATTTATTTGTGGTACTTAGTAACATCTGTTTATTCCTAGACCCTGTTGATTAGTGGTATTTTAAATGGTCAAAAATAATAGAAATTAAATTCATATTGAAAAATGAATTTTCTTTTTTGAAATAGAATGGTTGCTATTTATAATTATGTATTTTTTTACTAAACATATTGTAAGAGTCAATGCTTTTAAAAAATGGACTACAGACCTTTGAAAAATAAAATTGTTATTACTTGCTTTAAAAGCATGTGTGGAAATTTCGTTTTAGGAGAACCCCCAATCAAAAGAAACTTATTAAATGAATTTGACAAGATAATAGAAAATCAAGAAAAAACCTTAAAGGCTTCAAAAACCACTCCAGATGGTAAATGTTGCTTTTCCATATCTCTTCTCCCTGAATAGGTACTGTACATAATATTTTTGGTTAATCTTTCTCAGTTCTCTTGAGTATATATGTGTTTGGAAAAGATTTTACAGTGTGGTTTAGCTGTTAAACCTAACATCTTTCCGTGTTTCTTATTCAGCTTTTTGAATGCCTTCTATAATTGTGAGACTCAACCTTAATATGAAGCATAAAATGATTATTAAAAAATGACATATTTGGATTTTTTCACATTAAATTTTATTTTGTTAAAATATACATGACATAGAATTTGCCATTTTAGCCATGTTTAAGGCTGTAGTTCAGTGGCATTAATTACATACAATGTTGTACAACCATCACCACTTTCTGTGTCCAAAACTTTTCCATCACCCCGAACAGAAACTCTATACCCATTAAACAATAACTTCCCATACCCCATTCCCCCCAGCCCCTCATTACCTGTAATCTTTCTCCATGAATTTGCCTTTTCTAGATATTTCATATCAGTAAAATCATACAATATTGTTTTTTAATGTCTGACTCATTTTACCTAGCATGTTTATAAGGTTCATCCATATTGCAGTATGTCTTAGCAGCCCTTTTTTCCCTTTTATGACTGAATAAATCCCATTGTATGAATATACATTTTTTCCCATTTTTAAGAATTTATTGAAGTGTATCGCTTATGCATAAATATACATAAACAGTAAGCGTATAGTAATAGTTGTGAACTTTTTCACACCTTGCATTGTTGTTAAACAATTTTAACTAATGGTTAAAGAGTATTGTCAAAGTATTACTACTAACCAACTTATTTTTTCCCCAACCCACCATATTATTATTATCTTTATATTATTTATATATGAACATACATAAACAATAAGTGTTTAGTAATTATGAACTTACAAAGCAAACATATATAACATCATACAGGGGTCCCATACATCAACCCTCCGCCAACACTTTGTATTGTCATGAGACATTTGTTACAAATTATAAAAGAATATTGTCAAAATCTTACTACTAATTATAGTCCTTATTTTACATTTTGTGTATTTTCCCCAACCCACCCTATTATTATTTTTTAAATATATTTTTATGACAGAAGTTCTAAAATTATAAAACAATCATGCACATGTGCAGAATTCCCAAACAACACCCCTCTATCAACACACCATGCTGTGGTGGAACATTTGTTACAGATTATAAGACAATATCACCCTGTTGTTACCATGTCCATAGTGTACATTTGGCACACATTTTCCATGCTGCCCCATTATCAACACAGTATATCTTCGGCATACATGCAAGAATATTACATTATTACTGCTAACCGCAGTCCATAGGTCATTCCATTTGTATATTTCCTATGCTTCTCCACATTCCCACCACTTTGCAATAGTAATGTACGTTTATTCTAGCTAACAAAGGACATTCTTGAATCTGTAACATCAACCACAATTCTTATGCACCTCTGGGTTTACTGTGCTATTCGGTTCCTAGATTATTCTCTAGCATTCTGTCACTATGTGTTACCATCCACTCTATACATTTCCACACTTTTACAGTAAAGCTAATTAAAACAGACATACATTTAACATCAGTAGTCCATCTCACCTCCTTTCCTTTAAGTATCCACCACCTACCACCAGGTCTTGAAGCTATTTTCCTACAGTTTCTTCTAGAAGCTTTGTGGTTATTGCTTTTATTTTTAGGTTTTTTATCCATTTTGAGTTCATTTTTGGATAAGGTGTGAGATAGGGTCCTCTTTTCTTTTTAAGGCTATGGATATTGAGTTCTTTCAGCACAATTTGTTGAATGGACTATTCTGCCTGAGCTGTGTGGGTTTGACAGGCTAGTCAAAAATCACTTGACCATACATGTGAGGGTCTGTTTCGGAACCATCAGTTTGGTTCCATTGGTCTATGTATCTCTCTTAATGCCAGTACCATGCTGTTTTTACCATTGTAGCTAGGTAATATAATTTAAAGTCTGGAGAGGAGAGTTTGGTTTTCCTTTTTAAGATGTTTCTGGCTATTCAGGACTCCTTACCCTTCCAAATAAATTTGATAATCATGTTTTCAATTTTTTAGAAAAATGCTGTTGAATTTTTATCAGGATTGCATTGAATGTGTGTATCAATTTGAATAGAATCGACATCTTAATGATATTTAGTCTTCCAGTCCATGAGCATAGAATGTTCTTCCAATTTAGGCCTTTTATGATTTCTTTTAACATTGAGTTACAGTTTCCTGAATACAAGTGCTTTACATCATTGGTTAAGTTGATTCCTGACAATTTGGGTTTTGTCTGTCATATTTTATTTTCAATACTCTTTTGACACTTTTAGTTACCTTTATTGATATAATCACCATTTCTAGACTCTAGTCCAGGCCTCTCTTTCCTGTCTTCTTTTTAGGCTCTAGCACACCCTTTAGTATTTCCTGAAAATCTGATCGTTTGGTTAAAAATTCTCTCAGTTTCTCTTTATCTGTGAATATTATAAACTCGCCCTCATTTTTGCCAGATATAAGATTCTTGGCTAGAAGTTTTTCTCTTGTAGTATCTTAAATATATCATAACACTGTCTTCTTGCCTCCATGGTTTCTGATGAGAAATCAGCACTTAATCTTATTGGGTATCTGGTATATGTTATGCATTGCTTTTCTCTTGGCTGTTCTCAGAATTCTCTCTGTCTTTGGCATTTAACATTCTGATTAGTATGTCTCTGAGTTGGTCTGTTTGGATTTTTCGGGTGGGAGTATATTGTACTTCTCGGACATGGACATCTATGTCCTTCAGTAGGGTCAGAAATTTTTCTACCATTATTTTTTTCCCTTCTTTTCTGGGATACCCATGACACGTACGTTTGCACATCTTTTGCTGTCATTTAGTTCCCTGAGGCCTTGTTCAGTTCTTTCCAATCTTTTCCTCATCTATTCTTTTGTATGTTCACTTTCAGAGGCCATTTCTTCAAGCTCATCAATACCTTCTTCTGCCTCCTCAAATCTGCTGTTTTATGATTCCAGTGTGTTTTTTTAATCTTTTAAAAATATGTAAATCACACAAAATGTTACACTAAAACCAGTGTATTTTTTATTTCATTTATTGTGCCTTTCATTCCCATAATATCTGCTATTTTTCTGTGTATGCTTTCAAATTCTTTGTGCTCATCCAATGTCTTTTTAATATCCTTAATCTCTTTAGCCATCTCATTGAATTTATTAAGGAGATTTGTTTGAACATCTATGATTAGTTGTCTCAACTCCTTTATGTCATCTGGAGGCTTATCTTGTTCCTTTAACTGGGCCACGTCTTCCTGTTTCTTGGTGTGGATTGTAATTTTTTGTTGTTGTCTTGGCACCTGGCTTAATATAGAGTATTTATTTTGGGTGCGGTTTTTTCCTTTAGTTTAGGGCTTCCTGCCCTTTCTGCCTTGCTGGTTGTGCCTTAAAAGCCAAGGATGTACTTAGTGCTGTCACCGTGGAAGCTTAAGCTGTCCTCATTGCCCCAGGGACGGATGAAGCTTCTCCCAACTTTCTCCTTTGCCTGGGTAGAGACAGATTCACAGCTGTGTGGAATAATCCAGGTCATGCAGGCCTAGACTCTAGTTGCCCAGAGAGATTGATTGCGGCGGCTTGCACAGTCGGTAGAGGTGGGGTCTGGCTGCGGACGAGGGGTCGGTCCAGCTCTGGACGAGGGGTCGGTCCCGCTTGGGACGAGGGGTCGGTCCGGCAGCAGACGAGGGATCGGTCTCACAAGGGGTTGCGCGGTTCGGCTGACGGGGTCGCCCGGCGAAGCCGGCGACGAAGGGGTCGCCCGGAGAAGCCGGCGACGAAGGGGTCGCCCGGAGAAGCCGGCGACGAACTGGGGACAAGGGAGGCCAGGCCCTTGTCGGGGGCTCTCAGGACTGGAGGGCGCACGGCAGAAGAACTACCGCGGAGACAAGGTAAACACGCAAGTCCACTTTATTGAGGGAGAGGCAACAGTTTTATAGGGGCTGGGGAAGGCTGATTGGTCGAAGCCACGCCCCGTTCTGATTGGTTGCCAGCGAAAGGTCAGTGGGCGGTACCGGACGGGGGAGGGGTGGTGGTTAGGGATTGGCTGTCACTGTTGCTGGGGGAAGGGGCAGGGTTTAGGGATTGGTGGCTGCTGTTGCTGGGGTGGAGGGCAGACTGGATTTTTCCGCCCATGCCTGGCTGTTGCTGCTGTCGGGGGAGGGGAAAAGGGCGGGCTGGATTTTTCCGCCCACACCTGGCTGTTGCTGCTGTCGGGGGAGGGGAAAAGGGCGGGCTGGATTTTTCCGCCCACACCTGGCTGTTGCTGCTGTCGGGGGAGGGGAAAAGGGCAGACTGGAATTTTCTGCCCTGCGCCTGCGCAGGGAGAAGGAAGAAGAAGGGTGCCGCCCCACAAGGCATCGGGTGGCGCCATCTGGGAGGAGGGGTGGCCGCGGAAGCATGGCTGCCGAGAAGGGGAGACCCGAGGGCACTCTGCGCCCATGCCGAGCTTCCTTCAGGGGTGGCGGTGGGCCCGACCAACCACCCTATTATGGGGGCAGCGGAATTAGGCCTACCGCGGCCGCTCCCCTGCCAGGCCAGCAAACCACACTTCAGCCCAAGGGGTGACCGCAATTGATAAAGCTTCATGTCCCTTTTTCCCTTGCCTGGGGCAGAGATGGAGGTGCAGGTGTGGGCAGCAGTCTATGTAGTGCGGGTCCAAGATGTCCACAATTACCCTGGTAGACTTCTATTTCTTCAGTGTGTGCCAGCCAAATGTACTTGCAGTTACTTGGGTAGGCTGGTACAGGGCCCGCCAGCTTCCTCCCTGCCAGAGGAGGGACTGAAGCCTATGCTAGGGCTACAGGCTGATCTGGGTGAAAGAAACCAATCCCTACTGTAACTGTGATTTTTGGTCAGCCCAGCTTCCCCTTATGCTGGGGGCAGAATCAAAATGGCAGCTACCAGCCTCTTTCCAACTTGGACAGGTTCAAACTTTAATTGTTCTTCGGGTTATATTTTAGCCAGCCAAATATACTAATCAATAACTGAAATCAGTGGCCAACCATCTCTTCCTCCCATTTTTGGTAAATGGATCTTCAAATTCCAGCCACAGAATAGCCCCTGGGTTGGCTTGTGCTGCCAAAGTAGGATAATCACCAGCTTCCATGGCATGACCTGTAATTTCCTGGAGAGGCTGGCGCTCAGATCCCTCCCAGCTTCCTTCCTGCTGGAATTCGGGCTGGGGCTTCTGCTACAGCTGCAGTCTGACCTGGATGAAAAGAAGTTGGTTCCTACCAGCTCTGTGATTTTCAGTTACCCTGCTTCCCCTTGTGCCAGTTGCATAGTTAAAATGACTGCTACTGGCCTCTTTCTGACTTGGACAGGTCCAAACTTTAGCTTTTCTTAGGATAATACTTTCACCCACCGAATTTACTAATCAGTAGCTGAAGTTGGTGCCCAATTGTCTCTTCCTCCCCCGTTTTTGGGAAGCGGAACTTCCAATTCTAGCCTCAGAATACCTCCTGAGGCAGCTTATACTTCTAGTGGAGGATGGGCACTGGCCTCCGTGGTGTGTTGCACTCTACTCACGAATCTTCTCTGCAGATGGGCAGTCTCCTTCCATTCCTTCAGGGATGTTTCATGATGCTCTTCTGGTCTCCTGGAGCCCCCAAACAGGTGCCTCAGATAACTCTTGAGTATTTCCCAACTGCCCTGTAGTAGGAACTGTCTCTAGCAGCATTTTACTCCACTGCCATCTTGCTGGTTGTCTCAGTATACCACATTTTGTTTCTCCATCTAATGATGGACACTCATGCTATGTTGTAATTTTAACTATTACATTTAGATCTTTGATCCATTTTGAGTTAATTTTTTATATATGGTATGAGGTAGACATCCAGCTTCATTCTTTTGCACGTGTATATCCAGTTTTCCCAATACCATTTGTTAAAGAGACTGTCTTTTTCCCCACTGAATCATGTTGGCACCTTTTCAAAAATCAGTTGACCATAGATGTGAGGGTTTATTTCTGGGCTCTATTCCATAGTCTTTTTATGTCTATCCTTATGCCAGTACTGTAGCTTTGTAACAAGTTTTTAAATCAGAAAGTGTGAGTCTTCCGACTTTGTTGTTCTTTTCCAGATGTGTGGTGTTTGTTGTTATTGTTGACTATTTGGGGTCTGTTGAAATTGCATATAAATTTTAGGATATGATTTTCCATTTTTGTAAAAAATGTCATTGGGATTTTGATAGGAATTGCATTACATCTGTATATTATTTTGGTCATTATTGTCATCTTAACATATTAGTGCTTCTGATCCATGAGCATGGGTGTCTTTCCATTTATTTAGGTCATCTTTAATTTCTTTCAGCAATGTTTTGTAGTTTTCATTGTATAAGTCTTATGCTTTCTTCGTTAAATTTATTCCTAAGTAATTTCCTTTTCAGATTGTTCATTGCTGGTTGTAGCAGTTTGACATAGTTATGAATTCCAAAAATAGATATTGGATTATGTTTGTAAACTGGTCTGAACCTGGGCATGATTAAGTTATGATTAGAGCTTTGATTGGGCCCCTTGGAGGGTAGGGACTCACAGATAAAAGGCATGTCAAAGGACACAGTTTGAGGGTTTTTGATGTTGGAGTTTGATGCTGAAACCTTAAGCTGGAGCCCCAGGAAGTAAACTCACAGAGGAAAGAGAAGCCAGCTCCAGGAAGGGAGGAACTCAGGAAGCGTGAACTCTCGCAGCCGTCAGCAGCCATCTTGCTCCAACACGTGCAGATAGACTTTGGTGAGGGAAGTAACTTGTGCCTTATGGTCTGGTGTCTGTACCCCAAATAAAAACCCTTTATAAAAACCAACCAATTTCTGGTATTTTGCATCAGCACCCCTTTGGCTGATGCATACACTGGTGTATAATACTAAAACTGATTTTTGCATATTGATTTTGTATTGTGCATGTTTCCTGAAATTGTTTATTACATTTAACAATTTTGTTGTGGATTCTTTAGGGTTTTATATATATATATAAGGTCAGGTAATCTGCAAGTATAGTTTTACTTCTTCCTTTTTAACATGAATACCTTTTGTTTCTTTCTCTTGCCTAATTGCCCCATAAAGAACTTTCAGTAATTGTTCGATTGAAGTGGTGATAGGAGGCATACGTGTTGTTTCTGATCTTAATGGAAGAGCTTTCACTCTTGCATATGATGTTAGCTTTGGGTTTTTCATGTATGTCCTTTATCAAATTGAGAAAGTTCCCTTCTTTTCCCAGGTTATTGGTGTTTTCATGAAAGTGTGTTGGAGTTTGTCAAATGCTTTGCTTCATCAGTTAAAATAACCATTTGGAGTTTTTTTCCTTTGTCCTGTTAATGTGGTATATTGCATTGATTTTTGCATGTTAAACCAGCTTTGCATTCCTGATATAAATCCCAGTTGTTCATGGTGTATAATCATTTTAATATGCTGCAGAATTTGGTTTTCTAGTATTTGTTGAGGATCTTTGCATCTATATTTATAAGAGATATTGATATATAGTTTTCTTGCAGTGTCTTTGTCAGGTTTTGGTATCAGGGTAATGGTGGCCTCATAGAATGAAATACAAAGTGTTCTCTCCTCCTCAGTTTTTTGGTAGACTTTGAGAATATTGGTGATTATTTCTCTTTAATAAAATGTTTCATAAAATTCATGAGTAACACCATTCAGTCCTGGATTTTTCTTTGTTGGGAGGATTGATTCAATTTCCTAACTTGTTTTAGGTTTATTCAGATTTTCTAGTTTTTCTTGAATCAATTTTGATAGTTTTTGTGTTTCTGGAAATTTGTCCATTTCTTGTAGGTTATCTAATTTGTTTGCATACAGTTCATAGCATTTTCTTTTAACACTTTTTATTTCTGTGAAATCAATAATGTCAGCTCATTCATTTCTGATCTTAGTAATTTAAGGCTTCTCCCATTTTTTTAACCAATCTAGCTAAAGTTTTGCCATTTTTGTTGATCTTTTTTAAAGAACAAGTTTTGGATTTTATTCTCAGTATTATTTTTCTATTTTCCACTTCAATTATCTTCTCTCTTTATGTTATTATTCTTCTGTTAGCTTTGGGTTTAGTTTGAGCTTCTTTTTCCAGTTTCTTAAGGGCTATAGATAGGGTATTGATTTGACATCTTTCTTCATTTTTAATGCAGGCATTTACCGCAATTTCCCTCTGAGCACTACTTTTGCTATATGCCTTAAATTTGGTTATGTTGTACTTTCATTTTCATCCATTTCAATGTATTTTCTAATTTCTCTTGTGATTTTTCTCTTGGAACCATTGGTTAAGAGTGTATTATTTAATTTCCACATATTCCTCTATATATTAATGCTCTCTTCTACCCATTAGCGAGTGTGGGGTGTCAAAGTCTTCAGCTTTTATTGTAGGAAGTGTCTATTTCTCCCTGAAATTCTGTCAGCTTTTGCTTCATATATATTGGGGCTCTATTTTTTGGTGTATATATGGTTATCATTTTTATAGCTTCTTGATAGATTGAATCTTTTATCAATATGTAATGTCCCTCTTTCTCATATCTTTTTTTTTTTTCCTACTTAAAATCTATTTTGGGGAAGCGGATGTGGCTCAAGCGATTGGGCTTCTGTCTACCATGTGGGAGCATCCAGGTTCAATTCCCAGGGCCTCTTGGTAAAGGCATGCCAGGCCTGTGTGGTGAGCCAGGCCTGTGCATGGCGAACAGTGCAGCAAGATGATGATGCAACAAAAGAGAGACACGGGAGAATCAAGGTGAGACGCAAGAGAAACCAGGAACTGAAGTGGTGCAAGTGACAGGGTCCCTGGAATCGAATCCTGGTGAAACCTAGAGGAGAAAACAAGAAGAGAAGACAAAAAAAGAAAAAGACAGAGGATCACACAGCAAATGGACACAGACAGCAAAATGGGAGGGTCGGGAGGAATCTATTTCATCTAATTGTTAGCCACCCCACCTCTACTTTGGTTACTTTATGAATGGAATATCTTTTTCATCCTTTATCTTTCATCTTTTTCATCTTCGTATCTAAAATGATTCTTTTGTAGACTGCATATAAATACATATTAGTTTTTTATCTGTTATACCAATCTCTGCGTTTTAATTTATTTAGGGAAGGTCTTAACTTCTACTGTTTAGTGATCTCTTTTCTTTATATCTTATGTGGGTTTTTTTGTGCCCGAATCCCTCCACTATAGCCCTTTCATCTTTTTGGTTCATTTTTTTGTAGTATATCATTTTGATTTCCTTCTTTCCTTTCCTGTATAGTCTTTAGTTATTTTATTAGTGGTTACTTTGGGTGTTATAATTAACATCTTAAAGTTATAACTTAGTTGGAATGATACCAAATTAGTTTCAATGTGATTAAAAAAACCCTGCTCTATACGTTTTTGTCCCTCTACCTTTATGTTGGTATTGGCACAGATTATATCTTTGTACATTGTGTGTCTATTAACATGGATATATGATTATTGTGTTAATCATTTAGCTTTTAAGTCATATAGTAAAAAGGAGGAATTAGAAACCAAGAGTGCAAAAATAGTGACTTTTTATATTTGCCTACCTAGTATGTTATTTCTTCATATGGTTTCGAGTTTATTTCAGCCTGAAGGAGTCCCTTGTCTTAGAAGGTCTATTAATAACAGATACTCTAAGCTTTTATTTATCTAGAAATGTCTTAAAATAAGTTTTCCCTCTATTTTTGAGGGATAGTTTTTTTGGGTATAGAATCTTTGGTTGACTTTTTTCCTTCAGCACTTTAAATATTCTATCCCACTGCCTTCTGACTTTCATGGTTTCTGATGAAAAATCAGCTATTAATCTTATTGAAGATCCTTGCATGTGGCATGTCAATTCTCTTGCCACTTTCAAGATTCTCTTTTCATATCTCTCTTTTGACTGTTTAATCATAATGTGTCTTAGCATGGATAACTTTTGAGTTTATCCTCTTTGGAGTTTATTGAGCTTGTTAGATATGTAGATTTATTTCTTTCATCAGATCTGTGAAATTTTCAGTCATTGTTTCTTCAAGTATTTTTTTTTCCCCCTTTTCTCTCTCTCTTTTCCTCCTGGGACTTCCAGGATACAATGTTGGTACCTTTGATGGTGTTACACTGATCTCTCAGGTCCCAGTTATTTTTCTTCATTGTTTTTCATCTCAGACTGGAAAATTTCAGTTGTCTTATCTTCAAGTTTGCTGATTATTTCTTCTGCCTACTCAAATCTGTAGTTGAACCCCCTTTGGAATTTTTGGCCTCTTTATACCCCTGAAAATTATTGATGATCCCAGTAAAAGTGCATTTATTTATGTGGATTATATTTTTTGATACTTATCATATTAATAATTGAAACTGAGAAAATTTTATAGTGTTTGTGACATTGTATACTAGTTTGTGTGTGTATGTATGTATTGGCTAGTTAGAAAATATTAGTTCATCGAGTTATACAAATCTTCCAAGTGTTGACACATTTCATTATATAATATCAAACAGCCGCTATTGTTAATTTCACCGCAGCTCTCATGAGAAATTCTTTAAGCTTTCTAGCTTACAGAGCCAGATACAAACTTTCCAAAATTCTAATTTTTTATTCAAAGCTTGAATTTTACCATAGCCAACAATTACTGTCACTTGTTTCCTTGCAGTGATAAGGACATTTTATTCCTTTTTGAGAAATGAATGCAGATACCGAAGTCTGAAAACTGTAATTGTTGGTTATTCTTTCAATTAATAATGGTATCTTTGAAAAATGCAACTACTGTAGCTCACAACTTAGTTGTATGAGTGCATTTCCTTTAGAAAACCATCACACTAACATATGCAGCAGAAGTGATTTGTATACCAGCAGTGCAAATGTCAACATGGTGGAAGAGACATACGTAACAACTTGGTATTATATTAAAGAGCTTGGGCAGCCTGGATCCATTAGAAAAGTCTTAGATACCTGCCACAAGTTCATGATCACCCTTTGGGAATAACTTTCTTACAGTATATATGTCATAGTTTCAAATTTACAATATCAGTGTTACTGCTAACAATAAAACTATTAAGAGAAGTTTAGTTAAAAAATTCTCTGCAGTTTTTTCCTTAGAAGATATATCGTTAAGGATATACAAAGTACTTTATTTAAATGTCACTTAAAATATGTCTGGGGGAGCAGATGGAGCTCAGAGGTTGAGTGCTTCCTTCTCACATACAAGGTCCTGGGTTCACTCCCAAGTACCACCTTTAAAAAGAAAAAGAAAAAGGAAAAACTTCTGTATGTGATTACCAATTTGATAATTAGTTTGGATTCATTTGTTTCTATTTATTTTCCATTTTAGGATTTGCTTTTTCTAATTTAATGCTATTTTTTGATTATGTAAACTTTTACGTAGTTCATTCCTCAAAGCTTAGAAAGATAAACTTGAAGAAGTTTTGGTTCCATCCTTATCCCTCCATACTCCATACTATTCCCTACCTTTTGCTTGCTGTAGGTAACCATTTTGAATATTTTCAGTTTATTCTTTTAGGGTTTCTTTTTGTGAAAATAAGCAAAATATGTGTGTATATATTCTCGTTATCCCTCTTTCTTACTCAAAAAGTTTATATATACCATTTTGCACCTTGTTTGTTATTGTTTTTACTTAATATATTTGGAGATCGCTCCTATGAGTAAGTATATAGAGATTTCCCTCAAAACTTTTTATGATTGCATTAGTACATCATCATGTGGCTATATTAATGTATCATAATTTATTCAACGAATTCTCTATTAATGGACTAATTGAAGGTTTTATTGTCATTTACTGAGCCTACATTATGGACATTGAGATTTTAAAAATCATTGTCTCAGTTTCTTTTTCATGTAGATATTTTGCAATAAGTTATGATTAATGGACATAGGAAATGAAATCCCCATTAGATTTTCATTAATGCATAATATAAAATAATTTTCCTAGGCACAGTAAAAGATAGAAGATTGTTTATGCATCACATTTCTTTAAAACCAATTACCTGTGGACCCTCTTGGTAAGACATGCTTAAATTCATTTTTCATTATCATGATATAGTGTGTTTTTAAAAAAATATTCTAAAAATAATGGTTACCTTTTGTTATTAATGCATATATTACACATACATGCATATACCACACCACACACCATATACACCCTCCTCCAAGAGCAGGGAGAATGGGAGAAAAAAACACAGCAAATAAGTTTTTGAAAGCATATAGTTGCAAACAGTTGAAACTGGTAGTGGAGAGAGATGACAACCAACCATTTTATGATTAATAGGCCTCAAAAAGCTTAGGAATTGGCAGTGTCTGGTATCTGCAGAATTGGGTAGTGAAGAGGGAGGGAGCCAAAATAAGAAAGATAGGTTGAGATAGGTTATGTTTCTTAAATATAAATATAAAACAAATGTTTAGGAAATGATCAAACCCCTCCATCTCTTCATGAAGCTGGGCAACTAGAGCGTACGAGAAGAGTAGAGGTTTATTTTCCAGAGAGGATATAGTAGAAAGTTTCTTTATAAAACATGCTAGCACAGTTGAAGGCAAGAATAATTACTGAAAGCAAGGAGAATACATTAATGTATATATAATGAATGTTGGGAACCCCTCACCTGAAAGCCCTCTTTCCTAGAATGCTGACAGCTAGGTTTTCACTATTGGTACTTCCCAGTTTCCAATGTAACAGATGATCGGCAAGTTCTACCTATGTACTAAGATGCTTCCATGCAGCATTTTGGTCCCCTACTAAATATGAACAGTACCCAAAGATTTCTAGACATGAGAAAAACAAAAATAAAGTAACCAAAAAAAAATTTTTTAAAAGCACTGTAATTCATAAATGGAATGAAAAGAGACATATATATGTATATATGTGTGTTTGTGTGTAAACAAAAGGTACATAGAAAACAAAACAAATTTGAAAAATAATTATTACCTCAAAGGAAAGCAAAAGTTGTAAAGGTACGAAATGCAGTCATTCTTTATGCCATATGTTAGTACTACCTCCACTTTATACGAAGTGTACATATTCAGCTATAAATGGCATTTGTTTAGTCAGAATGTAAATGCTGAATATTGGTCAAATCAAATACTTGGGGAGATGGGAGTGATAGAGAGTGTGTGTATATGTGTGTTTAGTGAGTTGGGATGCTGTTGACATTGACCTGAATCATTTTCTATGGTGATCCTTCAGTAGAAAAAGGCAAGAAGTTGTTACTAGGAAGTTACTTAGAGATACTGGAAGTAAATATCAACGGTAACACCTAAAATTTTGAAAATGATTGCAAAACCTTTTCTAGCTGGTAAATTTTTAAGCCCAAACATTTTGTTTAAATTGTTTTAATGTTACCTTTTCAAAATAATTACTTTTTTTTTCCACTTTTTTATTTTTTAAAAGGTACTTCAATTACATAATGATAAAGAGAATATGTAGGGGATTCCTATATCTCCACACCTCCCACATTTTGCCACATTAGCAACATCTTTCATCAGTGTGGTACATTCATTGCTTGATAAACACGTTTTAGAGCATTGCACTAAGCATGGATTATAGTTTACATGGTAGGCATTGATTTTAAAAGTTATTGAATTTTATTTCTGAGACATATTTTTCAGCAAATATACAAATATACCTGCTTTGGATATAGAAAGCCAGGTGGTATTTTTGTTTTTCATTTCTTTTTATCAGAAACAGGTTGTAATATTAAAAAGGAAGTGCTTATTTACTGTATGTTGTTCACATTTACATATAAAATGGGAAAATAGTTTTATGCATTAGGAGACATTTATTCAGTACCTTCTCTAAATATCTACTATGCACTGTACTGATGGATATAAGGCTAACTCAGATTGCTAGTCAGGGAGCCAGGAATGAAAACAAGAAATATACTATAAATGCTAAAATAGATATAACATACTGATTTCCGAGTGTAGTAAAATTGGCAGCTAATTATGTAAAAATTTCACAGGAAACACGTTTGAGACAAGATACAAAGAATGCTTGCTGAAAAGGGCATTCCCGATTCTAGCAACACTGAGAAGTTGTGTGACTTTCATGGAAGGATTGGGGTGGGGAGGCTGGGACTGAGAGGAAACAAAGTTTGAAGCTTCCTGTAGGTCATTTCTGACAAGTTGGAACCTGAATGTGTGTTAGGTTGTCTTTGTAAGTTTCTGAGGGGAGCAACGTAACCAGATTTGTGTCTTACAAATAGACAAGAATGGAGAGAAGCTGTTGCATAGAGCTTGGTAAGGAAGTAAAGGTCTCAACCCAGCAGAGCTAGTAGAGTCCAGAGAAGGGAATGAATGGAAGATAAGTTCAACTAGATTTGGCCAGATCATGATTAATCGAGAGTGGCAATTTATCTGCTCTTAGATTCAAATAGACATTTTGAGCATAACCTGCAAAGCAAACTCCTGTTTTCATAATATTCTTAATATTTAAAAAGCAAGGGTGAAAAAAAGATCAATTAAAAGAAGTTCTGAAACACAAAGTAATGTCCTTGTACATTTAGATCTCATCTTCTCTTGCTTGGTCAAGGAAATCAGTCTGGCATTTGTCCCCTCTCCTGCATTATTATTTTTTCCTCCCTGTTGGCTTATTCCCATCAGTGTAAGTAGTTGCTGTAAATCTCCCATCTTAAAAAGAAAAGCGTCTTTTGACCTCTCCAACCCCACCAGCCCATTTCTTTGCTACCCATTACAGCACAGCTCACACAAATTATCTCTACACACTGTCCCTACTTTATCTTTGCCCATTTATTCCTGAAACATCTTCAGATAGTTTTTTATCCCTACCACTATGCTAATCAAGAATGCCAATTACCTTTGCATGCTAAATCTTGTCAGCTCTTGACCTTCATCCTAACCATTCAGTAGCATTGACACAGCTGATCTGGTCACTCCTGCTTTCTTATCACTTTTTTCACTCTGTTTTCTGGGACATTTGTTTCATTTCTCCTCCACTGACTATTCTTTCTTTGTCCTTTGCTGGTTCTTCTCCTACCACTAAGTGTTAGATTCCTCCAGGATTCAGCTCCAAATATCTTCTCTTCTTACCCTTCCTTCCAGTGATTTCATCCATCTCATAGCTTTATACCATTTATTTGATGATAACTCCAATCTTTAGTCCAGATCTTTTCCCAGAACAGTGTATTTTTTCATTAAGCTACATTAGTTGACATTTTTATTTTAGTGACTAATAGGCATCTCAAACTCGGTATCTCCAAGGCTGATGTCTCTTATCCCAATATGTTCTTCCTCTAGTCTTCCCCATCTTAATAAAAGTTTATCAACTCTGCTTTCAAAATATATCAAAAATCCAGTCACAGGAAGCAGACTTGGCCCAATGGGTAGGGCGTCCACCTACCACATGGGAGGTCCACGGTTCAAACCCTGGGCCTCCGTGACCCGTGTGGAGCTGGCCCATGCACAGTGCTGATGAGTGCAAGGAGTGCCATGCTACACAGGGGTGTCCCCCGTGTAGGGGAGCCCTACACGCAAAGAGTGCGCCCTGTAAGGAGAGCCACCCAGTGTGAAAGAAAGTGCAGCCTGCCCAGGAATGGCGCCGCATACATGGAGAGCTGACACAACAAGATGACGCAACAAAAAGAAGAAACACAGATTCTCAGTGCCGCTGATAAGGATAGAAGTGGTCACAGAAGAACACACAGGGAATGGACACAGCAGACAACTGGAGGGTGGAGAGAAAAAGAAAAATCCTGTCACTTCTTACCACTTCCACCCCTAACATCCTGGTTCAAGCCACCATAATCTCTTGCATGGATTACTTCAGTTGAACTGGTCTCCCTGCTCCTGACTTGATCCTCCTGTCCCTTACACAGTGATTTCTCAAAAAAGATGCCACATGGAACTTTAAACATAAGGCATTTCTTTACTCAAAACTCTGTGGCTTCCCATCTCAGAGTAGAGGCCAAGTGTCCTAACTGGTATAGAGCTTCTCCATGGCCTTTCCTCCTTTCCAGTTACCCAGTACATCCCCTTGACTCACATTGCTCCAGGCCTCAGGTTCACTCTTCATGCAACATTCTTCCCTCAAGTACCCCGTGGCTTTCTCCCTCACTTCCTTTAGGTCTCTCTACAGATATCACCTATCAATAATGTCTTCCTTACCACCCTTTGTGATAGCATTCCCCTTAATTCTGCTGGGTAGTTCCTATCTCCCTTGCCCTCCATTCATTTTCTCCATAGCGTTTAATACCAAATGGCATATTTATCTATTTCTCTCCACTCGAATGGGGATAAAATTCAATGATTTTGTTTTGCTCATCTCTAAATTCCCCAGCCAAAACCGGACCTGACACACAGTAGGAATTCAGTAAATTTTATGGATAGGTGAATGGATGACTAATGAATTCCAGGCTGACTTTAAGTTCCATGATTCAAGCTTTGGTAAAAGAAAGAATGGGGATTTCAATAAGATATCAAATCAAGGCTTTCAGGCTAAATGAAAGGACCATTAATAAATAAAAATAAAAGTATAAAGAGAAAGAAGAGAGGTGGGGTTCCTGGGAGACTGAATTGTTAGGTCAAGTGTACAGGTGAAAGCTTGGGCTTAGAAATGGGTTGCTCTTTCTTTGGCAAAAGAGCCAAGGATTCCTGGAATAGAACTGGACTGGACAGACACTGAGAGGCCACATTTGACAAGACTGTTCTATTCTGTAAAGTGAGTGGTACCATCAAACCCGTGAGAATATAAAGGCTTAAAAAGTGTGATAATAGTTTGCAGTGTTAACCAGGATTGCCATGTAGCAGTTGAGGATCTGCAAAAAATTAGTATTCCAAAACATACATTTACTAGTGAATAATCACACCTAAATAATTTTTTTTCATTGTAGCACAACTAAAGAATGGCAAGAAATACAGAATCCAACTTTTACCTCACCTGATCAAGAACTTCTGTCTAAATCTCATCCTTTTATACCCCCGACTTTGGAAAAATCTTCAAGCAAGTTATCTGTTTCAGGGCAGCCATTTTACAAAGTTCCTGCCACAGGAAATGCAAAAATAAGTGACTCGATTACTACAAGCAAACCAACCAAAGTCTTTGTCCCACCTTTTAAAACTAAATCACATTTTGAAAGAGATGAACGGTGTGCTAGCAGGAATATAAATTTGGAGGAAACCAAACAGACACAAAAAAATATTGATGAACTTGGCTCTGGTGATGGTGAAAATAGTATTAGTGACAGTGAAATTCATCTGTTTAACAAAAATAACTCCAATAAAGCAGCAACTATACTTTTCACAAAATGTGGAAAAGAACCTTTAGGTATATGACAATTTGTATGACACGTTTTTGCCTTTGGGTTAGAGGGTTTTTCCTTTTCTGTGATGATTAATGATTTTAAAACCTTTTTTTAATACTTTAGAGTTTTCTAATTCCAAATATCGTTCTACTGTTTTCTTTTCAAAAATAACTATTGTGAAACATAAAATTTAGTATTTCTCTACTGGATTATTTTTATCAGATTACTAATTTTTTTCCAAATTTAAGATACAAGTAGAGATATATTTCTATTCTTCGTAAAACTTTACAGGTTAAAACTTTTTCATCCCTGAAGATTTAAAAGAAGAGGGCTACTTTTTCTGTGCATTTAAAATTAAAACAAGTCGACATAAACAATTTTTTATCACAGGAGTTGTGCTTTTTAAATTTTATAATAATTTTTTGCTAATTGTTTATTCTTTAATAGATTTTATTACAAATCTTCAGAATGCCAGAAATACACAGGATGTGCGAATTAAAAAGAAACAAAGGCAACGTATTTGTCCACAGCCAGGCAGTCTGTATCTTGCAAAAACATCCACTATGCCTAAAATCTCTCTGAAAGCGGCAGTAGGAGGCCACATTCCCTCTGTGTATTCTCATAAACAGGTATGCTTTTGTCTACAGTGCTCAGGGCTTTTATATAAAGCAAAGTGTAATTTTATTTCATTAACTAGTGTCTCCATGTTTTGTTTGAAGAAGGAACAACTTAATACAGGAATGGATGGATGAATTGTTCTTCCTAATCAGCTTCTAGGGGCAGCCTCCATCTCCTTAACCTACTCAAGTGATCTCTGCTTCAAAATTATTATTTCTTTTCCACCATCAAATCTTACTTTATTGCTGCAAGTGCCGTCATCTAGGTGTTAAAGGAAAGTAGTTAGATTGGATTTAAAGTATGCTAGTAACTCATAGCCCTGAACCTTCTGTAGAGCTACTTACAGTTTTAAAAGAAGATTCTTGTTAACTAGTACTATGTAGGTCCAGTTTTAGGCAATGGAGAGGTAAAAATAATATTGATAATATTAATAACATTTTTTGAGTATTTTCTATGTGCTCAGCAGTCTTCTAAGTCCTTTATATCCATTGGGTGTGTCTCACTTAATCCTTAACTCCGCCCAAAGGAAAGCACCCTTACCTCCTATGTTATAGTAGAGATGAGAGGACTGAAGCACAGAGAGGGTTCAGTCACTTCCCCGAGGTACCAGTAAGGGGAAGAGCCAGGATTCCAAAGCGAGGAGTCTGACCCCAGAGTCAAGCTCTGGGCAGAGGAGTTAAGCAGGCTGGAATGACAGTCATCCCCTTGAAAGTGGGCCAGGCCAGAGGTCACGTTCCCTAAGATACTTAGACTTGTCACTGTTCTTTCCTTACTAACAGTTTGAACTTAAGAGATTTCTTTAAACATTAGTTTTTTTTTAATTCTCACAATGACTTCCTATGGCAGAAATGACAGAAAGCATTTTACAATAAAGGGAAATGACAAAGGCACAACAGACTCTTTAGGAATCATTTATATTAAAATTTTTAGCTTCTAATAAATTAACTACTTTTGTAGTGAATATTTTAATATTTAAATGAAAATTTTTGTTAAGCTTCTGATTTTTATATCGTTTTCCTTCTGTGAGATGTTCGTTTTGTGTTATGTTGCTTTTCATTCATTATCAAACGTCTTTCCTTTATTTTGTACAGCTATATATGTATGGTGTTTCTAAGCACTGCATAAAAATTAACAGCAAAAATGCAGAGTCTTTTCAGTTTCACGCTCAGGATTATTTTGGTAAGGAAGGTTTATGGGCTGGACAGGGAATTCAGTTGGCCGATGGTGGATGGCTCATACCCTCCAATGATGGCAAGGCTGGAAAAGAAGAATTTTACAGGTACTATATGCAAAAAGAGATTTCGTGTAACTAGTTATATTCCACCATCCCTCTGTTCCCCACAAGTTTCTCTTTCTTCTCTTTCCAAATTTTTATGCACTGTATCATTTTAAACATGTTGTGGTTCAGGAGGCATTCTGGTAAAATCTAGTGAAAAGTGAATTATGGTTTGTCCTGGGATTGAATTAATGTTTTCTTAAATTGGACCATTTTTCTTAGGCATTTATAAAATAAAGCTGATAAGAAACATTGAATTTGAATCAGTCTTATGGTAGACTCCCCCTCAACTTAGTCATAATTGTTTTTTTCATTGTATATTTTAAGAATATAAATGCTGTAAGTTAAACTGAAATATTTAAATATCATTCACACCAAATAGCTAGAAATTTTCAGTGCCGTAAATCATCAACTATGTAACTTCTTCTGACTCTGATTCTCCTTAATTTCCCCGACTACTAAGACAAATGCCACACAATAGGTTCCTTAAACAATGGGAATTTATGGTTTCACAGTTTTGAGGCTCGGAGAAGTCCAAATTTGAGGTGTCAGCAAGGCAGTGCTTTCTTCCCAAAGTCTGTGGCATTCTGGTGCAGGCTGCCAGCAATCCTTAGCATTCCTTGGCTTGTATCTCTCTTTCCCATTATCACCTGGCATCGTCCCCTCCTTTCACTTCTGGGTTCCTTTGACTTCTGGCTTCTCTTTGGGGCCTTCTCTTTCTAAGGTCTCCAGTGATCCAGATTAAGACCCATCCTCATTCAGTTTGGATTACTCTTAACTAAAAATAACATTTTCAGGAGGTCCTGTTTAAAGTGGGTTCACACTTACAGAATGGTAGCTTAAGAACATGTCTAAACTGGGGTACATAAATCAGTCTATCACAAAGGTCTACACAAACGTAGTTTAAAATATTTGCTATCAGGGATGTATTACCTCATGCCAATGGCAAGAGATGGTAAACCTTTTTTTATAATGTCTTCATTTTTAAAAATATCTGTATATCTTTCCAAAATTTATAGGTTTGGGAAAGTGATAGACCTCTTTTTTCTTAGATTAGATGTCTTTTATATCTTGCAGATATTTCACATAACAAGTATTTGCTATTGATTCTAGTAGAAAAAATAAACAGTTGTATTATTTTCTTTCACTTAGGCAGATTCCTATTATAGAGGTCAAGAGTGAATACCCAAAACAACCAACAAGCAAATGAAAAAACCAACTCAGGGGAGCCAATGTAGCTCAGTGGTTGAGTGCCAACTTCCCACATATGAAGTCCTGGGTTCATTCCCCAGCCCCAGTACCCCCCACCCCCCACCCCAAAAAAAAAAGTAATTACCCCGTAACTGTGTGGGCATGTTTTGTAAGGTCTGGATGTTGAAACTACTAAGTTCTTACTAGTTCTTGGTTTATTCAACAATTTTTTCTTGAGCAATAACAAAATAATCCCTGCCCTAGTAAATCATACATTCAGGTGGGGGGGGGCAGAAAATAAATAAAATGTATAGCATATTTGAGTGTGTGATAAGTACTGTGAAGATAAAGCTGGAGAGGGATAGGAAGAGTTGGGTGAGGAGAGGTGCAGTTTTTTTAAATTAAGTAAGTCTTCAGTAGTAGGTGGCATTTGATCAATGACCTGAAGGAGGAGGAAGGAGTGAGCCTAGGACTTGGGGAGAGCATGTCACCCACTAGAGTGGGAGCGTGCTTGAAGTATTTGAGGAATAGCAAGGAAGAATATAGTGGGAGATGAAGTAGCAAGAGAGGGCCTTACAGACCTTTGTAAGGATCTTGGCTTTTACTCCAGTTGAGTTGGAAACCATTAGGGGTGTGGTATGATCTGACTTTATTTGTAAAAGCCTTACTGGCTACTTGTTGAGGTTAGTCTATAGGAAAGGCCAAGGGTATAAGCAGAAAGACCACTAAGGATGCTATTGCAGTATTAGGTGAGAACGGTTGCTTGGACCAAGGAGGTGGCAGTGGAGGTGGTGAAAAGCATTTGGATTCTGGGTATGTTTTGGAGGTGGCACCAGGAGGATTTGCTTGAGGATTAGGAGTGTAAAGAGGAGAGGAAGAAAGACTTCAAAGGTTTTAGCTTTAGCACTTGGAAGGATAGCATGAGAACTGACAAAACCAAAGATGGAAGGGAAGTCCGTTTTGGACATTTGAAGTTTGAGATATTATTAGACATAAAGGTGGGAATATTGAGTAAGCAGTTACATATGCAGGACTAGAGTTTGCAGGTAAAGCATAAGCCAAAGAAATTAATTTGAGTGTCGTCAGCATATAAATGGAATTTAAGGACATGAAAAGGCGACTAAGAAAGAGCAAACAAAAAGTTAGGAAAACTTTTTGTGTGTGCTGATGGAAATCATCCAGCAGAGAGAGGGTAAAGTTGATGCAGGAGAGGGGAGAGGCAATTCCTAGATGGATGTTTTTGAGAAGTCAGGAAGGGAGCTAGCGTGCAAGTGGAAGGGTTCATCCCTAATAACAGGAGAAAAGCCAGAGTGTAAGGATGCTGGGTGGGTAGGGAGATGTGAGGGTGGAAGCTTGTAGAAGTCCCCTTGATTACCACTCTTTTCTTAATGCTAAGAGTAAGAATGAAAAAGGAAGAAGAGAGAGATTTGAGAGGAGACGGCAAGATATCAAGGAGAGCACCAGGGCTAGGTAGGGAAGGGAGCTATTAGCAGTGATTTCTAGAAACAATCTTTATTTAAAAATCCAAAATATTTTAAACGAAGGATTTCATTTTCCAGTAACAAATATGTATGAGTTGAAATATTAATATTTGTATAGACTAACATATTAAGTTAAAGTTTATTAGCAGGCTATTTTGATAAGTGTTAAATCATTTTCTAAAATTATTTATAGATATATGTTGTCATAAAAACTTATTATTGAATAATCTTGTATATTACGGGTTTTTGTACAGGGACTGGTTACAGTTGAAGTCAATATAATCTTAAGTGCTTTTCATTATATTAATCTACCTTTATTTGTTCAGGGCTCTGTGTGACACCCCTGGTGTGGATCCAAAACTCATTTCTAGATCTTGGGTCTATAATCACTACAGATGGATCATATGGAAACTGGCAGCTATGGAATTTGCCTTTCCTATGGAATTTGCTAGTAGATGCCTCAACCCAGAAAGGGTGCTGCTTCAGCTGAAATACAGGTAAGCTTAAAGCTTTACATTATGTGATCATATACGTGCAGCCTGTGCTATCCATGTCACATGGCCACAAGCCAGATGGCAGTGACAGTGGCCATCCTGTGCAGCTATTTATATTTTATAGCTGTTCTCTCGTCACCTCCCAGGCCCCACTTCAGAGAAGACACACATTTCTACACCTTTTGACCACGCTTTCCTTAGGCTTTTGGCATATGAGAAGAATATGTATTACCAAATTGGTCCACTATTTGGGTGTTGCTGGTAAAGCATTTTCGCTGTTTTCTTGTTTTTCTATTTAATTCATATTTTAACAATATAGGACTTAATATATTGCTAGCTATTAAATTTTAGATTTCCTTCTTAGTATTTATTTGATAAAGATATTTAATCTTTTTTTTTGTTCGAGAAGTGGTGGGTTTACAGAAAAACCATGCATAAAATGCAGGATTCCCATATATCACCTTATTATTAGGGTATTTTCATTTTTCCCAATTATCTGGTGAATTTTTTTCACAATGAATTCTAGATTCACAGTTCCTAAATATGCATTTTTTTCTGTTTATTTTTAGATATGACATGGAAATTGATAGAAGCAGAAGATCAGCTATAAAAAAGATAATGGAAAGGGATGACACAGCTGCAAAAACACTTGTTCTCTGTATTTCTGAAATAATTTCATTGAGCACAAATATATCTGAAACTTCTAGCAGTAAAGCTGCTAGTGTGGATCCCAAAACAGTGGCCAATATTGAGCTTACAGATGGGTGGTATGCTCTTAAGGCACAGTTAGACCTTCCCCTTTTAGCACTGTTAAAGAATGGTAGGCTGGCCGTGGGCCAGAAGATAATCATGCATGGAGCAGAATTGGTGGGCTCTCCTGAAGCCTGTTCACCTCTTGAAGCCCCAGAATCTCTTATGTTAAAGGTAAATTACAGCATTGTACACTTTTAGAAAAATCAGTCACTGATTCAGTTAAATTCTAGAGTGCTTTTACATCTAAAGTGTTAAGTGCACTTATGCAGTTAAGGCTGCTGCATTTCTTGAAACCATACTGGTAATCTTAGTAAAAGAGACAAATTCCTTAGGTAATTAAGTTTTTTTGTACTGTTTTGAAAGAGTTAAAGATATTTCTTAAACTAAAATGCAGTTGATCAGATTATTCAGTAGGATCACTATTCCAATGTGATGAAAGAATTAGATCCCATGACTTTGTGAATATGTAGTAATAAAATACTGCTTTCATTTCTGTAAATTTTAACCTACATAACAGGACGTTGTCTTGTTGAATAGTCTGCAATATTGCTACCAGTAATTACTAATAATGTTGCACCTTCAGATTTACTTACGCAGTGTCTTTGTAGAGAATTTACTTCTCTTGCATTCTGAATCAGTCTAATTCAGGAAAGCATTTTATAAATCAAACATTTTTTATGTAAAAAGAGATTTTGCCATTAAATCTACATTTGGTTGATTTTTACTTAAAGGATTCAGTCAAGCTGAAATAGGCTTTTCTTTTATGTTGCTTAGAATATCCAAGTTCTAATGGCTTTCATATTCTGTTTTAGTTTAAACACGTACATATTTTCAGAATTCAAATATTGTAAGTCTTAAGATAAAAAGGAAAAAATAGTCACTGGTGCACCCTCCCCACCTCCCATTTATTCTCCCTTCAGCCAGCCCCTTCTAGTCCTATTGGCTGTTTCTTGTGTTTTTACTGCTCTCTTTTTGTCTTCAGTTTGCATAATGTGCAAACTATTAACTTGCTACTGTGGAAGATAGGGATTTAGCTGTCTTTTCTCTCCTCCCATCTTTCCAGTAATGGTAAATGATAATTGGTAAAGTTTATTAATGTTTACATTATAATGCTATGAAAAATATTATTTGCAATGGAGCACCAAAAATGCCTTTACATTTCCTTTATTATTGCTTTGTCTGGAGTCATTAACTATCCTGCTTTTTTATTTTCTTAATTTTCTGAATCCTTATCACTAACTCATTTCCACACAGGAGCTGAAAAAGTCCTCTCAATATGCTGTAAGACCTCTGTCAGTTTCATTTCTTTTTCTTGGAGACATCCTGGATCACACCATACTCCTACTCTATTCTGGAGTGATTTGCTGTGTGTAATGTACAGCTATCATCCTGAAAAATCCTTTCACCTCTTTCCTAAGTTAGAAGCCCTATTACCTATAGTCCATGTCTTCTTCCTAGACTTACTCCCTAATTTTGAAGGGACACAACTCCCAGCAGTTTCTTGAGAAAGGGAGCATGCAGCTTTTTGAAACCTTACTGTAAGATTTGCTGAATTCTAAGTTGAAAATCATTCCCTCCTTAACTTCCAGTATAGTTCCTACTAAATTTAGTGCAGTTCTTGTTCATTGTCCTGGGTCTCAGTGACAATCAATCTAGAAACTCATGTCCTTCATTGAGTTCTGGGAAATGTTCTTGAAGTGATTCTTTGATAATTTCTTGCCTTCCATTTTTTTTCTCTTTTTCTGGAACTCCTGATAATTGAACAATAGATTTCCTCAATTGCTTCTCTAATTTTCTCACCTTTTCTCTTATTTTCAATTTGTTTTTGTTTTTTCCCACCCTATTTTCTGGAATATTTCTTAGCTTTATCTTAGACTTTTTAACATATATTTTTAGACTACTAGAATAATTTTTAATTTTCAAGAGTCTTTATTATTCTTTAATTGTTTCTTTTAATTTACCCAGTTCTTGTTTCATAGATACAATATCTGCTCCCTTTCTGAGGAGGTGATTGTTTTATTTTAGTCTTCTTCTGCTCCCTGTGCCTTTCCCCCCACCCCACCCCCATGAGTACTTCTGTTAGTTTTGGTTTCTTACCTTGGAGTCTTTTCTTCAACTGCTGATCCTTGGCTGTTCTTCCCTCTTCAAATGTGGGACACTCTTAAGCTGACTAGAAGCTCTGTGAGGTAGGGCTTGTCAACTGACATGATGGTAAGGCAGGTATTTGACTTGTTCAAGAGGAAAACTTCAAATACCATTGGCTGTTCTAGGAGCTAAGAAGAATAAGGAAAATAATAGGGAGACTCATTTTAAGCATGAAGATTTTCATTTATTTTTTATTAGAATAGTTGTAGATATACAGATGCATCATGTAGGAAGTACAAAGTTCCCATCCACCCTCTAACACACAGTTTTCCCTGTTAACATTTTGCATTAGTGTGGTACCTTTGCTACAATTCATGAAACAATATTATTATAATTAAGCTATTAACTTTAGCCTGCTGTTTTATATTATGTTTTACAGTTCTGTGAGTGGGGATATGTGGATGTGTGTGTGGTAACTTATCAAAAATTTGCCTTTTTTCCCCTTTATGAATGTATAATTCTGTGGTGTTAATTACATACCCAAAGTTGTGTCTCTATCCCCATTGTCCATTCGCCAAAATTTTTCCATCACCCCAAACAGAAGCTCCATACCATTTAAGCATTAACTCCCCATTTTCCTACCCCTCTTGGCCTCTGGTAACCTGTATTCTAGTTTCTGACTACATGAATACACTTTTTTTGTTTATTTCATATAAGTGAACCTGTATAGTATCTGTCCCTTTGTGTCTGGCGTATTTCATTCAACATGCTGTCTTCAAGGTTCATCTATGTTATAGCATGCTTCAGAACTTCATTCCTCTTTACAACCAAATAATATTCAATTGTATTATATACCACATTTTGTTTATCCATTCATCTGTTGATGGACACTTGGGTTACTTCCACCTTTGGCAATTGTGAGTAACACCCCTATGAACATCAGTGTGCAAGTGTCTGTTCAATTCCTGCTTTCAGGTCTTTTGGGTATATACCCAGAAGTGGAATTCTGGGCCATATTGTAATTCTGTACTTAACTTTCTGAGGAATTGCCCTATTGTTTTCCATGGCAGCTACAGCGTTTTACATTCCTGCCAACTATGTATGAGTGATCCTATATTTCCACATCTTCTCCAGCACTTGTTGTTTAACTTTTTTTCTTTTTTTTTTTTTAATATTAGCCATTCTAGTAGATATAAAATGGTATCTCATTGTGGGTTTCGTTTTTTTTTTTTTTAATTTCTCTCCGCCCGCCGTCCCACCCCCGCAGTTGTCTGTTCTCTGGGTCTATTTGCTGCCTGTTTTTCTTTGTCCACTTCTGTTGTTATCACCGGCATGGGAATCTTTGTTTCGTCATCTTGTTGTGTCAGCGCTCCGTGTGTGCAGCGCCATTCCTGGGCAGCCTGCACTTCCTTTCGCGCTGGGTGGCTCTCTTTATGGGGCGCACTTCTTGCATGTGGGGCTCCCCTACGCGGGGGACACCCCTGCATGGCACGGCACTCCTTGGACACATCAGCACTGCACATGGGCCAGTTCCACATGGGTTAAGGAGGCCCTGGGTTTGAACCCTGGACCTCCCATGTGGTAGGCAGACGCACTATCCATTGGGCCAAGTCTGCTTCCCTGTGTTTCTTTTAATGTGCTGTTAGATTCCCTTTGCTAGTATTTTGTTGGGAGTTTTTGCATCAATATTTGTGGATTTTCCAAATGTTAATGATCTCTAGTTTCATTCCACTGTGACCAGAGAAGATGCTCTGTACAATTTCAGTCTTTCTAAATTTACCAAGACTGGTTTTGTGACCTAGGGTGTGGTCTGTCAGGGAGAATGATCTTTGTGTACTTGAGAAGAATGTTTGTCCCGGAATGGGGGTGCAATGTTTTGCATATGTCTGTTAGGTCTAATTCATTATATTGTTCAAGTTTTCTGTTTCCTTATTGCTCTTCTATCTAGATGTTCTATCCATTGATGAAAATGGTCTATCAAAGTCTCCAGCTATTAACGTAAAGATGTCTATTTCTCCCTTCACTTCTGTCAGTGTTTGCCTCATGTATTTTGGGGCATTGCAGTTAGGTGCATAAATGTTTATCATTATGAATTCCTCTTGGTGTATTGATCCTTTTATTAATATACAGTGTCCTTGTCTCTTGAAACAGTTTTTATCTAATGTCTGTTTTGCCAATTATTAGTGCTACCCCCAGCTCTCTTTTGATGTCTATTTGCATGGAATATTTTTTTCTTTTCTTTCACTTTCAGCCTGTTTGTGTCTTTGGGTCTGAGTCTCTTGTAAACAACATATAGTTGGGTCATGTTTTTTAAATACATTCCGCCAATCTGCTTTTGATTAGAGAGTTTAATCCACTTACATTCAATGTGACTACTGATAAGGCGGGACTTACTTCAGCCATTTTGTCCTTTGTTTTTTATACATCTTATATCTTTTTTAGCTCTTTCCTCATTCTTCTTTTTGTGTATAGTTGATCTTTTGTACGTAATCAATCTGTTTCTCATGTCTGTTTCCGCATATATTTTAAATAATTTCTTTGTGAGTACACTAGGTTTTGTATTAAACAACCCAAGACTGTAACTTAGTAGTTTGAAAAAGATACCAGCTGAACTTCAATAACATACACAGTCCCTGCTCCCACATCCATCTATTTCCCATCTTTGTTTTGAATTAAATACTGAGGATACTGTATTATTGAGTTTTGCGTTTACCTATATAATTACCTTTACTGGAGATCTTCATTTCTTTGCACTGCTCCAAGCTACTTTTCTATCTTTTCCATTCAACCTGAGAAACTCCCTTTAGTATTCTTGTAAGGCAGGTCTTTTGATGATGAACTCTCTCCGTTTTTGTTTATCCATGTATGTCTTAAACTCTTCTTCATTCTTGAAGGACAGTTTTGCTAGATAAAGAATTTTCAGTTGACAGTTTTTCTCTTTCAATACCTTAAATATGTCAAACCACTGCCTTCTCGCCACTATGGTTTCTAATGAGAAATTGGCACTTAGTCTTATTGAGGATCCTCTATATGTGACAAATCATTTTTCTCTTGGTGCTTTCAGAATGTTCTCTTTATCTTTGGTATTTGACATTTTGATTAGTGTATGCCTTGGAGTAGTCTATTAGGATTTGTTCTGTTGGAATACATTGTACTTCTTAGACATGTATATTTATGTCTTTCATAAGAGTTGGGAAATTTTCAGCCATTATTTCCTCAAATATTCTTTCCACACCTTTTCCCTGCTCTTCTCCTTTTGGGACTCCTACATAGTGCATATTTTGGTTTGCATCATGCTGTTATACAGGTCCCTTAAGCTCTACTGTCTTGTCTTTTTTTTTCTCTCTCTCTGTTCTTCTGACAAATTTCAGTTGTCCTGTCTTCTAGTTTCTTTCTTCTTCCTGTTCTAATCTGCTGTTGTATGCCTCTAGTGCATTTCTAGTCTCCCTTATTGTGTATATTGTCCCCATAGACTCTATTAAACTTTCTAATTCTTTTTGTTCACTCATTGTCTTAATATTCTTTAGCTCTGTGTCCATCTTTAGTTTCTTTCTATATGTTTTCCTTCAGCTTCTTGAATTGATTTAGGAGATTTGTTTGAACTTCTTTGATTAGTTTGTTCCAGTGTCTGTGTTTCCTCTGAAATTTTAATTTATTCCCTTGAATGAGCCCTATATTCTTGTTCTTTGTATGCCTTGTGATTTTTCGTTGATGTTTGGGATTTTGGTTATTTTGGTGTACTAACTCTAAAAGTCAGTTTCTCCATCTTGCCCAGGTTTTTATTGTGGATTGGCTGTGTTAAGGCTCCTCTTCAACTCTTGGTTCATCTTCTACTGAACCTTTAGAGTAGCCCATATCTAGCAGTTTAGATTTTCTTATGGCCTCTGCATCTGTCTCTTGCTCTGAGCATGCACTGCAACTTTTCAGATTACCCTATTAATGGGTGACTGTTTAACCTCCAGGAGATTTCCTTTCATCTGTTCATTTTCTGGGATTCCTGAGCTGTTCTGTTTGTTTTTCTGCAATATTTCCCCTCCAGTAGCTATGATATGCTCAACTATTATCCCACACTCAGAGCTGCCTTTTCACTACAACTTTCAGTCCTCTGCTCTTCCCTACAGCCATTCAGTTTTCCCTTTTTTCCCATGTGGATTTCTGCCTCCAGTAGCCTTAGTGTTAGGGTATCCCACCCCCGGGATCCAGATACCATCAGCGTTCAGATACACCAGTTTTTCTGGTTCGGTGCACCAGCAGTGATAGGCTGGATTGGGTGTGTGCCACTTGCCAGTGCTTCTGCCCTTGGTTGCTCTTGCTTCCTGTTTCCTGGAGGCTGCTTTGAATGTGCATACCCGTTGACTGCTAAGGCCCCTTCCTAGGTCTGTGTGGCTTTGGGTCCTTGTACCTGGATGTGTGAAGGGCTCTAAGTGGCTGTACTGAGTGACTCTGTGGTCTGTGACCACGGCAGAAGGCCCCCACCCAGAATGTTGCCACTGTGTGACAAATTGTGTGGAGACCAGTATTGGGAGGGGTCGGACTGACAGGTCTGAGTGGCAGATCTCCTATCTTTTTGGTAATTTTTTTTTCATGATTTGGTATTTGTGGAATTTTTCCAGGCTTTTTCATCCTCCAGATTTCCAGATATGTGGAATGTACCCTTTTGTTTAGTTGTCTATATAGGGAAACTTTGCTCAGGATGTCTCATGCTGCCATCTTGATGATATCCCCAACTTTAATCTCATTTTGTTTTGTGTGTGTGTGTGTGTGTTTTTATTTATTTATTTCTCTCCCCTTCCCCCCACCCCGGTTGTCTGTTCTCTGTGTCTGTTTGCTGCTGCTTTTTCTTTGTCTGCTTCAGTTGTCGTCAGCCACGGGAATCTGTGTTTCTTTTTGTTGCGTCATCTTGTTGTGTCAGCTCTCCATGTGTGCGGCACCATTCCTAGGCAACCTGCACTTTCTTTCACGCTGGGCGGCTCTCCTTACGGGGTGCACTCCTTGCGCGTGGGGCTCCCCTACACGGGGGACACCCCTGCGTGGCAGGGCACTCCTTGCATGCATCAGCACTGCACATGGGCCAGCTCCACACGGGTCAAGGAGGCCCAGGGTTTGAACCGCAGACCTCCCATGTGGTAGACGGACGCCCTAACCACTGGGCCAAGTCTGCTGCCCTCATTTTGTTTTTAATACAGCATCTCACTCCCAGCTTTAGCTGCCTGGTATCCCAGAATCCAGGAGATATGTGGCACTCCAGAAAATAAAGTCTCCTGGGTTCTTTTTAGAGTAAGGGATAGCCAACCACCTGCCTACGTGGAATAGAAGAGGAGATCTGGAGTCTAGCGATCTTCACACAAAATTTTAACCATTCTCCTATTCTCAGCTGCACTTCATGTTCCTGCCTTAAAAGATACTGTTGACTGCAATTCCTGAGTGTTTTCCTTGAATTATTTTGCTCTGTGTTGGCTTCCTACAAGTTTGCTGGCCAAGTATTCTTGGAGACATTGTGTAATAGTTTTATCATCTATAAAATGGGGGTGATAAGGCATAGGGTTGTTGTGAAGATTAAATGTTAATATATGGAGGAACGGATGTGGCTCAAGTGGTTGAGTGCCTGTTTCTCACTTGGGAGGTCCCAGGTTTGATTCCAAGTGCCTCTTAGAAACAAAAGAACAGACAACAAGGAAACAAAGCCAAACCAGGGCAGTCAGTGTGGCTCAGTGATTGAGCACCAGCTTCCCACACATGAGGTAAATTAAATGTATGTAAAGTATTTAGCACTGTGCCAGGTACAAAGTAAGCACGCTATGAATGTTTGCTATTTTTATTAAGTGTCATTCTCCAAATTACTTTGTCAGTTGTTTACCATTTGTCTAGTAAATCTTTAACTTCCAAAATTTGAATATCTATTGTCCTCTCTCCAGAGAAAATCTGTCCTTAGAGGTTTTTTTGAAAAAGCCTAGATAAATAAAATGTATTTTAATCTGTCATATTTAAATTGAAGTCTCTCATCCATTTTCTAAAAGAATTAAGTAACATTAAAGCTTTATGGCAGTATAAAAATTATTTTTTGAGAAATATTATATTTTGAAAATATTTTCACTTTTTTTTTTAAGGTTTTTTTTCTCTCTCTGTCCATTCACTGTGTGTTCTTCTGTGTCCTCTTGGATTCTTGTCAGCGGCACCAGGAATCTGCATCTCTTTTTTGTTGTATCATCTTGCTGCATTAGCTCTCCGTGTGTGTGGTGCCACTCCTGGGCAGGCTGTGCTTTTTTTGTGGGGGGTGGCTCTCCTTGAGGGGCACACTACTTGTGCGTGGGGCTCCCCTATACGGGGGACACCCTGCATGGCACGGCACTCCTTGTGCGCATCAGCACTGCACATGGGCCAGCTCCCACACAGGTCAGGAGACCCTGGGTTTGAACCCTGGACCTCCCATGTGGTATTCAGACGCTCTATCAGTTGAGCCAGATCCACTTCCTGAAAAATATTTTCACTTTTGTACAAGTTTCCTACTTATCACTCTTATACTTATTTTTATGAGACTTTTAAAAGTGAATATTTTGAATGTAGCCCTAGAAGAATGAAAAATGTTATGAAATCTGTAATTGAATTGAATATATATTTAGCTTCTAAATTGATTTATTTACCAACTTATCTAGATTTCTGCTAACAGTACTCGGCCTGCTTGTTGGTATGCCAAACTTGGATTCTTTCCTGATCCTAGACCTTTTCCTCTACGCTTGTCATCACTTTTCAGTGATGGGGGAAATGTTGCTTGTGTTGATGTAGTTATTCAAAGAGCCTACCCGACACAGGTATGATGTATTCCTGAAACTTACTGTGGACTTCTTTCTTTTGAGAAAAGTAATTTGAGTGTTTCTTCCCTATCATATATTTTTGTTTAAAAATCATCATTACAGTGGATGGAGAAGACATCATGTGGATTATACATATTTCGCAATGAAAGAGCAGAAGAAAAGGAAGCAGCAAAATATGCAGAGGCCCAACAAAAGAAACTAGAAGCCCTATTCACTAAAATTCAAGTGGAATTTGAAGAGCAGGAGGGTAAAATGACTTGAATATTATAACTTTTTACAAGAGAACAAAGTTTTCAAGGCTTCTAATTTAATATTTGTGATTGGGTAAATTGTTATTTTGAGTAATCAGTTTATTTTCTAATTCTGAATATGAATTTTTTCTGACATTTAAAAAATCACATTAGATATAGACAAGCATTGAACTGGCTCAAAATACACTTTTATTCAACACACTAAGCTTTTCAGTATTTGTGATTGCCTTATGTAAGAAGACATTACACATCCATAGCACTTTTCAGATGTCTTAAGAAAACTTCTTCTTAAGCTTCAGTACTAATGTATTTGTACTATCCTTGTCCTTTTCAGTATTATTAAAAAATAGTAACGAGAGAGAACCATCAAATAGTTTTCCCCTAAGCCATTATGTCACTCTCTTCCCTCATGTCCTCATCTAGATTATATAACCTTTGCATTTTTTGTTGTTGTTAATAGTGGTGGTTTTCATTTGTTATTATACCTGGAGCTAGAACTTGTTTTCCCTGTGGCGTCAATTTTAATAGAAATCATAGTGTTTTTATGATGAAAGAACATGAAATTTACTTTTTCTAATCCACCTTTTTTTATTGCCTGATTTTATTTTTTCCTATATTTCCTCCTAATTTTCATACTGATACAAGTTTACAGAAAAATTGAACTCTGGCTATTTGCTTCAAATTATCATTAACTCCTGCTGTTTTCATACCTTTAACTCTAGTAAGCTTTTTTTTTTTTTTTTTAAGATTTATTTATTTATTTATTTATTTCTCTCCCCTTCCTGCCCCCCACCCTCCCACCCCAGTTGTCAGTTCTCTGTGTCTATTTGCTGTGTTGTCTTTGTCCACTTCTGTTGTTGTCAGCGGCATGGGAATCTGTGTTTCTTTTGTTGTGTCAGCTCTCTGTGTGTGTGGCGCGATTCCTGGGCAGGCTGCACTTTCTTTTGCACTGGGCGGCTCTTCTTACGGGGCGCACTCCTTGCGCATGGGGATCCCCTACTAGGGGACACCCCTGTGTGGCAGCACTCCTTGCACGCATCAGCGCTGCGCATGGGCCAGCTGCACACGGGTCAAGGAGGCCCGGGGTTTGAACCGTGGTCCTCCCATGTGGTAGACGGACTCCCTATCCACTGGGCCAAGTCCGCCGCCCAGTAAACTCTTCTTAACTGTGAACACTAGTTCAAAGTTTTCCTAGAAAACCTTTAACATTAAATGAGCTTTTATTTTTTAATCTTTTGGATATTTTTTGCTTGTTCTCTAGTTCTCCATGTTTTTAATTTTGTGGTTTTTACCTAATTGGTGATTTTTTTTTCTTTAGAAAATGCAACAAAACAATGTGCACCATCACACGTACTAACAAGACAGCAAGTCCGAGCTTTGCAGGATGGTGCAGAGCTTTATGAAGCCGTTAAGAACGCACCAGACCCAGGTTACCTTGAGGTGAGTGTATAAGAGAGCATATTATGGACCTCCATCTCTTAGCTGTGTTAACTCTTCTGGCCCTTATGGGAACTGTATGTATGTCGAAATAATGTGTTTCTTAACCAGTGACACATAACGTTTTATTCTGAGGTCCTCAGTGATTTGTCAAACAAATGTGGTACATTTTCAATTCTAAACCAAGTGGAGGATGGGAGGATTAAATATTATTTATGTATTAAATAGTTTAAAGTCTAAATTTTATATTCTTAAGCTGAAACAAGTATCCTCAAAGCATGTCTTAGTTTCCATGGTCTTGGCTCTGTCTCAGGTGCTAACTAGGATTATTACGTTATCCTCTACCTTAAGAGTGCTTAGATGAAAAAGATTCAGAAAGACTAAATTGTGTTAGAAAATAGCACAGGCTTTAGAATCACAGCTGTATTATCTGTTAACTTAGCAAATTGTACAAATAAAATAATTATAAAATGGGCGTAAAATATGTTATTTTGTATCAAATGAGATAATGTATATTAAAGTATAATGTCACCTATACAGTTCCATATAAATGTTACATTTTTAAGAACATTTCATATATTAGGATAAGCTACCACCTAAACTAAATTTTTAGACACCTCGGTATCTAAAATAAAATAATTAATGCAAATTCTAGAATTAGTTTGCTAGATTGGGAGGTAAGTGTGAGTATTTTAGGAAAACTATTGGTTCATTATTGGTTAACCTTATTCACTTGATGACTTACTCTTATCATTTTACTCTTAAGTTTCTCATACAGTAGGACTACAAAATAAACAACAGTCCATTAGGAGTGTGAGCAGTGCTGTTCTGAATAGAATCCTCTCCTGTACCCAAATGTTACAGCTCGGGTTCTGTCTGTGAGACGTAAATCCCAGTGTTAAACTTTTCGCATATATTTCTGCAAGTCTGTGAGATAAGGCATTATTGTACTTTCCTGGAAAATTGTTTGCCTCTATCTCTTACCTGATTGCATTTGTTGAAGCTTATTCTTTCTAAAGATCATAATGAAGGTAGTTTTTCTTTTATCCACAAAATTTAACAAAATGTTTATTAGTCTGGTTTCCTTTTATAGAATTACCAATATTATAATACGAGGAGGAAATGAGGCAGAATGAGAGCTGGAGGGCTAAGTTCTAGACCTGGGCCTTCCACTCCAGCTGGACAAGTGTTTACATTGCCTCAGAGAAATTTTTCTAACAATTTAAGGCACATAAGAATATTTATTATGTGGTAAACTACATTAATCTCAATTTTTTTATTGTCACACCCTTGAAGTGAACTCAATTCTGTTATATTTTATCCCTGTTTAAAGTGATCTAGATGTGACTTTTGTTTTGTTTGCTTTTTATCCTGATTTTGACTTCCTTAATATTTTCAATGTTTGCAGGGTTATTTTAGTGAAGAGCAGTTAAGAGCCTTGAATAATCACAGACAAATATTGAATGATAAGAAGCAAGCACAGATGCATTTGGAATTTAGGAAGGCCATAGAATCGGCTGAACAAAGGGTACAAGGTTTATCAAGGGATGTGACAACTGTATGGAAGTTGCGTATTATAAGCTATGAGACAGAAGAAAAAAATTCAGGTCAGTATGTAAATGTTTTTACTGATTTTAAATTTAAAAAGTATTAACTTTCTTATTAGTAAAGTGATTTATAAATTCTACGTAAATTTTAAAAGTTGGTATGTATCAGAGGAGCTAATGGGCTACTAGTACCTACGAAGTGACAACATCATCCTTATATCTTTGTTGTTATAATCACTAATTATTGTTTTTTAAAATACTATTTTCTTTTTTTTTCCTTTTTTAAATATTTATTTTATTTATTTCTCCTCCCCTCACCCCCATTGGCTGCTCTCTGTGTCCATTCACTGTGTGTTCTTCAGTATCTGCTTGAATTCTCATTAGGTAGCTCCGGGGACCAATCCTGGGAGCTTCCAGAGTGGGAGAGAGGCAATTACTCTCTTGTACCACCTTACCTCCCTGTTCTGCTATGCCTTCTTATTTTTCTCTCCTGTGTCTCTTGTTGCGTCATCTTGTGACGCCAGCATTTCACGTCAGCTGGCACTCCTGCCCAGGGCGGCATTCCCACGCAGGGCAGCACTCCTGCATGGGGTGACATTCCTGCATGGGCTAGCTCGCCACATGGGCCAGCTTGCCCTCACCAGGAGGCCCTGGGCATCGAACCCTGGACCTCCTGTACGGTAGATTGGAGCCCAATTGGTTGAGCCACATCCATTTCCCACTAATTATTTTTGAAACAAGAATTTCAAAGAAGGATATTAGCTCAGTCGAAGAGCTCCTGCCTCAAATATACAAAATCCCTGGTTTGAAACAAGAACTTTAGTGATGGTCAGTTCTTCATTGTGTCTTTTTCATCTTTTTGGAACAGTTATATTAAGTATCTGGCGTCCATCATCAGATTTATATTCCCTGTTAAGAGAGGGAAAGAGATACAGAATCTATCATCTTGCAACATCAAAATCTAAAAGTAAATCTGAAAGAGTTAACATACAGTTAACAGCAACGAAGAAAACTCAGTATCAACAATTACCGGTACAAACTTTCCATTACAATTTTTTTATTTTGATAAGTACGTATTAGTTTATATAATACACGTATACTAAATGTTATATTTTTTTTTCTCCAGACTTCAGATGAAATCCTATTCCAGGTTTACCAACCAAGGGAGCCCCTTCACTTCACCAAGTTATTAGACCCAGACTTCCAGCCAGCTTGTTCTGAGGTGGACCTAATAGGATTCGTAGTTTCTGTTGTGAAAAAAATAGGTAATGCACAATATATTTAATTATAGTTTTGAAAAACATTATCTTTTAAAACCTGCCTTCCTTTCAATTAGTTGGAGCTACCAGTTGGCAAATTTGGTAATTAGAGATTTGAAAGTAGGCCTGTTTTAACCTTTGATTCTTAATGAAAGCAATTTCACATTATTTCGATGTAACAAAACTTCCTTCCCATTCTGTGCTACTTAATTTAAAGACATTCTAGGCAGAATGTTCTTAGCATATTAGTGATTACTAGACAGTCATGATCCGCCTCTTAGCTGAGTATTCAGACCTTCCCTTCTCCCTGCAACATCTTAGCCAAATGCATTTATATTTTATTTCTTTTTTTTTTTAAAGATTTATTTGTTTATTTTTCTCCCCTTCCTCCCCACCCCACCCCTCCCGCCCCGGTTGTCTGTTCTCCGTGTCTATATGCTGCGTCTGTCTTCTTTGTCCGCTTCTGTTGTTGTCGTTGGCATAGGAATCTCTGTTTCTTTTTGGTTGTTGTTGCGTCATCTTGTTGTGTCAGCTATCCTTGTGGGCGGCGCCATTCTTAGGCAGGCTGCACTTTCTTTCGCGCTGGGCGGCTCTCCTTACGGGGTGCACTCCTTCCTCCTTCCCTACGCGGGGGACACCCCTGCATGGCAGGGCACTCCTTGCACGCATCAGCACTGCGCATGGGCCAGCTCCACACGGGTCAAGGAGGCCCGGGGTTTGAACTGTGGACATCCTATGTGGTAGACGGACGTCCTAACCACTGGGCCAAGTCCACTTCCCTATGTTTTATTTCTTAATATGGCTTTGTACATTCCCTATTTCCATATCTTATTGCATACATTTTTTTGGAAATCCATGCTCTTTTCCCTATCTTAAATATGCACAGATGCAAGGCTCCACTTAGACCCCTACTTCAGCAGAAAACCTTTCATTTATGGATTATTATTGTGTGCCAGGCACTCAGTCTCATCTGCCAGCACTCTTTCCTCCACTCCATTTCAGCCATATTGGCACCTTCCTTATTCTTGAGACCACCAAGCTCACTTTCATCTCCAAGCCATTGCCCTCCCTTCTTCCTCTCCCAGAAACCTGCAAGGCTGGCTCCCTGGACTCCTTCAAGTCTCTGGAAATGGAACTTCACGAGACCCTTCCCTGACGGCCCTTTGTAAGAATAGCAGCCCCTACCACCACTCCCAACCCAGTACACTTTCTCCTCTGTACCCTGCTTTATTTTTCTCCATAACACTTATCAATACCTAACATTAAATATTTATCTCTTTTGTCTCTATCCTCCAAAATTTTAAGCTCTGTAAGGGCAGGGACTTTGTTATTGCTGTATCCCCCACTCTGAGAACAGTGCCTGAACAGAATAGGGTTCCAAATATTTGGTAAATAAATGGATTCCTTTTTTACCAGCTGCCCTATTATGGTTTCTCCCTTCCTCACTTCTTTGGCTAAGGTTTGCTGTCAATTCTTTTTTTCAAGAAGGCTTTGTACATGCCACATTCCATGGGTTCCTCGTATGTTTGAAATGTGTGCCTGTTGCCTTAATATGGAAACTATCTAGGCTATGTATAATGTTACTGGGTCACTCTTTTTTCTCTTCCCTCAGAACATTGTAGACATTGCTCTTTTGGCATTGAACAATCGAGGACTGGCCTGATTTTCTCCCATTTAGATTATCTTTTTCTATCTGGATGCCTAAAAAATTTATTTTTTATCTTTAAAGTCCAGTTGCTTGACCAGGCTTGTGTCTTAGTATGAGCATTGTTTATACAGTTCTTATGCAACTCGGTTCTGCATCATTTTCCCTATTTCAGTCAGTAACCCTGGAACTGAATTCTTCTAATCAATCTTGGTCACTTGTTTTTCTCTTGCAACCATTTTTCCATTATTCCTGATCAGAAGAGGAAAAAAGATAAGGATACCCATTCTGTGTTTTTCTCATGTGGATTTAGGGATAGTAGAATTCTCAACATTTTCTCATTTCACCAGCTTGGCTTGGAGAAGTTGAGCCTTCCTTTGTTTTTGCGCCTGATTCACAATCTCCTATTTCTTTACTAACCAATTTTTAAATTTTTTAGCAGGATATTCCTAATATCGTGGAAGTCCTATTATCTTTGTAAGAACCAAATCTAATCATGGAACTTCCTGGTTTAATTCTTCTTGGCTCTCTGTCCCTTAGAAAATGAAACCCAACCTCTATAGCATTACAGCTAAAAAACTCTTTACCTTCTTGTCTTATACCACCACCCCAGCTCAGCTGCCTCAACTAACCTGTACACTTCCATGTTCCTGAACACACTGTGCTTCCTTCTTTAGCTGTGCTCCTGACTTTGCTTGAATGCCCGTTTGTCCTGCCCCTCTCCATGAGTTCTTCCCACTCCTCATTCAGCTTGCTTGTTATTTCAAACCTAGCCACCTAGGTGCTCACAGTCTGGGCTAGGTCCTCCTTCCCCCAGCTCTGCAGCGTCGTGTGTGTTTGGCGTTGCAGCATTCATCACGTGGTCATGGTCCTTTCTCTACATTTCTGAATCTCCTCCCCCAACCCTTAATAATACCGTGATTGCTTCAAGGACCAGGGGTGTTCTCTGTTGGTTTCTTTCTTATCCCACTTCTGATATGAGGGAGGAAAGGGTAATAATTGAAAACCTCAGATATGGAGCATCTCTTAATAGTCCTCAAAATAACACTGTTCAGTTGATAATATTCCTATTTCACAGATTAGCAAGCTGGAGCTCAGGGAGGTTAGATTACTTGACCAAGGTCACACTTACATAAAGGGATTTGAAGCCATACACTCAGGTTCTAAAGCTCTTGTGTTCTTTTGTACACTTCATGCTGACATGTTCAACTTTTGAGACTTGGGCTTAAAATGGGAACTTTTATATTTTCATTCTAATGTCTTGTTACTGTATTCCAGAAACATGGTAACAGAGAATGAATGAATTAAATTAAATGTTTTCTTAGGTTGGGTTCCCTGGAAAACAGCCTCAGACAGATTTTCATGCTGAGATCTCTTGGAAAGTACTCTGGAGAACAGGCCCATGCGGGAATGAAAGAAGCAGCACTGGACAGAGAGAAAGGTCCAACTGCAGTGCATTTGCAGCAAAGTTCTGCCAGTCCACAGGGACTCTGCAGCTGGGATAGCCCTTTAGAGCCCACTTAGGCAAGTGCCCAGGCCTTTGCACCCACGATGACTAGTCGATGGATGCTTGCTTTCTCCAGGGAGGGGGGCATAACCTTAGGGGAGACAGCCCCCTTCTGCTGAGGAAGCCAGGACACCTACATCTGCATCTTCTGTCCACTATAGATAGAATATGTAGAAGTGGTTTCATAAACTGCCAGTGCTTTGTCATTTGAATTTTTTTTTAAGGTTTATTTTATTTTATTATTTTTATTTCTCTGCCTCCCAACCGCCCCCCCCCCCCGTTGTTTGCTGTCTGTGTCCATTCGCTGTGTGTTCTTCTGTGTCCACTTGTATTCTTGTCAGCGGCACCCAGAATCTGTGTCTCTTCTTGTTGCGTCATCTTGCTGCATCAGCTCTCCATGTGTGTGGCTCTCCTTTCAGGGCGCACTCCTTGCACATGGGGCTCCCCTATTTGGGGGACACCCCTGTATGACAGGGCACTCCTTGCGTGCATCAGCACTGCGCGTGGGCCAGCTCATCACATGGGTCAGGAGGCCCGGGGTTTGACCCTGGACCTCCCTTGTGGTAGGCAGATGCCCTATCCATTGGGCCAAATCCACTTCCCAGCTTTGTCATTTTGGTGAAACTTTCTTAAATGAGTTAAAAAGGTACAAATACATCTATATAAATTCAGATTTGGCGCAGATTAGGCCCAGCTACAAAATAATTTTCTTCATATCCTTTTATTTTCTTGAGTATTTATTTAGTGCCAAGTTTCCAAAAGATATGTAAAATTCTTCCAATTATTACCATTTGTAAAAAATGTACAGTAATTAGAGAAATAAATAAGGCTTTGGTTTCTTTTTGAGCATATAATTTGTTCTAGATAGGAAACCTCTACTTAATGAAAAAATGAAATGAGAAAACGGCACTGTAAGGTTATTTTTATTTTTTACATATTCTCAGTGTTTTTCAATAAGCAGTATTACTTTTTAATGAGGAGGAGGTGGGATACTGTATTAGTCAGCCAAAGGGATGCTGATGCAAAATACCAGAAATTGGTTGGTTTTCATAAAACGTATTTATTTGGGGTAGGATCTTATAGATACCAGGCCATAAAACATAAGTTACTTCCCTCACCAAAGTCTATTTCCACATGTTGGAGCAAGATGGCTGCTGACATCTGTGAGTGTTCAGGCTTCCTGGGTTCCTTTGGGCTCAGCTCTGTTTTCTCCACAAGGTCAGCTGTAAACTATCAGGCAAACAGCTCACTCACTCTCCCTGGGGCTCCAGCTTCAGCATCAAACTCCAACATCAAAAACCCTTGCATCAAACTCCAACATCAAAAACCCTTGCATCAAACTCCAATATCAAAAACCCTTGCATCAAACTCCAACATCAAAAACCCTTACATCTTGATGTGGAGAAAGTGGCCACAGTAGCTATTGATGGTAGGGAGAGGGAAGAAGAGATATGATATGGGGGCATTTTCAGGATTTGGAGTTGTCCTGGGTGGTGCTGCAGGGACAGATGCTGGACGTTGTGTGTCCTGCCATGGCCCACTGGGTGGACTGGGGGAGAGTGTAGACTACAATGTAGACCACTGTCCATGTGGTGCAGCAGTGCTCCAAAGTGTACTCACACCACAGGAATGGTGATGTGTCCTCCTTGAACCATCATGTCAAGGAGCCTTTGACGCTTATTTTATTCCTGGCAATGTTGACCTTGACCAGTTGGTGAGGGTGGTGTCTCCAGGTTTCTCCACTGTGAAGTAATAAACATCTTGGTGACGAATCTTTGGGGCTAAGCAGATTTTATTTCTGCCATGATGATGGATGAAGTTGTTGATGTGGGAGGAGTGGGGTGAGGAGGGTTGGGGGTTTATGGGGACCTCATTTTTTTAATGTAACATTTCAAAGAAAATTAAAGGAAAAATTAAAAAGAGAAACTATGTAGGCAGCATATTCAGTGGGCGATAATGTTTGGTAACCATTTATCCAATAGAGACGTAATATCCAGCATATATATAAAGAAATCCTGCATCTTGAAAATAAAAATCAAAACAACCCATTTTAAAAATGAACCAGGTTCTCTGTCCAGAGGAGTCTGTGCCAAATCTCAATGTGTATTTCTATCCTTCTGTCCCATTTCTCAGCAAGCTCTGTTCTTTTCAGCCATTTGCCAATAAATTCTTTTTACTGTCCAAAAAAACCCCTTGCATCAAAAGCCCCAACTCTGTCCTTCACCATGCCTTTTATCTGTGAGTCCCCACCCACCAAGGGGTGGAGGCTCAACGCCCTAATCATAACTCATTCATGCCCAGTAATAGACCAGATTACAAATATAATCCAATATCTATTTTTGGAATTCTTAACCATATCAAACTGCTACAGCATCAGAATTTAACTTTTGATTTCAGAACTTTAGAAACATGGCAAAAAGAGAGTTTCCAAATACCTTTCACCCAGCTTCCCCTAATGTTAACATATTGCGTGACCATAGTACAATTATTAGAATCAGGAAATTAAGATTGCTACAATTATTACTGTAATATTTGCCTGGTAGTGATTTTCCGTTTTCCTCTTTCCTTAAACATCAATTAAGTGAAAATTATAATGTAAGGAAAAGCTATGCCTTTTATACCAATTTATTTATTTTATTATTTATGTCAATATGGACTTGGAAATAATTTATTTTATGTTCTATGGGCTAAAATTCAGTGCTTTCATTATTTTGTTGCTCAGATTGTTGCAGCTTTGGCCATTAGGAGGTTTTTCAGGTTGACTCTTGTGTTCAACAAGCCTCCATCCATCTTTGAGCACTTTCTTATTTTTTGGCATCACAGGACATGCCAGGTTCATCTTCTATGATCTTTGCCCCAGGCCTAACCTCAAAGAACCTTGATTTCTTTTCTGGTGGAAAATAGTGTTTAGAAACCAAGATCCAGTTGCTAAATGCTCTCATTACTGTGGAGCCGTCATTGCTTTTAGGTCCCCTCAGCAGTCAGAGCTAGGAAAGATATATATGTTGACAGTCTACACATATACTCATGTCTCTATTTCTGTATTTATCTGTAATGAGTTATATATCATGAGTATCAGTATTAATTGATACTACTGGTTCAGCTCACACCACAAGGTTCATTTTAGCCTTACTTCCTCCCTCTTTCCTTATTCTCTTCATTTTCCAACAGTTCTCATTATCTACAATTTATTTATTTGTTCACTTCTGGTGTTTATATAAAGTAGTTGAATAATTGCTAAGTCATATTCCCTGGAAGAAACACATTTTGTAGATTCTAACATTTATGTGCAATTCTTGTTGTCTTTAGCCTTACAATATTCAGTCATTATATTGTTTCCCAAAATTACTTATTCTTCCCACTCCCTTCAGTGTGGTTGTATTATTCATTTGTAATCCAGTTAAGTTCATAGAAATGGTCCTCCGTCTTTTTTTACAGCTGCATCATATGACAGTGTATGCATGTGCCATAATTAATTAACTCCTCTCCTAGTTTGTATTCCATTTTCACTTCTCTCCTATCTGGTTCTTGGTTTGTTCTGGAGGTATGTGAAGAGCATGTGGAACATTATGGTTCTAAGAATCAGAGCTACATGAAAAGGTCCAATCAGAGAAGTGTCACTTCCTCACCCTCCTGCTGCAGTCCTGTTCCTCCCCTTTTTCTCACTCATACCTTGTCCGCCTTTAGTTTCTGGCTTATCTCTCCTGTATTTCCTTTGAACAAATGAGCAGATACATAGGTATTTTCTGAAATCCCCCTCTTTCTTATATGAAGGGTAACATACTTTAGCCATTCTTTTGTGCTTTTCTTGTTTTACTTAATACTGTGTCCTGGAAATCCATATGGAAGTCCAGAGAGGTGGTCCTCATTCTTTCCTTATAGCTGTGTAATGTACCACTGTATGGCTGTGCCATAGTGGATCCAGCTACCCTCCTGTGTATGGGACGATTTAGGTTACTGCTAATATTTTGCAGTTACAAATATTGCTTCATTGGATAATCTTACTCATGGATATTTTCCTGAATCTCATTAATATGTATTTTAATATTATTAGAAGTTAACCAGAGGAGTGTACAGTACTAGAAGTGGAATTGCTGGGTGGAAAAGCAATTGCATATGTTGTTTTGTTAGGTATTGTCAAGTGTTTCACCAGAAGGCTTGTACAATTTGTATTCCCACCCCCGACATACCAGCATACCTTCCCATATGCTTCCCCCATCGATCAATAACAGATGTATTGTCATATAGGCATTGGAATTGTGGCACCATAAGGAACAGGTCATTTTAGGAATCCTGAAATTTCTCTAAATATGGTTACTTTGATTTGTTTTTAACATTAGCATGTACCAAAATGGCATATCAGGGGTTTCTTGCATTTTTACATCTGACATGTATAATGAGGACATTCTTTTTAATATTTTGTTTTCATTCTAGGTCTTGCTCCTTTAGTTTATTTGTCGGATGAGTGCTATAATTTATTAGCAATAAAGTTTTGGGTAGATCTTAATGAAGACATTATTAAACCTTATATGTTAATTGCTGCAAGTAACCTCCAGTGGCGTCCACAGTCCAAATCAGAAATTCCTACTTTATTTGCTGGAGATTTTTCCATATTTTCTGCCAATCCAAAGGAAGGCCATTTTCAAGAGACATTCAACAAAATGAAAAATACTATTGAGGTAAAATTACTTTTCATTATTACCACACATTAATGCTGTTTTCCTATTTCAATAGTCAAATATCAAGGAAGTAGCTTTTATGAAAATCGAGTAGTTGAAATAAGACATCATATGAGGGTTCATCATATGTTAACTGACCATGAAACTGAAGAGATTGGGGTGGGGTGATGGATAATGACAGCTACCAGGGAAAAAAGAATGAATCAAAGGAAATTGAGTTAGGAGGAAGTGGGAGACAACTGTTCAGACCTACTAGGCAAACTGGAAACTAGTAACACAGATTATGTGAGTTACCTGCAGCTCCTGGCAGTTGGTGTCATAATTCCTTAAAATCCTAATTCATATGTAAACTACAAGTTTACATTTAAACTCTACATCCAGTATCTTATGTAGCTTGTACTTGTCTTTGATTGGAAATAATCCCAAATATGAGAACATTTTAAATAATTTTCTCTGGATCATATATCTTAAATCTATATATACATTATATAGTAATGTGAGCTAACATTTATTGAGTACTTACTGTGTGCCAGGCAACATTCTAAGCCTGTCTCATTTAATTCTCCCAACAACCCCATGAGGTAGGGAACTGTTTTTCCATTTCTCAGTGAGAAACAAAGAGGTTAAGGGATTTGACCTATGTCACACAGCCATTGGTGGAACCATGTTGATTTCACAAATTGGTAACTAGTGGAGAATCCACAAAAGATAAGCCTCTTAATTGTGTAATGTAATGTCTGAAATGGACATTAGTGAAATGGATATTAGTCAACCTTTATGCAAATATAATTATATTTCAAAAGTATTAGGTAGAGGAGTGGATGTAGCTCAAGTGGTTGAGCACCTGCTTCCCATAAACTGGGTCCTGGATTTAATCCCCAGTACCTCTTTTAAGAAAAAGTATTAGGGTAACTGTGTGAAGGGAGTGTGTGTTAATATTTTACCTAAGGACTTAATCTGCATAGTAAATAGCCTGTTTTATCTAGTTTCTAAATTGGTGAGCAGGTGTGATGTTGCATTATTTGGCTCACATCAGGGTCAACAGTTTACAACCCAGGTTTTCTCTGAAAGTGCTCAAGGAAGGTTTATTTCACATTTACATTCAACTCTCACTAATCACGTTTAAGAGAGAATAACTGCTTTTTGCATGGCACTTTAAAGTTTTACAGAATACTCTTATGAATGAGGTAAAACCATATAAATTTGCTGTTAATTGACCTATTGTGATTTCAGAAACAGTTTCATGTGGTTTAATGTCTATATTTAATTCTTGTAGTGAAGTGAGCTGAGGCAATTATCTTATTGTACTAACCTAAAGAGTACTCTGTTGATATTAGATGATTTACAGCTAGAACTTGAGCTCCACTCTTCCGACTCCAAGTGTAGTCTCATATGATACCTTGCTGAGTAAACTAGATGCTTGAGAAGATCACTTACAGCTCTTTCCTTTCCTCACCCACATCCACACATCCCACATTCATTCTTATTCTCGCTATTTCTCCCCCATACTCCCTTTCCTTTATGCCCCCTCTTCTTTGTCCCCAATAACTGATATAGGGGAACTCCCCTGTATGATTTTGGTTTGCATTTTTGTATTGGTATATTATTTAACAATTGATATCAAATTTAGGGTGTCTCATTCTTTTGTTCTGGTCTGAATTTTTAAAATATTTTCTTAAAAGAAATGTGTGGGTTTGCAATTTACAAAACAGCTTTCCCAATTTGTTTTCTTAGAACATTGATATATTTTGCCATGATGCAGAAAAGAAGCTTATGCTTATACTTAATGCAAATGATCCCAAGTGGTCTACCCCAACTAAGGACTATACTTCAGGGCCACACACTGCTCAAGCAGTCCTTGGTACAGGAAATGTGTTTCTGGTAAGTTAATGTAAATTTACAGAATAGTCTATATATGAAGGTAACAATGTACTCTGAGGTATACCTAATAAACTTGGCAAAATGTAATTCAGTTTAATTAGTGTGATTGATATCTGGCTCCTATAGGTATAGGATATCTGGAAATTACATCTTGTTTATTGAAGCAAGAGTATAACACTTGGGGGGGTGGTCAGGTTTTACAAACAGGTGCTTTCATTTTTAGCATTCCAAGTGCATGTGGATAAAAAGTCTTTTATTTTTTCTGGTTTCTTTTTTGCCAAGAGGATTATTTCATAAAGTTAGAGTTGTCTCTAAGCCCAGCTTGATTTACCTCTTTAACCGTAATAGATATCTCCATCTATTAAAAATAAAGCTATATTTTGTTATATAGGCTAATGACTCATTCTTACATAGCTAACATTTGCTAAGTGTTTCATCTTATTAACTCATTTAATCTTCATAACCCTATGAGGTAAGAACTATTATTATCCCCATTTACAGATGAGGAAACCATGTCATAGAGAGGTTAAGCAGTTTGCCGAAAGTTACAAAGCTAGAAGAGTAGCTATATATACCAAGGCAGTCTGTGTTCTTAAAATGGTTTTAAAGATGTCTTTGTTTTACCTAGTAATAATGAAAGATTGGAGTAAGTTCTGTCCCCTGCCACTTTCTTTTTATCTGTTACTATGATTAGTCTTTATCATCCTTTTTTCTTTTGTTTACCATTTCTATATCCTCTTGTGAACAGCTCTTTGTTGCTGGAATAGGAGTAGTAAATTAATGTCTTTTGAAGTCATCTGACCTATTGGCCATTAGGGAGGGGAGTGAGAATGTGTGTGGTATTTGTATGTTTAAATATTTTTAATGAAAAGTTAATTTGACTTTGTTTTATATAATAGTACCTAAGTATAATCGTCTACATTTTCATTTGTTTTTTTATTAGATGTCTTCTCCTATTAATGAGATAAATTACCAAAGTCCTTTACCACTTTGTAAGCCAAAAGCAAAGTCTGTTCCTACACCTGTATCAGCCCAGATGACTTCAAAGTCTTGTTCTAAAGAGGAGAAAGAAATCAGTGACCCAAAAAACTGCAAAAGGAGAAGAGCCTTAGATTTCTTAAGTAGACTCCCTTTACCTCCACCTGTTAGTCCAATTTGTACATTTGTTTCTCCAGCTGCGCAGAAAGCATTTCAGCCACCACGGAGTTGTGGCACCAAATATGAAACACCTATAAAGAAAAAAGACTTGAATTTTCCTCAGATGACTCCACCTAAAAAATTTAATGAGCTCTCTCTTTTGGAAAAGGATTCAATAGCTGATGAAGAGCTTGCATTAATAAATACCCAAATCCTTTTATCTGGTTCAGCAAGAGAAAATCAACTTATTTCTATCAGTGGATCCACTAGGACTCCACCCACTAGTTCAAAAGATTACCTAGGACAAAAAAGGCATTGTGCTACATCTATGACCAAGGAACAAGAGAATCCCCAAACCAGTACGGAAGAATGTGAGACTTCTCTGCAGGACATACATACAACAAAAAATAGATCTAAGAGATTGCAAAGGCAACAGAAACGAAAATGAGGCTGAATGAGTTATTGACTGTTAACCTTTCCAGCTATAAAACATAGAATTTCAAACTGCACATCAATATTTGCATAATGAGAAAATAAATGAAATCGTTTCAGATTTACCTAAATGTTTCTGTAGTACAGGGATGCGCCTGGCCTGCTTCTGTATTGTACTTTTATTTCAGTTGTATAGCTTGAGCTCTGGTTGGAAGCTTCTGAGCATGCTGTAGCAGAAGTGCCTCCTCTTCTGGGCTTTTTGGTTTCAGCCGCAGAAACAAGATGAGGAAGGGAATGTCCTCATTTAGAAAGTATCACAATGAGACACACACTTTGTGCCTTCACTGTGGCTCTGAGGCCTACCACCTTCAGAAGTCAACCTGTGTCAAATGTGGCTACCTTACCAAGCACAAGAGAAAGTTTAACTGGAGTGCCAAGGCTAAAATACAAAATACCACCAGTCCGGGTCTTACTGGCACCTAAAAATTGTATCCTGCAGATTCAGGCATGGATTCCATGAAGGAGCCACACTAAACCCCCAAGTGGGCAGCTGCTGCAGCAGCCAGCTCTTCTTAAGAGTGTCACTGATGAGCCATGCAGTAAATGTTCTGGCTTTAAAAATAAAGTGCTTGTATATTTGTTAACTAGTAGAAGAATTTAACTCCCTTAAATTTATATGGTTGGATTTAATCACTACAAGTATTACTTTGCAAATGAAGTAAACACATCTTTTGCTTGTTGATTTTGGTTAAATGGAGCTCAGTTTCCGAGTATGGTTATTTTGCCTCACATAGTTCCTTTTAGTGTTGGTTCCTGTTGGAGGTAATGTTTCTAGAAGTAACTCACTGTGAACCAGCTCTCCTTAATGCATATGTTGATTCTGCTGTGGTCCCCTCCGTCCAAAAGTCAGGCCAGATAAGATATTACAGTGGTCTTCACTCTTGACCATCTCTTCATCCTTAAGTCAGCATGACTACAAGAAAAATAAAACCCTCAGCGTAATTTTTTATGATTTCAAGGTGATCTCTGAAATCAAATTAGTTAAAAATGCAAATGCTTTGCCAGAAGCAGATTTTGCAGTGTGTTTTGGTGGTTTTTACAAAATGGCGATCTGGACTGCAACTTCAGAAAAATGTCTTGCTCTCGTTGGTGTTTACTCTCCCGGCTTTGTCTGTTTTCTTGTCACAGTGTCGCAGGACCCAGAAAGCACTCCCTTTTAAGCCTAGTTTTTTCTAACCACCAAGGAAAAGATAGTTCAGTTTAAAATGATATTCTCAGTGTTTTCTTTGTATTTAGTAGTAGAAGAGAGCAAGTGGTTCTAACTAGGTGCTAAAAGCAAGGAGAATCTCCTATTTTGGGTCTTTTTAACATGTCTTAAAATTTATATATAATATCTGGTTTTCAAATAATTCTAAACACAGTTCAAAGCCAAGAATAGATCCTTTTAAAAATCCATTTGGTAATATTAAAAATAAATTAATTTTAAAAAAAGAAAAAAAAATAAGTTTCCTTCATAAATGATTAACTAGGATTTTATTTTTCTCTCTTCTAAAAGTTATTACCATAATCATCTATTCTGCTGCTCTTCCCCCCTTCCCCAGATGGCTCGCTCATCTCTTTGCTCATTTGTGCTTGTTGTTTGCCCTCATTGTCTGTCGTGGGGTTTTGGGGGTTTTTTTGTTCATTGTTTTGTTTAAGATATTTTTTCCTTCCCCCTCCCTCCATTGTCTGCACTCTGTGTCCATTCTCTGTGTGTTCTTGTGTGTCTGTTGTATTCTCATTAGGCAGCACTGGGAACTGATCCTGGGACCATCCGGAGAGGTGGAGAGGCGATCATTCTCTTGAACCATCTCAGCTCCCTGATCTGCTACATCTCTTGTTATCTCTCCTCTGTGTCTCTTTGTTGCGTCATCTTGCTGTGCCAGCTCTCCACCTGGGCCAGCACTCCTGCACTGAGCAGCACTCCACACGGGCCAGCCCTCTGCGTGGCCCAGCTCGCCATATGGGCCAGCGTGTCTTCACCAGGAGGTCCTGGGCTTCGAACCCTGGACTTCCTATATGGGAGATGAGAGTCCAATTGCTTGAATCACATCTGCTTCCCTGTCTTTTTTCTTCAGCAGTGACTGGGGGCCAAACCCAACACGTGGGAGGTGGACGCCCAGCTGCTTGAGCCACTCTGTTACCTGCTTATTTTGGTTTTGCTCATTGTCTGCTCGTTGTTTTACTCATTGTTTTTGCCCACTGTCTGCTGGTTGTTTTTGCTTGTTGTCTGCTCATTGTTTATCTTATTTAGGAGGCACCAGGAACCAAACCCAGGGCCTCCCATGTCAGGGGCAGGTGCATAACCGTTTGAACCACATCCTGCTCCCACCGCTGTTCCTTTTTAACTTATGTATTCTGTTAGTCCTATGATTTAAGGATTGTTCACAAAATAATGTGATCCTAACATCCTAATCACTGTCCCACTGATCCAGTCTAGAATAGAAAATAAAGTTGAGTGTGAGGTGAAGAAAAATAACTATATGTATAGGGATTTCAATTTTTTTTAATACTGGAAAAACTATGACCTCCTCCATTCTTCATTACCATTCAGTTCACTTATTCCATTTTGTAAACTGTGAATAATACATCCAAGCTATGTGAACAAAGTATGAAGCTTAAGTATATGTGGGTATAATCCCCCAAAAAAGTGACTGGCTATAAAGTCAACAATGTTTACCACATAAGGGATAAATAGTATATGCAAAATTTGTGTCATCTAGTTAATCACTTAATGAGAACCTGTTGAATACATAAAACACTGTGCCAGCTCTATGAATGATGCAAACATTAATCCATGAATGTATTTATCAGTCAATGTTGGGTGTTCAAAACTTGTACGTGCCGTAGGAGTTGAGAGGAAAAATAGATCACTTCTACCTGGAATAAAGTCAACAGCATTTAATTTAATTAATTTGTTTTTATGCTTCCAAATCAGTCTTCTAGGAAAAGAAAAAGCAAATAGGCCGGGAAACTTTTCTTCAGAGCTCTGTAGAGGTTCTGGATCTGTGACCCAGGGCCACTTCTCCAGGATTGGGCACTCAGCACAGGGCGCCCAAGGCGGACACGAGCCAGCTGTGAATCGGAGGGTGCTAGCTGACCCTTGGGGCTCCTCTGCAGGCAAAGGAAGCGCATTTCCCAGACGAGGCTCTCCCACACTCCCCTCTGCTCACCTCGACTGGGCACCCCATCCTCAGGGAGCTGGTTCTGTGGCACCGTCCTAGCCAGGAGACCCAGGAGTACCAGGTCAAGGATTAGATGCTGGGCTTGGGTGTGCAGAGTGTAGGGAACACTAGAACACCTTAGACTGCATCACGTTTACTGGTTTTTTTGTTTTCTCAGCCAAGCTTTGTTACTCAGATACCAACTTACGTAGTGTTGATGAAGGAACAAATTACAACTGCATTGCTGGTAGTCACTAAGATTTGGGGTAGATTCCAAAATTATAGATAATGGAATGTCAAGTAAAAGTCTCAAAGGTGCACAGGGGGAAGCAGATGTGGCTCAAGTGATAAGGCCTCCGCCTACCATGTGGGAGGACCCGGGTTTGATCCCTGGCGTCTCCTGGTGAAAAAGAAGAGGAAGTGCATGCGCAGCTAGCTGAGTGCCCGCGTGAGTGCCCATGTGGTGAGCCAGTGTCCGCACAAGTGAGTCACGCAGCAAGATGATGATGCAAAAGAGACAAAGGGGAGAGTCACAGTGAAGCGCAGCAGAGACCAGGAACTGAGGTGGTGCAACTGACAGGAACCCTCTCCACACGAGAGGCCCCCAGGATTGAATCCCGATGAATCCTAGAGGAGAAAGACAAGAGAAGACAAAAAGAGAAATAGATGCAGAAGAACATAGCAAAAACAGTGGGGCGGGGGGTGAAAAAAAATGCACAGGTCAAGTTTATATTAGCAAGTAAAATATATGGCTGCTTTCATCTGTTTGCCTTTGAGCCTCCTATTTATTAAAGTAGATGGTAAAATTTGTTATAGAAAAACTTTAATAAGATAGAATTCTTTGGGATTTAGGTAAATCTTTAATATTGTTGAAATTTTTAAAAGCTTAGATTCAATAACAAATCCATATAAACTCAATACCATATACAATTTTTTAATAACGTTAAAGCACCATTATATGGGAGTTAAAATGACACTTCACAGAACATTAGAAAGAAGGTGTTGGCCAACAGGAAATAAAGCACACATCCTACATGGTCTTGTCTGTCACAGCCACACCAAGTTAATCTGATTCCAACCTGCTGGAATCTAACTTGGATTCATAAATGCAGTAGCAGTATTAGAGGGGCGTTCCAGAATTGTGGTAGAACTTTCTTGTCAAATAATACCACATTATGACTGCTCATCCTGGAGGAAACATGGCTCTTCCATGTCCCCTCTCTGATCTAGACATCCTCAAAGCCTCACACTCCCAAACAGTTGGGCTGCCAATTAATTACATTGATAGACATTTTTAAAATCCATTATTTCTTTTAAAAAAATAGTGCTTATGAAAGCAGGCTTGTTATATTTACACTATTTGAGCAACAGCCTAATGACTAACACGGTAATTAAAGCACAGGTGTATGTAGGGAGCCAATGTGGCTCAGTGGTTGAGCACTGGCCTCCCACACATGAGGTTCCAGGTTCAATCCCCGGCCACGGTACCTCCAAATAAAAGAAGGTGTGACTTCAGATAGTGAGATTGATTTTCCTCAGTAGCTTCTACAGCTATTATGAAGGGTTAGACATTTTTAACAATGATACATCATTAAAATAAAAGAACAACTTCCCAGAGTCTACTTTGAAGGACACTATTCACTTAGATGTATACTTTCTGACATAATGGTTTTAAAAGAAAATTTCATCATTAGAGTCACACATCTCACATTTCTGGATTCATAGATATTGAAGTAGCAATGGCCCTAAAACTTTTCCTTCTCCACCACTCCTCCTTGCCTTTCTAACTTTCCTGATGGGGTGGGTTTCCTTGGGGCGGGGGGCAGGAGAGGAATAGGTGACTTCAGAGAAAGTGGTCCTGAAGTTTATATGTGCTGTAAACACTTTTTTCATTTATGAGCCTATGTGACTAATTGATTATGTTCCTGGGTGTATTCTCAGGTTTCCATTTCAAATTCATTTCTTCCCTAGAGAAAGGGACTTTGTTTCATCAAATCTGCAGAATTCCCATCATCAGACCATGCATAAAGGAGCACTTCAACAAATGCTTGTTGGAAACAATGAATAGAATGACTTCTGCTCAAAAACTTTAGGGTTCAATTATTTACACTGCAATTAGAGCCCCGACTAAAACCGAACAAAGAATAAATACCAAAAATGAACATAAAAACTGACTTAGGAAAACTGCAAAGGACTGCAAGGTAAGCCTAATAGCCATGGTGGCACCGGCCCCGCCTGGGGAAGGGGCTCCGGCGTGTGAAGCCCCCGGGCCCCCTCGGGTGTGGCGACTCGGGGTAGGAGTTCCAGGGCCCCGGCGCCGGGGCGGGCGCGGGGCGGCCCCTGTCCTGGGCTCTGCTCCTCCTGCCGGGTTTCTCGGCGTGAAGCACGCTGTGGAAGGTGACGTCGTGTTCATAGTGCTCTTTCATCCGGAGGATTTTTTCTCTTGGGACTCCATGAATGTTTCTTCTACATGGGAGAAAACGCGAAGACTTAGTCATGGCAGGCCCGTATCTTGCAGGTCCTGTCTTAGTACAAACACACTGCCGCCCCTACTCGCCGCCCACCCCTGGAGAGGCCGAGCTTGCTCTCTTCCCAGCTCGGCGAGTCTCCCTGCTGGCCTGCACACCCGCAGCCGCCCTGAGGCAAGCAAGTTGCTGAAGATTTCCGGAAATCTCAATTCCCTGTGTCTAGAGCCAAAAAATCATCACGTGATCTTTTTATCTCACTTTTGCCTAATAACATTCATGTATCTATCATCAGTCTCTATCAGTCTTGGATACTTCTAGATACTTATTAAAACAGTCTTCTTAAAGTCTAGTAGGCATAAGACTCAAGGGGGGTTTTGGTTAAAAATGTAATACCAGAGATTCCAACAGTGCAATGGGGTCCACCAAACTAGGATGTTACCAACCACCCCAAGGCGGTCCTGATGATGACAGTTCACAGACCCTCTTTTAGCAACCGTCTGCTTGTGACCAAAAGAATGCAGAAGCCTCATTCCTAAAAAGCAAATTCTTGTCTCACTGGTTCCTCTACATCATTGGCATTATCAAAATGCACAGTGACTAGCAGCACCCATGCTTTCAATTAACAAGTTAGTGCTGCGGGGACATTCACTGCATTTCTATTAGAAGCAGCATTTGGCCACAAATGCACCGCACACTGTGTTCACCATCTGATGACCTCCATTTATTCAGCCTCAATGCAAAATGCTGCGGACATGCACAATCCCATGCAGAGGAAAGTGCTTTCCAATGTTCAGTAATGAAGAAGAAGCATTTAGCTGGATATTAAATGTGTCCTTTTAAGGGAACAAGTCAAGCCAAGACTTAAGATTTAGCATTTAGCATATTAGAAAACTGACCCAAAACTAAAGTCTTCACATTAATAATTCCAAAGTTATCAATTTCCAAGAATTACCATTTCTGGCCTGAAAACTACCATGTCCGTTTCCAGCCTGAAAAGATTCTTTTGTTCGGTCTGAAATACCTGAAAATAGCAGGATACATAATGAGCAACTAGAAAAACAAAGAAGTACCTTGCTAACTCTTGAACGTTGAATTTCCAGCGAGTGTCAGGTTCTCGGAATATAACTTCATAGTTATTTTCAAGTGCCTGATTTTTCAAAAGCACATAAAACATTGAAGACATGGTATGTAGGTTTGGGAATGTCTATGCTGCCATTTAACATTCACTACAAATCTTTCCTAAAAGTCCTTTCCTTTCACCAGTAATCCAGTGCCTTAATGTATTAAATAGAATTGGTTCATGTCCACACAAAGAGTAGCTAAGTGTACATTATGGTTCCCAATGATAAATTTTGGTCAGTTTTATCTAGTATGTAGGAAAATTGTAAAGGCTCTTTGTTTTTTTTTAAATAAATGGCTAAATTTGTTTAAATGTTCTATCCATAGAAATGGGATCTCAGTGGCTTCTCAAAGTCCCTTACGTGGTTACCATGGATTTACTTCTTCTGCGAGGTGACTTCTCCTGTTCCTCATGCTTGGGTTAGAAAGTGAGTGTGCTGCAGGGACATAGCTTACGAGATAAAAGTAATTCCCACCTACTTCATCTACGCGCTCTTCCCTCCAAAAGCACCTCTTCCTCATAGGCAATACAGTTGGGCCCAATGCTCTGTAGTCCATTCCCGTGAGTATAGAAAACTATTACAACAGTCATATAAACACCCAAATATCCATTACATCCATAAACTGGCTACTACTTTTTCATTTCAAATTGAGCTCTCTGTTATCACTCTTGTTTATTGTGTTATAAAATACAGAATGAAAAGAATGAAGTAAAAAATATTTCTTCTTCATTCCTTAGACACTTCTTTGGGAAGGATTCTAATATCACACATAGGAAATACCTAATTTTTGGGTGCTAACTAATAGCTAAGTATGGCTGAAAAAGATCGTACATATCCAGAAAATAAAAAGTGAAAGGATTTCCCTTAAGCTGGTCTCAGCTGGTTATGGGCTGTGCCTTAAGTTACTGGACAATTCATGTCCCTGTTCCTTTCTCTTTAACTTGGACTCTCGATCCATAAACTGAATAATAACAAAGTTGACCCTCATTCTTTCTTACTTTCATCACAGACCCACAGTCTGGGTCCATGTAAAACATGAAAGTGTAGCTAGAGGAAAGCACACCTGTAGTTGTGCTCTTTTGCCCAAAATGTAAAAACAAAACAAAACAAAACAAAAAAACTGAAACAGACTGCCATGAGCCCAGTTTTGGAGATACTCACTTCACAATTAACCAACTGGGGATTAAGTGTGACAAATGTAGACCCTTCTGCTCTCCTCTCCACCCCTCCACTCCTGCCCCCACGCATGCTTCTGGATCTCTTCTCCTCCCTCTGTCCAATGGTGAATGACAATTTATTAGCATAAAAGATGAAGTACGTCTGATAAAAAGATCAGACATATTTCAAAATTAAAGAAAAAATTACTGTTCTCCGTTACTTCTGAAAATGGGGAGCTGAGCTATGTTTATATGTGTATTTGTGTTTGTATTATAGTACCTTAAGATCATGGTGTTAATCCTAAATTTGTTTTAAACTAAAAAAACCCATTGCTTTGGAACTCCCAAGCAGTGACAGCACGTGGAACTGCAACCCTCAGCTCGCCAGGGGCAGAGGGATCCTGTTAAAACAACCCGCAGCCTGCGCGCCCGGTCTCTCTCCACGAGGTTCAGTGGCTACTTCGCCTGCCTCCACTTGGGCAAATAACCAAGACAGGAAAGCTCTCAAGATTTCAGACCAAGGACGATTTACCAAGGACCCTTTAAAAACTGCTCCCTGAGGTGAGTCAGCCACTTTCAGCCTTCAAGAGCGGAGAAACGCTAAAATAAAACGTCTTTACCTGCTCCCCGGGAGAACGACTTAACACATACGAGACCGTGGAGGATGAGGAGGGGAGGAAGAACGTTTCCACTGCACACCCCCAGGACCCGAGGCGAGAAGAGGCTTCCCCCTACCATGGCGGCGTAGGGCTGCATCTCCCAGGCGTGCAGGTTGGTGTTGTCGATGATGACGGGGCTGGCGCCGGCGCTCATGGCCCTGCGGGCTGCAGAGGGGTGCACGGCCGTGAGGCCAGGGCGCGGATGCCCATGTGTCACACGACGGCCTCATCACGCAACTGCCATGCCACCCACCCCAGAACCCGTCATCGCCACTTTTCTTTTTCCTGGAATCGAAGGAGGTTATTATGCTCTGGCATTCTGCCTAGGGAAAAGAATGGAGGGGGGAAGCGGACTTTGGCCCAGTGGTTAGGGCGTCTGTCTACCACATGGGAGGTCTGCGGTTCAAACCCCGGGCCTCCTTGACCCGTGTGCAGCTGGCCCATGCACAGTGCTGATGCGTGCCAGGAGTGCCCTGCCATGCAGGGGTGTCCCCCGCGTAGGGGAGCCCCATGTGCAAGGAGTGCGCCCCATAAAGAGAGCCACCCAGCGTGAAAGAAAGTGCAGCCTGCCCAGGAATGGCGCCACACTTCCCCTGCCGCTGATAACAACAGAAGCGGACAAAGAAACAAGACGCAGCAAACAGACACAGAGAACAGACAACCGGGGTGGGGGAGGGGAGATTTAAATAAATAAATAAATCTTCAAAAAAAGAATGGAGGGGCTTCGGTTAAGTTCCTTCCATGGAACGTATTTCTTCTGCAGCAGCTACAAGCTATAGATGTACAACGAGGCCGCAGCAACTACAAGCTAAAGATGCACAACGAGGCCGCAGCAACCAAGCTATAGATGCACGAGGCTGCGCAGGAGTTTGGAAAGGGATTCATCACCTCTTTTCTGATTCCACTCGTGCGCTTCCTCGAGGAGGTCAGGATTGAACTCATAGGCACCATCTTCCCGGAAGAAAAAATCGTCGGTGCTGAAAATCAGAGCCTTGGGAAAGTCATGTTGCAATTGTCTGGAAAATGGGGAAATAAGGGGGAAATTACTTCATTGTTTGCATGGTCATGATAGAAATGAGTTCCTCCCATCTCTAACGTTTAGCAGCTTAGAATTCTGAGGCCACCGGGTTTCCAGTTGTTGAAATTCTGTTTAAAGAGAGAGGCTCATTATCTCCAAGAGGAGGGGGGAGGCAGGAGAGGGTGGGGGGCGGCGGTGGGGCCTTCCCGCCCTGGCAGGGGCCGCCCCCGCGCTCAGGCGCGGCGACCCGGGCAGAGCTCCCGGCGCCCCCGGGCCCCCGCCGGGGGAGGCGAGCCCTCGGCGCCCCCTCTCACCTGCCCTGCGCCGTCGCCTCGGCGCGCTCTGGGAGGACCCCTCGGAGGAGCTGGGTCCCGCCGGGTGCCAGGGGCGTGCGTGCGGCCCCCGGGGGCGGCAGTGACCCAAGCCAGGCGGGAGGGGCCCGGCTGGAGGGCGGGCGCCCCGGGCCTCCCCCACCCCACCCCTGCCCGGAGCGAGGAGCCGCCTTAGGAGAAGCCGCAGGGAGGGCCCTTCCCAGGAAAGGACGAGGAGGAGCAGCCGCTGCGCGGAACTTCAGAGCCGACGCTCCTGAGAGGCCTCGCGGGCCCCTGTGGGCACGAGCGCGTCTCCGAGCCGCCGCCTCGCCCGCCCTGCGAGGGGGACCCACCAGCGCCCGGGGCGCCCCGCGCGGCCTGCACTCTGCCCCGGCGCGCACCAGCGCAACCCCGACTGCAGAGCAAATCCAGCCGCCGGCACTGGCGCGCGAGGCCTGCTCGGGGCAGGGAGGCGCAGAGGGAGGGCGGGGGCGGGAGAAGGCGCCGGGGGCTCCGGGTGGGAGCTCCGGGTGGGAGCTCCCGGGTGGGAGCTCCTTGTCTCTTTGGAGATGACCTAAGCTGTCCGTCCTGACTTGTGGGTGTGGAATGGTAAGAGGCTGCAGTCCTGCCCCTGGTGACCACGGCAACGACTCCAGGCCCGGGAGGCCATTTAGCAAAAACTCTATATCCATACCAGTCAGTCCAGGGGAGCTCTGATGTGCTGATGCTGGAACTTACGGGAACTTGGACTTGGCCGCGAATGGGAAGTGTCATATAGCCTGTGCATAAATTCAAAACCATCTAATCCTGTATCCAAGTGTGCCTGGTCTCTAGAAATCCAGCTAAGTGATATGGGCTTTGAATGTTCAGAAAGGACGGAAGACTGAATGTGGATTCAAGGTTGCATCCAGACAGAATGTGGCAAGGTGCTAATTCAAGCTCACCTGAGGTGTGGGCGATATGTTAATTCAAAACTTACCTGGCGCTCAGGCAAAGACTTAACTACCAAAGAAAGTCGTTTTCTTTGATAAAAGCACCATTTGACTCCCCACCCTGCATAGAAGGAACTTGAAAGTCTTTTTGGGGCTCGGGTTTGGGCCGCCGTTAGTAAACCGTTTTTCCTGCCGGGGAAGGCGGAGCGCAGCGGAGGAGACGCGGCTGCCCGGGGGCGAGGGCGCAGGGACGGCGGCGGGGAGGGCAGGGGCGCCCGCAGGCACCGCTCTCGGTGCCCCCAGCCCCGCGGCTCAGAGGGGTGCGGCGCCCCAGGAAGGCCAGGGAGGGGGCGAGGCGCGAAGGCCGCCCCGCGGGGACCGGCAGGGGAGCAGGGGGCAGGGCACAGGGGCGGGGGGGAGCAGGGGGCCGGGGCACAGGGGTGCGGGGAGCAGGGGGTCGGGCCATAGGGGCAGGGGACCGGGGCCCAGGGGCGGGGTTCAGGGGGCGGGGGGCAGGGGACCGGGGGCCCAGGGGCGGGGTGCAGGGGGCCGGGGCCCAGGGGCGGGGGGCAGGGGGCCGGGGTGCAGGGGGCCGGGGGCCCAGGGGCGGGGGGCAGGGGACCGGGGGCCCAGGGGCGGGGGGGGCAGGGGACCGGGGCCCAGGGGCGGGGGGCAGGGGGTCGGGGGCCCAGGGGCGGGGGGCAGGGGGCCGGGGTGCAGGGGGCCGGGGGCCCAGGGGCGGGGGGCAGGGGGCCGGGGGCCCAGGGGCGGGGGACAGGGGGTCGGGGCACAGGGGCGGGGGGGGCAGGGGGTCGGGGGCCCAGGGGCGGGGGGCAGGGGGCCGGGGGCCCAGGGGCGGGGGGCAGGGGGCCGGGGGCACAGGGGCGGGGGGCAGGGGGCCGGGGCACAGGGGCGGGGGGGGCAGGGAACCGGGGCACAGGGGCGGGGGGGGGCAGGGGGCCGGGGGCCCAGGGGCGGGGAGCAGGGGGCCGGGGTGCAGGGGGTCGGGGCCCAGGAGTGGGAGGCAGGGGGCCGGGACACAGGGCTGCGGGGCCGGGAAGGGGTCGCGGAGTCCCAGCGAGGCCCCACGCGCGGAGGGGGGCCGACCACCGCGGGCAGCGCCCTGCCCTGCGCGCCGGGGTCGCGCGGGCCTCGCCACCCGCCGGGGCGCGCTGGCTGTCCAGGAGGCCGGCCCGGGCGGCGTCCCGCAGGGACAAGGGCGCAGGGGACGAGGGCGCAGGGGACGAGGGCGCAGGGGACGAGGGCGCAGGCGACGGGCTGGGCCTACCGGGCCGGGGGCGCCCGCAGAGCAGGCTGGGAATGGCTCTGCCCCGAGGGGAGGCCGTTGTAAACCCACCACAGACACACGTGACGGGAAGGAGGAGGGACGCGCAAGGATGCGATGAAACATTCTCATGGCTTCCACACAAATGTCTATGCATTGACTTTAATAATCTGAGGATACTCAGACTGAAAAGTCCTTATCAGGAGTCCAAACTGTGACCTCCAATGCAATCGATTATTACAGACATCAGAAAAATTCAAGGGCCGCTGGGAAGCGGCTGTGGCTCAACGGATTGGGCTCCCGCCTGCCCTGTGGGAGCCCTGGCTTCTTGTCCCGGGGCCTCCTTGGAAGGCAGGCTCACCTGCGCCCCGGGAGCTGGGAGCTGGCAGCCGGCGCCCGTGGAGAGCTGGTGCAGCAAGGTGATGCAACAAGGGGAGACAAGCAGACACAGAACATGCAGCAAGTGGACCGAGAGCAGACAGCGAGCAAGTGGCAAGGGGAGGGGGAGATAAATAACATATTTTTTAAAAACTTTAAGGGCAGCAGTAGATGCATTTGCAGGGATGCATATTTTATATTTTTTGAAGTTTTTACAGTTTGGAAATTATTTTCATCAATAGTATCTTGCCTACATAAGGAGTTATATTCAGGGGTTAATAATACATTTATTTCCCCTATCTTTTGTTTACTAAGTTAAGAAACTACGAAAACTGGTTCCAATTTTTTTTTCTTTTTGCCTCCAGACTTGATATCTGAGTGGAATCTAGTTTTTCTATTTACTTATGAGAGGTTTATTTCTTTATTTAGATATAAATATTTTTGGGCTTTGACAATTTGTAGTCAATCCTTGTTTTGCTTTGTTTTCTCTTATTATCCTTCTAAATCTGGTGTCATTTGTTTTCCTATTAAGTCTGCCACTTTTAGATTTAGTTTCATTGTGTTTTTTAACATTTTCAGAGTTGAGTTTTTCTTTTCATATAAATACCATTCTCTACTCTTGTTTTCCTTATTTTTTGTTTTAGGAGATACCGGGGACCGAACCCAAGACGTTATCCATGGGAAGCAGGTGCTCAACCACTGAGCTACATCTGCTCCCCAATGAGAGTTGGTTTCTTTGTTTTTAGGAGGTACTAGGGATTGAACGCAGGACCTCGTATATGGGAAGTAGGCACTTGACCACTTGAGCCACAACTGCTCCCCTCTTGTTTTCCTCTTACAGTTTATGTGATCTATTCCCAGTGTTTCCTTTGAAAAGGCTCTGAGACATGAGTGTCCAATTTACATTTTGTTTTATTTGAATCCTGGTCCCTTCTGGGAAACCGAAGCAAGCAAAGTCCAAACCAAACCAAAACAGAACACCACTGCCCTTCTTACTAAAGGTTTACCTTAGAGTAAAAGTTAACTTTTTCAGGACCACTATGGCACTAAATCGCCTTCTCGTTTTTTCCTAAATGACTGTGGGCCAAAGGCAGGCAAAATCATGAGTGCTTTTTCTTTATTCCTCTATAGCAGTTTGATATGGTTATGAATTCCAAAAATAGATATTGGGTTATGTTGGTCACCTGGTCTGTACCTGGGCGTGACAAAGTTATGAGTGGGGCTTTGATTGGGCCACATCATGTGGATGGGGACTCACAGATAAAAGGCACGGCAGAGGACAGAGTGGAGGGTTTTTGATGCTGGAGTTTGATGCTGAAGCCTTAAGCTGGAGCCCCAGGAAGTAAGCTCACAGAGGAAAGAGAAGCAAGCCCCAGGAAGAGAGGAACGCTGAGCCCAGGAAGAAGCAAGCCCTGGGAAGAGAGGAGCCCTGCCAGGGAGAGGCAAGACCCTGGAAGGGAGGAGCCCAGGAAGCCTGACCCCTCGCAGATGTCGGCAGCCATCTTGCCCCAGCACATGAAAATAGACTTTGGTGAGGGAAGTAACGTCTGCTTTATGGCCTGGTATCTGTAGGCTCCTACCCCACATAAATACTCTTTATAAAAACCAACCAATTTCTGGTATTTTGCATCAGCACCCCTTTGGATGACTAATACAGCCTCTAACAGATTATTTTTAAAAATCTGTACCAACTTCCTGAATGACCTTCTCTTAAAAACTTATTTCATCTTCACATGAATATTAAATTAGCACTGGCAGCCATAGTGATCTCTGAATATGCAGAACAATTAAAGCTCTACCAGCTAAATAAAGTACTGGTTAAAGAGACAATTTTGAGACTTTCCATCTTAAGTGGAAGAATAAATACCACTCCATCAGCTGCACTGCCCCAGCATTATCTTTCTTTATGGTGGTCAAGAGCCACATGCATAAGGGAAATTGAGAGAATGAAAATTAAAGGGAAAAAAATGGAATGAAAAATACTTCCATAACTTTACCTTCTCCATTCCCATCAAAATTCATATAAAATCATTACTTTGAGAGAAACTCAGGTACATACCTTCATTTCACAACTTATCATTCTTCTGTGTACTGCTTTTTTTAATAATAGAGAACTATGGATGTGTATTTAGATACCCGCATTAAGTCACTCACTGAGAAAACCCAACATTATTATATAATTTTTGAAGTGCTCTCAATTTATTATAGAAAACTTCAAACATATCCAAAAGTAGACAGAATAACATAATCGATTCTCATGTGCCCATGACCCAGCGTCAACAGTTAGCAGTGCCTGGCCAATGTTGTTTCACCTATTTCATACTTCATCAGATAGCAGTCAGTGTTCAAATCTCCTGGACTGTCATAAACGTTCTTCTACAACTGCTTTATTTGAATCAGGAGCCAGGCAAGGGCCACACGTGGCGCTTGGTTGTTAGATCCCCTAAGTCTCATTTATTCTGTAACTTTCCCACTCCTTTTAATTTCCGCCTGAGCTTTTCCACAACCTTTTTTTCCCCACTTGTGGCTCATCTAACAAAAAGCAGGAGCTGCATCATACAAGGCTGCTTCACGCCCTTGCCCTCCGCAGCCCTGCCCCGGGCGCTCCTCCCAGGAACCCCTGAAGGGCGGCTGAATGCATGAATGACCAGGGCACGGCAGGGCACGGCAGGTGCGCCTGCGCGGGAGCTGCGCTTCTCGTCTGGCCCAGCCCCAGTTCCGTGGGCAATTGTGAGCAGATTCTTCCCATCTGGGCCTACACAGAGCTCTCTGGTAAAACCCTGGATCTGAATCAATTTATAGAATAATGGAAATTAAGAAAACTTAAGCTAAGCTCTTGTTCTGCACTTTCTTTCTAAATGGGTGGGCACAAGGCCTTGACTGCCCCCAGCAATGAAGTACCAGAGACAAGGACACCAAATTCTTGGCTTCTCTGAGGAAGAAGGGACTATATATTAGAGACCTGGTCTGAGAGGGGGAGTGAAAGCAAGGAAACATGCTGGGGGCTGACATGGGAATGGTGACTGCCCATCCATCACTCAGCTGGAGCAAATCAATGTCCTATCATGAATCCCTTTCCACGACAGACAGTTGGTCCCAAGGGGGTCCCCACTTGGCTAGAGGAGGGGGCAGTGGCGTGCCGTCTACAGCATCTCAAGAGCGAAGGGCAAGGGGCTGAGAGTGGGAGAAGCCACAACCGCCCGTAACTTCCACAGGCCCTGCTTGTCTGGTTTGGCCCTGTCCAGTTCCCAGGGCGGTGTCGGTGTGTGTGCTGACCTGCTGGAAATGACCTCTCATCCATGGCATTCTGGGAAGCCGCAGGTGCAGGCTGGGCTGCGGCACAGCAGACACGTCCAGGAGAGCCCGTAAGCAGCCGACCCCACGGGAACGGCTTGAAGAAAGTACAGTGAACACTGCCAACCCTTCCTCTACGGTCACTATGAATATTTTGCCTCATTTATTTTATCCCCCCCCACACACACACACATATTTTTGGTACCAGGGCCGGTGAATGAACCCGGACCTCATATGTGGGAAGCTCAACCATTTGAGCTACATCCACTCCCCTTACACATACATATTTTTATTGAAGTATATCATTCATACATGAACATACATAAATAAGAGTATAATAAAAGTTGTTAACTTACAAAATAAAATGCATAACATCATGCAGGGGTCCCATACATCACCCCATCACTAATACCTTGCATTGTGGTCACACGCACACGCGCGCACACACACACACACACACATATTTGAGATACTGGGGTCAGGGTTTGAACCCGGGACCTCATATATGGGAAGCCGGCACTCAACCATTGAGCCACATCGGCTCCCCTGAGTTGGTTTTTCATTTGTTTGCTTGTTGTTTGGTTTTGTTTTTAGGAGGCACAGGGGACTGAACCTGGTACCACCCATGTGGGAGGCAGGCGCTCAACTGCTTGAGCCACATCCATTCCCCTCACACACATATTTTTGATGAAATATTTCAAAATAAATTGAAGACACCATGATACTTTAATCCTAGATCCTCTGTCAAGCATCTCCTAGGAATAAGAATATTCTCCTATATAACCATCATATCATACCTTTAAAAATTAATATTAATTCAGATTATCTAGGAATAGATTTTTAAATTTAAATTTTTTATTTCCCTAATGGTGCCCAAAGTGTCTTTTATAGGGTCATGTATTGCATTTGGTTATTATGCCTCTTTAGTCTCTTAATCTACAACTGTCCCCAAACCCTTTGTTCTATTTCCCTTTTCTGAAGTGTCCGCCTCAGTGGGTTTGTCTGATTGTCTCCTCATGATTAGACCCAAGCTAAACATTTTGGGGAGAAAAGTACAGAGGTGATGCTTGGGTACTTCTGACTGCACATGACAGCTTGTCCCATCAGGGTAGGTTTGGTCCCTGGCTAGCAGCTGGTGTCAGCCACCTCTGTCGTAGTGGCACATTCTTTCCTGGTGCTATGAAGTCAGGTATGGGGCGAAACTGAGTCCAAATAATCACCCTGACCCCCAACCCCCTTCCCCTCTATCGCCTTGGCATTCATTGCTAAAAACCGCCTGAATCAAACACTACGTAGACTTACTCTTATATCGACTTTCTAATTCTGTAATTTCTTCTACATTTACTCGGTAGCAGTATCTTGTGAAGAAGAGCTTTCTTCCTCTAGCCCTTTATATCATCCTTGTAATTGTTGTTTTTCCTTTCTAATTAACAAAGAAATACATATTCACTACAGAACATTTTGAAAAAAGGAGAAGTTCCTGTATTCCCCCATCTAAAAATAATTATTAACGTTTGGTCTTTAGCCGTCTCAGCTTTTTCTATGCCTATATACCATTTCTTCTGGTTTCCTCTGTTGTTTTGTTACATAAAAACAAGAATACAGTGTACCACATTCTGAGTTTTTGTCAAACTTTTTCATCGCAGATTTTTTCCTACCTCATGAAATACTGCCACAGGATTTCTAGTGATTACAAGGTGTGCATTAACAGGGGTGTGCCGTGACGTACTTAACCAGTGCTCTGTAGTGAGCTTTAGTTTGTCCCGCTTCTCCGATTACCAACCACCGAGATTAATCTTCCTTCTTGCATGTGCTAGCCACTTTTAAGTGTTCTTTTATGAACTACGTGTTCATGTCCTTCGTCTGACTGGCAATAAAACCTCCTTTTGGCAGGTTTATCTCCTTTATATTGAGTATGTCAATTATTTATTGAGTACACCAACTGCTTTTTAATTTTGCATATAATAATCCTTAACATATAAAAGTATAAATTTTTAAAAATGTTGTCTAGTCACACATATCCATCTTTTAGCTTTTGTCTTTTTTTGGAAGTTCCAGGGCCAGGGATTGAACCTGGGACCTCATATGTGGCAAGCCGGCACTCGAATCTCTGAGCCACACCGGCTCCCTATTTTCAGTCTTGATGATACATTTAGAACAGGCTTTCCCACCCCAAGGTTATGTAAATACTCATCTATATTCTATTTTAGTCTTCAGTCCATCTTAAATTTAATTTTTGTATGTGGTTAAAGATTTCTCTTGTTTTCCCACAAGGTATCTGGGTTATCCCCAAACCACTGATTGATCAATTCACCCATTTCCATGGTTTTTAAATTCCTTTTATTATATACTAAATGATTATAAATAATTAGGCCTGGGAAGCAGACTTGGCCCAGTGGCTAGGGCGTCCGTCTACCACATGGGAGGTCCGCAGTTCAAACGTCCGGCCTCCTTGCCCCGTGTGGAGCTGGCCCATGTGCAGTGCTGATGCGTGCAAGGAGTGCCATGCCATGCAGGGGTGTCCCCCGCATAGGGGAGCCCCACGCGCAAGGAGTGCACTCTGGAAGGAAAGCCGCCCAGCGCGAAAGAAAGTGCAGCCTGCCCAGGAATGGAGCCGCACACATGGAGAGCTGACGCAGCAAGATGACGCAACAAAAAGATACACAGATTCCCATGCCGTTGATAACAACAAAAGCAGACAAAGAAGACGCAGCAAATCAACACAGAGAACAGACAACCGGCGCAGGGGGGGAAGGGGGGGGAGAAATAAATAAAAATAAATAAATCTTTAAAAAAATAAATAATTAGGCCTGTTCCTGGGCTTTCTACTTTGTTCTACTAAATAAGATCTGCATTATCTTTCTTTTTAATATTTTCTTGATTATATACAATAATTGAGAATATTTTCTTTATAAACTTTATACTTTTAATATCTTTTCTTATCTCATTTTGTTGACTAGACACTTTTAAAAATGTAAAACAAAAAGATATCCCCTTCCTGTTGTCTTTGCGTATGCTCACGATGGCTAAAGTGGTGGTTCCAATAAACTACCTTTTTTTATTTATTGAGAAAGCTGAGCTCTGTGCCAAGCATTTGGCATACATTATCTCCCCTTAACCTTTGCAACAATTGTATGGGGTAAATAATAATTTTCTCCTACTTATAAAGAAACTAGGGCTTCGAGGATAGCCAACTAGCCCAGGTCCACACAGCTTGGCTGTGCTGTTGCAGCATCGCGCTGCTGGGCTGATTCAGGGCACGGGGATTTCGCGCTTCTGCCCCGAGGAAGCCCCACCGCTGCCGGCACACAGCAGCAGCCTGGGGACGAGAACGACTGGATTACCTTTTCCCACAGACGTTTATAGTTCAAATTGGTTTCAGTTAGAAGTGGGATCTTCATTTAGCAGAAAACCCAAATAACAGTGCTTTAAATAAAATGAGTGTCTGTATTTATCCAAGTAACTGAAGCATCAACGAGGGCTTCTCCTGCAACTACAGCCCCAGTGGGGACCCAGGACTCTACCATCTTAGCACGTGGCACGCCCCTAGTGGACGCAGCGCGCCACTGCAGCTCCAGCCTTCAATCCGCGTTGCGTCCCGCTGGGGCAGCTGCACTGCCGGCAAAGGGCCTGGAAAACACGGCTGGAGAGCTGGGTACAGGGCACACCCGTCACAGCAGGCGCGCTCCTTCAACAGCCTGACCAACACATCTGGGTACTGGGTTTATTTATTTATTTTTATCACTTTTGCTTACTATCTTTCCTTTTATATACTCAGGTCTTAAACTCAGAAATGTTTTATTATATCTGTAATTGTTGCTTTGGGTTATTTACTGTGGTTATATTTGGTTATATTTATTCTCACTTTTGTCTTCTAATACTATTTGATTTTTTCTGATATTACTCATCAGTATCTCTGATGGACTTTAAAGTTCCAACCTTTACTTTAGATGTTAGATGCTTTTTTTTTTTTTGAGCACCTGGGGCTTCTCTCCCATAATTTTAATTGGAAAAAAATTCATTATTGATACAAACATTTAAGGTCAATGCTCTGATCTACCCATTAGATATTACTTTCACCTTCCATTCTTGGATTTTTTTACTTGTATAATCTCTTAACTAATTTATTAGTGAGTAAACGTATTTATTGTGATTGATTCATTAATTCTGCATATTATGTGCTAAGTTTTAAAACATACTTGAAACAAAAAACGGTAAGCTTTGTTTTCAAGGTAAAGTTCTTGAAAAGTATTCTCTATTTTTATAGGGATTGTTTATTAAATCAAAAGCCTGGAAAGTAAAAATATCTTTTACCATGAAAAAAAAAAAATCTGGATACTGGACCTCAATAAAACAATCCGAAACAGAAAGTTCTAAGAACCGACCCCGCCATCCTCCTGCACAGCCGTGCATTTCAGCCAACACACAACAGGATCTGCAGAGGGAGAACAGGAGCCACAGCACACGACGGGGACAACGTGAGGGACTTTCACGTGGGAAGCCTTGTCACAGCCAGAGGCCCGGGGGGGGGGGCACAAAGCGAGGCCCCGCGCCCTCCTGGCTCCGACTGGCACCAGGGCTGCCCAGGAGCAAACCCCCCGCCCGGGCTGCTGAGGGTGGGAGATGCCGCTGCAACTCTGCTGAGAACCTGCGACTCCAAGGACAGGCACAGCCACCAGCAGGGCGGGGGTGTGACAGGGGCCCAGCTCCAGACGCAGGAGCCCTTCAGAGCCGCACACCCGCGTGGCCTCTGCGTGGAGCCGGGCAACAAACCTCTCCATGTGAGTGTGACAACCTTTAAGGTAGAAACAATACAATCCAAACGAGGACACGGGTGAGAACAGAGTACGGTGCAAAGAGCAGTCATCATTTAGAGGACTCTGAGCAGAGATCGAATTTCAAATAGTAATGAGCAAGTTGCTTTACAGGATAATCTAACAGCATAAAACGAAGGTAAGAATCTCACTTAACTAAAGGCCTTATAAAATGTGATCTTTCTTTGCTCTATAAAAAAGATAAAGTGTTCATGAAAATGGAAAATAAGAGATCACAGTTTAAGTTTAGAGTCGTCTTAAATCTATCCCTCCCCATCAAAATACATGCTTTTAAATGTACCTCTTGCCTAACTCCTTCCTAATATTTTTCCGCTGCTTAGCCAATTCCCTTTATATTTCAGACACCTCATCATCTCTCCTATCACAGAGGGAAGTTTTTGAGAAAATAAATTTTAAATATAGAAAGGCAAAAGGAATCCTATAACAAACACCTGCTGCTTTCCCACCACCTGAAGCTGATAATTGTTGCCACGTTCTCAGACCAGCTCCAAGGCTAACCTGCACTCCAAGGCGCCTGTGCTACTCTTCCCTCCCCTTTTCCGCAGTACTTTTTGCCCCCTAAGGTCACATGTAATCTACATGTGATAGAAGCACACATATATTGTATACCTGTCTCCCCACCTCTGGCGTCTAAGGTCCTTGAGGGCAGGGTCTTACTCTGCTTTGTTCACTGATAAATCCCAAGTGCATAGACACTGCCTGAAACGAGGTAGGCCCTTGAATATTTGTTGAATGAACACATGAAGGAACTTTCTATTTTTGAGCTCTCATGTTGATATACGACTCAATTCATTCCTCTAACCTCTGTGTATTGCATCATCAGCATAATAAAAAGAGCTAGCGTTTATTGAATGCTTACTGTGTGCCAAGCAGGACTTTGGTGGTTTGACACTTGTGCTAGAATGCTCAGATAAACCTGTGAGGTAGGTACTTATTCAACCCCATTTTACAGATGAGGAAATTGAGGCCAGGGAGTGGGACAGCTGGCCACACACCAAACCTCTATACTCTAGGCTGTAAAAGGTACAAATCACACCTATTTATCCTTTTCCCTGTTAGGTTGTTTGCACTTTTCCTTACCATGAATCAGTTTCATCCATCACCACCTGCTGTCTCCGGGTGCTCAGGGGCAGGCCCCAGGGCAGCCTTTCGATAATACCCGGAAGGCAGGGGCTTTCGTCCCTCCTGTCGGCTGCTCTGCGGTAAGCGTCTAGGCGAACACCCGGGACTGGGGAATGACGGATCACTGCCGGGCGGCGGGCTGAGGCGCCCCCGGAGGTGCCGCTTTGCTTAGTTTGCACACTCTTTTCGTGGGGCCCCAGCTGTGTGGGAGTTCCTCTTTTCTCCTCCTCGTTCAGTGAGAACTTTGGCCAGATCTCAGGCTTACCGCCCAAGGGGGTTGGGAAGGGGTGCTGGTAGAACTCTCGGGAGCTTTACGCGGCAAGTGCGCCGCTGCAGAGGGGAGCCCGCGGGGGGAGGGGAGCCCGCGGGGGGAGGGGAGCCCGCGGGGGGAGGGGAGGGAGGCGGGGCGGGGGGCGCAGCCGGGCTCGCCGAGGCCCGCGGCGCGTGCGGGGCAGGTCAGGCCGCCGGGAACCGCGTGCGCAGCTGCCGCGGGGCAGAGGGAAGCGCGGCGCTGGCCCCCTCTCCCGCCGCGGAAGTGGGGCGCCTCCGCGCCCGAGGCCTTGAGCCCCTTTAGGGGACTCCCCGAGCCGAGGGGCCTCCCTGCGCGCCCGCACGCCCCCGGGGCAGTGCCGGGGACCCTGCCCAGGCTCGCTCCCCACCGCCGGGCCGGGCCGACGGGCACCTGCTCCCCGCAGCGCGGGCGGCGCCTCCCCGCCAGCAGGGCCGCGGCCGGGGCCCCCCGAGGCGGCTCCCGAGGCCGCGGGCGCAGGACGCAGCGGCTCAGCCCCGAGCCCGGCTGCCCCGTGCCCAGGCGAGCAGGCGGGAGCCCGGCCCGGGCGTGGGGGCCGCCTCGGACGCGCCCCGCCCGCAGCCACGAGGGGCGCGCGGCCGTGCGCGTCTCGCGTCCCGCTCCCGTGGCGCCGCCGCCGCTACCGCCAGGAGCCGGGGAGCCCGCAGGGCCGGGCCACGAGGGGCGGCCGGGACGGGGCTCGTGGCCTTGGGCTCCCCCTGCTTCCCCGGGCTCCTGCCTCGAGCAGCGGAGGCCCCCCAACGCGGGAGGCCCCGGAGAGCCCCGCGAAGGACGCGGAGCCGGGCCAGCTCGGCGGAGCACGCCGTCTCCCCAGGCCCGCTGAGCCTGGGTGTCTTATTAGACAAGAGGCCGGAAGAAACACTTCCTTATTGGGCCCGAGTGGAGTGGGAATGGGCGGCCCGGGAGGGTCACTGGGAGCTGCTGCTGACCACCCCTCCAGCCCCTCAACACCAGGGTGACCGGAACACGCCAGCATCGAGGAAATCTCGTCCCCTTCAGCGGCCTCGTGGCCACGTGCGCATTCAGCGCGGACTCCCTGGGGAGGTGGCCCTGCCGAGCAGCACCGCGCCGGTCCCTCCCCTGCGCCAGCCTGGGCGCCCCGGGCCGCAGGCCTTGGCCACTGCGCAGGAGAGACCCGGGCCGCCTCAGCTTGCTCCAGGCCACCCCCCTTGCCTTCGGTGTTGGAGAAAGCCCTGGAGGAGAAGTCAGGATGCGGGCCTGCGACCCTGAGCGGGACGTCTGACTTCTGAGCTCAGTTCCTTGGGGGTGGACGGGATGGACCGTGAAGGACCTTCCTGCCTCGCCCCTGAGCTCCGCCTGTGAAAACGTTCTTCCCCTCTCTCCATCCACGTCTGCGTCTTCCTAGACCCTCATCCACATGTGCGCGGTCAGTGGTGCCCAGGTCAGCGAGGCCCCCTTCCATGATTCCAAGAGCGCCAGGGACCCGCTCTCTCTCCACGTGGGTGGGCACCTTTCCTGACCGTGGGAGGGCCCCAAACACTCCTGCCCTGGGACTGCCTCCTCTTGGTTAAAACACACCACGTCATTCAGTCCTCACCCAGCCTCCAAGGACTCTCAGTGGTGGGGACAGGAGACTTAGCAGCCACAGATGAGTCATTAAAAATCTAAGAAGTGGGAAGCGGACTTGGCCCAACAGATAGCGCGTCCGCCTACCCCACGGGAGGTCCACGGTGTAAACCCCGGGCCTCCTTGCCCCATGTGGAGCTGGCCCACGCGCAGTGCTGATGCGCGCAAGGAGGGCCCTGCCACGCAGGGGTGTCCCCCGCGTAGGGGAGCCCCACGCGTAAGGAGTGCGCCCCGTAAGGAGAGCAGCCCAGTGCGAAGGAGGGAGCAGCCTGCCCAGGAATGGCACCGCCCACACAGAGAGCTGACACAAGATGACGCAACAAAAAGAAACACAGAATCCTAGTGCCGCTGATAAGGATAGAAGCGGTCACAGAAGAACACACAGGGAATGGACACAGAGCAGACAAATGTGTGAGGGGGGGAATAAATAAATAAATCTTAAAAAAAAAAATCTAAGAAGCTGCCAGTGGTTCTCCAAGCTAACCCACCACCTGAGAGGTCACCTGCCTCTATCCCATGCTGATATGCACAGAATTGCAAACTCTGTTTTGACGTTGCCTTTCTGTCTGAGAGCCCAGGCTCCACCAGCGCAAGCACGTGGCCCGGGCCAGCTGGATGTGAGCGCACGAGCCTTGGCACTGAGTGACTCCCTCGCCAGCCAGCCTATTCTCAGGGCCTGGTGACCTTTTGGCTGAAAATCATACCCTTGTCCTCTGTCTTAAAATTGCATCACATCAGGTCAGCATCCTTTCACTTCCTCGATAAGTTCTGATGCCAAGAAATAATGAAAAAGTCTTCCTCTTGATGGAAAATTTCACATGATCCAGAGATGCAAATGAGAAGACAGCTGTCAGCAAGCCTCCTTTGCACCTAATGAATCCCCATTAGAAACCATCTGTGACAGGGCCAAAAGGGACGAACACATTACGAAGGATGCACCATGTACTCGAGTGTGGCTTTCAGACTTTGCTTTTACTGATACGTAAAGATCCAGAAGAATTCCAGAGACTGACAGAAAGTAGAAACTTCCAATTTTTCAAATAAGGCCATGAAAGAAAGAAGGAAAGAGGGACTACCTTCTACTACGGCCATTTCATTTCACTTAAAAAGGACGCTGTATCACAGGCACACAGGCAGACATCGTCCACAGGTAGGTGGGAAGGACAGGTGCAGATCCAGGTGGTTGTCAGTTCAGTTGTGGAAATGCAGTTTTCTAGATCATCTGCTGAGTGCAAGGGTCTTGGGTTTGGAATCATTGCTTCTGACAACAAATCTCCACGCCTTTGTCTAGCTTCCCATAGCTCTGACGTTTCCCAAAATCTGGCCCTGGGTTCCCTGCCGACGCCTCCGTGAACCTTGCACGCGAGTCAAGCCTTTCTGCCCACCGTTCCAGGACCCCAGCTCCTCCCTGCCTCCACCTCCCTCTCCACGCCGCTCTTCCCTTCCTCTGTCCAGCCACATCCTCCCCGCTTCCAGGCCAGCTCAGGAGCGGACGCCACAGGGCGGAGCCTGCCCTCCCCGACCGCCTCAGCGCCCTCCGTCGCCCTGGCCCTGCGCACCAGCGGCCTCCACGATGCTGGGCACCGCGGCCCTTACTTACCTACAGGAGGGCACTGACTGAGTGGGCGCCTTTCTCAGCCTTTCCGGTATCGCCCTCAGGGAGCGCTCGCAGTCTCCTAAGCACCACGCGTTGTTGGTGAGTAATAACTAACAGCTGCTGTGTGTGCAGCACTTCCCACGGCCCACTCAGGCATTCTCAGAGTCAGTGCAGTATCCTGAATCTCACAGTAGATTTAATAATAGGGTAGTAGCTCCATTTTAACAAAAAAGAAACTGAGGTGTGGAAGAATTAAGTTATGCTGATCATATGCTAATTTAAAATAAGTAAAATTTTAATTTTTTAAAAGGGATTCATGCAAATGTCCACCTGAGAATAAACCTAGGAAAGTCTTTTTATATAGAAAATGACATGCATTTTGTTATGTAATAAATGTTTTGTCACACACCTGAGTCTAGGCAAGTCACTTATTAAAACTATTTACTTAATAGTCTATTTTCACTTTTAAAAAGTTAGCAAGTAATATACATTTGTTATATATATAAAAAAAGAGGGAAGCGGATGTGGCCCAATGGATAGGGCTTCCGCCTACCACATGGGAGGTCCAGGGTTCAAACCCAGGGCCTCCTGACCCGTGTGGAGCTGGCCCACGCACAGTGCTGATGCGCACAAGGAGTGCCCTGCCACGCAGGGGTGTCCCCCGCGTAGGGGAGCCCCACACGCAAGGAGTGCGCCCCGTAGGGAGAGCCGCCCAGTGCAAAAGAAAGTGCAGCCTGCCCAGGAATGGCGCCACACACACGGAGAGCTGACACAGCAAGATGATGCAACAAAAAGAAACACAGATTCCTGTGCCGCTGAGAACAACAGAAGCGGACAAAGAAGACGCAGCAAATAGACACAGAGAGCAGACAACCGGGGCGGGGGAGGGGGGGAAAGAAGGGGAAATAAATCTTTTTAAAAAATCCTCTATTTTGTATATTTAAGTTGTTTCATGCTTTTTCTATCATATAAAAAAACTCTGATGAACATTCCTCTATCTTCATGTACTCACTCAATTATTTATTCCCTTAGAATTCCTGGAAATAGAACTTACAGGTCAAATGGTAAATACTTATTAAATCCTGGGGATAAAACAGATTTAAGGGATATTCTATTTTTTAGCACAATTTTTTTTTTACCAGAGAGAATAAAACTTCAACTGTTTTTTTTAAAAATAAATCCAAAAATATTGACATTTTCCCCAGTCTAGTCACTTCAAACTATGAAAATATTAAGGTGAAAATCAGAAATCTAACAGTGATTTGGAAGACAAGAGATATCCTATTTCCCAAAAAAATGTTTTTATTCATTTAAAAATAAAGGTTAAGCAGAAACGAGATGAACCCTTACTATAAAAACAAACTGCCTCCAATTTTTAAAGAAAGTTTTTATTTTTTTGATTCAATAAATACATGCCCATTATAGAAAATGTAGAAAATACATAGAAAATAAAGAAAACACAAGCTTTCCAGACTCTGACACATGAGGTAACCTTGTAGTTTACTATTGTCTATACCAGCATATATATATATATATATATATATATTTTTTTTTTTTTTTTCCCCTAACGATTTGCCATTTCCCTTCTCCCCCCTCCCTCCCCCCAAAAAATGGTCGACAGCCTGTGGCTTCAGCAACAGGGGACTACTTCATTTTACTGTGGGCCTCCCTCCTTGCTTCCTTGAGTCCTTCCCAGGTTTACATAAACGCACGACCCACCCCAGCACCCTGACGTCTCCTCTTCCCCAGAACTGCCCATGCCCGGCCTCAAGGCGGACCTGAGAAAGAAATTTCCAGCCCAGGCTTCTCCCCAGTGACACGGAGGATTTACCTCAGTCCATCAACATCCTAAACTTATAACTTTACCTCTTAAAATGGAGGCAGCACTTTAAAGTCTAAAAAGTTCTTTCACACACATTTCATCTTCACCAGAACCCTGTGAGGTAGAACAGGTATCCCCATTTCTCAAGAGGGGGAAACTGAGGCACCAGGGGTGCGTGACGATCAGAGCTGGTGAGTGGCGGCTTGGGTGGGAAGCCGGAGCCGGCTCTGAGGTCGCGGCGCTTGACCTCGCCGTGGTGGGCAAGCACTGTGCAGCCTGGTGACTGAAACGAACAGCTCCAGGTTTTAAGACCGGGTCCGGCCTAGCCCTGTTCACCGGAGAGAAAATCAAGGCCCGAGGAGCTTGGAGAAGGCCCCGTCCTCAGGCCGCGCCCGGCCGGCGCCCCCGGAGAGGCTCTTTGGGACGCGGGCCTCACCGGCCTCTGCTTGGCCAGACGTGGACCAGGGACCGAAGTCCCGAGCGCGAGGAGGCGGGCGCCGAAGGGGCGCTGAGGACCGCCAGCCCGAGCCGCTCGCCCGCAGCTGGGGGGCGCTGGGCCTTGACCTTGCACGCCCCTGCAGCCAGGCCCCGACCCCGCCGCGCACGTCCACCTGCGCTGCTGTCCGTGTGCGGCGGTCAGCTCCGCGAAGTGACGCCAGAAGATGCTTGCTTGGTAACGGGCGTCTCCGTCACGACCCATCACAAAATGCCAAAGCCCTGCGGGGGCCGCCCCCCCCACGCCTGCCGGACCCTCGAGGCCTCCGCGCCGGTTTGGCTGCGCGCCAGCTGCGCACGTGCGGCTGCGCCGACGCGCGGGCAGGGGCGCGGGTCCGCGGCTGCGGGAGCGCAGGGGCTCGGCGTGCGCGGGGAACCTCCACGTGCCAGCCGGTGCCTGGCGGGGCAGCGGACGGCCCGACCTTCCAGAAACTTGCAGGAAGAGCAACAAAACCAGGTGCCGGGCCAAGTGCGGTCCCAAAGGTGATCGCGGACCCGGCGGCGCGGACGCCGTTGGTGGGGCTGGTGGCACGGTCGGGCCGAGGGAGGCGGGGCGGCGCCACGAGAGCGAGGAGACCCGCACCGTCCCACGCAGCTGGAGCGCCAAGCGCGCGGCAGGCAGCGGCGGGAGGCGGGAGGAGGCGCGCGGACCTCGCTCCCCTGCTCCGGGGGCCGCCCACGCGGGGCTCTGTGCCCGCGCCCTGCGGGGCCGCTGCCGGCCCGCTCCCCCGCCCCGCGCCTCCGCAGCCGGGGTGCGCCCGAGGCGCCCGACACCCCCCGCCTCTCCAGGCTGCCGCACGCCCCGGCCCCCGCGCCACCCCTATCCCCGCTCGGGGGGGGGGGGGGGGGGGGGAAGCGCCTGTGCAGGCGCCGAGAAGGGTGCTGCGTCGCCGCGGGCCTTGGCGGCGGATGACCCTGCCGGCTCGGTCGACCCCGGCTGGGGCGGCGGGGCCTGGCGCGGCGCGAGGCCCGTCCGCCGGGGGCAGCGCGGCCGGAGCCCCCGGGCCGGAGGTGCCCGCGCCCCGGGCCGCGCGCGCAGGCGGCTGGGGCGGGCACGGCCGCGGTCATTACCTGGCCAGCGTGGTTTTCCCCGAGCCCGGGAGGCCCCGCAGGAGGTACAGGCGCTTCCGGGGGCCGTGGCGGCGCGCGGGGGGCCCGGGCGCGGGGGGCGGCGGCGGCGGCTGGAGGCTGAGCCTCCCGAAGGAGTCGAGGAGCCTCTCCATGGGGAAGGGGCGGCCCGCGCGGGCCCGGGCGCCTGGGCCCAAGCCTGGGGCCCGGCCGGAGCGCTTGTTTTTGTGGCTCCGCGGCCATGTGATGGGCGAGGGGCGGGCGCTGCGGCCCAGCCCCTCCCCGCCCGCCCGCAGGCCCGCGCCCCCGCCCCACGGCGCCGGGAAGCTCCTGGGCCGCCCCCGGGCCCCCCGGCCGCCCCCATTGCAGTCGCCTGGCCCAGACCGTGGAAGTAAAGTGATTGCAGTTGACGCCGCAAGGCCGTGAGAGGCGTTCGAATGGCGACGGGAAAGGCCTGGGGCCCCCAGCCCCCCGTTTGCGAGCGCCAGTACCTGGCTGGTGCCCCAAGGCCTGACCCTGCGTCCCAGGATGCGGGTCTTTTCTTTTTGGACCCTTCTTTAATGTGCTGCCAGAAACATTCTTAGAAAACTAACTTGCCCGCTCCTAACTTCAATCTCTTCTTCCTCTGAAAAGCACCCCTTGAACACTCAGGCCGCGGTCCCCAAGGGGCGCCGGCGCGGTCTCGGCCGCGGACCCCGCAGCTGCCCCCCGGGAGCAGCCCGCGGAGGGGCCGCGGGGCCCATTTCTAGAGAAGTGCCCAGAACTGAGCTCTAAGTTCCAGGAACTGGTGGCCGCCCACAGTGACTCGTTTCACACTCAAGTGTGATCGAGCGATCCCGTTTTCTGAACCAAGACTCAAATGTGTGGGTTGGAAGAGGGAATATTCGAAATCCACACCTTCCTGGAAATCCAAGCTGAATGGCGGCTTTGGCTGTAAATCGTCTTGTGAAGCAAGCAGATTTTGTTGCCGGCAGCTGGGAATGAAAATTACCAAAGGCACCTTCCTTCGAACAAAACCGAGAGGTTTCACAATAAGCTTTAGGAAGGGGCTTTCCAAGCAGGGAGGCTGTGCTGAGAATTCACCTTCCTCTTGGGACGCCCCTCTGCATGCACTTGGGGGGAGAGCTGCTCTCCTTGAAAATCCCTGTCCCCTAAGAAGGGCGGATGGAAAGGTACTTTCTTGATTCTGAGAAACACTGGAGTTTCAGAAGGCTCCCCTATTAGGGTGATCACCCAAGACACAGACTTACCCGCGGTCCGAAAGCTTGGAGCTCCGTGCACTCTCACTCTTACAGAAAGGGGCGCTGGCCCTGCCTGGGATACCACTTCTTTTTCTTTCTAGGGCTGTCCTGTCCAAACCCAGAGCCACCAGCCCTGGTGGCTCCCGGGCACCTGAGACGTGGCTGGTCAGAACCGAGATCAAAGGTATACGCTGGACTTAAGAGACTCAGTATGAATAAAAGAATGTAAAGTAGATCACCACTAAGTCTTACATTGTTACAGTATTACAGTGATAATATTTTGCGTCACTGTAATTAAAATTAATTCCACCTGTTTCTCTCTCTTTTTTTTTTTTAAACAGTGGCTTTTAGAAAAATCTTCCTGAGCTCTGTGCTCCCATTGTTTCTACTGGCCATTGCTGCAGGAGTCCATGTCCTCCTACAGGAGAGGTCCCAGGCAGGTGGGAGAGGGCGCCAGGAAGCTGCTCTGGGGGAGGCAGAGGTACCTGTGGCCTGTGGAGCCAGGAGATGTTGGGAAAGAGGTCTGTGCTGGAGAGCGCGGCTGGCAGTCCTCGCCCTAGGGGGCGGGGCAGGCTCTGGAGAGCAGGCCTGGGATGCCAGCCCTGCTGTCAGAGCAGGTCAGAGAGAGTGGCCAGCTGGCAGGCATGGCACAAGGGGGCGAGGTTCCAAGGAGGGGAAATGGTCAGCCAACCTGGACGCCACTGTCCTTTGCCCCACCCCCCACACTTTTGAGTCAACAAGCGCTGGCGGCTGCCCTCATTTATTCCTCCAACCCGCATGGTTTGGACGCCGTCTGCCTCCTCCCCCTGGACTCTGCCTCCTCCCCCTGGACGGGGAGTTTGAGGGCAGGCACAGCAGCTGACATGCTTTTGTCACCCCAGGCTCACCTGAGCATGCAGAAGGCGCTCACTACTGAGGTGCTGAGCTGAACCACTTCCTCAGCGGAGGAGCTAGGCTTGGGACTTCCTAGAAGTAAGAAGAGCAAAGCTAAGGGGCAAGGGTGGCAGGGCCGTGGCAGCAGTGCCCGCCCCAGCAGGGCCTCCAGAGAACAGGATGAAGCAAACGCGTACGTGCCAGATACAGTGAGGGAATAATCACCCGTGATTTACATTTTTCCATAGGAGTGTTCACATGTTAAGGTTTGGTACAACTAAACTAAAAACTTAACAATAATAATTGCCTGTAGGATAGTACAGGTCCGTAATCCTTTACCAAAAGGATTGAGGCCTGATATGTGTCAGGGTTGAGAACATGTGTGCACATTTGCCGCCATGTGGTGACACAGCAGTACAGGACTTCCGTTCCAGCTGGGATCTGGGCAGGGCCCACGCTGAAGCAATGCTTATTTCCGCAGTGAAATGTCTGCATGGTCACACTAAGTGATAAACAAGGAGTGAAATGAACTTTCTGTTAGTTTTGAGTCAGGTTTGCTACCAAATTAATTTTTTTCTTATTTTGAGAGCTTTTGGAATTTCAGAATTCTAGAAATGGGATCAGGGGCTTCTACTTGGATTTAGCACCTACACTTCTAATTCTGGGGTAATTTTAAAAATAAGCTATCACGTTTTCTGTGTCTTATTTCCTCTATAAAACAAATTAAAGTTATGACAACCATTTTTAAAGTGAGATAATAAAATGATCAAATCGTTACCTTTTCCATTGAGGTTTTTTTTTATTCAGATAGCTTATCGAGAACGGCTGGACGCGTTACCCGAGTCAGTCTTGTTACCAGTGGGTCCCCCCCTGGAACTAGTCCTGTGGGGCGCCGCTGCACTACGCACCGGGCTTCTGCAGGCATCTTCAAGCACTCCGACTTTTCTGGACAGCCAGGGGCCTCGACAGCTCCACCAGACGGGGGCCACCAGCTACAAACAAACACAAGCCCGGACAGGATCTGGCCATCAAGGGGGTTCACTTTCAGGTGCCCACTGAGGGTCCCTACTGCTGCCACTCCCCTGGCATGGAGTCCTGTCACACTGTGCCCCCAGGCGCCTCCGGCCTGGCTCCTCCACCCCACCCCCGATCTTTCCCAACCTCCTGCCCCTAAATCAAACTGTTTTATATCCCACTTCCTCAGGAACCAGCTATTTACATTTCAGCAAGTTAAATGTTTTAACAGGTTGACTGGGCCAGGGCCATCTGTTCCCTGTAGATAACAAAGTTTTTATTCTCCCAGAGGGCATTTCAAAGTTAATGCTTTCACCCAAAGAGGTATTTGGGGAAGGGAAGGAGCACTTATTAAGGGCCTACTATTTTTCAGGCACAAGAGTAAAGACTTTGCACGCTATTTCCTTTCACCCTCATTTAATGTCCCCATGACAAGCTGGTGAAGAGCCTGAGGCTCTGGGGGCATGGGGGTGGCAATCTGCTCGGGGCCACACAGCCAGCTGGCAGCTACCTCCACCAGCCCCTTCCCATGCCACTAGCCCCTTCCCGTGCCATCAGCTTCCAGCAGAGGCAGAAGTGCAGCCTGTTCCCATGCCACCTGCCTCCACGGTGAGGGACTCAGTAGCTACCACCAAGGCAGCAGAAGGGCGAGCTTTCCAAGAGGCAGAGCTGGTGGCACCCATTCTCAATTCCTGTTCACCCCTCGAAGCCCACTGATCTGTACCTTGAGCCAAATACAAAGCGGGAGCCCATTTCTCATCATACTGGTAAAACATGCGCAAAGTTCGATGTTCATAAAATTCCCCGATCAGTAGAGATGGATAATTACGGGTACACCGTGACAAGTAAGACCAGGAACATAGAGTATATACATGGAAGAGCAATGGAAAAGTCAGAAGTGTGGTCAGAGAAAGGGGCCTTGACATACAACGTCCAAATTTAGCAGACAGAAAAGACCCCTGAATTGGCCACAGTCCAATATGTCATGCTTGCTGCCCACTGCCTGCACTGGGTCCCCTGGAGAGAAACGCCTTCACATCAGTCCCTGTAACGCCCGGTCCACGAGGGCGGGAGCGTTTTCACAGCCGCAGCCGCAGCGTGTGGAGCAGTGTCTAACGTGGGGAAACTCGGCAAATATCTGTGGAATAAATGAATGTCTTCACTTCCTTTCTCTGAAATTCCTTACATGTCTTAATCCTTTCATACTGTAATTATCCCACATTTCCAGTGGTCCCTCTGGACCTCTAATCTCTTTTCTCCTTCTTTCAACAGAACCAGGTTTAAAACAAAAATGTTGTGACTGGGTGTACATGTTTTTCTAGTTGAGAAATGGAAACACAATACGCTTAGAATTAAGAGTTCAAATGGAGAGAGAAAACATGGCAAATGCCCAGTGCATTCAATTCTTATCAAATGCAGATACACACACACCAAAATAGTGGCAGCTGTGTTTATTTCAGAATTTAGTTATTTGGAAAAAAGAGTGCAATGTGTTTATTTTAATGTCAGCTTGATGTCAAGTTTAAAATATAGTATGAATTTGTCTACACATTTACCTCTTTGCCTGGAGACTCTTTTAATATTTAAATGTAGCCTACATCCCTAATTCTCAGCCTTCATCACATGCCAATCCAGGGGGGAAATCCCTTGCAAACTGCTGGCAGAATTCTCAAAAATGTGTTCTCACCAATAAAGTTGGAAAATAAATTTGGGAGTAATGTCTAAGCTTTGTTGTATTTCACAAAAAGATCTACACTTTAATTTAGAAAATAAAAACACCACGTGCAACAGTGGACAAGGTTGCTATGGTAACAAACTACATTTTTTATATTTCAATCTTCAGTTATTGCACATTTGGGCCACTATGGCCAAATAATGTCAACATCTACTTCCTTCTGATCATGTAGATAGAGGTCTCTGGAATAAGTTGTACTCACAATTCAAGGAATTCTCATTTCTCTAACCAATCTTCTTCTGTCTTTTCTGGAAATTATAATTAAAATACATATAATGAAGATTAATATTTGGCAGTGGGGTTAAGTTTGCACTGTCATTTAACTCATATAGGGATACTCCCAAAATGACAAAAGAACATAATCACCAAGATGTCAACTAAAACATTTAAAATACTTATTTTTTTAAAAACAATAATAAGGTCTCCATGGGGAACAAAAAGAAATATGTTATTTGGAAAAATGTATTCTATTTTACTAACTGGACAAACTAATCTTACTTTCCCCACAGCTCTGCTTATATGAACAGTTAAGAAACACTACTGTCCTGAACTATTTTATATTTTTCACAAAACCTGAATTTTACTGTTTATTTCCAAATGAATGCCTAGCATTGCCTCTGGGCACACAGAAATCACAATTCACCACCAGTCGGCTAATGTGAACCGAATCCCGTCACCTCTTGGTGGTGGATTTCTAGAGGGCCGGCTTTTTGAGAGTTCCTATCTTTTCTTCCTAACACTCTCAGCCCGTCTTTGCCTGGCTGGCAAGGTCACAGGGAGCTGCGGCTGCCTGCGCATCCAGACCCACGCCAATAACGAGGGGCTTCGGAGCCAGGCGAACGTGACCTGAACTTGTTCTTCTGTCTGGCTAGGGTGAGGGCTGGGTGGGGGAAAAGAGGGAGTGAAGTGGGAAGGACCCCTCGACAGGACGCCCCCACCCTCAGTGGGCCTGGCTCCCCGTAGCCAGATTTCAGGAGATGAATGCAACCTTCTTTTGGGGCCCACATGGAAGTAAACACGCAAGTATTGTCCACCCACCCATGTACCTTCTTTTTCTAAATGAGTATGTATTCAGTAATGTAGCAGTTTGTTATAATTGATGAATTCCAAAAATAAACATTGGATTATGTTTGTAATCTGATCTGTACCTGAGCATGATTGAGTTATGATTAGGGCGTGGGGGCTAATCAAGGGGTGGGGACTCACAGATAAAAGGCATGGCAAAGGACAGAGTTGAGGGTTCTTAATGTTGGAGTTTTGATGCTGGAGTTTGATGCCAAAGTCTTAAGCTGGAGCCCCCGGGGAAAGAGAAAGCCGTTCACCTGACAGTCTACAGCTGACCTTGTAGAGAAAGGCAAAGCTTAGAAAGCCTCATAGTCTACAGCTGACCTTGTGGAGAAAACAGGAGCTGAGCCCAGAGGAACCCAGGAAGCCTGAACCCTCACAGATGTCAGCAGCCATACTTGCTCCAACACGTAGAAATACTTTTGTTGAGGGAATTAACTTACGCTTCATGGCCTGGTATCTGTAAGCTCCTACCCCAAATAAATACCCTTTATAAAAACCAACCAATTTCTGGTATTTTGTATCAGTACCCCTTTGGCTGACTAATACAAGTAGAATATTTTTTCGCTGTTGAATTTGATGAGTAGATTTTCTCCTATCCAATTTGCGGTTTTTTTCAAAGAAAGCAGTTACAGAAGGCCCTGTTTGAAAGCCATAAAGCAGTACCTGTACCGACGACTTCCACTGCAAATAAATCATCTTTAGTGTCTTCCAGTCAAGGGGAACCACATAGTCATCAGGCAACAAAGACTCTGAAAAGAAGAGGGGACAACATCATCTCTAATGCCACACCGTTTTACCTCTATGATGCTGAAGCCTGGTTTTGAAGATATTTCAGTGATGCCTAGAGCAGGAATTCACTTGTATTAATAAACACTATCCAGACTCCATGAAAATGCTTATCATGCACATGTGTAAACGTGTCACAGTTCATATTCTCATGCCAGTATATGTATGTCTCCACATATATACATATCTAATAGCTTCAGGTGGAACTGATATTGGACAATTTAAGTGGTTATGCTTTCCTGTGACATATAAAAAGGAGTTTAGTCTCCTTGGATATCACTCCTTTACATATGATTATATGGTAAGAAAAACTCTCATAAGGATATTTGACAATTAAGATTATCTGGTGGGGAGCAGATATAGCTCAATGGTTGAGCACTTGCTTCCCATGTACAAGGTCCCAGGTTTGATCTCCATTACTGCCTAAAAAGAAAACAAAAAACAAACAAACGAGAAAAGAGCTGGGAGATGATGTGGCTCAGTGGTTGAGCACCGGCTTCCCACATACGGGGTCCTGGGTTCAATCCCTGGCCCTGGTAATTAAAAAAAAAAAGATTATCTAGTAAAAGTAAATCCTCATAAGCTGGTCAAAACATTAACATACACATTTTCTTCTATGCCCACATATCCCTAGCAACACTGGTAGTTGGATTCTGAGGGGCTGGACGTGGCCTCAGCAAGCAAATACCATATTCGCAGGGCTCCTGATAACAAGGAGCCTTTGAGTTCACTGCCTGATTTACCAACCACTGACCTCAGGCAGATGCCAGAGCGTGGCTTGTGCAACCTAGTCAAATAAATTGGTCCACAGTCTGCACATAGTTTTCTCCTTTCCTTTTTTAAGCACACACCATTTGGAACTGCGACGTTCCTTCCCACTGCCTTTCTTTCAAACCACTTTTCCCTCTTGTATAAACACTGCTTATAAGCCACTTCCAGGTGGAAGTCATCCCAGGTGAACGTAATCCCACATTTTCTTCAATAATCCCTTTAGTACGGGTGGCATCGCGCATTGCTTGTACCTCCTATGTGGAGTAATTTTGCTCTGTGCTAGTCTTGTCCCTCATTTGGTAGGCAAGCTGTTTGCTGAATGAGGTCTGTCTCGAGGTTCAACTAGCAGATGCTTGATCATTACTGATGGTGACAACACTGTGCATTCAAGGGGGAAGGAGGTTCAATGTCTTCTCAAGCACAGGCGTTCTGGTGCCTGTCTAAGGCAGTGATTGTTAATCTCTTCTAGTCATGGACCTTCCAAGAAGCTGGTAAAATCTATGTACCTCTCAGAAAGTATGGCACAATATGACACAAAATTTTTTTTTTTGCACACCATTTCAGAATATTGACTTTGGACTAAGATCTCTGACCTAAAATGTCTTCATTTATCCTTTAAAATTCCCTAAAGCAAGTGGACTTCAATTTTTAAAACTTCATTTGTGCCTTTGGGGCATTTAGAGAATAGAAAAATTGAAGCAGCTTTCAAGTCAACTAGTCAGACTGCCTCCCAATCTTCTTCTCAGTAGCCTTCTCAGATAGCCTTTTGTAATCTAGTTGAACCTTAAAAATGACTTTTCTCATCATTTAATCTTTGCTGTCCCCTCTTTACTAATTTACCATACTTATACCTGTGAGCCATAGCATGGTGAGAAAGGAAAGGGCCACATGCCAAACAGGGGAAATGTAGAAGAAAAAAAGATTAAACAAAGCAAAATAAAACAAACAAACAAAACCAAGCAGCCAGGTCTATTTGTTACATTAGCACCATTACCTGCCTCAGACTTCATTCGTCCCAGTGCCTGTGTTGAGATTCCACATATTCTACGTCCTCAGAGACATTCATTTAAAAAGATGGCAGGGAAACAGATTCGGTCCAACAGATAGGGCATCCACCTACCACACGGGAGGTCCAGGGTTCAAGCCCAGGGCCTCCTGACCCATGTGATGAGCTGGCCCACGCACAGTGCTGATGCGCACAAGGAGTGCTGTGCCACGCAGGGGTGTCCCCCACATAGGGGACCCCCATGCATAAGCAGCGCACCCTGTAAGGAGAGCCACCCAGCGCAAAAAAAGTGCAGCCTGCCCAGGAGTGGCCCCGCACACACGGAGAACTGACGCAAGATGACGCAACAAAAAAGAGACACAGATTCTGGGTGCCACTGACAAGAATACAAGTGGACACAGAAGAACACACAGTGAATGGACACAGAGAGCAGAAAACTGGGGGTCGGGGAGAGAAATAAATAAAAAATCTTAAAAAAAAAAAAACAAAAAAGGAGGCAGTAGGGAAGGGGCAGCGCTATTTGCAATGGATCTTGCACTTCCCTCTTGAAAAGCACCGTGAACTCAATGGACACACGGAATCACTAACATCAGGCAGGAACGCCTCAAAATATTACTTACATATGTTAAACTGGAACTTTTATGTTTAGCAAACGAAAACAAATTACCCAGGGGAACTCCAGGAGATCCAAAAAGCTTTACCAGTTGAAAGGCAAACGCTTTTGATAGTGGAAGTCCAAGGGAATTAAAGTTAGTACTTGTTGGATCCTGGTTCTCTTCAGTTTGTAAGCACTGCAATGGCTTAGGTTCTTCCCGTCTCTTCAGTTTTTCACCAGACCTTTCATTTAACAAGTGAAGATCAGAAGTAACTTTAAAAGAGTACAAAGTATCAGGTTGGCTACTAAAAATTTCTGAAGAAATCAATCCTATGTCATTTAGTTCATTATCTACTTTTGTCTGAGATTGGTAAGTCACAGACAGTTTCTTGCTTGCAAAAGGTACCTTCCAAAAGCTGGGTGAATGCTGTAGCACAAGAGAAGGAATAAGACTGTTGTAAAAATACATAGAGCACCTTAGCTTGTTAAATGACAGGCAATGAGAATTAAACTGTCCACCAATATTTAGAGGAGGATCTTGGATACTATCAAGACAAAACCATGATGGATGACAACCGAAGACCATAAGTTTTTGCTTATTTTCTTCCTCTTTATTTATCACTGAAATTCTATCTTTTTCTTCTCCCAAAACAGTTTCCAGTGTATGACTTTTCATTAACAGGACACCTTCCTCCCTTCCTTTTACACTGATATTAGTATGTCTGGGTAAGTCGAAGTTTGGTGCTAGATTAAAAATCCTTCTCTGCCTCCTTTTCCTATTTCCTGTGGATACCAAGGCATTCTTTGGGATATCCAGTTGAGGTGAGCAGTTGCTGAAGATATTTGTTTCTATTTCTATGAGTGAATCTATATTCTCAGTTGGAAACAACAAATTTTTATCTTCTATCAATCGCTTCTCCTCTATCAATATTTCTGGGCTTTCTGATACTGATGCTCCTTCAGATGTGGAGATCAATTTAAGCAATCCTCCCCTCTTGCCCGGACTGGTCAGCCTATGCCATCTGTCTCTTTTTGGTCTCTGTTCACATATAATCTGATGAGGTCTCTCAGACCAGCCACCAAAATAGTGTTGTCTATCAGAGCCCAGCTGTAATTCCTCATCAGATAAATTGATTGAGAAAAAAGCCCAAGAATTGGTTTCAGTGGTATTTGCTCCTTGCTCCTCTCTTGAAACTTTATCTGATGTTTTGGATCCATGCTGATGGCACAGCTTTGTTTCACTTGGGACACTTTCATTCTCCATTTCTCTCCCCTGCATTAAAGAGCAAGGGGCCTCAGCAAACCTGTCCTGGCAGTCCAATGCCATGGCACGCCTATTTTCAACATGCTTTTCTCTGTCTATGGCAGAGCAATCATCACCTGTTGCACAGAGAAGATTTTGAGTCACTGTTTGACAAGGAGCAGACCTTTCATTTGGAATCGATGATAAATTTACAAACAAGCTATCACCTCCCTTAAGGAGGTAATTCTTTGGCGTGTTGTACAACTCAACTATAGACACCATATTTGGGAAACCTTCTTCATGATTGATGTTTTTCCATCTTTCTTCTTTATAGCCATTCACAAAATCTCTTAATTTATATTCCAGACCACCAGGGAGGGACTGCTTTGACTCTCTTTTGGTCCCTTCCAAACCCTTGTCTTCACGTGGAGATGGATGCTGGGCTCCTGGAGGAAGACAACTTAAGGTACCAAGTGAGTTTTTCTCCATGATTCCATGAAGACCAGTCTGCTTTTTGTTTCTTTTTCTGTTCCTCTGTTGTTTGATTTTGCTGAGCCCATGTCCCGTTTTCTTCAAATCTCTCTCTCTAGAATATAAAAGAAATAAGAAAATTTATAACTTACCTGTGAAACATTATCCAACTTTAACATCATAATCCTAAGGTACAGATTTAAAAATCATTAGTATAAGAGATTCTATAGTGTGTACTTTGTATTATACTGTTAAATCACTTTTAAAAAGAGGACTCTCAGTCCTGTAAATTAGAAATGAATATACTTCAAGGGCATTAGAATCTGTTTTCATGTATTCATTTCATAAACCAATGACTTTATGAAAATCTAATATTTTCCTTAAAAGATGATTGTCTTATACTATATTGTTTTGTATTATATTACATTCTATTAATTATATATTTTAACCTACCAATTAAAATCTTGTATTTTGCAAATCTTTGATTTTACAAAGTGAAAAGAGGCTAGTCTAGTCTCAGAATGGCAAAACTTTAGTGGCTTTAATAGCTAGGTTTTTTAGGCATAAAGAAATTTGCTATTGAGTGGTTCCATCGAATTATAAGCTATGGTTGATGAGTAGCAGAATCCAGTATTTGGGTGATAGGCAAGTTCTTGGGGTGCCTGGAAACCTGTGTAGGCATTTTTGTTGTCTTGATGACTGGCACCCGCTGCTGAAAACCTGTCCCACCCTAATGGGCAGTGGCCCGCTCACTTAGCACAGGAAAACTTTACAGCTTCCCTTGATTGAAGGCAGCCTTGAGCCTAAGCGGAAAAAGGAAGACTTGAGAAATTCCTTCCTTATGATTCAGAATTTAAGTCTGGTTATCTTCTCTTCTACCCTGGATAATCAGAGTCAGGGGCAAGATAGAGATGGAGACATAATAAAATGCAGTGGAGGAGGGGAAAGAGATAGGAGGAAAAAATTCAGGATAGAGGAACAGGAAAAAAAATCAGACAAGCAAGCAAACAGAAGAAAGATAATCAGGAAAGAAGAACAGTCAATCTATTGACTGGGCATTGGACAAATGAACTTTAAACCTACCCCTGGACTCTGTTTTATTCCATTCCATGCTGTTGGGCAATTCTCAACAGGCAGAAGATATGAAGACCTTGTTCTTTTTCACCTCATTGCTTACCCTTGTTGATACACTCCTGGATGTGAGTTTAGGAAAAACACTAAGGAACACTAAGTTACTTAGAAGCAGCTGTGGGAAGTGGACTTGGCCCATTGGATAGGGCATCCACCTACCACATGGAAGGTCCATGGTTCAAACCCCGGGCCTCCTTGACCCATGTGGAGCTGGCCCATGTGCAGTGCTGCTACGTGCAAGGAGTGCCGTGTCATTCAGAGGTGTCCCCTGCATAGGGGAGCCCCATGTGCAAGGAGTGTGCCCCATAAGGAGAGCCGCCCAGCGCGAAAGAAAGTGCAGCCTGCCCAAGAATGGCGCTGCCCACACGGAGAGCTGACACAACAAAATGAAGCAACAAAAGGAAACACAGGTTCCCAGTGCCGCTGATAAGGATAGAAGCGGTCACAGAAGAACGCAGCGAATGGGCGTAAAGAGTGGCCAACTGCCGGGGGGGGGGGGGGGGGGGAAGATAAATAAATTTTTTTTAAAAAGCAGCAGTTGTGATGGGGCTCCTATAAAATGTACATTGGGTAAAGAATGCCATCTTTGGTAATAACTATCCTTCGTGGCCAGTTCTGATTCCAGTGAAAGCTCTAGTTGAAATCTAAGCTGTAATAGCAGTTGTGAAATTTAAATTGTAGGCTAGGAAGTTGTTCTCAAAACAAATTCCACTTCCTCACCCAACTTGGAACAACTATCCTACTGTAGGGCAAGGAGGAAAAGAGCAGCTAGAGTTTGTTGTTGCTTCCCATAGAAGATTAAATGGTAATCTACTAAGGACCTGTGATTCTGTGGAACTGAATGGAATGACTTGCGTAGCCACCGTCCCTCTGAACTGTACAAGGAAAGAGAGCCCCAATCCAGGAAAAATGGGGTAACAACAATATGGTTCATCACAAAATTGTTCAAAATTCCCTATACCCGTCAGGAAGATTAAGTTCTCCAATCCCTTTTTGAAAACTGGCCTTTTGAAAACCAACCAACATTTACTGAACACTTACGACTGTTTAACTGCTTTCATTTACTAACTCACCTAATCTTCACAACCATATGTGGTAAGGACAAATACTAGCTTTATCCTCATCTCAGAAAGGCAACCGAAACACGGAGCTGTCACCGTGCCCAGGGGCGGGTGGCAGAGCAGGATGCCTGGCACTGGAGCCTACACATTAGGAAAAATTGCCTCTCATTTTTTAAAGAGAATGAAAACACAAAACAAAACAAAAACCTCTCTGCCCTCTCCTCCCTTCTTCCTCTCATCTTCAGACTCTCACCTGTGCATAGGTAGAGATCCTTGTGGGCCAGGATGAGTCCTTTCATGAAAGCAACCCTTGGGCTGTGCCTCCTATGGCCACTAACCTAATATTGTCTTGAGACTTTTCTCCCCTCTCTCCTTGGGTCAAACAACAACAAACAGGGTGAGAGCTGGTAGAATGGGCAGGAGTCCCTCCCTCTACTGCGCCCTCATTTCAAGGCCCCACATGGGCCATGGGGAGATGAAACCTGGTGACCCATGACTTAAGACTGGCAGACATGCACAACTGGGTCTTCTGGAGTTAATTTATTCATCATGGGATAGAGGAGTGAGAAGTGATCTCATTCTAGTACCTCCTAAAAAGAATATAGGTAGTTGTTTTTTTATTTAAACGTTTCTCTACTTACAGTCATTTGCAGTTATATTAAATAAATCACACTTTCGAGAATTTTCTAGTTCTTCTAACTTCACTGTTCCTTTTGAACAAATCATGACTAGTCATTGTTATGTTGTCATCTTGAATTGCATCCTGGGGTTTTAGTGCAATGTATGCGATTGCTTTGGTTGTTGTTAATGTATAGTAATAATAAGGGCTGCCATTTATGAAATACCTGCCATGTGCTAGGGGTGTTGATGGAAGCTAAACGGCTCATCAGGCTAGCCTCCCCAGAGTTCAGAGAACTGCTAAGACATGGGCCACATTCTCTGACCACAATGCAATGACCTTTGAAATTAGTGACTAAAAAGTAATTCGGAAAAAAATCCACATTTTTTGAAAATTGTTAAAACATCTAGAACTCTTAAGTAGAAGAAGAAATTATAATGGAAATAAAACTGCATGACTAAAAGATTACATATAAAGTGGTAATCAAAAAATATTTGCCATACATGTTTACAGTACAAGGAAAGACACAAAATTAATGCATTAGACACATAATTGAAGAAGTGAGAAAAAGAAGCAGAGAAAGCCCCAACCAAGTAGAAGGAAGGAACTAAAATATTGGAGAAGAAACTAAGGAAACAGAAAATAAACACACTATAGGCAGTGTCAACAAAGCCAGAAGCTGGGTATTTGGAAATATTTAAAAATTTTCCACCAAGAAAGCTCCAGTTTCAGATGGTTTTTCAGAAAATTTCTACCAAATATTCAAGAACTGATAACTGCAATCTGATGCAAACTTTTCCAGGGAAGAGAAAATTGCCAACTCTTCACGAGGCTGACATGGCTTGAGAGAGCCAGAAAGCACACAAAACCGGAAACCTTTAGGCCAGGCTTAGTCTGAAAATAAACACAAGCATACTCAACAAGTATTAGCAAAACACCTCCATCAATGTATAAAAGAGATGATATATTATGACATAGCTGGGTTTATCTCAGGTTTTGCAAGATTGATTTAATACTAGAATATCAATTCATGATTCACCACATTAATAGGTTAAAGGAGAAAACATATAAAAGTATTTTGTAAGATGCAGAGAAATGGTTTTTTTTTCACTTCCCAATCATAACTTAAAAAAACAACATCCAAACATTTTTTGTTTGCTTACAATACCCATGCACATTTTATTAGTAAAAACTAACAGTGCCAAGTTAAACAAGTCAAACCATTAAAGTCTCTTTATCTTCCATGAAATGTTACAGAAAAGTTTGTTTGTGTTTCAATAAAAAGCCTATTGTTTTAGAACAGGCGGCTAACAGCAACTGTGTACTTTAAATGTTTTGTGAATAAATTTTAAGAGACTACTGCCTGTCCTGAAATTCTCTTTTTTATTTAAAAAACACAACTATTATATTAAAAATGATTGACAAATTTTGAGTTAAAAAACTGTTGGTATGTTCTCTATATTTAATCTCAATTTAATAATAGATTGCAGTAAGCTATAAAACAAAACATTTGTTTCAGTACATATCTTTAAATGATAGACTTCTAAGTATATAAATGACAACATAATAAAAAGTTTCCAAATGTTGCCTTTGAGAAATCAGATGTGTTTTACCATAAGCAATAAACCATTCCAAACCATCAAAGGGATTTACATAGCTGTATCAGCACGGCAGTAAACTCTTATCAAATAAGCAAAACTTGTGTAATTTGCTGCAAAATAGAGAAAAAAAAAAAAAGTGTATAAATGTTATGGACTCTCAATAGTAAATATAATTTAAGAGGAAATAAAGGCATAATAAAATGTATGGCACTTAATGTTTAAAAAAGTAGAGCTTTGCTATTTTGCTTGGTTTTTTGGACACTGCATGATATAACAAAATAACTCCTTATGTAATCTTGCTATCCATTGGCTAGTGGTACCATACAAATCACACTGCAAATAAATGGCCACAGAATGTGTACCAGTTTCCACAAAATCATAGGGTTTCATTTTCATTGAGGTGGATGAAATACTATTTCTTCAGCAAACTCAGTAAGAATTGTTAAGGGTCAGAAATGAACTCTGCCTTTTAAAAAAAAGTGAAAACAAAAACTAAGACATAAAGATTCTGATCAGCACTGCACTAGTATCAAAACACACATCCACACCACATTTTTAAAAATCTATGAAGAACATATTCGCCTGCTTATTGGAGATGCATATCTAAATTCAATAGTTTACCAGTATCTTCTTGGGGGTAAGCCAAAAAGAAACAGAAAACTGCACTACTAAACATATCCTTCCTTTAAACCAGTCATTGTCATTTTCATTAAAGTCATCATTGTTACTGTCATCATCTTCCCAACAAAAGACACAGGCATCTCCTCCTGGAGCCACTGGAACTCGTGGCCAGCATTCCATCTGCACTGCTGCTCAAGTCGCTGACAGAAGGCCTTGTGCCATTTGAAGTTGAGCCTGATGATGAGAAAATACCCCACTGATTGAGCCTTGAACCATTTCTGCCACATAACATTCTAGAGCTTTAGGTACCAGCTTCCTGATTCTGGTCCACAAGCCATTCCCAATTCATTTTAATACTTTATCATCATAGATTTCAAATAGGTTGTCAAAATTAAGCAGACACTGGGGAGTGGATGTACCTCCTAAAGAAAAAAAAAGAGCAGACAAGCACAAAGAAGTAAAAACAAGCAGATAAGGAAGTCATTGGCGGGGGGGCGGGAATTAAACACTCAAAAACTCTCACTAGAAATAACTGCCGTCAGCCCTGACTTCTTGCTGGTGTGCACGACGGATAGGAGATGGGTAACGGAGGTAGAGGGAGGTGGCTGGTTGGCTCTTGCTGCTCCACTTGACTCTTTCTCTGAACCAAATTCTAGGAGGCCATTTTATTGACTGTTTTATTCTTTCAAGTTTTCTCTGTCTCTCTACCTTTAAATTCTGACATTCCTGAGCTGGGTCAGTATGCAGACCAATCTTTCTTCTTCTCAGAAATAATGTTCACAGCCAAGAAGACATTTAAGGCATCATAGACACATCATCTTATATTCTTCTGGTTGTAGGGTGATTAACTTGGTACACGACTTCCTGCCATCCAAATAGCTTGAAACCATCACTCTCCACCTGCTGGTCCCCCAAAACATACATTTTTTCCATATGCATAGAATTGTGTTCTTCAAGCTAATCCATTCTTGTGGGTGTAAGCCTATTGTTTACTTCAGTTAAGGGGCTTTATATTAGATTACTTCAGTTAAGGCATGGCCCAGGGTGGATCTTAATCCTCTTACTAGAATTCTTTATAAGAGAATGTAATTCAGAGAGTAGAGAGAGCCATGGAAGCAAGAAGCTGAAACAACAACAAAACCCAGAAAAGGGAGAGACCAACAGATGCCGCCATATGCCTTGCCATACAAGAGAAGTCCAGGATCGCTGGCAGCTGGTCTTCAGGGAGAAAGCATTGCCTGATGATGTCTTGATCTGGATGTTTTTCTCAGCCTTGGAACTGTTAAGTCTGTAAGCTAATAAATTCCCATTGTTCAATGCCAACCCATTTTATGGTATCTGAATTTTGGCCTAAAACAAGAGGTTAATGGTACAGAAAAGAGACAAAGGGAAAAAAGAGAAATGAAGATAAGAAGTGAACATGAAAAGAAGAATATTTTAGAAGCTGAGGGAAAATGTAATTTCTAGAGAAAGGTAAATCGTGTTAGATTGAATCATGTCCTCAACAAATGATGATCTTAATCTGTGTTCCTGTGGGTGTAAACCTTTGCAATAGGACCCTTTGAAGATGCTGTCCTTAGTAAAGGTGTGGCCAAATTCAGTCAGGGTGGGTCTTAGTCCATAATTCTGGAGGCCTAAAGAGAGGAAATTCAGATGCAGCCAGCCAGAGAAAGCCACAGGAAGAAGTCAGAAGGGAGAGGACACCAGAAGAGAAGACAGCAGAAAGAGATCCCCATGTGACGGGAGACAGAGATGTGAGTCAGGGAACCCCAAGGGCTGTGGCAGGCCAGGCCCAGAACACCCCAGGCTTTGGAAGCACAGCCTTGCTGATACCATTAGACTACTTTTGGCCTCTGAAAGCACGTACCAACAAAATCCTGTCTGGCAAACTAAGAAGCTGGGAGTGGAAAATTATTTTAACAAATATGCACTGAGTGCCTACTGTGTCTGAGACCACGTAAGGTAACAATAGCATTGATCTCATTCATTTATCCTCTAAGTGAACATTTTCATCCATAACCTGAATGACAAAAGTAAAGAAAGGTACTACTGAAACACACTAAAACATGGATAAATCCCAAAATGATGCTGCTGAGCAAACCAAGCCAGGAATAAGAGTACATACTGTATGATCCCATTATGTAAAGTTCTAGAAAATGAAAATGAATCTATAGTGGCAGAGAGCATCTCAGTGGTTGCCTAGGGAGTGGTTCGAGAGGGTAAGATTACAAGGAGACTTTTGCAGGGGAAGGAAATATTTTGTTGATTGTGATGACCGTTTCATGGATGTATACATATGTCAAGCCTCATCAAATTATACATTTTTAACATATGCAATTCATTGTATGTCAATTATACATCAATAAAACTGTTTTTTTAAAAGATAGTATATTAGTGTTCTGCTGCTGCAACAAACTACCAGTTTTGGTGGCTTACAAACAGACAAATCTATTATCTTACAGTTCTGTAGGTCAACAGTCCAACATGGGTCTAAATTAAAGGAGATGGCAGGGCAGTGTTTCTGAGGCTCTGGGGGAGAATCCATTTCCTGGTCACTTCCAGCTTTTAGAGACCATGGACATTTCTTGGCTTGTGTCTCCCTTCCTCTACCTTTAAGTCCAACGGTGCTGCATCCCTTTGTGTCTTTCTTCCATAGTCACATCTCCCTCTGACTCTCTGTATGTCTCTCTCTTCCACTTTTAATGGCCCTTGTTTTTCACTCAGCTCACCCAAATAATCCAGGATAATCAACCCATTTTAAGGCCACCTGATTCCAGAGATAAGGACATGGACTACTTTGGGGAGCCATTGTTCTACCTACCACAGATAGTTTTAGTGACAGTGGTGGAATTCTGAATAATGAAATTTTTGTTAACTTGCTTAGGTATGACAATGGTATTATGGTCATGAAAGAAAGAGCCTTGACTCTTAGGAGATACCTGTAAAGTAATTAGGGTTTAAGGGTTGTAACATCTGCAACTTACTTTCAAATAGTTCTGCTAGTAAATAAATATGCATGTGTGTATTTACACACATACACAGATGTATACATATATCTATAAAATCAAATATTGCAAAATGTTAACAATTTTGAATGTAGGTTGAGGATAGTGTTTATTTCAATTTTTTCTGTACACTTGAAAATTTTCATAATAAAAATTAAGAAAAATCCAAATATACCCACAAAAATCAGGTCCAACTATACAAATCCATAATGATAGAAATGTGCTTTAGCCACATGTGTTAAGAGATCTAGGGTATTACTTCATTAAGGAAAAGTAAAAACCATATAGCTACCAAATGTAAATAGCATTAAGAGAAGTAGAATACATGGAAGAGTTATTTTCCCCCTGTGGGGCACCAACAAGAGAATTACTGTATGTGACCCAAATGTATGCCAAAAATATCTGCAGACTGAATATATATCTGTCACATATACATGTCCTAATATTTTTTTTTAATCTATAGAGATGATGCTGTAGTTAATAAAACATCAACACATTTAAAAATGTCATAAACTTCATAGGAACTTTGTTACTTTGTATTTATTTTCATCAGTGGATACCAGAATTACATTGTCACCATAGAGGAATGCTCAAATTTTGTCATTAAAAAGGATTCTCAGGGAAGTGGGAGGTTCCAGGTTCAGTTCCTGGTGCCTCTTAAAAAGAAGACAAGCGCACAACGAACAGAACAGAGCAGACAGTGAGTACAAACAACAAGGTGGGGGTGAATAAATAAATCTTAAAAAAAAAAAAAGGAGTGGATGTAGCTCATCCTGCTTCCCATGTGTGAGGTCCTGAGTCCAATCCCCAGTACCTCCTAAAAAAAAAAAAGGATTCTCATACTCAAAACTGTTGTGAACCAACTGCACCTTCAAAAATAGTAGTAAATGCCCTCACTCAGTTCTTGCAAGGTCACACTGAAAGGGGATTTAAAAAATTTTTTATCTGCACACTGGCTTAATCAAGAAATGATTTATGCTGGCTTACAAAGGCACATACACTATAAAATAAAACAAATTAGAAATAGGTGAGAAAAATAGGCAAAAGAAAAATAAAGCAGGAAAGGTAGAATGAAGGAATGTGATTTCTAACACAAAATGAATGAAACACCTTGATATAGATAGAATATTATGTCCCATTCTGGACTTCTGGATACCTTAAGATGGTATTGAGGAGAATTACATTTCCAGGAATACAGCACATAGGAACCAGGGTCAAACAACTAAAAATCCTAGATTAAACTTAAAAAAAAAATAAAAAAATCTTCTTAAATACAATGATGAGTTCTAGAAAGTAAGGATTTTCCAGGCAAAAGAACTAAGCAAAGGCAGAAATTCCAAAAGGTCAGCTAATCTCTGTATTAGCTTTTCCCTGAGGGCATTTGATAAACCTGATGATCTTGAACGTCAATTTTTTTTTTTCCTAGACATAGGGCTTTATGAGGCACAGGTAACAGGCCAATAAGGATTCCATCTCCTTATAAACTTGGAACCCTAAAGAGATTTAACCGTTGGTCTAAGAGCGAACAAGAAATTCTCTCTACCATCCAACCCAAACCAACTTGCATTCCTGGGATAAATTCCACTTGCTCATGGTAGAAGGTCTGTCATCCTTTATAAAGTGCATTTTCTTCTTTAAAATGGGTAGTAATTATTTTTAAATAATTAGAAAATCTAAAATTAACTTATTCTTAAATACATAAAACATTAGTAGAATATGTTGGATTTCTACTTAGACTTCATAATTAAACTATTGCCTAAATATGAACAGTCATTATAAACTTAAAAGAACAATAAACAGAATGTGTAATGATTATAAAGATTACCTAAGATTCAGGGAATTTTCAACTTGGAAAATTATTGTTTTCAAAATGGCTATGAGAGCTTTGACTTTAAAGCAAGTTGATCTATTGATACAATGCTACAAAATAAGATTATATTCACAGACTAACTACAAAAATACTTCATTGAAAATATGTGGCTTGTCTTCCTTTCTCTTCCTGATTTCCCTCCTTCATTCTTTCCTTTTGTTGTTGTTGGGGTTTTTTAGTTTTTGTTTTGATTTTGAAAGTGACATAACTATTAATGTCAAATATGATGAGTTTTGTCTCTTAAAAAAAATATACAAGAGAAAGTGAAATAAAAACTAATTAAAAAAAGAAGAGAGAACGTATTCCTGAAGTAAATAATGAACAACATCTGGAAAAGAAAAGTAAACTAGGTTTTAAAAAGATGTTCAGGGAGCAGATATGGCTCAAGTGGTTGAGTGCCTGATTCCCAAATGGAGCTCCTGGGTTTGGTTCTCAGTGCCTCCTAAAAACAAAAAACAAAAACAGGCAAACAAACTTTAAAAAAAAAAAAACAACTCAGGGGAACAGATGTGGCTCAGTGGTTGAGCGTCAGCTTCCCACATATGCAGTCCTTGGTTCAGTCCCTAGCCCGGGTACTTAAAAAAAAAAAAAAAAGATGTTCAGAACTTCCTACAAAGAAAAGCCCAGGCTTTTGGTGAATTCTACCAAACATTCAAAGGGGAATTAATAACAATTCTTCACACTCTTGCAAAAACTAGAAGAGGAGGGAACATTTCCCCAACTCATACAATAAGGCTAGTATTACCCTGATACACAGACCAGACAAAGATAGCACAAGAGAACTATACACCACAATCTCTTATAAACAGATGCAAAAATCCTCAACAAAATACTAACAAACCAATCCAGCAACATATAAAAATGACTATCCACCAAGAACAAGTGGAATTTATCCCAGGAATGCAAGGTTGGTTTAACATCTAAAAATCAATTAATGTAATACATCATACAATAGATTGAAGGCCAAACCCCATACGATCATCTCAATAAATGCAGAAAAAGCTTTGGACAAAATCCAACACTCTTTATGATAAAAACACTCAACAAACTAGGAACAGAAGGGAACATCCTGGGAAGCAAGTGTAGCTCAGTGGTTGAGCACCTGCTTCCCATGTATGAGGTCATGGGTTCCGTCCCTGGAAGAAAGGAACATCCTACAACACACCACAGTTAACATGGTGAAAAGCTGAATGCTTTCCATCTAAGATCAGAAACAAGACAAGGATGTCACCATTCCTATTCAACAGAAGGTCCTATCCAGAGCAATTAGGCAAGAAAAATAAATAAAAGGCATCCAGATTGGAAATGGAGAAGTAAAACTACCTCTATTTGCAGTTGATATATTATATACACAAAATCCCAAGGTAGGTAATAAAACTATTAAATCTAATAAACTAGTTCAGCTAAGGTACAAGATATGAGATCAACTTACAAAACTCAACTGTATCTCTACAGACTAGCAATGAACAATCTTAAAATGAAATTAAGAACACAATCCCATTTACGTTATCAAAAAGAATAAAATACTTAGGAATAAATTTAACGAAGTGTAAGACTTGTACTCTAAAAACTTCAAAACATTGTTGAAAGAAAGATCTAAAATGGAAAAACACTCCATATTCATCAATCAGAAGAAATGCTATTAAGACAGTAATATTTCCTAAATTAATCTACCTATTCAACATAATCTCTAAGAAAATCCTAGCTGCTTTTTTGCAGAGATTGGCAAGCTGTTTCTAAAATCCATATGGAAACTCAGATGCACCTTGAAAAAATGCTAATGAAAGAAGTCAGACACAGAAGGCCACACATTTATATGATATGTCCAAACTAGGAAAATCTGTAGTCACAAAGAAGATCCATGGTTGCCAGGGACTAGTGGTGGAGGTGCGGTGGGCTGGGGAGAAAATGGTGAGTTTCTACTAAAGGATAAAAGTTCTTTTGGGGGAAATAAAAATGTTTTGGAATTATTGGTGATGGTTACACAACTTTTTGAAAATAGTAAAAACCACTGAATTGTACTATTAAATTGTATGGCATATGAATTATATCTGAATAAAGCTGTTGAAAAAAAGTGTTCAGGGAAGCGGATGTGGCTCAAATGATTGAGCTCCTGCCTACCACACAGGAGGTCCAGGGTTCGGTTCCTGATGCCTCCTGGAGAAGATGAGCAAGACAGCAAGCTGGCATGACAGGCCGGTGTGGCGAGCTGATGCAACAAGATGATGCAACAAAGAGACATAAAGAGGAAAGACAATGAGAGACACAACAAACCAGGGAGCTGAGGTGGCTCAAGTGATTGAGCACCTCTCTCCCGCATGGGAAGTGTCTCAGGTTCGGTTCCTGATGCCTCCTAAGGAGAAGAAGAGCAGACACAGAGAGCAGACAGCAAGCACAAATGAAGGAGGGGATAAAGAAATAATATAAATTAAAAAAAAAAAAGTGTTCAGATTCATGTGAGAAAGGCAATGTTTAAGGTACAAAAATGTGAGCTATGAAAAGGGAGAAAAGGAGGATATAGTATGCACACAAAACCCTTTAAGAAAGAAAAAAGCATTGCTGATATTGAGTCAGTCACTACATTAGCCATCAGGAGAAAATGTCAGCCCAAGGAAGCTTAAAACAAAACAAAACAAACTAAGATGTAAAACAGCAATAAAGCTAATCCTTTCTAAATACTTGCAATTTCATTTAATCCTCACAACAGCCTATGAAGCAGATAAAGAAACTGAGGCTCAGAAATTTGCCTAGTCCACATAATTAATAAATTATTCAGCTGTACTTAAACCCAAGACTAACTCCAGAGCTTATGACCTTAACCATTATGCTATACAGTCTGTCAAAATTATAAGCCCCACAATTATAATACAGGTTTATTATATATTTCTATTTTTACATATTTAAACACATATACGCATATTTATGCATTTTATGCAAAATGCTAATGGTATTGAATTATGGGGGTTGATTTCTTTGTGATTTTCTGTATATCAACAATTTTTTACATTGAGCATTCAATACTTTTATAATAGATAAACTCCTAAGACTTTCTTCAGTAAATAAACAAAATACAAATATGTATGAAGTTTTCTCAATATTTAAGCTCTACTACAGAATCCACAGTGAATCAATTAATAAACAGACATATCCTGCAACAAAAACAGCCTGTGTGCAAATACAGTTCAAGCTACTAAGACTCATTGGTTATCACTAGTCCCCATCTTCTGAGAAACCCTTTGTTATTTATGGGGACTTCACTGAATTTCATCAGTTATAGAGGAATTATTTCTATTTGAGCTGTAATATGGAATATTGAATTAATTTTCCTGTTTTTTTCTTTTGTGAGCTCTCTAGATTTCGCTTTTAAATACTACTACTTTAAGGCTTATTATTGGCAGTAATAACAAGTCCTCAAAGTTAACATCTATTCTTAAAAAATAATTTTTCTGAAATTTAAATTCCCCAAGGAACTAATTAATCTCCAAATCTACTAATACTTTCTAAAGCAAATTCTCTGCTTCAAATACAGAAAAGACTTATTTTTCCTGATAAGATCACACTGCTACTTGCATATAATCCACAACTTACAAGATGCATGAGTTCAATATTCTAACATAGTAACTCTGGTTCCAGCCAACATTTTCCCAATTCAATTATAAATCTAGTTTAATTGCCAACATTTGGTTAACTCTCTCCCTGATTATTTAAAAAAAACAACAACTCATTTTCATTGCTAAGAAATAATACAGTACACATTGACAATACTGCTTCACAGATACCCACTGCTCACTTAGAATTATATACAGCTAAATGAAATTAATTTTATGTTGCAATATAATAAACACTAAAAACCTTAGGTTTAGAATTTGCTGTTCAAAAATATTCTTTATAACTGTTCAATCCAGAATTAGGACAACTGAAGTGGTCAAATATCACCTTCTCAGGTAAGGTCCACTCTAATCCCCTTGCTTAAAATTGCAACCACCCACCAACCATTACCTGGGCCAGTATCTAGAACAGTACCTGTGATATACTGGTTACCTGGAATGACCACTTTACTACTAGTTAACAGTGGAAGCTGTTGCTTTAATCTGAGCTTATTTTATTGTGCCATATAATTGGTGAGAAATGCAATCTTTAGTGTTTTACTTTTTTGCCTTTTAAAAAACTAGAGAAGTTGTGAGCTTACAAAACAATCATGTGTAATGTCCAGAACTCCCACACATCACCCCTCCATCAACACCTTATGTTTTTGTGGAACATCTGTTCAATTATGAAAGAACACGATCAGGGAAACGGACTTGGCCCAGTGGTTAGGGCGTCCGTCTACCACATGGGAGGTCCGCGGTTCAAACCCCGGGCCTCCTTGACCCGTGTGGAGCTGGCCCATGCGCAGTGCTGATGCGCACAAGGAGTGCCGTGCCACGCAGGGGTGTCCCCCTTGTAGGGGAGCCCCACGCACAAGGAGTGCACCCGTAAGGAGAGCCGCCCAGCGTGAAGGAGGGAGCAGCCTGCCCAGGAATGGCGCCCCCCCACACTTCCCGTGCCGCTCACGACAACAGAAGCGGACAAGGAAACAAGACGGAGCAAATAGACACAGAGAACAGACAACCAGGGGAGGGGCGTAATTAAATAAATAAATAAATCATAAAAAAAAAAACCAAAAACACGATCAGACTATTACCACTAACTCTGGTCCACAGCGTACACTTTGGTATATTTTTCCATACACCCCAATTATTAACACTATGCATCAGAAATATACATTTGTTACAGTTCATGATCACTCTCATATTTGTACTGTTAGCCACAGTCCATCTTCCACCATGTTCACTGAGACTGAAAAACAGTGAACCCAGAGGTGGATGAAGATTTTAGTTAGTAATACAAACACAAGAATGTTCTTCTATGAACTAGAAAAAATGTCCATCACTATTACAAGGTGGTAAAAATATAGTGATGCATGGAAAAAATACAATTAATGTTCTTTATGGACTATAGTTAACAGCAAGATTATAACATTTTTGCACCAATGTCAAAAAAGGTACTTTATCAACGCTAAGGGTCAGTGCTTAGTTTAATTAGAATATGTTCTCACTTTTTACCCTGCTTAAAGCAGGAAAATACTTTCTCCAGTAACTTCAACTGAGACCTACTGATGCCCCCAAGTTTGATCAGATGTTTACACCCCTAGGACAGTGACTCAGAACTTGAACAAAAGCAAAACAGAACATCCCCAGGCAGAGGAAATGAACATAGCTGGCGATTTCAGTGGAAAGCGTCGGTGCTTCTCTTCCTTTTCCCTGTTCTCTGGGTCTCAAACAACCCTTCCTCCTCGGTCATTAGTCATCTCAATGTCCTCTTCATCATGCTTGCTGTGCACATTTACACATACCGTCTCCATTAATCTTCACAACCACCCTGAGGTAGGTATTGTTATCAACTCCACTTCATAGATGACTTGAGGAGAGTCAGTAACTGTCCAAACACCTGGTAGGTGGGAGAGGTCCATGTGGTTTGGAGTTAGCATTCTTTTCTTTTTTAAGATTTATTTTCCATTTATTTCTCTCCTTCCCTGCCCTCTGTGTCCTTCCTGCTCTCTGTGTCCTTCCACTGTGTGTTCTTCTGTGACCGCTTCTGTCCTTATCAGCGGCACCTGGAAATCTGTTTCTTTCTGTTGCATCATCTTGTTGTGTCAGCTCTCCGTGTGGGCGGCGCCATTCTTGTGCAGGCTGCACTTCCTTTTGTGCTGGGCGGCTCTCCTTACGGGGCGCACTCCTTGTGCATGGGGTTCCCCTACGCGGGGGACACCCCTGCACAGCAGGGCACTCCTTGTGCACATCAGCACTGTGCATGGGCCAGCTCCACATAGGTCAAGGAGGCCCAGGGTTTGAACCGTGGACCTCCCATGTGGTAGGCGAATGCCCTATCCACTGGGCCAAGTCCGCTTCCCTCGAGTTAGCATTCTTAAACTCTATGCAATACTGTCTCCCAGTCATCATGGCCCTGCAGGATGGATTATTAGGGTTCACAGATTCCAAACATCACCACATTACCCTGCTCCCGTTAGGCTGAGACCAAATACAAAAAGGGGAAAAAAACTCCATGGATACAGAACAGGCTCTAGTAATTTGAAATTATTAACGATTTCTTTTGATGGACTATTCATACCAAAGAATCTTCCATTTGCACAGTAGTTAAGTAATAATCAAAAAGGAAAAAGATTTTCAAAAGTTCTGAAGTCAACAATTAAAAAACTGCAAAAAGTGTTATTTTGCACCAGAAGTTCTTCCTAACTAAAATGGTAATTTATTAAGAATTTTGCATATATTTATAAAAAGTTGTAAAAAAAAAAAAAAACCTTTTCACATACGCCAAAAGATCTCTGACAACATGAAAAGCAGAATACAAGGACTAAATGACTTTCTGACAACTGTAAGAAAAGCACTGTATATAATATAGCTTATTTTTTTCTTGTCCTATGCCTGAAATGTGATATCCATGCATGATCTCATCTGTACCATCACCCCTTCTGTCTTAGATTTAGCACTTTCAAAAGATGTAGATTTAAACATCTCAAGTTCAAGACAATCATTTTTCCTACATAGCAAGTAACTTTAGACCCAGCATATCTTCTTACCAGAAATTAATGATTAAAGTGAAAGTTCATTAGTATACTATGCTTGGAAAAGATATTAATACCCCTTCATATCGCAAATTTACACCTGCTTGCTAAATCCCACTAATAGCAGGCACTATTAAATGAGCCCTGATTTACCAAAACTTTTCAAGTTCTCAGAATGTTTGACACATTTCAATCACAGTTGTTTTAAAATAAACTTAGCAACCACATTTCTAAACTTAAAAAAAAAAAGTGATTAAGAAGAAAATACCATGCTCTAAAAGAATATAAATTTTTCAAAACTAGATGGCTTTTAAAGTAACAAATTTAAAATTTTTCTGTGTGGGAGCTACTTATTGGTTCTATTTCAAATAGCTCCACATATTCAAACTTTTTGAGCTCTCTTATCTGCATTTTATAGTGTTTTTGTATCCTCAGATGTTTTTAGCCTTTCAGCTTCAATTTATTTCTCCTTCTCTGGAACTGCCTCAGAGAAATCTTTCACTGCTACTTGCCACCATTAAACTAAACTTAGTGGAATTTTGTACAGAAATGTAAATTGTCTGGGAGAAAAAGAGCTTCGAAAGGTATGCAGAGGGACTTGGGTGTGCAGAGCAGGTGGTCATCTGTTTCAGCAAGTCAGAAACCTCCTTTTCACTTGAGATTTTAATCAAGTTGCAAAGTTCCTAAGGAAGTAACTACTGAATGCCCGAGCTGTTCCTGTATTCGTGTTAGTAGGTCTTCAATTACACGCTTGTACATGTTCCCACTCTGGAGTGTGCACACTTAGCGGCTAACCTCTACAAAGTAGAATGTGAAGATCATGAGTGGAAAGAGCTTTCGGGTTTGCTTAGCCTTCCATATTAATTTTCATGTTTACATTCTTTGTGTGATTTACACCCAGGTTTGTATGTGTCCAAAAGACACAAGGAAAGAGCAGCAGACCATTTCCACACTGAGAATGGGGGAATCATCATCACTGCATGCCTGGCAGGGTTGCTCAACTGACTTTGTCTTCTTGCCACAAGAAATGCTCAGATGGAGCAGCTTCCACTTTTGAAAGCTGCACCACATGCTAACCAGTCAAGCAGTCTGGTTTCAAGTCATGCTTCAGAGCACACCTACAGGGTTTTCTCTTTCCTGCTTCCAGTTGTTCACTTTCTGGTTCGCAGCATACTCACATGTATTGCCTGTGGAGTTGTGATCCAGGAACTATACCTCTGTGCAGGTTGGCTCCATTCCTGGACCTCCCCAGCAGCTGCTATGTTTTCTCTAATAATAGGTTCCAATGGTAACACTGTCTAAAATGTGGAGTTCCTGGTAGGTTCAAGTCCATGGCCCTGGAGGCCAGAAAATGCCATTCCTCTATTGACCTTAGGCCTCTATTTTTTTTCTTAAAAGAGATGCTTCACACCACATTTTCTGGCCATCTTCCAGGCAGCAGACCACTTGACTTTACTGATTTTGTTCTCATTCCTCTATCTGAGCATCACTGTGCTACATACATAGAATTGTCAACTTTCAGTTGTGCAAGTGATGAAAGTATATAACTATGTACAGTATATTTGCATTTTAAACTGGTACATGACTTCAGAGTCTTTTTTTCCCCCAGTCTTCTTTTATCAAGTAGTGTCATTTATAACCAAAACTATTCAACAATATTATATAATTTCTAATTTCTTTATGACTATCTTGAAAAACTAAGGATGTCGTTTTGCTGAGTTGGACTAACCTTTTCACCCCCACATTACAGCAGTCTCTCGTTAAGGTTTCTTAATAAAATCTTAAATGTAGGTATAAAAACAAGTAACAAGAGTGAGAGCCTATATTAATCAAGCTTCATACTGTTTTAACGTGTACATGAAGAAGGAAATCCACCTTCATGTAACTGCCTTAGAATCTCCATGAATTTTTCTGGGTAGTCAACTTGGCAACCACCAATAATTCAGACTTACTGATGGACTAGTAAAACACTACAAGTCAATGTTACCATAATACTTACTGGGAAGACTTCTGCGATAGGAACGTGACTGAAAGGCAGGAGTCCCGGAGCCTGGTTCTAGTCCTTCATCTGGCTCTATGTGGTTAGTTCTCCTCTTTGGACCTCAATTTCATCATATATAAAACATGAAATTTGAACTAGAGTACCTGTAAATCCCTTTCAGTCCCATCACTCTTTTTTTTTTAGCATGTTAAATACTTTATAACAAATACAAACCTGTGTTTAGTATTTTTTACAGAATCTAGTCTAACATAAATATCTCCTTAATATTCCCAGTATTCATATGAGAAAACAAAAAGTCATCATAATTGTATTTGAGTTAAACTGGTACAGCAATTTGCAAAAGGCCGCAAAACTGCAATGAGAACAATGATTCTAATTTCCTGATTGTGGCTACAATATTCTATTCACTATACTATCTTTGTTGCCATTATTTAAACTTAGAAAGCAATGTGGGGAAGTGGATTTGGCCCAACGGATATGGCATCTACCTACCACATGGGAGGTCCAAGGTTCAAACCCAGGGCCTCCTGACCCATGTGATGAGCTGGCGCACGCGCAGTACTGATGCGCGCAAGGCATGCCGTGCCACACAGGGGTGTCGCCGCGTAGGGGAGCCCCACGCGCTAGGAGTACGCCCTGTAAGGAGAACCGCCCAGCGCACAGTGCAGTCTGCCCAGGAGTGGCGCCACACACATGGAGAGCTGATGCAGCAAGATGGCGCAACAAAAAGAGACACAGATTCCAAGTGCCACTGACAAGAATACAAGCAGACACAGAAGAACACGCAGCGAATGGACAGAGAGCAGACAACTAGGGGGGCGGGGAAGGGAATAGAAATAAATTTAAAAACTGAATCTTAAAAAAAAAAAAAAAAAAAAAAAAAAAAAAAAAGCAATGCACTTTAACCCTTCTCACCACCAATAAGCCATTTTGCTCCCTAATGCAAACTTTCACTATTCAATTTCTTAATGCTTGAAGTCTGCATCATGTTCTTTACCCTTCAGTTCTACATCAGAATAATTATCAATGATTCTTATCTGTTTCCTAAGGATACATCTTAGGGTTCCAGGTATGGTTTCTTTGTCCCATTTTCTCCATATTAGTTTTCTATATAAATTTCAAACACAGCAAAAAAAACTCTGCTACCACCACCTCTACATTCACCAATGTCTGCATGGAACTTGGACCTTTAAGCTAATCTAATACACCAAGCATCCAGTGGCTGAAAGACACCAGGCTTCTTGGTGCTATTTGCTGCGGTGGCTGTGGACCTTCCTCTGACCATCTTTCCCACTCCCTTCTAGGTCTCCCAAGCTCCTGGTCCTGACTTCAGTGAAAGAACTTCTTTTTCCACACTCTGTAAGATTCTGGCTTCAATGTCCCTTCTGCATCTTTCCACTATTGGCTTCTTTGTACAGAATATCCTGCCTGTCTTCGTTTTCTAGGGCTGCTGTAATAAAGTACCATACAGCAGAAATTTACCGTCACACAGTTCTGGAAACTAGAAATAAAAAACCAAGGTGTCGGCAGTGTATGTCTTCTCTGAAGGCCTCTTTCTAGTGTCTGCTGGTACCGGCAATCCATAGTGTACTTGGCTCAGGGCAGTGTAATTCCAGACTCTCTCTCCGTCTTCTCCATCTTCACACAGTGTTCTCTGTCTCTTCTCTTCCTACAAGGACAGTTGTCATATCGGACTAGGACCCACCTTAAATCACCTGAAGTTGAGTACATCTGCAATGACTATACCTCCAAATAAGGTGCCGTTCATAGGTAGTGGCACAGGTAGTGGGGTTAGGACTTCAAATCTGTTTTGGGGGGACACAATTCGATCCATAGCACTGCCTTAGTTGTGGTCTCCAAGACCTAAGCTCTATCACTAAGCCTCAACCAGGTCCTTCTGCTACCACCTCTTCTGCACAAGTTATTAGACTTGTCCCTAAACCCAGCAGACATTTGTTAACACACTACCGTTAACTAGAAATGTGAGAGACTGCATTCTACTTCTTGAACCCAGGAAAGATGGGATTGAGTGTGTAAATTTTAACCTCCAGAAGAGAGCAATTGGTCCTGGCCAATAGCTGAGGTGAGGGAGGTGCTACTCACCTAATGTTAGGTTCTTGTCTCTTGTCTCAGTTTCCCTGGGACTCTACCTGCCCCAGAAAAAAACTAGAATCCTGGAGAAACAGCACAACTGCCTATGCATGTACAAACTGCCATGGATACTCAAAAGTCCATGACTCTCAGATCTCAAAAGGGCTAACATTCAGCCAGTAAATCTTGGGACCACGTGGACTGTTAAAATGCTGAAATTCTTCTGTACCATTTGGCAAATATTTTCCTAAGCCCCCTCCAAAATTGTATGCCTTTCCCCCAAATTGTATGCCTTTCCCAACCACTGCATGATAGCTGCCTCCACACAAAGGAGTTTGCAAACACTTCCAAAAGTTTGGGGCCTCCCATTTGATAAAATGTCCTCAGATGTTTCCTTCTATTGCTCCTCTCCCTGTCAAGTGTGCCCTAGAGCAGGAGTACTCTCAGGATGGGTTATAAACTAATGCCAGTCTGTCACCTGTTTGCTACTGGCCTGCAACAAGAGAAGTCCAGAAATTCAGAGTTAAGTTTTTCAAACTTTTATAGCAATTTGAGAGAGTAACTTTTACACGTCTGTTGAATTTAATATTTGCCTTGGCTTTTACATTTTTCTTCTAGTAATTCACTTTTTTATTGTACTTTACCAAAGTATCAGACTATGATGAATTGGAAATTTTAAAAAAAGCTTGTCATTCATCACAAATAGTTTCAGAAGCACATACCTAAAACAACTGTGACTGCCAGCTTTCTGCTGACATCTCTTCAGTGGTTCCCTAATACCTAACAATATACGTTCCTTAATATGGCAATTGCAGGCTCTCCTCACTCTGGCCCCTGTATTCAGAGCAGAGTTTTCCAGTGTGCATTGCAAAGACTTCATCGGTGCCACCTTGGAAAGAGTAGCCTGGCCCATCTGCTCCAGGGTCCTCGATTTTATCGTCTGCATGAGAAAAAGGCCAAGAAGTAGTGATGCGATGCCTAGAGTGATCTCCCACTATATCACATGTCGAATTTCATGATCCAGCAATGATGAAATGCTTGCTTGCCTTTCCTTCACTTAGCCAAATCTCTATTTCTAGCCCAGATCTCTCCCTGAAGTCTAAACACAACTACATACTGAACACTTCCATTTAGATGTCTAGAAAGCATCTAAAATGTGGCATGTCCAAAACTTAACACCTTATATTCTCTCCCAAAAAGGTTCCTCCTGCAGTCAAGTAAATTTCAACTCCACCTTTCTGGGATGGAGCACCTTTCTCTCATACCCATTATTGGATCCATTCTGATGGCTCAGGCTTCAGTCACTTCCCATCACTTCCACTCCCACCCCTGCTTGCAGTCACCATCATCTTTCATGTGGATTACTGCACCAGCCACCTAACTAGGCCCAGCTTCCACCCTCAGCTCTCTAAAAGATTCTCAAGGCAGTCTACCATTCCTTGCTCAAAACTCTCCAATGGCCTCCCACGTTCAATAAGTGCCAAAGTCCTACATTACTATCTAGTTTCCTATTCCTCTGTTATCTCCACTCCTACCACTTTGCCCCTTGCTCAGCTGACCCAGCTAAACCGACCTCCTTGCTATTCTGTGGTGGCACCAAGCATTGTCCCACTTCATCACGGCCTTTCCTGGCAGGACCCTCAAACTTTAACACTCCTCTTTGCTAATCCACTTTCACTTTCTTCAAGTCTCTCTGCTCAAATGTCACCTTATCAGTCAGAATTGCTAATCATCCCAGGTAAGATGGCACCCATTCCCTCAACCCCCTCCCTATCTCCCTTATAATGCTTTATTTGACTCAGTAGCACGGACCACCATCTGACCTACTGTATACTTGTTTACTGGGTTAGTATGCACTTCTGGACACTGATGACTCCAAGAGAGCAGAGGCTTTGGCAGTTTTGTTCACTGCTTTATCTCTATCACCTAGAACAATGCCTGGGGCATACGAGGCACTAAATAAATACTGTTGAGTGGAAAAACATATGCAATAATAGAATACTGTTTGCTGCCTGAGCTTCTGATCATTCGGTTGGCATTGCCATATTCTTCCCCGCTTGGTAAGCCACTAGGCTTAGGCATCACGTTCTCCAGGAAGTCTTCTCTCAACCCAGTCTTCCGCTTCCATTCACTGACCAACACATTAGTTTGAACAGCCAAAAAGTAACTCCACTGCTACCCATTAATATAGACAACACAATTTTACTAGCTCTCTGAGCAGTGGTTCATTTTTATCCACCACATTCCTCCCACCAGCAAACACCAAGCCATTCCTATTAACTCTGGCTTCCACCTATTGCTTCTCTACTGTACTGAGCAATTCTACACGGCTACTGAGATTATAATCATGATATACTTAGAAAAGGCTTTGCATTCTGATATCCACTACACAAGAAAATTCAAAGAGGAAGCCTTGGTTTTAATTCATACCTCCCATTTTCTCTTGACTGCCAAATATCAGACTTCTTCCTGGGCCTACTCAGGCAATCCACTAAGCATCAATTTCAATTTACAATCACGCACTTTACACGATCCTTGACCTACACGGACTCCAATCTTCTATTCTTGCCTAAGCCCTAACAAGAGAGGGGTATGGATTATAGTTAGCAGTAATTTTTTTTTTTGAGGTACTGGGAACCAGGAATTGAACCCAGGACCTCATATGTGGGAAGCCAGTGTTCAACCACTGAGTGGCATTGGCTCCCCTGAGATGCCTTTTTCATTTGTTTGTTGTTTTTTTGTTTTTAGGAGGCACTGGGAACCAAACTCAGGACCTCCCATGTGGGAAGCAGGCACTCAACCGCTTGAGCAGCATCTGCTCTCCAGTGGTAATATTCTGATGATTCACTTTCATAGTTTGTAACAAATGTTTCACAACAATGCAAAGTATTGGTCATGGGAAAATGTATGGGAGCTTTGTATGATGATATGCATGTTTGATTTGTAAATTCACAAATTTTACCATAAATTTATTTCTATACTATACACTATAAACTTCAATTAAAAAATAATAAAAAAGGAAAAAAGGCTCACTACTTTCATTATGCTTAACATTAAAACAAAAAGACAGCCTTTTTTTTAAATTTAAAGAAACAGGTTCATGTGGGCTAATACACCGCTCTGTGAACTAACCCCACCACGTGTCAGTCAACACAAGAATATCAATTTGATCCGACCATACCGACTGTCTAACAGCTGAAAACCAGAGCCAGCATTCATGACAGACACATGCATCATCACAATTTGTTTTGAGCTATTCCACAGGTTAAATCCAGACTAACCATGCTAATGAAGAATATGAATATCTCTGATACATTTAATAACTGGATAATCAAGTTTCATCCTCTAGACCTCTCACAGAACTTCTAACTAGTATAAAAAGCCAACTGGTCTGTTGGTTTCCTTCACTTTGTTCATCCCTACTGCATATTAAAAGTAGAAGAGGTGAAAGCAACAAAAAGAAGTGAAACCATCAAAATGCAAACAAAACCACAGCCTTTCAAGGCTAAAATAAGTGTTCCTTCCACTCAAATCATACTATGAACATTCTGAAAAACACCCTAAGCAGGACAGTAAAATAATGAAAGAACAGTTAAAGTAACTGAGATTACTCAGCTTCAAGAAGGCAAATAACAACTCAATATATTCTATTTGCAAATAATTACATGAAGATATGCACTAGTACCAGCTATTTCTCATCGCTCAATAATGATGTTCTCACATTGTAAAGATACAAGCATTTAATTTCAAATATATATATATAAATGTTCAAAAAACCAAAAACCCCTACATTAAGAATCACAACTTTTTGCAAGAAGCATTCTAAAAAACACATGAAATTTTTGTTGCACCACTTTAAGAGTAGGATAAATACCTAGAGTATTTTTCTCAGATTGTGTGGAATTCTGCAAAGTCCTAAGGCAAAAAAAAAACCCCAGAAAGATAATCGCTAAATGACAAAAGTAATGGATGATCAAAAGATTCAAGAATGCCCTGCTTATATGAATTCTATGATTTAACTTCTTGATGATAACTCACAAATCTAAAGACTACTGGTGAGGTTCAAAATCCAGGGCAAAAGGCTCTCATATGGCATTAGATTCACCACCCGTAAGTGGGTGAGCCTTCCTCCTTGCTGGTCTGGAGACCTTCGCCTCCAGCAAGTATCATACACAACTAATTAAAAGAAAATATGGGACAGAGTCCATTCTACAACTGAATCACAGTTCCATCCCTTCTAGAGAAATTATGTTGGTTAAGTTTAACTGCTCAAAGTTTCTGCTTCCTCTGTATAAAATCCTTGTAGGACTGTTATGAGAATTTAGACTCTAATGATAATATTTCTAATAGGGACTGGCATATAACAGGCATTAAGTAAATGACAGCTCTTTAATGCATGTTGCCATTAACATCGAGTAATACTGAGGAATACAAAGAAGCACCTGTAAAAATTTAATTCGAAATAGATACCAGCTTTCCTTCAAAATCTTTGTTCTTTTTAAAAGGGCAGCCCTCTACCCATGAAATCAGTAACAGTGCATTCTAAAAAGGATAAGTGTCCAATCACTACTTTTCAACTAATATCTACCAGCATGATACTTAAGTATTAAACAAGAGTGTTACAATAATTTAAAACCTTTAAAAGCAGGGTAAGAAAATGTTTTTTCTCAAATCCACACACCCAAGTACTATGCCATGTTCATGGAATTCCTAACCAGTAAGTGTTATACATTGACAGAATTTTATAAATCTTTCCAAGCAACTTCAAAGTATTGCCCCCCTTCACAAAAAAAAAAACAAAACAAAAACCAGGATCAGGAAATTACAGAGTTGTGGTCTCTAAAAGTTTTCTTTTTTTCCTTAAAGGAGATACCAGAGATTGAACCTAGGGAGCTACATCCACAACCCTGGTCTCTAAACTTAATTGGATTACACACAGTTCATAAGTAACAAGGAGTTCAGTGGAACACAGGAGGGAAAGAGAGATTACCTCCAGTTTTGTCAGTCCCTTGCCATTCCATCATCTTCATTAAAATTTTTAGGAGGATAGCTGTGCAGAAAATGAATAGAAGATGAAAGAAAAGATGTACAGGAAGACTCAGAGAGAAACAAGAAACATGATTTCTAAGACAACTAAGACAGAAAAAAAGAAGGAAAAAGAAAAAAGAGGAAGAACACAAAATCCCTTCCCAAATGAAATTTTCTTACACTAAAAAAATTTCAGATGAACCAAAGAGTTCAGAATTACAAATGAAAACAAAGTAACAAATTTATATGACTATCATAATTATTACGAGCTGTACAATTAATCCCAAGAATAAAACCTTAATTTTATAATTCCCACCTGAAATTTAAAACTGCAAAATCAGCTAATAATTCAATTTGAAAAATGTATTTCAATGGATTCTACTAAACTTGAATGCCATTTTAACCATGAATGAATAGAGTCTTATTTTCTTTAGTAACTAATGAAACTGAATAGCAAAAAGCCCAGTAACTCCTCTCAAAATACCTCATTATGCTCACTGATTTACAAGTTTCAATGTTTTAAAAAACCAAAATGAGGCAATATTAACAACTGCAACAGCATTCCTAGATGAAGGCTTCAGTTACTGACCAAAGTAGGTATAAAGACTGGTTAAAGTGAAGCTGTCTAGATCTAAGATTAAGGATCAGACTATGGCTCAGTAAAATAATCTATTTTATTCAGAGTTAAATTTAAACAGCTTATTGAAGTTAATGGAATCTATACAGAGAAATGTTATAGTATGTAATTGTTACAATTATTACACCAGGAATATGATATAGTTATCATTCAAAGACCAAAATTTGTTAGAAGGGAAAAGTAGAAGATTTCTAATTTAAATGACTAAAATAAACTTGCATTAAATGTATCAAGAAAAAGGGCAACTACACCTTCCGACAGACACAGTCGTCACTTCTGGAATTGAGAGTAATTCTGTATTTATTCTTGTGGCTCTTTAGTCAAAAAGCTATTTGTGTTCCTTCCCCTTGTTCCTGTGCATAATTTGACAGTGACAATGTATTAAGAATTTCTGTAACTTACTCAAAATTACTGCTTACACACATATATATTCTAATACTAAATTATGCCATTTGTTGCATTCTAAGTATGGACTGGATATAAATTGTAAACCATCCAATTACAGATTTTCTGAAATGAGTTGCAGAAAATTATAATTAGAAATTTTTCAAAGGTTTCAGTTAAAATTTATAAACCAGGAAAAGTGAAAATTTCTTAGACTATCTGGCAATTTGAATCAAATGAATTGAATCAATTTAAATACTGCATTGCAAAGATAAAAAAAGGGATAAAAAAACTTGGAAATAATCACTAATTCCTCCTCTTTCAGAATCAAACTTAATATTACTCCTTACCATTCTAGAGATATTTTAAGGAGAAAATTTGGTATGGATATGTATATTCATGAAAACTAATTGTTTTAGTGCTACATTAAATAATTAGTATGCCAATCTTATTCAATTTGTAAAGAGAAATAAAACTGTCACACAGGATACAGAATCCCTTAATACAATATCTCCTTTCTGGTGTATTATATATCCATGAGTAAGACTAAAATTTTTAATGGAAAAAAATTTATTTATAAATTTTAACCTAATACTCTAAGAAATCACCAACTCAATCTATTCCTTCTCCTCCCACCACTGTAATAACACTAAGTAATATTTTAAGATTCTAGGCACAGTAGTATTACTTTATTATGAGTGTTGCAGATATAGAAAACTTCAGTCCTAATAAATGAACTGCCAGTTATTGCATTCACAAAACTCAGAATACTACATAAAGCTTCAATAAAGGCTGGCAGACCTACCTGGTCAAGGCACTGATACATTAACAACTATATTTCTTCAGTATTTTCCAGAGAGCACAACACAATTATTTTCTTTATAAATACTCAGAAAACCAGTCTCATAAAATCAGTCGAAAAAACAAAAAAAAATGAAGTCAAGACAAACATTTCATATCTTGGAGAAACTTTTTCAAAACTTATCTATATGTAAAATTATAAAATCCCAGAGTTTATATTAATTAGACAAGAGCTAAGCAAATCTCAAATACTTAAATTCACTTCTATCATCCAACAAGAAAATAGAAACCAATCTTTTATAAACGACTGTCTTTTAAGACAGAAGTAAAATATTAAAAAGCTGACATTTTCTTTTAGAAAGATAAATACTGAAAATAAAGATTTACAAACCAGTACCAAATTTCAACTTAACTATCACACAAGTATTATTACTAACAGGATTATGGCATATAGAGAACTACATATGAGTATCAAAAAGGGAAAGTAATTTATACATCAACCCTATGAAAAACAACTAAATGTAACTTAATTTTACAGGACCAAGCTAACTGTAGTCTCTACCTATGATATATTCTTTCTTAGTTAAATACGATGACTAATATCTACCTTATTCTTTGTGATCGAGACCAACTCAGAATAGGGGATAGAGGTGAATCTATTCCATTAAGAATATCGCTCAGTAGAAGGAAGAATTTTGATGAAAAATCTTTAGTTGATAAATTTCATATTTTTATAGACTTTTAACACTAAGTTAACTTTATAATAGTGATTTTACTATCTTTTCATTGCATATTAATTTCTCCATTCTATTACTGCTCCAAAAAATAAAATAGGCAAAATGCTTGGAGAAACTATTAATTTTTTGCCTTTAAAATAAAACAAAAAATATTAAAGTCTTTCAAAATGTTAAGGAACGGCCTTGATAAGAACTTACAATCTTAAAAAATTATAAATGATCAATGATTTCTGAATGATTTATTATTCTGTACCACAGAAATATTAGATGAAGTTGAATTTGTAATAAAATCTGGACATTTTACATTTAATATCTAACAGGAATGTGTTTAATCATAGTTTGTCCTATATTTCCCAAAGGCAATCTTCTCTTTCTGCTGAATTAAGAGTCTTTTTCAAAATACTATGGGCTTACAGTACTATTATTCCTAAATGAAATTTTATAGTCAGAGGGAAAGGGACATACATTATATCTAATGGCTGTTTCATGTGTCCCAAGATTAAGTCCTTTTGCAGTATTTTCAAAATGTTCTAATTTACATAATTAAATAATGGGAAAACACAAGCCCAAATAGCAAGAAATATTACTCTGAAACAAAATATATGAAAATTGTGGATGAAGGAGATGTGTATGTATATATAAACATATATATATAAAATACATGAATTAGCATATTCCTCTTCCTACATCATCCTTAGTTAACATGAACAAACATGCAAACATACATATATGTTCAACAAGACAAATCAAGGTAATGCCGCTTTCAAATGGAAACAGCCCTGAATTGTACAAATAAATAAATACCATACTCTTATCTCCTAAGTGCAAGGTAATAAAGACTTTCTCGAGAGCAGTGTAGTTGGTTTTGAGTGCAACTTAAAAAGTAATATAAAGATTTGGGAGAAGATTTAAAGTACAGTTGAAAAGAACAGCAAAAGGTTTTAAAACAATACATAAAGAAAGATTATGAGCTCACGATGGGCTAATTTAGGAGAAAGTTTAAAAGAACATGAATATATCATGTAAGATATGAAGGATCACAATTTTTTAACTAGCATTTAATTAGCTGGGTTTTCCTATAAAAGAATAAATCAAAGCAAAGATTAAAGAAATATTTCCTGTAAAACTGGGCATAAAGGTAATAAAAGAGGAGGGGTTAGAGCTTCTTTTCCTCACTGTGTAAAGAGAAAATTATCTGAAATCTAGGTAAAGCCTTGTCTGAAGGAATGGGGATGGATTACAAAGACTCTGATGTGAATTACGCCAGTCATATAATTTTAACTGAAGGAACAAAATATTTAAAAGAAAACTATCCGATGAAATATAGCTGGCTCTATAGAAAAAATTAAAGACAGGAAAAAGACTATAGGTCAAATCTTATAACTAAAGCTAAGCAGGTGTCAGAACATATTTTTTATATTAGAATTATACTGCATTAAATTGAATAGAAAGAAGTGATAACTTAAAAAGGCTGAGGTGCTTAGTGAAACTACTTCCCTCTTCATCCCTTGTGTGTGTTGGGGGTGGGGGAGCAGAGAAGGGAGACAAATAATGTAAATAATGTGGATATGTTTTATGTTATATGATTTTACATACATTATGGAAAAACTCCCCTGGTGACTGATACACTTACTATAGAGCATTTGCTGGATAATATATGTCGACTATAGCTTAAAAGTATTTTGTCACACAGATGAAAATGCTGAAACATAATTTAACCTGTAAAATGATAAATAGGGGAATCAACAATGTTAATATTTCTTGCATATTTAAGGTAATCAAGGAAAAATACTACAGCTTTTTGAAAAGTAGATTAAGGTATGAATTATAAAAAACTGCTTAATGTTACCTACATATAGATAAAATTAGTTTAAAATTCAATTGTAGAAAAGCATTCTAGTTCCTACCCACTGCACTCAGGTATTTTCATAAAAACAGAAGGTATTATAAGGAAAAATTATAAAAACATTTAAAATACAATTTTATATCATTTTTATTTACACTTTAAAATTTAAACAACGTGCTGGGAACATCCTTGCGAGGCAATGTAGTCGTTTTATTTATATGGCAAGACAGGCTCACCAATATTTTTCAAGGGCAAGCAACCAATATGTTAGCTGAAAACGGCCAACTTAGTGACTACTTGTGACATCGACTTGATCAAGTGAGCCTAGAGAGCCTCCCCACCTCTGTCTCCACTGTGGAGGAGGAGGTCTTTGTGTGCCTTTGTTTGGTGGTTCCACTGAATTCATTACAATAGAGATGGACATTTGATATTCGTAACGATCCAACATCTGAGCAATCTTCTTTCGAGACACACCATGTTTATTCCTCCTATCAAAAAAAAAAGGATTTTACATCTTTACTTAGAATGTATAGGATTAGAGGTTAAACCATTTTAGAGTAATGGAACACAGATTCTAAAGTATCTAGAAGATAAATTTCATTTACCTACATTTTGTAGGAAAATATCCATATTGGCGCTCTTAAAACATTTAATCATTTTTTTAAAGGCTTAAGAATACCACAAATCACAGCAAAATGTTAACTGATTACATCTCGTTCATGTAGAACCACCTACTCACTGAACTGTTGAATATTTTGCCCCTTTTTATAACAAAATCAAAGATTAAGAGACATTTCAGAATTACAAAAAAATCCCAAGATTTTTCAAGTGTTGAATAAAAGAAATTAGACACAAAATATACAACATAAGGTTCTATTTATACAAAGTTTGAAAAACACAAAATTAAAAAGGGGTTTAAGACAAAAAGACAGTACAGCGATGTTATGAAGAAAAGTGACTACCAAGTCAGAACCGTGGTTTCTTCTGGGGATCAAAGAGCTGTGACTGGGAAGAGGGGCATGAAGAGCGTCTGAGGTGCTGGTAAGGCGTACAGGACATGGGCCATGGTCAAATGAATTTTTTTAAAAGAAAATATTGAGCTATATATTTATATTTAATGCACTTTTCTTAATGTGTGTTTGTATACACACATGATAGATAAAAGGGGCTTAAAATTATTCTTGATATTCCAAGATATTTTTTAAATTTATCTTACTCGAATAGTTTTTTGTAAACTGACTTGGACAGGGCAAAATAATATATTTTACATTTAATACCATAATTCTAGACTTCTACACTAATTCTTTTTCCTAGAAAATGGCCATAAGAGAAAAGCTTAATTTTCAAAACTATCAGATGAGAAGAAAAAAAAAGAAAGAAGATGGAAGACCAAAAAAAAAAAAAAAAAAAAAAAAAACTGAGGTGAAACACTGGCAAGATATGACTGAATACTCAAGATAGCAAAACTGATTGATGAGGCAGGAATTCTTTTAAAAAATCAGTCAAATCCATGCCAGATATGAGTCACACAGCATGCAAATCAGAAAGGGAAAGAATGAAAAGCAAAAAGGAAAGAACTAAAATTAGGTGGAGCTCATACATAGAACAGCCTGAAGTTGGAAGAGGGCCAACTGAGTTGGGAGAAAAAACTGGTTTTAAAAAAAGGGTTGTGTGGGATGGTTGTACAAGTATATAAATATATTGAAAACGATATAAATTATAAAAACTATTGCACTTCAAATGGGTGAACCGTATGGCATATGAATTACAGCTGTTATCCAAAGAAGTGGTGGTGAATGTGAAGAAGAGAGAGCCAGAGTCTAGCAAAGTAGTGAGGTGAGGGGGAAGAAGGGAAACACAAGTCCATAACTGCACCACAAATTCTGTAATCTAAAACACTCTGAGAACAGACTTTGTCTGCTGACTCATGTGGCAGCAAAGTCTAACCAGACCTGTATAATTTGGCAGCATAACCTTACCCCATACTGACATTATTTAGAACCTTTATTATCTAACCTAACATGACTTGTGATTTGCTGCAAAAATGTTTCCCATGCTCCCCTAAATCCAAAATAATCTGAATTCTAAAACACACTACTTCCAAAACACATTGATTCCAAGGGTCTTGGTTATAGGATTACGGACCTGTACTAGGGAAGGAAAGAAAAGACGGATCAAGGTGACGTGACCAGGTAACTTAACAGAAAAAAAAGGCAATGGGGCTTAAAAGGGAAGGGGATGAAATTGGAAGGATGGTGCGGAGTTGGCCTAGCTAAAAACCAGAGGGAAAAGTCCTATCATTCCCCTCAAAGTTTTCTGGAACTCCACTAGCATTCAAGAAACTGAAACAATGTAGGAATTCACATAAGAAAAAGTAACACATATTTAACAAGGAAAATTTTCTAAAATTTAATGAGACAAGGCTCCTCAAACACCTTTCATAGTCCATGTTCCTCTAAACAGAAAGTAAGTAGTTGTAGGAGTCCTATGCACAAGTAGCAGTGACAGGACAAGCTAAAGCTAGTAAAGAAATCAACCGCGTAGAGGTGAAAAGGAAGAAAAAGGTAAGGGTTAGATAAAAATGCAAATGCCTTACTTTTCTAATTCTTCAGGATCAAATTTCCACCAAGTTTCAGGTTCATGAAACTCTACCCTGTATCCTTTTCCTATGGCCTATACAAAAGGAAGGAAGAAAAAAAAAACACCCAGAGAATACTTCTTAAAAGTACAAAGAAGGCAGACATATAAATTTCATTTAGACAGTACTTCTGTTGCTCAACCAAGAAAGTTTACTTTATAAAATAATAGTTTGTATACATTTTCAGACCAATTAATTGGACAGATTTCAATTACTATTCGTAAGTCTAGTCAAAACTAACAGGATGTGTCCACATTCCTTAATAAGTACCACTGCCAATAAAAAACAAAAAAATCCTAAGCAAACCAACAAATCTCTTTAGAAACAAGAACAAATGTTTACTAAAGACCAAAGTAATCAAAATTAGGCTTATTGTATTCTAGCAATGGAAGAACTTTTATCAATGATGTGGAGGCAGTGGCCACTAAAGGTCCTGAGGGGAGGGACAGGGAAAAAAGGTATAATATGGGGACATTTTTGAGACATGGCAATTGTCTTGAATGATGATGCAATGTTGAATACAGGCATTATATAGTTTGTCATAACTTTAAAAACTGTGTGGGAGAGAGTGTAAACTATAATGTAAACTACAGTCCACACTTAGTGGCAATGCTCCAATATGTGTTCATCAATTGTAACAAATGTACCACACCAATAAAGGATGCTGTTAATGTGGGAAAGTATGAGGGAGAGGGAGTGGGGCCTATGGGAATTCACTATATTTTTTATGTAACATTTATATAATCAAAAGCATTAAAAAAATTTTTTTTAAGTAATAAAAAAATTCAGATTATGAAAACTGATGAGAATAAAATATAGTAACTCTCTCATCTCTCATATTTACCATTTCCACGTATGGTTTCATTTCCCAAGCTTGTGTATTAGTGTTGTCTATTATAACTGGAGATATCCCCTGAGCGATAGCTTGTTTTGCTGAAATTAAAAAAAAAATAGAGAATTAGGTTAAACAGATATATAGAATAAAACCTAAACGTTTGTTGAGAAATTTTCTACTCACTATACATAAACCAAACTGCAATCTCTTGAATCAGTGCCATGGAAAAAAGGACTCCACTATATTAAAAGAGAATTTAAAGACACAATCACAGGCAATGTTTGTTCTCTGAATTGGGTGTTGGTTTTTTTTTTTACATATTCATACTATATTTACTGAAACTGATGTACAGATATTGAGACAACAGCTTTCAAACAAGGTAACATTTCTGTTTACATTGTGGTTTATATTTTAGACTATATAATTTTCTAAATTTTTAGTTATCTTATGTTTTACATTATGATTTACATTTTAGCCTATCAGCCCCTATATATTTTTGGTGTAATATTACATGTCTTATATCTATTTTTGCATATTCTTGTGGAACACTTCTATTGCACACACAGTTACATTGGTTCCATCTATTCAATACCTCTTAACCCCTCCCCTTAGGGCCAACAGTAACAGTCAATTTTCTTTTTTTTTTTTTTAAGATTTATTTATTCATTTATTTCTCTCCCCTTCCCCCTCCCACCCTGGTTGTCTGTTCTCTGTGTCTATTTGCTGCATCTTCTTGGTCCGCTTCTGTTGTTGTCAGCAGCACGGGAATCAGTGTTTCTTTTTGTTGCGTCATCTTTTTGTGTCAGCTCTCCGTGTGTGCGGCGCCATTCCTGGGCAGGCTGCGCTTTTTTTCGCACTGGGCGGCTCTCCTTATGGGGCGCACTCCTTGTGCGTGGGGCTCTCCTAGGCGGGGGACACCCGTGTGGCAGGGCATTCCTTGTGTGCATCAGCACTGCACATGGGCCAGCTCCTCACGGGTCAAGGAGGCCCGGGGTTTGAACCGCAGGCCTCCCATGTGGTAGGCGGACGCCCTCCCATGTGGTAGACGGGCGCCCTAACCACTGGGCCAAGTCCGCCGCCAACAGTCAATTTTCATTGCTTGAAGAGCCATGTTCAGAGATACTTGCAACAGTGTTGAGGGCTTGACATGCTCAACTGCTCTATGGGTGTTGGTTTTGACAAACTACCTATATAGGATATCTTGAAGACAACATTTAGTTAAATCCGCAGCTAATCATGCATCCAAGCTAGTGTTAACTTCCATTTTATAGGAAATATAGGAGATAGAGGAACAAGGAAAATCTGAATATGGGCTGAGTACTGATGGAGATGAAAACTTACCAACACAGAAAGGGATTAGTAACTGAAAATGGCAAGTTAAAAAATGGTATGTATGATCTCATTTAGGCAAAAATATATAGATCTGGGAAGATTAATTAAATGTATTTACCTGTAGGTGGTAGGAATATCTATCTTATGCTTATCTGTATTTTCTACAATGTACAAATAAGAAAGGCTATTTTAAAAAATTAAAGAATCTTATGCATTTATCATTCCTTACCAGAAAACTTGATATAACGAGTGGTTAAATACCAAGGTTCCTGTGGCTTTATGCATATTTCTTAGGATTATAATCCTCACATTGGGAGCTGAGGGAGGAAGGGACCTTTCTAAACTATCTCCCTAAGCCAGTGCTCTCTCTTCTCCCACGAGGAATAATCACTGTCACAGTGAGCCACTGTTCATGATGCGAGTGTGTGTACCACAGAAGAAAAATAATTAGGAATGCCTGCTGAAAATAAAAAGGCCAAGGCAAAATACAGTCATATGGAAGTTTTTCTGAGACAGAGACTTCAAGCCACTAAGTTCTACATAACAGAAACATTTATAGAGATGTCTAGAGATCAGACAGAATTCTAAAGTTCGGTTAAGCAGTAACGACTATGGTGGGATGCACATTTGGGGGGAAGATGTCTCTAAGCACCAAAGAAGTTTAGAATTCAGGCCATAATTAGGATACCAAGAAGCAATCACCTCCCACTGCTGCATCCCCAATCATAAATAGTAATCAAATCTTCCATTTAAAAATTTTTTTTTTTTTTTTTTTTTAAAGATTTATTTATTTATTTTAATTTCCCCCCTTCCCCTGGTTGTCTGTTCTTGGTGTCTATTTGCTGCGTCTTGTTTCTTTGTCCGCTTCTGTTGTCGTCAGCGGTACGGGAAGTGTGGGCGGCGCCATTCCTGGGCAGGCTGCTCTTTCTTTTCACGCTGGGCGGCTTTCCTCACGGGCGCACTCCTTGCACGTGGGGCTCCCCCCACGCGGGGGACACCCTTGCGTGGCACGGCACTCCTTGCGCGCATCAGCGCTGCGCATGGCCAGCTCCACACGGGTCAAGGAGGCCCGGGGTTTGAACCGCGGACCTCCCATATGGTAGACGGACGCCCTAACCACTGGGCCAAAGTCCGTTTCCCCATTTAAAAATTTTAATCAAAATAATTTCCTGGGAGTGGATGTGGCTCAAGCAGCTGAGTGCCCACCTCCCACATGGGAAGTCCAGGAGTTGGTTCCCAGTGCTTCCTAAAGAAAACAAAAAACAAACAAAACAAACATCGAGCAAACAATGAGCAAAGAGATGAGGGAGCCAACTCGGGAGCCCAGCTCAGTGGCTGAGCACCTGTCTCCTGCATATGAGGTCCCAGGTTCAAGCCCCAGTCCTGGTACGTATGTACATACATACATAAATCTTTTTCCTTCATGCCTGATAGGTAGGCTTATACCTTCAAGGAGTTGAGGTCTGACAGAGAAGCTTATTAACCAAATAAACCTCTGATCTGTGGGGCTGGGGAGATTATTTTCTGTCCATAAATAATAATTATTCAACATCACATTCCAGAGCACTGCACAGGAACAGAAGTCCTATGTAAACAAGCTCCTACTAGATTTAAATAACTTTACCCACCCCCCCAAAAAAGAATCTATTTCTTAGACAAATTAACCAAAAAGGAGAAGCAAGACAACTTCCGAGGTGTTCTGAATTTACAAGCATTCTAAAATGAATTTAGAGCCTCCTAATAAGAAACATGCAGTAAGAGAGGGCAGATAGATATGCCTAGAACGATGCCTGGCTTTAAAGGTACTCAAAAAATAATTGCTGAAAAGAATATTTTCTCAAGAAAATAAGACATGTCTATAATTCTCAAAATGTCTAATAACCAATAATAGGTGTGGATTTTAAAAAATTACCTTGAAAAAATCTGTTATTTATTACACTGGTGACAAAACCAGTAGTTTATCCAGATACCGTAAGTCAGATCACCAAGTATAATTTGCATAGCATGAGCCCTTTAATTACATATTCTAGATTAGTACTGCAGAGAAAAGATGTCTCAGATGAACAAACGCCCCAGTTCGCCAAAACGTATACTGGCTCTTCTACAGCCCTTGTTCACTCATTCCACATGCCACCTACTCCTGCTTCCTGAACTCCAAGCTTTTTTGGAACTGCAAATGTGATCATGATTTGGCTAACAGTATTGGAAAAAAAAAAAAAAAAAAAGAACCAAATGAAAAAAAAATAGAAATCTTTATTCCACTAATATTTTTATAGAAATCCTACAGTGCCAAAAAACCAATACAGGATATAAACTCACAATTTTCTTGCAAATAATCTTGACATTTACTCTTCCTGTGAAACCATGAACTATAAAAAAGCTAAAACTTTTACTCAAAAATATCTTCAGTATCACTGAAGCCTCATTCAACTTCACTGGTAATAAACAGTCAACAGAAACTTAAAAGTAAAAAAAGGGGAGTGGATGTAGCTCAAGTGGTTGAGAACCTGCTTCCTATGTTCGAGGTCCTAGGTTCGATCCTGGTAAGTCCGCAAAACAAACGAAAAACCCAACTCTCACTGAGGAGTGGATGTAGCTCAGTGGTTGAGCACCTGCTTCCTACACACGAGGTCCTGGGTTCATCCCCCAGTACCTCCTAAAAAAAGAGAAGAAATTTCCTTAGTGAAATTTCTTACTAAGAAATTATTAGAAAACATTTACCCACCTTTCCTATACATACTATACTTTACGGTGACCCCAGTTGGTAGCTCTAGCTACGGAGAAGAGACTCATTACAGGTTAATTCCCACTACCAGCTATGGAAGGAAAGGTTAGATGCAGAAAACCACTGTCTTGTAACCCTTAATTAAATAACTGATTCAGAAAACACAGGTTGATAGGGAACTTGGTAATTGAAGGAGGAGGCTGTCCCTTTGAAGCTACCGATCTTAGTATCACTAAAAGCGAGACAACAGACATTTGCTTGCCAAAAAAATTTTTTTGAAGTTACAGCTCTACAGCTAATCAAGCCTCTCCTCCACTCTAGAGCTAACTTTCATTTATGGGAAAAATAAGAGATAGAAGAACAAATTAAATGATTACCACCAGAAGGCAGAGACAAATACAGAACGTGGAACATTCTATAGAACAAACGATCTAGTTTCTGCAACAAGTTAATGGTATGAGGGATAAAAAAGAGGAAACTGCTCTGGATTAACATACTTTAAAATAACACAATTACCAAACATACTGTGAGAAGGAACCCTGATTGGATCCTAATTCAAACAAAACAATTGTTGAAAGATATCAGAGATAAAAGGGTAAATTCAATTATGAACCAGATACTACATGATACCAAAGAATTGTTCTTTTCTTTTAGGTGTGATCAAAGCAGTTAATAAGATGTGGTTAACTGGGGAGCAGGTATAGCTTAGTGGCTGACCACCTACTTTGCATGTATACCTCAAGGTCCCAGGTTCAATCCCTGGTACCTCCTAAAGAAAAAAGATGTGGTTAAGCACAAAAAAGGCTAACATGAAATGCATAAAAATGATGTCTAAAATTTGCTTTAAAATACTTCAATAAATTTTTTTAAAAGGGGAACAAGATGGAAACAAAAAACATAAAGCCAATATTGTAAAATCTTGATAACAGAAAATTCTACGTGATGGGTGCATGTGGGTTCATTGTAATCTCTCTCTAGGTTCGAAACTTTCCATAGAAAAAATTTGTTTAATCATCAATGCATTCATCATTTAAAAAAAAAAATTAACATTATTCTAAAGGAATAGTTTTCAATCCTGTGTATTAGAATCATCTGGAGAACTTTAAAAGAAATACTAATGCGTAGGCCCCCTCCAGACCAATTAAATCAGAATCTCTCGGGGCTGACATATAGGCATAATTTTTTTCTAAAAGGTCCCCAAGTGATTCAAATAGTCCAGCCACAGTTAAGAAACACTATTTCAGATGAATTGACCCACGTGCTTCTAAAAAATGCAGTAAATAGACTACTTATTGAGCAACATCAATGAGAAAAGCCTTTAGTATTCATAGGTATTTAAGGCTTAGGATACATTAACATTACTCTCAGAGAAATAGCTTTTGGGAATAAGTAATGATACCAGGGTTAGCTAAAAGTTATTCATGAGGGATGTAATAAAACCTATCAAAATATCCCACACCTCTATTAGTTTACCAGCTCATTTTGGTACGCTACTTTACAGTTCACAAAATACTTAACCTAAAATCTTATTTGATTTTCAGAAACCCTTCTGAGAGAGGACAATCAAAATGATCACTTCTAAGAGATGGAGATATTGGATCTCCAAGCTGTAAAATGGCCTACCAAAGTCATTCAGCTGATAAAAGCCTAATTCAAGGAAAAAAACTCAGGTTTCTGATCTTCAGTCAAATATTCAATGGCGGGAGATTTGACCCCAAACAAACCTCTGTTCTGGTTCCAGTCATGGGCATCACCAAGTTGAGTAACATTATAACTGTACCCGTCTTGATGGTGAAAATAGTCATCAGTGCTGAACACAATGCCATCACGACTCTGAGCAAGCAGAACACTGTTAACAGAAGAAATCATAAGGGTACCATTTAGAAAATCCACTACCCCCAGTAATAACCCACACAGCAAAGGAATTTCTGGTTCTTACCTGTGAGTTTACAGCAAACAGAACAGCAAACAGATAAACAATTCTGAAAAGTGTTCAGATTTCAAATGCTACTTTACACTTAAATCTACACAACTACAGTCTGTATTACAACTTTTTAAAATGCTCTTTACCCAATCCCAAAATTATGTCAACTATTATCCATGTTCAAACTTTATAGAATTTGTATTTGGTGTCTAAAACAGGCTAAATTTAGTGCAACAGGTAATTCAGAAAGAAAGTAAGCCTAAGCAAGCAGTTCATCTAGGGAGAGCCATCTCCTGACCAAGACAGCTTACATAAACTCATTTCCAAGGCACAAAGACACATCTGACTCTCAAGTGGAAGTGAGAAATAGGTTAAAGGTTGTGAATCACCAAAGTATAATTAAACTTTAAAATTTTTAAGAGATTAAGTTACTAACTAAAATTAATATTAAACACTAAATAAGAATAAACTCTCAGATCAAAATAATGATAATGAAGGTTTGTTTTGAAAATGTCATAACTTCAAGCACAGAAAGATTAGTAAATGTTCATTCAGTGCCAGAGAATTTTCATAACTGATGCCTAATGAAAGACACTCAAGAGGTATGCTGAGGAAGGCGGAAAAGCACCAATAATTTGGACAAAACACACACACACACAAACACTATGTTTTTTTGGTTTCTTTCCTTCCTTCAAACCATTAGGCAGATGAGTATCTTTTAACAAAAAAAAAATTTGACAGTAGAATGGGTGGGGGAAGTGGATTGCGAGTAAAAAAAGAATACAATGCTGGGATGATTCAAGAATATTTACTTCCTACTAAAAAGTAGCAGGAAAGATTTAAACTATTAAGATGACAAACATCTCTCCTTCCCTCAGCTTACAATAAAATCTTATATATTTTACAATAAAAATAAAATTGTTTATATTAAAATTAAAATAATTACAAATTTCCCTTTAAAGAATTATAGGTGAAATTACTTTCAAACAAACCATATGAAAATTAACGGATTGGTTTTTTTGTTTGCTGTGAGGGGAGGGGTGGAAGTGAATTTTTTTAAAAAGCAAATTTAATTTTTCCAAAATACATCTATCCAACATATTTGACATTTCATTTGCTTATACAGACAACACAGACAATAAAATGCCAAAATATTAGCATTCTATTTTTTTTTTTTTTTTTTTTTTAAAAGATTTATTTATTTATTTATTTAATTTCCCCCCCTCCCCTGGTTGTCTGTTCTTGGTGTCTATTTGCTACGTCTTGTTTCTTTGTCCGCTTCTGTTGTCGTCAGCGGCACGGGGAAGTGTGGGTGGCGCCTTTCCTGGGCAGGCTGCTCTTTCTTTTTCACGCTGGGCGGCTTTCCTCACGGGCGCACTCCTTGCACGTGGGGCTCCCTCACGCGGGGGACACCCCTGCCTGGCAGGGCACTCCTTGCGTGCATCAGCGCTGCGCATGGCCAGCTCCACACGGGTCAAGGAGGTCCGGGGTTTGAACCGCGGACCTCCCATATGGTAGACGGACACCCTAACCACTGGGCCAAAGTCCGTTTCCCTAGCATTCTAAACTAATGTCCAATCACATATAAAGCAATTTTGACCACACTCAAACATGTACTACCTTATTATACCCAACAGGACTAGGTATCAAGATACCCATCTTTCCAAGAAGCCCTATGTGTCATTTTTTTTCTGTTCTGATAGATAAGCACATGATTTTTCAGCTGTTACTAATAATATACTCTGAGACTTTTGTATCAAATGTTTAACCCCTCCAAAATTTAAAGGGGCAGGGAACAGTAAATCAACTTATGTCATTAAGCCAGGTCAACATCAAGCATGAACAAACCTCTATAAAGAACACCTCCTTAAAATATATAAAGCATAATTATAGTAAATAATTTTAGCTTAGAGAGAATTTTTTTTCCTCCCAGACAGAGCAGGCTGCTCAAGTATCTTTTTAAAATTCCCTGAATAACCTCAAACTATGAAGCTTTGTTTTGGTGACTAGTACTTAAAAAAACAAACAAACAATGAATCTAAAGATATCTGAAGTTATAGCAAGCATTTATTTCAAAAATAAATTATTTAGGAACATGAGCATTTCCAAATTTCTTTCTTTTTTTTTTTAAATGCTACGTAGTAACTTGGATTTCTTTTTTTAAAGATTTATTTCTCTCCCCTTCCCCCCCACCCCAGTTGTCTGTTCTCTGTGTCTATTTGCTGCATCTCCTTCTCTGTCCGCTTCTCTTGTCATTGGCATAGGAATCTGTGCTTCTTTTTGTTGCGCCATCTTGCTGTGTCAGCTCTCTGTGTGTGCGGCACCATTCCTGGGCAGGCTGCACTTTCTTTCATGCTGGGCGGCTCTCCTTACGGGGTGCACTCCTTGTGCGTGGGGCACCCCTATGTGGGGACACCCCTGCGTGGCATGGCACGCCTTGTGCGCATCAGCACTGCACATGGGCCAGCTCCACATGGGTCAAGGAGGCCCGGGGTTTGAACCATGGACCTCCCATGTGGTAGACGGACGCCCGAACCACTGGGCCAAGTCTGCCACCCCAAAATTCTTATAGCCAGATGCTATCAGACCTCCCTCAAGTTAAGTCAGTACTAAAATGGATACTCAGAATGTCCAAATTTAGAACTTTGAATAAGTCAAATATGTAATTAAAAAATCAGATCTGAGTGTAGTGGTCACTCAATTTGTATGTTTTCAAAACAGCTACCTTGTGTGCCTATTTATTTTTATTAGAGGAGTTGTAGGTTTACAGGAAAATTATGCAGAAAGTACAGTTCCTCTATTACTCTCCTCACCAACATACACACAGTTTTACCAAGTAGTAACACTTTGCATTAAGTAATTAATGCAAGGTGTGGTACTTCAGTTACAACTGATGTAATAATAATATTGTAATTATTATACTAGTAACTGTAGTCCACTCTTTAGATCAGGGTTCACTACATTCTACAGTTCCATGTTTGTTTTTAATTTTTTTATTCTGGTAGCTTATATACAACCTAATAGGTTTCTGAGAACCTACTCTGTACCAAATATTTTATATACATCTATAACCTCATTTAATCCTCACAACAATCCTGAATAGATATTAACCCAAAAAAAGAAAATAAACACAGAAGTCAAGCCACTGGAGTCTGACAGTGGTAGGGTGGGAGAGCCAAGATTCAGGGTCTCTCTGACCCCAAAACCAATGGCCTCCAATGATGCCCAGTCGAACAGCCCACGTGGAACTGCATCCTTTAAAGCTCAGGAGAGAGCTTTGAAGTGGATCCTCTCTTCTCCATTTAAATCTTCAGCTCGGAGGTTTTAAAAACTCTCAACCAGATTTCAGACCTACAGAAACTGTGAGACAGTAACTGCTGTTTTAATCCACTACATTGTAGAGTACTTCATACACAGTCATGGATAACTAATGCACTCTGTGCTTATAACTTGCCACTTAAGGAACAGGTGAACTCTGACATATAACCCAAAAGGGCCCACTATGGGAGAATAATTTTCATGGCTTATATTTAAAACATCTAAGAACTAAATTCTGTTTAATCCATTTAAAAATAAAAATGAGGAGGAAAAATCTCTCTCTAAACCTAGCTTCTGGCCCCTCCCTCCATCTTCTCTCCTGCCTGCCTCTGCTCCACCCTCAAATCTTCTGACTTTGATCTCCCTGTCCCCTTTTGGACCCTCCCTTATTAAAAGGATCCTTGTGATTACACTGGGTCCACCTGCATAATCCAGGATTCTTTCACCTCAAAGTCTTTAAAACTTAATCACATCTGCAAAGTCTCTATTATCACGGAAGACATCTTTGGGGAGACATTATTCAGCCTGCCACAGAAAATATCCACAATAATTAAAAAGACAACTTTAAAAGCCCTGCTCTCTCAAGCTCTTCTCTCAGTTTTACTTTTTATTTCCTGGATTCCAGACTTATACCCAATATCCTAATATCATTTATTGAAGTATTTTTCCCCTATAGACATAAAATGCCAATTCATCATATACTAAATTCTCTTAAATGAAGATGTGATTCTGGATTTTCTAATCCTGTTTGTTTTTTGCCAATTACTGCAAAGTTTTAATTCTAGTAGTCTTTAAACATACATATTTAAATATATGTGTGTGCACAGATAGGTAGACTGACAAATATAAACACACACTCTCCCCCCTTGGCTCCCTCGCCTGTTTGCTCATTGTTTTTTCTTTTTTCTTTTTTTTTGCTCACTGTCTGCATGCTGTTTTTGCTCATTGTCTGTTTCTTTTTTAGGAGGCACCAGAAACCTAATGCAGGACCTCCCATGTGGGAGGTGGGCACCCAACTGCTTGAGCCACATCTGCTCTTTTAAATATATGTGATATCTGGTGGGATGGTAAGTCTCCTCTTAATATTTTTATTTTTCAAATTGTCCTAGTTATTCTCACACATTTGTATGCCAAAAGAACTTTAGAATTGCCCTATCAAAATTCATACAAAAATCCCCTTCTTGGGATTTTATTTAAAGTTTCATTGGATTTATAAATTAATTAGGAAGAGATATGACATCTTTACTGAGTCTTCCCATCTGTAAACATGCTATGGTCATTGCCTTTCTCGACATTATCAAGGATTTCTTGGGCACTTACCATATTGGAAACAATAGGGGGAGGGCTTTGCATTCAAATTCTAGTTCTAGCACTTACAAAATATGTAACCTGAGATTAATTTACCGAACCATTTTATGTCCTCATCTTTACTATGGGATAATAACACCTACCTGTCTTGAAGATAGTGCCTCTACACTATAAGCACTCAACAACTTAGATATTATTATTATAAGAGGGACACTGGGCAAGCTACTAGGAATTATAAAGTTGCCAAAGTTGTGTCTATTTATAACCCAGATGAGTAGACTTGAAGTATATTCAATATAATAATGACTGTAAATTTACCTTGAAATACTGGAGCAGTCTGATATTATTGATGAATTCCAAAAAGAAATATTAAATTATGTTTGTAAACTGGTCTTCTTCCTCTGGGCATATTAGAATGTACTGAATTCAGAGGTTTTACTTTTACTTGATTAAATAATTATTAAAGCTTTGATTGGGCCATATCAGTAGGACGTTGAGCTCTTTGGTGGGTGGGGACTCACAAAGAAACTACAACGCAGAGAAGGGAAGTTGGGAGTTCTTAAGCTGGAGCCCCAGGAAGTAAGCGCAGAGGAGCTCGGTCAGGGGGAAGGAGGAAAGAGAGAAGGGTCCGGGAAGAGAAACAAGCCAGTCATCTAATAATCTACAGCTGGCCTTGTGGAGATAAAAGAGCAGCTGAGCCCAGAGAGAGGCTAGCCCTGGGAAGAGAGGAACCCGGAAGCCTGAGCCCTTACAGGTAGGTGTTGGCAGTCATTTTGCTTCAACACATGGCAGTAGACTGGTGAGGGAAGTAACTTACACTTTATGGCCTGAAAACTGTAAGCTTCTATTTGCGGGAAGTAACTTATACTTTATGGTCTGGTCATTGTAAGCTTCTACCCCAAATAAAAATCCTTTATAAAAGCCAACAGATTTCTGGTATTTTGCATCAGCACCACTTTGGCTGACTAATATAAACTTTCACACGGACAGTGTGAGATCTGTGGTATATGATTTAAACTTTATCTTAAAAAACTCAGTTACCCTAATCATGAAATCCCATCCCGGCATGGTTGTGCTAAGTAGAAAGGCTACTCCCCAGAGGTGGCTACGAGAGGCTATTACAAGTATTTCAACTCTATCTCTGACCAACTGCTGACATTTTTCTAATTAGCATAATAAATCTTAGGAGTGGGTTCTTATTTATGAAATTAATGGCTTGGTTATTAGTCTAAAGGGTGTCAAAAATAAACTCTCATTGGTAAAATCAGTAGTATACAACAAATATTTACTAGATAAAATGTTTTAGATTCCCCATCCTTGCATGAACAGGGTTTAAGAATCTAGCAAAATCTACAGCCAACACATCTGGGAATCACACCCAAGACTTGATCCCTAAATGGTCCTGTATCCAACCACTGGGTCAGAGAATTCTGTTTGCCTGAGGCTGACTACAATGAACCTCCACAATACTACTGAGGGGAGCAGGTGTGGCTCAGTGGTTGAGCACCTGCTTGCCATGTACAAGGTCCAGGGTTTGATCCCTGGTACCTCCTAAAAATGAATAGAATAGAATAGAATAGAATAGAATAGAATAGAATAGAATACTATGGAATTCGGTCTCAAATGAACTCGTCAAAATGTTCTCAAGTTGCCTAAAAATAAAAAATCTAGCACTTTATCATACCTACAAAAGTTGTATGAGCTGTTTTGCATGAGCTTATTCATAAATATTTAAAGTCTATATTTGGGTTAGCATTTAGTCTAAGACTTGCTTTCATTAAAACTTGGTAGTGAAGTTGTAGAGAAACAACTAATTTTCCCCCACTTATAACCAAAAGTAGCTATTAATATCTGCCAAAAACAAACCTAAGTGCAGTTACCTGTCCAAATTGGCTTAGGTCAGTTATTAATGAACAAAAAGATAAAGCAATCTTGTATAGCTTACGCTAAATGCAAAAAGAGTGATAAAGGCAACTACTGCATGAGTTAGAAGGAGGATTACTAAGGGCTAGATGGCTGAGCTAAGTTTCAAAAAGTAGAGGCATTTAAGAAAAGCTTTGCATAAGCACACAGTCTAGAGAACAACGAAGGACAAGCCACTAGGTCTCCTGGAGAAGACAGATGCAAGCCCAAGTGTAGAAGGATGTGAAGACAGAGGTGGTGAGGATTATTAAGGAGAAGGGGAAACCTGAACACTACCCAAAAGAACCTGAATAAATTACCAAACCCCCCCAAATCCATCACCACATAGCAACACTACCCAGTGCTGTCCTTTTAGTGCCCCAAATCAGCTCAACTCTGATCTACCACATATTTACTCCTGTTTTCAAAGCTCATTTTGCAAGCTAACTCCTTTATGAAGTCATGCAATACTAGAGAGTACCTGACATTATACCCAATCCCAAATAACCAACACCACTCTCCATTAAAAAAAGGTGAGGGAGGTATGGGAAAAAAAAAAGTTGACCTAAACTATTCTTGCCTCCTTAACGAAGCTCCCTGAAGTCTGGCGTCAGGTACCGGGCTATGTATACAATACAACCTAAAAGAACTAGTATGGAAGAAATGCATTTAGTATCATTTATAACCCTAGTCTGATGTCTCATCAGCCTTTGTAATCTCCTCCAAGTCACTGAACCTGAACTTCTCTTTAACCTCTGCTCCTTCAATGTAACGAAAAGAATACAATTTATTTCACAAAATTGTTGTATCCAAAGTACTTAGGAAACTGTAAAATCATGATACAAATGTTAATTGTTGCCAATGTAACTTCCATTCTTATCTCATAAACCTATATCTCAAGTAAAGCTAAAGACATATTACATACAGTCATCTCTATCATCCCCAACCACAATCATGCCTCCTTGAAATTCTGTCCCAAACCTAACCCTTCTTTCTTATGTCTTCCTGTACCCACTCTTAATCAGGCAGCCCTGGATGGCAGATCCCTTCATCCAATTTTCAAATCTCAACTATTTTCTCTGACATTGTATCCTAAATCTGGTAGACTATGAGACAACCTTACTCTATAACTTCTATCTTCTCTAAAGAGTTGAAATTTCATCTTCTCTACAAAATCCTCACTAAATTAAGAGGAACCAAATGCAAACCAAAATTTCAATTTATTCACAAAGATTACTGTTTATAATATAGCATGAAATGCCCATCTTGCAAATTTAGTTTTCCTCTAATTTCTCATTTCTTAAGTATCTTTTGTTTAGATTGTTTAGAAATCAGAAACAAGTGAAATATAGAACAGTCTTGCAAGTAAATATAAAACATTTGCAAAATGGTTCCTTGGACTTTTTTCCTCGGGGGGAGAGCGCAAACACAGTATCCCACTACCACATATTATGCAGTCGAGTTTCCCACATTTGGGGAAATTGCAGTGGTCAGCACATCCAGAGCACAAAGGATAAGCCTTACCCTGGGAAAGCCTTCGTAATCATGGTATCGTCCCTGCCAGGTTAAGTATTAGACTTTTTTATCCCCACTCAAGGGTATCAAATAAATTTTCTTTTTCTCCTTATCTTGCACAAATCTTGAATCCTCCTACATAAACTGCAAGTTATCTGTATGGTTTTTCTTTGCACTGTTTTTCATGATTACACAAATGTATTAAAGTGCACCAATATTAGTTTTAAAGTGCAAACAAAAATAGGAATTTGAAAAAAATTGTAGAATAAAACATCACCTAACTCAATTAAGATTTTGCTTACTTCAAATTCCTTAAATATTAAGAAACCAAAAAAGTGCTACCTCTACCAATCAACAGTATGAACACAGAACAGTGTTTATCCCATTCAATATTTCTTTCCTTGCGTTATCTCATTTACTTCTCATAATAATTCCAGCAAGACATGTATCATTCATTCCATTAATAGATAGTAAAACATACCCAAGGTCACAAAATGAAAAAAAATCTAAACCTGTGTTCAACTCTTCTCAAATAGCGAACTTTAAAGGCCAGCAGTTTCAAGAAACATTTGCTTTCATCATTGTCATAATTACACATGGTGCATCTATTTTTAAAGCTCTTAGCGAATTAAAATATATGGCAATTCTCCCACTATCATAAAACATCTTTTTAAACATTTGCAGAGGCCATTCTCAAGTATAACATTTTATTTTACTAGAAAATGGCAGCATTTGCCACTGATTACTAATATTTATGATTTGTAAGCAACGAATTACTAAGTATTCATAATGATACTCTTTACTTACCGAGACAACGTTGTTTTCCCAGAACCAGGCAGGCCTCTTAAAAGGATAAGTAACTTCTGCAATTTATTCAGTTTTTCCTCTTGACAATGTTGGTTCATAAATCTGTCTGTTCCAATAAGCTTGTCCACAAAGGGATCTTCCCAGTATTCTTCTCCGGTTTCACAGAAACCATTACTCACATATCCATCTTGCACACTGTAGCTATTTCTAGAGGGCTGAACACTATTGCCATTCCGACTGCAGTCAATATATTTATTGTTCTGAGCAGAAGTCAAACAATTCCAGTTAAAGTGACATCTATCTACAGAATTTCCATTTGGCACCTGACAGTCACCCTGGGCATGAAAAATATTTGGTGGTGGACTTAGAGGAGCATGAAATCTTTGAATATTTGAATGATAGCTAAAACTGGGAAGGGCAGGAGGACCATGGGGAACTATAAACGAACGCACTGATTGCCACTCAGGCCTGAAGGAAGTAAATGAAACGTCACAAAATGTAGGTATTACCTGTCCCTTATAGGGATATTTGTCTGGCTCAGTCCCCAAGTACTGCTGATAACCACAATGTGACTGAAGAGCATTACTAAGATCTTTCTTTTCTTCACCAGATTTTACCAAATCATTATGATGGCCTTGAGAATATGGAGTAAGTTGTTCCTGAGAGGGTTCAGGTTCCTCACAAGTGCCTTCCACATCATCTTTCTCATTTTCAAGCTCTTCAATTTCTTTGTAAAACTGGAATAATTCATTGTCAATCTCTGATTTTTTGGAGTTAAATTTCGGTTTCTCTTCTAGTCCCCCTTTGTCATTTATACCACTGATAGTGTCTGTCTGATTCCTTCTTTCATTATATTTTTTCTTCTCAGGAGGCTTGTAAATAGGTCCTATGAATGCTTTACTAGTACTATATATCCCATCATCTGAGGATACTACCATAGAGTTTGAACCCAGTGAAATTTGGGAATCAATGGATTCAACAACAGCTGGTCTATTACCAGGCATCACATCACACAAAGGTTTCAACAACACAGTTTTAGTTTTGTCTTTTTGAGGATGACCATTTCCTTTGACATCAAAGACAGTCACAGGGGCTCTATCATTTCCAGTTTTCTCTTGGATTCTGTGATGGGAGAAAACATAAGCTTCTTTGGTTGATTTCAGTTTTTTAAAGCATGGTTCACTTGTTAATTCTTTTCCATGTCCCAAAGACTTAGTGTCAATTTCACCATAAGGCATCTGAGGAACAAATAAATCAGGTAATGAAGAGCTAATAGTTTAAAAGTCAAAACAAAAACTTTTTCAGAAACATGCCATTAGAAAAAGGCTAAATCTGTGATATAAGCATATAAGGCTCAAATCTTCCCAAAATACTAGAGTCAAAGTGTCATTTTTATAACCACAATTTAAGCACTGTCATAACAAATTGATTGAAGTAAATGATTAAAGGTAGACAGCCTTAAAAAAAAAAGGGGGGGGGGATAACAGCCCATCATTAATCTAGAGGATCCATTTCTAAATTTAGAGAACTTAATTTAAGGAAGTCTGGAAAGCTGAACCAACAATATATATTTTGATGACACAGATACACAGTGGTGCCCTAGGAAGGGAAACTGTCAACAACGTTGATATTTATATCCACACAGGCTGTGGTAAACTGGGTCATAAACGCAGGTTTAAAACCAGTACAACCTTAGGAGTGAAAGGGTCCAGCTCCCAAACCTCAGACACCCACATCTCCTAAAACCCAAACGTTAGGTTAACTGAAATGCCGGTCTTACGGGTCCTTCTCCCGTGAAGAGTGTAAAAGTGGTTTCCAAATGGGTGAACTGCTTTAGTAACAAGAACAAAGATTAGAGCTTCAGTTGCACTGAGAATGACGCAAATATATTACGTTAAAGAAAAAAAAATCTGGCAATTCCCCCAAATGAAAGCGCTCATCTTTTACACGTCTTCTGTCTGTCGAAGATAAAATTGTGCTTCCCTTCATAGAGTACAATCCGACAGCCTGTTTTACTCAATACTCTTCATTCTGACGTCGCCCCTGCTCAACACGAGAGAAGGCAAAGGCAAAAGGACGACCTAGACTCTAGCTCATCTCTAGATTTACAGAATCTTGGGGGTGGGCCAGAGGGACCGAAGGGAACCACAGCTCTAAAGGCCACCGTCTTGCACGCAGCCTCCTCCCCAGTCACCTCTCGGCCTCTACGCCTTCCGTCGAAATTCTAAAAATCCCAAAGAAGCCAAGGAGACTGCGGTAAGCTCCAGACGCGACCTAAGCAAGAGTGCGGTCACCCGGCTTCTCTCTAGGAATTCTGGAGATCTCGAGGTTCAATGGTTCACTCGAGTCTTCCACCTTTGCGCTACCCGAAAGGGCCCTGCCAAGCCAGTGAGCACCCTGGACGCGAACGGCAGGAGGGAGAAATCCAAAACCACGTCCCTCATCCTCACTTAGAACGGGGTGTCCACTCACCTTACTCTACAGTTCTGCATTGACCTCTACCTCCCAATAAAACCTTCTTCTACAAAGAAGACACGAACCTCTGCGAAAGAGAAAGATAAACGTGGAAACACGGCCCCAAAGCCGAGAGCACAAGGAACCCGCAACCCAGCCCTCGGGTTCCCGACTAGCTGCACCTCCGTGCGCAAGATGGCGGCCACCTCTCGCCGGCCCAAGAAGGGATTCCGGCTCTCGTCAGGCATTGTGGGAATTGGAGTCCCGCGTTCGTGAATGCCTTGTAAACCTCCACGGTACGCAGACTCGGACTCCCAGAATTCACTGCGTGACGCACGCGTTCGTTTGGCTCCCTCCAGGGCCGGAACTACTTCCTGGGTCTGGAGCGGGGAAGCGGTTTCGAAATACCAACTTTGACGAAAGAGCCGGCACCTGCTGTACTGTTGACGCTTCCAAGAGAGACATTGAGTGTCTGCGCGCCAGATCGATGCGCAAGCTGCTCTTGGTACGTGCTTAAGGCTTTCTGGGAGAAGGAATCAGCAGGCTTTTTTGAAAGGACACTCGCATTTGGTATGTCCAAGTAGGATTTCTTTCATTTCTGCGAAAAACTACCTAGCATTTTAGGATCATGTTCTATCGAAAACGACATTCGCTACCTCAAAGGATCTTACTAGCCTCAATAATAGATAAAAATATTCATGAGTAAATCTTTTAGTGTCATATCTGTGATTTTTTGGAAGTAAGGACTAGGCACTGAGCTTTCCCATTAAAAGAGTCAACTTGAGAAAAGCAATTGGAAGAGCACCTGGTCACAAATAAGTGGTATGTAAGCGTCAAGTTAAAAATAAATACAAGCCGAATGGCTGACAATCCTATTCTCAGCTCAGGTCTCTTTAATGTCACTCCCCACCTTCTCAAAGCCAAACCTGCCCCGACCCCAAAATTCTTTTCTGTCCTTGGAAGAGAAACCGCTAAATGTCATATTTAGAAACATCTTCCTGTGGATATGTATCCTCCTCTTCATTGCCATAACCCTTTAATTTATAAATATAAATGATATATTCATAAACACATTTTCATAAAATATACCTTCTTGTGTTGTTTAAATCTTCTATATATCGTTATTTTAATCCTCTTGAACCTTGCTGTACTGAGAGTGGTGTAATAAAGTCTCCTGCTTTTTGGGTGTTTCTTTTTTTTTTCTCTTTAAGTTCCTGTATCATCAAACTTGTTTTAGATTGCCATAGATCATCATTGTTCCACCCAGTCCTCAGTTTTACTGTTTTCATGAATGCTGCTAGCCATGTCCTCCCCATTCAGAACTTGAGCAATTGCTAGGACCATAAGATCCTTAATGTTTATATTCTTTTAAGATACCCAAGGACTCTGCCATCTAAAGTTTGCTATTGCTCCCAATATTGTTACGTTTCTATTTTCTATACATCTATATGTTCTATATCTTCATCTAAGTTATTGAAAGAAGGTTGAGGAAGAATCAAGAATAGGGCCCCCGGGAGCGGCTGTGACTGAAGTAGTTGAGTGCGTGATTCCCACGTAGGAGGTCCCAGTTCAGTTCCTGGTGCTTCCTAAAACAAACAAACAAGCAAGCAAAACAAATGAAAAAACCAACTCAGGGGAGCAGATGTGACTCAGTCGTTGAGCACCACTGTGTTCCCACATTCAAGGTCCCAGGCTCCAGCCATGGCCCCCAGAGCCTTAAAAAAAGAAAAAAGAGAAATTCTCCCTCATATAGACATTGATACTTTAATTAATTACTGATCTTAATCACATGTGTCCAATACAACTCATATTTTTACCAGCTTGTTCTCAGGGGGGAGATTCATACTAATTTAACCTGGAAAATAAGGCTATATCCACCACCTACTGCAGCAATAACCAGAGGTATACATTAGATTTACCTGGGGAGTTTTTGAAAATTACGTCTGCTCTGGGTCCCACTTTTTAGGTATGCTGAGTAAGTCGATCTGAGAAGGAGTGTGTGGTGTATTTAGAAAAAGTTACCCACTGCTTGAGTCTGATGTGCACCCTAGTTGGTGGGGGGGAGGCAGAGAGGAAGGAAAACTGATTTTCTAATTTTCTCTCTCACCACAGCCCTCTCTCCTCATTTGAAAGAAATGGTTTCTAGGGTGTTTGATGAAAATAATTTGCCAAATTAACAAAATTTAATATTAAAATGTTGACTTCTTTTTTTTTTTGAGGTACCAGGGCCAGAGATTGAACCCAGGACTTCATATGTAGGAAGCTGGCATATACCCACTGAGCCACGTCAGCTCTCCTGAGTTGGTTTCTTCCTTTGTTTGCTTGTTGTTGTTTTTAAGAGGCACTGGGGACCTATGTGGGAAGCCAGTGCCTGCTTCAGCCACATATGCTCCCCAAATGTTGACTTTTAACAGAAACATTTAGCTGCTGTAATCAGAATGTTCAAAATTGGTTATTAATAAAAAAAATATACTTTACAGCTTTTTAGCATTCATCTTTAGCACTTTTAGCAGTTTTAACTAATTTATCTTCGTGCACAATTTAATGTTTAGGGTTAATGCATATCACGTTTTAGATATTAAACATATGATCCATTTTAATAATTCCTTTTGGGCCTCTCTTTTTGTTGCTTTGAGTGATTTTATCTTTCAGTATCTAATGTTTTTGTAAACCGCTCACAATTCAATAATGTGACACTTGTTAGATAGTACCTAACACTTGTCTTTTGATAGAAACCTAAGGTCAGCATTTCATTTATGACTGAATTATTTTGGCTAATTTTGCTTTGAGATGTATTGAAATTTAAATGTACAATGCCAATTTAAAATAAAGTTTAATTTAATTTTTAATTGATTTTAATTTAATTTTAAATATTTTAATTTAAATTTCTAAGTATGAGAAATATGAAATGGAGGCCAAAAGGCCACTGGATTAAATAATAATAAAAATGCCTCACATTTGAAAAAAGAGAATTATTTTATTATATTTATATAATATTAATTTTACTCCCAAAACGTCTGAAATATATGAAAAGTAGCCAAAATTTAAAATGTGCTGATTATTTTTCATTGGAAACATAGCATTTTACATGGAAATACCTCAAATTATGTTTCCTATTTAACCAAAGTTTTGGCAGTTTTAGAATTCCCTCACAAATTTCTCTATAGCATATTCATCTTTCTTTAATTAATAAGAGGATAGCTTTTCAATAAACATAATTTAACCTTCCTATTAGAAGATTTCTGTTGAACCTATTAAACATTTAAGTTGCTAAAAGCACAAATGGTGTATTTAATAAATTCTATGGTAAGAGTAGGGGAATGGCTCCAATATACTTCCATTTCTCTCCTCCCAGCCTTTTGTACTATTGCTTCACATATTTCACTTTTCCATGTATTACCTACTCCACCCTACACTGTTCTTTTTCTTGAACAGTCAATTATCTTTTTTTTTTCTTCTTTTTTTTTCAGTTATCATTTAAAGAGCCACCATTTCTCCTGTTCTGGTAACCTTGCACATAGCCATGGAGGCCACCTGGGAATACACCTGCAGCTGGTAAAACCTCTTAGCTTCAGCCTCAAATTGTCTCCTCAGCAACAGGTCATCCAGCCCTTTTTTTTTTTTTTTTTTTTTTTTTTTTATTTAATTTCCCCCCCTCCCCTGGTTGTCTGTTCTTGGTGTCTGTTTGCTGCGTCTTGTTTCTTTGTCCGCTTCTGTTGTCGTCAGCGGCACCCGCTTCTGTTGTCTTCAGCGGCACGGGAAGTGTGGGCGGCGCCATTCCTGGGCAGGCTGCTCTTTCTTTTCACGCTGGGCGGCTTTCCTCACGGGCGCACTCCTTGCGCGTGGGGCTCCCCCACGCGGGGGACACCCTTGCGTGGCACGGCACTCCTTGCGCGCATCAGCACTGCGCATGGCCAGCTCCACACGGGTCAAGGAGGCCCGGGGTTTGAACCGCGGACCTCCCATATGGTAGACGGACGCCCTAACCACTGGGCCAAAGTCCGTTTCCAGTCCAGCCCTTTTGTGTTGGTGTTGTCTTTGGCTGTGGAACAAGGACCTCTGGGAACTGGCCCCGTTGCCCATTCTTCCTTTACACTATCTGTGTAAGGCATGAACTGTCTGAATCCAAGAGTGCCTTATGGAGCTTTTACTGGTCAAATCAGCCAGACACTGGCCTCTGACTTGCCTGTTTTGTGTGACTGCCTGACAATCAGTAAGCCAGTGGGTCACTAGTGGAACCAGCCATTTGGTGCACTGAGTTTCAGTGAACTGGCTTTCGGTCAGTTGGCTTGCTTCCCACATTAGGCATTAGCTGTATTGCGTGCTTGCTGTTTTCAGAATACCCTGGACCAGGGAATGCATACTCAGAGGTATGCACAGGGCAGGGAGGGGACACAAATGAGCAAAGCAGACCTGCTGTGACGTGGCAGACCATGTCAGGCACTGTGGAAAACATGGCCCAGGTAGAGGAGACAGCCACGGCTCGATTGCATCCAACTGCGGCCAGAGCTTTCACTGTCCAAAGAAGGCAAAAATTATACATGTATGTGAAATTTCCCAATTTTTAAGTATTGCCAGTGCATTCAAATTGTTTTAACACACTGTGTATGTGTGTGGAGGTGGGGGTGTCACAAATAAAACAATTCGCTGGCCATATGGCCTGTAGGCCACTAGCTTACAAATTCTGGAGCTGCTTTATACAGAAGGGGAGAGAAATAAATAAAAAATAAATCTTAAAAAAAAAAATTTGGACTCGAAACTTCAGCAGCACTTTTAGGGAAATTTCCAGCCTGCCGCCTGCCACTTGCCAGCCCCCACAATTCCTTATAATAAATCTCTAAATATTCATATATCCTGTTTTGCTTCTGTCAAGAACCCTGACTAAAATACTAACAAAGCCTTATAAATGTTTATCTTATTAATAAAGAATGCCTGCCTTTGGTAATTTCTGGACTGAAGCTAGAAGTTGCGGGGTGAAGTGAGGAAGGTGAGAGATTTAACTTCTGTGATAAAATATCTTATAGTTTTATTTGAAATAATGTAATTTGTTTCCACATTTTAAAATTAATATAAATGAAGCCATTTTATTGCTTCTAATCTTTCTTGGCTCTTTAGTGCTAAGGTCATCTGAAATTATACCTTGAAGACAATATACAGGGATTGAGGGGTGGGGAGAAATAAATTTTTAAAAATCTTTAAAATATATATATATATATTCAGGCAAATAGATGTGGCTCAAGCATCTGGTTGCCCACCTCCCACATGGGAGGTCCCAGGTTTGGTTCCTGGTGCCTCCTAAAAAGAAAACAAGCACACAATAAACAGACACAGAGAGCAGACAGCGAGTGCAAACAATGGGGACAGGGGGGATAAATAAATCTTAAAAAATACACATATATAGCTTCATATATGGTACTAGAATAAAAATTTTTTAAAGCTCATGGAACTGCACAACACAAGCAGTGAACTCTAAATTCCTACAGGAAAGCAGATTAAGATTTGGACATGTCTTTTTGAGGGGACATGATTCAATCCCCAAAAGTTGTTGTCAAGGAAAACGTGGAACTACAGAAAGGATAGAGAAGTTATATTACTGAGAGTCGGCCACAGACACTGACTCTGACCAGATGAAGCAGAAAGGAATTGATGGAAGGATACCCGGGGATATACAGAACCCGCGAGAGGGGCCACAGTGGCAAGGAGGCGCTGTGCGCGATGGCTCTGGACTGGCTGGCTGCCAGGCGCATAGCAGCAGAAGTCTGATCGCAGCTCGGGGAACACTGCTTGCTTGGAGTATATCTTGACCATTCCCATAGCCATAGATCCAGTTTCACAATTCCAGGAGAAAGTGTCTGATCATGCAAGCCTGGGTCACCTGACTCACACGGACTAATCCAGAGAGGGAATGGTGCCTCTGCTTTCACTGCAGCACTACGCAAGACGGCCCTCAGCAGGCGTTCTCCACCCAGGAGATGGGCCCACCATTAGCTACTGGGCAGACTCCTCCCCCAAAGATTTTCCTAGAAAGATGACAAAAGTGTCAACTTGAAGTTAAAGAGAAAACTTCAGAGAAAACTGAACGTTTAGCTATCTTTCCTCTCGGGTTTTTTCTATGTACTTTTCTCCACATAGCTTAGATCATGGAACCAGTATATGATTTTTAAAAATCCTACTTGTTTAAATCACCCACGTAGAATGAGCATTTATTTTCCATCTGGTTAAACTGTTCATAGTCATAGTACTAACCATAACATACATGAAATAGTACACATAAGCTTTTCCCTAATGTTGGGAATTTAGACTGTTTCCAAGGGAGAAAGAATCCTATTATAACACAGGAGTCACAGACCAAATCTTTCAGTCCTACCACCGATCGACTGCTATGGATGGAACTGCATGTCCCAAAAAGACAGGAGCGAGTCCTAGCCCCAAATTCTGTGAATGTGAACTCATGTGTAAGTAGGATCTTTGAAGAAGTGATAGTTAAGATGTGGCCAAATGACCAGCGTCCTTATGAGAGGAGGAAGTGTGACAAATGCCAACAGCCCACACAGAAGCAGGGACGGCTGCGACAGAGGCAGAGGTGAGTTACGTCAGGGTGGCCAGGAGGCCGGCCAGGACCTGCCGGTCAGGGGAACCACTGCCCAGCACGCACCTTGATTTTCGACCTCCAGCCTCCAGAATGGTGAGATGATTAATTTCTGTTGTTCAAGGCAACTGGTCTGTAGCCCTTTGTTCCAGCAGCCTGGCTACCTAAGACACTGGTGAATCAGATTCAAGGCCAGTTTCCAGCAGAGCCGTCTCCGGGGCCTGCAATTAGCAGGAGCCCGCGCTGGAGGTTAGCGCTCTGCGATTGGTGTCTTGAAATCCTTAGTAATTGTATATGATTTGCATAATAATAGGTCCAATGTGACAGTGGGACCGGCTCCAGAAGCTTGGAGCTTGGCTCGCATCTGGTCCCACCTCCCACGTCGTGGTCTCGGCTGCCCGCTGGCTGTGCCCTGGCTGTCCCCTGGCCTCCCGGGACCTTCTGGCCTCCCCGCCCCACTCCCTGAGAATCTGCTTTGCTCTGCCCGGCACCCTCTGGAGGGCAGTCTCCCATTCCATCGACCCCCTGACTCTGGGGGTCCCGGGCACAGACATAGGAGTGCCAGGGTCGAGCGGGCACTCGCGGGGGCACCTGGGGGTGGGGCACTGTGGCAGGCAGCCCACCTGGGGCTTGCAGCTCCAGGGCGCATGTGGTGGGTAACTCAGCCAGGACAGCCTCTCATCGCCCCTGAGGGTGGAAGTCTTGGGGCAGTGGGCCCTCGGGAAGGGAGACTGACCTCCAGACACAGAGCTGGGGCCTGTGCTTGGTCGACGGGTGGCAGGAGGGGAACCTGGAACTCAGCACCCCACACGCCATCAGAAAGCAGGACCTGGGGTGCCTGTGCCTGCTCTCGGCCTGCAAGTACCTCTGTGCCAGAGAGAACATAATACCAAATAGCAAATAAAAAATGCCAAGAAAGGAAAAAGTTTAATATCTTCTGTCTTTTTTTTATTTTTTATTTTTTATTATTATTTTTTTAAAGATTTATTTATTTATTTAATTTCTCCCCCTCCCCTGGTTGTCTGTTCTTGGTGTCTATTTGCTGCGTCTTGTTTCTTTGTCCGCTTCTGTTGTCAGCGGCACGGGAAGTGTGGGCGGCGCCATTCCTCGGCAGGCTGCTCTTTCATTTCACGCTGGGCGGCTTTTCCTCACGGGTGCACTCCTTGCGCGTGGGGCTCCCCCACGCGGGGGACACCCTTGCGTGGCACTGCACTCCTTGCGTGCATCAGCACTGCACATGGCCAGTTCCACACGGGTCAAGGAGGCCCGGGGTTTGAACCGCGGACCTCCCATATGGTAGACGGACGCCCTAACCACTGGGCCAAAGTCCGTTTCCCTTCTGTCTTTTTTTTAAATAATTTTTTGATATTTATTTCTCTCCCCTTCTCTGCCCCCCAGTTGTCTGCTCTCTGTGTCCATTCACTGTGTATTCATATGTGTCTGCTTGTATTCTTGTCAGCGGCACTGGGAATCTGTGTTTCCTTTCGTTGCATCATCTTGCTGCGTCAGCTCTCCATGTGTGCAGCACCACTCCTGGGCAGGCTGCGCTTTTTCTGCAAGGGGCAGCTCTCCTTGCAGGGTGCACTCCTTGTGCATGGGGCTCCCCTACACAGGGGACACCCCTGCGTGGCACGGCGCTCCTTGTGTGCATCAGCACTGTGTGAGGGCCAGCTCCACATGGGTCAGGAGGCCCTGGGTTTGAACCCTGGACCTCCCATGTGATAGGCGGATGCTCTATCCATTGAGCCAAATCTGCTTCCTCTTGTGTCTTTAATAGCCCATTTTTTCTGCTTTTTGAATAAGGGGCCCTGCAATATTGGGTTGAGCTGGATACTGCAAATTATGTAACCGATCCTGACCAGATTCCAGATATCGTGACCCAGACTGGAGCACAACCTTCCAGATTCCTCGCCCTCTCCCATGTGTCTAAACACACAATAATCCATCACCATTCACTCTCTCTCTCTGCTGAGACCTTGCCTGACCTTCTGATTCATGGCGTGCTTCTTTGTTATTCTGTCATGGTGTCCCGAGGTGCGAGTCAAGGCCACAGGTGTTTACAGAAGGGCTGCCCTGCTCTGGTCGTGGCTCACAGCATCTTTCACTCTGAGGTCCCCCATGCTGGTCAGGAAGAAGGGAACTATTTATAAATACATAAGATAAAAACCTGGCGTGGTGCAACAGCATCTTTAAAGTGCTGGAAAAAATTCTCAACCGAGGATGCTATACTTGAAATTCTACATATATGTGAGAATATATTTCCAAAACAGAGGTGAAGTAAAAACTTTTTCAGACATACAAACGCTGAACAAATTTATCACCAGCAGACTCATGCTGCAAGAAATGTTAAAGGAAGCCCTTCAGGCAGAGAATGGTACCAGCTGGAAGTCTGGATGTGCACAAAGACACGGAGCACACAGGAAATGCTCTGTGAGTGAATAAAAAGACATTTTGCACTATTACTTGAATCTCTTTAAAAGATAATGGGCTGAGCAACAATAATAACTGTATTGTGCGTTTTATAACATGGAAGAAAAGTGTATGACAATTAAATATCACCATTTTAAATAACTCACTAGAAAAGGAGGTATCAAAATGGAAGTTAGGAATTATTTTGAACTGAAAGAAAGTGACTAAAACATGTCAAAACTCATGGAACGTATCTAATGCAGTAGAGGAAAATTTATAGCATTAAAGTCTAAGAAAAGAAAAAAGCCTCTACATAAGAAACTAGAAAAAGAAGAGCAAATAAAACTTAAAGTATGCAGAAGAATGAAATAATAAAGATTAGAGCAGACATCAAGGAAACAGAAAAACAATAGAGCAAGTTAATGAAAGAAAAAGCTATTTCTCTGTGAGTAAATAAAATTGAATAACTTTAAGCAAGAGACTCTCCAGAAGTCCTAGCCAGTGCTGTAGAAGCAAGAGAAAGAAACAAAAGGTATCCAGTTGGAAGGAAAGAATTAAAATTATCTTTATTCATAGACAATGTGATTTTCTATGTACAGAGTACTATGGAATCTAAAACAAAAAGCTACTAGAGGGAAGTGGATGTAGCTTAAGCTAGTGGGCTCCCAGCTACCATATAGGAGCTCCAGGGTTCAATTCCTGGGGCCTCTGTTGAAGGCAAGCTGGCCTGTGCAGCGAGCTGGCCCAAGCTAAGAGCTGGACCACACAGAGTGCTGGTCCATGCAGAGTGCTGACACATGCAGCATGCTGGTTCACGCAGGAGTCCTGGCCCGTATGGAGAGCTGGCACAGCAAGATGATGCAACAAAAAAAAAGACAGAGGAAAGACAATAAGAGATGCAGCAGACCAGGGAAGCTGAGGTAGCACAAGAGATTGAGAGCCTCTCTCTCACTCTGGAAGGTCCCAGGATCAGTTTCTGGTGCTGCCTAAAGAGAAGACAAGCAGACACAGAAGAACACACAGTGAATGGGACACAGAGCACCAAAAAACCCCACAATGAGGTGGGGGGAGGGGAGAAATAAAATTTTTTTTAGAAAGCTAGTAGAACTAATAAGTTAGTTTAATGAAGTTACAGGATAAAAATAGATGTACAAAGATCAAATGTATTTCTATCTATTAGCAACAAAATCAGAGGTTGAGATAAACAAAACCATTTAAAATCACATCACTTTGGGATAAATCTTGCAAAAGATGAGTAAGATCTGGCTGCCTAAAGACTATAGAATCTTGCTGAGAGAAATTTAAAAGACCTGAAAGTAAGAAGACATCATCTTGGAACTCCACCGACATGGCAGCAGGGGTGCGTGTATGAATAAGTGGGAGGGGCTCTCAATACGTGCTATGCATCCCAGGTGAAAAAACACCAGCAGTACTGGGGGAGGCAGTATTTTTTAATTTCATATATGCTTAGTTTAAAGGAGTGGATTCTTCTAGAGGAAATTCCTGGTAAGTAGCTGGGAATGTGGAAACTTCAGCTTTGGACAGAGAGCAGAGCAGGAGATAACTTGGCCGCCAGCGGCCTAGTGACCGTAAAGTTATACTGAACGAGACAAACCAGGGAAAAATACAGACTGAGGAAAAGGAGACGCTTAGAACTAAGACTTTTTTAAAAAAGATTTATTTATTTATTTCTCCCCAGCCCTCCACCCCCACCCCATGTCTGCTCTCTGTGTCCATTTGCTGTGTGTTCTTCTGTGTCCGCTTGTATTCTCATCAGGTGGCACTGGGATTTGTGTCTCTTTTTGTTGCATCATCTTGCTGCGTCAGCTTCTCCGTGTGTGTGACACCACTCCTGGGTGGGCTGCAGTTTCATGCAGGACGGCTCTCCTTGCATGGGGGCCACTCCTTGCACAAGGGGCACCCTTACGTGGGGGCATCCCCATGTGGGCCAGCACTCCTTGTGCGCAGCAGCACTACGCATGGGTCAGCTCACCACATGAGCCAGGAGGCCCTGGGTATCGAACCCTTGGACGTCCTATATGGTAGGCAGACACTCTATCTATTGAGCCACATCTGCTTCCCTAGAACTAAGTCTTTACATTATTTGTTAGACAATTTAAATGCCCAGCAATGGAAGACTTACTAAGAAATTAGGATACATTCTCACTGTAGAATACTATATATCAGGAAAAAAGAACGAGGCTTGCTCTGTATAGATACAGGATGATTTTTCAGTTACATTATTTGAGAAAAATAAGATGCTTAAGATTACTATATGCTAAAAAAGGGGAAACACGTGCATATTGTATATGTACATCTCTAAGTATTTACATACATATCTAATATATAGACACACCTATATATATAAAATGTCTTGGAAGGACACATATAAATACACTGGTTGCTTTAGGGAAGGGTTAGGGGTGAGAAGGAAGAAATTTTCACCTTTTGTACCTTTTGAATTTTAAATGATATGAATGTGAGTGTATATAATTAAAAGTTAAACATATATAAAAAAAAAAAGATTAAGCTTGTGAATGCTTCAGATGTGAGGGGAGGCAGTAGCTCCAAGGAGGGTCGAGGAAGAGGGGTTAAGTGTGGGGAGAGCCTCAGGAGGGAGCGTGAGGCAGGGGCCGGGGCAGCTGCCCACTGCGAAGGAAGATGCAGACCCAAGAGCATGGGAAGGGGGAGGAAAGGCCACTGTCAAAAGGGGAGGGGCAGGGAAGCGGCTGTGGCTCAACTGATAGAGCATCCGCCTACCACATGGGAGATCCAGGGCTCAAACCCAGGTTCTCCTGACTCGTGCAGTGAGCTGGCCCATGTGCAGCGCTGATATGCACAATGAGTGCCCTGCCACACAGGGGTGTCCCCCGCGTAGGGGAGCCCCATGAGCACGGAGAACTGCCCCGCATGAAAAACGCGCAGCCTGCCCAGGAGGGGCGCTGTGCACACAGAGAGCTGACGCAGCAAGATGACGCAACAGAAAGAGACACAGATTCCCGGTGCTGCCGAGTGCGCAAGCGGACAGAGAAGAACACACAGTGAATGGACACAGAGAGCGGACAACGGGGAGCACGGGGAAAGGGAAGAGAAATAAATAAAAATAAATCTTAAAAAAAAAGGGAAGGGCAAAGAGAAAAACTACTATGTTAACTGCGCGGAGGAAAGGAAAGTCTACAAGCGCGGTCTTTCACTTGGTGGTGCCCGGGACCTCGGCTTCTGCGCTTGAGGTTGTGGAGAAGAAGTGGCGTGCTTAGGAAGGCAGCACGGCCAGGACCACCGCCCTCGTCACACCCACACGTCACAGCTCCGCCCCCCCAGGCGCCTCCTGCGGAGGCCAGGAGCGTGCGGGCATTTCACAGTCCTCAAGCACCTCTTGGTGTTTCCTCACGGTGAACTTCATTTTCAGGTAAAAATGTACTTGCTGCCTGCTTTACTCCCTATTTATTTATCATCTCTGTGCTATAACCTGAGAACCTTCTATTATCATTTAAACACCCTAAAATTATTCAAGCTTTTAGTATAATTGTTACAGATAATGTATTACTTAAAATTCATAGTGCATAACAGTTTTATGTGCACTCTGCACAGACAGATTACTACCGAAGTTTTTAGCACTGTAGCAATAAAAATATGCATTCTTTCAAAGGCCTCAGCTGCTAAAGTAAATGATGCTTTCTCAACCCAGAGAGCTGAAGAGTGCCTAACACATAGTGCTTCCTGGACTCCAGACCCTAGCCTGACCGCATCCCATCCCTCAACAGTGCTCTGAAGTAGATGCTATTATCATCCCTACATTACAAACCAGGAAACTGAGGCTCAGAAGGGTTTTGTAGCTTCTCCAAAGTCATATAGCTAGTAAGAGGCAGAGCCGGAGTTTGCAGATGGGCAATCTGCCTTTCGCGTCCATGCTTCACTTGAGCATGACTCTATGACTAAACTTAGAGCAGAAGTGTGTCTTGTGGAGAATATATGAATCGATTTAACTTTATGAGGATTTACATGAGCTCAGGTTAAAATAATTATAATAATTTTTAAGTTGGATCACTATAAAATGCTATTGAACTTTTTAAAACGTACAGAGGATATACTCACTATAACAGGTGAAAAATACAGAGCTGTAATAAAGGAAAAGCTAATCGCCCCTCTTTCCCCCGCAAGCCTTCAACCTACCCAATCCCTCTCAGGCAGTGTTCACACCATGGAATGTGACCTTCAAAATTATTCTCTGTGTTTATACAAATAAATACACAGACGTGGGGTTTCCTTCCTGTTTCTTCTTTCTCTTCCTTCTTTCCATGAAATGGCATCACCCCATCCACATGCTCTTGCAGCTTCCTCTTTCCCTGTCCTTCCTTCAATACCTGGAAACACACCTGGCCTTGTGCATTGTAGCTCAGTGGAGATTTGCTCTCCTGATGCGTGCGTGGCAGAGAAGGGCCACTGGGGCTGCGAGTGGGAATCTGGCAGGGCTGAGATAATTGTGTGGCCGTCACAGAAGGGCCACCCCGACCAACATGACAAGGGCCACCACTGTGACTCACGGAGCTGTGGGGTCTCGGGCATTGTCCCTTTGATACATCTTGTTGCCCCTATAATTCCTACCAGGAAAATCTGTAAAAAGGCACTTGAGTATTTGCCCTGGGAGGAAGGGGTGGCTAGAGAATCTCCCATCTGATGCCAAGTGATGGATGAGACTGGTTGGCGCTGGCTGGCTCTCCAGTCACAGGCAGGTCCCCAGAGAGCCAGGGAGCAGCCAGGGGACAGCAAAGTGGTCGGGGGGCTAAATGCAGAAGGCTCGTGGGCAGGGCCCAGGGCAAAGTGAAGATGCCGGGCTCCATGTTAAGAAAGTATTAAGAATTTCAAGGTGGTGACAGCAAAGCATTAAACCAAGAGAGAGACCCTTCCAAGCGAGGGCCCCGTGTGGCTGCCCAGGGGACAGGTCCATGAAGCCCCCTTGCTTGGGGGTCTCCAGTGGCACGTAGAAGGGAACTTTCATTAGCTTGCCTTTTGGTCAAATAATACCGTACCGTTCGTTTTTACCAAAGATGGACGAGACTTTCTTGCTGTTTAAATTCTCATTCATATGACTTTTAAGGAAAAGGTGGAAATTCGATCCTTAGGAGTAATTTTTGACACGTGTGTCAAGGTAAAGTCTCCTCTAAAAACATTATGTTTTCTTTACTGCAAGGGGATGTAGGGGGGCTATGTGACCCACCAGGCTCAGCAGCACATCCTGAGACACATGGTGTCACTGCCTCAAACCCAGCAGAATCCCAGGACTTCTCAGACCGGGCAGCCTCCTTGGTTCTTTCATTCAGAGAAGCAGGTTTTCTGATGCTTTTGGATGAAACGGTTTTAAAGTTTACTCTCACCCTCTCCTTTTTTTCCATTTAATTTCTTTCAAAGAACTTCCTATCCATTGTGTTTTATCACTAGATGTCCCCCTGTTGCTATCACTCTTTAAATCTTGGGATGTCTTCCCTGGGGACTAAGTCACAGACTTTGATGAAGTCCGCTGCCAGAGCAGTGACACCTTCGACCATCTTTCTCCTGTGGACCTTTGAAAGAGTTATGCCTTTAAGAATGGTAATGTGGTGGTTTGGAACTGTCTGTACCCCAGGAAAACTTCTTCAAGCTAATCCATTCCTGTGGTGTGGACCCATTGTAAGTAGGGTCTCGTGATGAGCCACGGAAGCAGGAAGCTGAAATCAAGGAAACCAGGAAGAGAAGGGGGAGGCCAGCAGGTGCCGCCACGTGCTTTGCCACGTGGCAGAGGAGCCACGGATCGCCAGCAGCCGGCCTTGGGGAAGAAAGCATTGCTTTGATTATGTTTTGATTTGGACATTTTTCCTGGCCTTGAAACTGTGAGGGAATGAATTCCCATCATTTAAGCTGACCCATTTCACGTTATTTGCTTAAGCTGACTAGGAAACATGACAGTTGAGATGAGGCCAAGCAGTTTGTACCATAGAGAAAGCAAGCCTTCTCAAAGCCCCCAAATCCCTCCTGCTAGGGCACCCTGTTTCCCCCTTTTTTTTTTTTTTTTGGTTTGTGAACCGACCCAAACAAATTTAATAATACCCAACTCAGGTTCTTTTTAAACAGGTAACAGTGGTCTTCCGTGGTTAGAGTCAGTAAGGGTAACCCTGAAAGCAAGGCTCTGCCTCCTAGACAGATGGATATTAAACAAATCTTTTTGTTTAGCAAGCAGGTACAAAAGAGTTTTGTAAGCTTGCATTCTGTAAGCTTGATGACCAGTTCTTTTTTTTTTAAAAGATTTATTTCTTTTTTATTTATTTCTCTCCTTTTCCTGCCCACCCCCCCAGCAGTCTGCTCTCTGTGTCCATCTGCTGTGTGTTCTTCTGTGTCTGCTTGTATTCTTGTCAGCGGCATTGGGAATCTGTGTCTCTTTTTGTTGTGTCATCTTGCTGCGTCAGCTCTCCGTGTGGGCGGCTCCACTCCTGGGCAGGCTGTGCTTTCTTTCGCGCTGGGCGGCTCTCCTTACGGGACACACTCCTTGCGCGTGGGGCTCCCCTACACGGGGGACACCCCTGCGTGGTTCGGCACTCCTTGTGTGCATCAGCACTGTGCATGGGCCAGCTCCACACGGGTCAAGGAGGCCCGGGGTTTGAACCGTGGACCTCCCATGTGGTAGACGGACGCCCTAACCACTGGGCCAAATCTGCTTCCCAATGACCAGTTCTTTGTCCTTTTAGTGCTCTGACCTTGCATGAAAAGCCTTTTTGAGACAGATGCACTAGTATTTTAGAGGCAGAATTCTGTGGCACTTCAGAGGTGGCATTAGGCCATCAGGAACCCTCCTGGCCAGGGCCGAGCACCGTCCTGAAGGGCGCAAGCGTGCGGGCCGCAGGCCTCTGTTCCTGCTGCTTGTCCCCCTAATTGGGGGAGTGTCTAAAATATTTTACCTCAAATACTTTCATTTCACCAGTGAGAACCCATTTCCAGTGTTCACCCCACGATCTTGAAGCCACTACTTGTGAAAACTCATTTAAAACACGACTTAGAGTAGTGTCGATGGAGCTAGGACTAGCACAAGGGGAGGTGACAGCTGCCTCCACCGCAGCCTTTCCCATGAAAGGCCAGACAGAAGGCCAGTTGACCGCTGCCCACCTGCCCTCCCAGGGAATGGCTGCCCAGAAGGCCAGCTTGGCCCAGAGGAGAGCTTAGACACACCCTGTATCCCATGGCGGACGCAAAACATTTTAAATAAATCACGGGCATCGTAAGAGTCTCGTAGCCAGGAGAAAAGGAAATATATCCTTACTTCTTACTCACGTTACACCCTGCTGCCAGCTGGCCTCCATCCCCACTGTGCCACGAAACTGCTTTCGGGAAGGTCCCCGACTGGCTCCTCTCTGTCCTCTCCCTGCGATATTTGACACCATTGATGGTGGCCTCCTTTTGGGCACCTTCTCCTCCTCCCTTTCTGATTGTTCCTTTTTTTGCAGGTGGTTCTTCCTTCTCCCTTCCTTCAAGATCAGCGACCTGGAGGATCCACCCAGCCTTTTTTTTTTTTTATTTTTTAAAGATTTTTTTTATTGACTGCTCTACCCCCCCCCCCCCCCCCCCGTTGTCTGCTCTCTGTGTCCATTTGCTGTGTGTTCTTCTGTGTCCGCTTGCATTCTCAGTGGCACTGGGAATTGGTGTCTCTTTTTGTTGCGTCATCTTGCTGTGTCAGCTCTCCGTGTGTGCAGCGCCACTCCTGGGCAGGCTGCGCTTTCTTTTGCTCTGGGTGGCTCTCTTTACGAGGCACGCTCCTTGTGCGTGGGGCTCCCCTACGTGGGGGACACCCCTGCATGGCAGGGCACTCCTTGCGCACATCAGCACTGTACGTGGACCAGCTCCCCGCATGGGTCAGGAGGCCCTGGGTTTGAACCCTGGACCTCCCATGTGGTAGGCGGACGCTCTATCAGTTGAGCCAAATCCGCTTCCCCCAGCCTTCTTCTTGTGGTCTTTCTACTCCCCTTGAGTGAGCTCATCCAAGCTCAAGACCTCAAGTAGTTCTCCCACACTGAACATGCCCGAGCCCTTCCCTTCCTCTCTGGCCCTCTCCTGAATCCAGCCAATGCGCCTATTCAACAGGATCCCCTGAGGCTTTCCAGGCAAACCAAACGCATCATATGCAAAACTGAGTTCACCATTACTTGTCCCAGCCCAAGCCCATTCCTCTTGCTAGTTTTTCTGTTCCAATGAATGATAGCACCATCCACCTAATAATTTCCTGTAACGCTTACTCACTGTCTATATCTAATCTGTTGCCTTCTAAATAGTTTTTTTAATCAACATCTGTGTTTTTTGTTTTTTCAATTTTTCTCCCTCCCCCCCACCCCCAGTTGTTTGCTCTGTGTCAATTTACTGTGTGTTCTTCTGTGTTCACTTGTATTCTTGTCAGTGGCACCCGGAATCTGTGTCTCTTTTTCTGTTGTGTCGTCTTGCGGCGTCAGCTCTCCGTGTGTGCGGCGCCACTCCTGGGCAGGCCACACTTTTTTTGCACTGGGCAGCTCTCCTTACAGGGCGCACTCCTTGCATGTGGGGCTCCCCTACACTGGGGACACCCCTGTGTGGCACGGCACTCCTTGCACATGGGCCAGCTCCACATGGGTTAGGAGGCCCTGGGACCCTGGACCTCCCGTGTGGTAGGCGGATGCTCTATCTGTTGAGCCAAATCTGCTTCCCTTAATAGTTCTTGATTCTGTTCCCTCTCTCTGTTGCCATGGCCACGGGCCTTTCCCACCTCTTTCCTGGATGACTAGAAGAGCCCCTCACCAAATGATCGTCCTTTCCCTCAATAGCCTGTTTTCCTCCAGGTGACAAGGTTTTGTAAACAGGAAGTCTGGCTGTGGACTGATTCAATATACATTTACCAGGTGACCGCAATGCTCCGGGTACGGCCCAGAGGACTGAGCATAACTTTGTAAAACAGACTTGGACTCTGTTCTCAGCGGAGAGCAGCCCAGGGGTGGGCTCGGGCCAGCACGCAGGCAGCGGAAAGGTAGGGGGAGGTGTCCTGTGGCGGGCCAGGCACCGGCCTTCGGGCTGCGTGGTAGGGAAGCACCGAGGGCGCCCAGCGCGGGCGGCCAAGTCCCACGCGGTGCGTGGCCTGGAGCTCCCCCAAGCTGGCTCGCTGTGCTCTGGCCTTTCAAAGGCCCCAGGGCCCCTTCGGGGCTTAGGGGGAAGGACTGCCGTGCGAAAGGGAGTCAAATAAAGCACGAGACCAACCTGGTCAGAGGGCCAGACCCCTTGGGCTCTCCCCATGACTCCAGGTGGGAGCTTGTCCTGGGGCCACCGGCTGCCGCTGGAAGCCAGGAAGCCCCACGGCCAGGTTTTCGTTTCAGTCACTCAGTGTAGCGAGGGAAGTGCTGGAAGTCCTGGTGGAGGACCATGGAACATCTTACAGAAGCTGATGCCAGGCTCTCAAAGGCGCGGTTTCCCAAGGCGGCCTGCTCCTAAGCCTGGAGCCAGATCTCCAGTGCCGCTCTGTGGGCCACCGAGGCATGCTGCCTGGTGCTCTCGGGGACACAGACTTCGCTGCAGTGTCTCTAACATGCCCCTGGCACGCGTCCGTTTGTGCCGTATTTCTCAAGCCCTAGACGTCAATCCAGAGATAAGCGAGTTACGGGTCGCATCTTCAAAAAGCGCGTGGACCAGCAGGAGACACAGGCATGTACGGACGCAGGCAATGCGTTGACTAAGTCCCCCAGTGAAAGGCAGGCTCTGCCTCTGAATCCCCAAATCCCCGTTACTGCATACTCCGCCTTTTTAAAGGGGATGCCTTTGCAGTGCTAACAGTGCCTCCAGTGGCTGGGGATGGCCCACTCGACTACCCCCACTTTATTCAAAAGAAATGCAGGGGAGGCAGATTTGGTGCAACTGATAGAGCATCTGCCTGTTACAGGGGAGGTCCAGGGTTCAAACCCAGGGCCTCCTGGCCCGTGTGGAGCTGGCCCACGTGCGGTGCTGATGCGCACAAGGAGTGCCCTGCCCCGCAGGGGTGTCCCTCGCACAAGGAGTGCACCCCATAAGGAGAGCAGACAATGGGGGTGGGGGAAAGGGGAGAGAAATAAATCTTAAAAAAAAAAAAGAACTGCAACTTCCCCGCCTAGCCATCTTTGAAAGTTTACCAGTTCTTCTTTGCCATGTTTACAAAATATGGTAAATAATGATAACAATATGCCAGTCTTAGTTTATTAAGAGACACCTGGTAGAAGCTAAAAGTATTCACCTATAGAATTTCATATTAATTCCCATTTATTAAGTGACTACAATGTACCAAGAAGTGAATTTGGGGCTTCTCATACAATATTTTGAATTAGTACCACATCTCTGAAATATGGCTAATAGTATTGCTTAGATTCTACAGATCTTTAGACTGAGCATTTGGAAGGCTGCGTTGCTGGCCTAAGGGTCATGACGTTAGGAACGGGAAGTTAACTTGGTTCATAGGATGTGAAAAAGCCACTCCTAATATACCCAGATGTGTGTGTACGTGTCATGTGCTTTAAGGCAGGTCTGCTCAACGAGATGGACGGACTCATATTTTTAATTAGGCTTCTTCGTAATTTACTTCAGATCGTCTCTAGTTAATAGGCTTAATTCACTAATCATTCTTTAATGAAGGAATGTATAATAATTTCTAATCACTTAAATTTTACTTTATAACATTGCACCTCGCAAAACTCAAATTAATTGGTTTATAACAAAATACCCACTGAACTCATTATCTTAAATTATGCTTCTATAAAATTATGTTAATCTTGGTTATACATGGGGGCTTATTAACATGGCTGGTAATGTGAATATTGGGCCAATTTTTCTGGTGGGCAGTTTGGCGACATGGAACAAAACTTTAAAGGCCACACACTTAAAACAACTTGTTATTCTCGAATGTTCCAAATATATACAGAAGTAGACAGAAGAATAATAATAATATTTCCATCACCCTAATGCAACAATTATCAACTCAGCCTAAACCACTTTTTCTTTTATATATGTCATTGCATTTATATTTTTTAATTTACATTGAGCCACACGACACACATATAAAATTGTGCTGCTCACAATTTTCACAAGCTGAACACAAGGTGTTACTAGTGCACAGATCAAGAAACAAATACTGAGGAGCAGATGTAGCTCAAGTAGTTGGGTGCCTGCCTCCCACGTGGGAGGTTCCAGGTTTCCTTCCTTCCTTCTTTCCTCCCTCCCTCCCTTCCTCTCTCTCTCTTTCTCTCGATTTCTTTCCTCTCTCTCTCTCTCTCGTTCTAATTTAACTTTTTTTTTTTATTTTAAAAATATTTTCCTTGTTTCTGTTATTTGTATTTTTCCTGGTGCCTCTTAAAGAAGATGAGCAATGGGAAGTGGACTTGGCCCAATGGATAGGGCGTCCGTCTACCACATGGGAGGTCCAAGGTTCAAACCCCGGGCCTCCTTGACCCGTGTGGAGCTGGCCCATGTGCAGTGCTGATGCGCGCAAGCAGTGCTATGCCATGCAGGGGTGTCCCCTGCATAGGGAGCCCCACGTGCAAGGAGTGCACCCCTAAGGAGAGCCGCCCAGTGTGAAAGAAAGTGCAGCCTGCCCAGGAATGGCGCCGCACGCATGGAGAGCTGACACAGCAAGATGACTCAACAAAAAAAAGAAACACGGATTCCCGGTGCCGCTGATAAGGATAGAAGCGATCACAGAAGAACACACAGCAAAGGGACAGAGCGAGCAGACAACTGGGGTGGGGGGCGGAGAGAGAGAAAAATAAATAAAAAATAAATCTTTAAAAAAAAATAAAGATGAGCAAAACAATGAGCTGATGCAATGGGCTGGTGCAGCAAACTGATGCAACAAGCTGACACAACGAAGAGACACAACATGCAGGGAGTGGATGTGGCTCAAGCAATTGGGCGCCTCCCTCCCACATGGGAGGTCCTGGGTTTGGTTCCTGGTGCCTCCTAATAGAAGATAAACAGACACAGAGCACACAACAAACAGACACAGAAAGCAGACAGTGAGCGCAAACAATGAGGGAAGGTATGAAATAAATAAAAATAAATCTTACAAAAACAAAAAGAAAATGCTTTGTCTCCATGAAATTTTTAAACATAACCATTATACATATCATTATTATACCTAAACGTTAACAATACTTTTTTTTCAAAGATTTATTTTTTTTATTTCTCTCCCCTTTGTCCCTCCCCCCCGCCCAGTTGTCTGCTCTCTGTGTTCATTTGCTGTGTGTTCTTCTGTGTCTGTTTGTATTCTTGTCAGTGGCACCAGGAATCTGTGTTTCTTTTTGTGGCATCATCTTGCTGTGACAGCTCTCCGTGTGTGTGGTGCCACTCCTAGGCAGGCTACGCTTTATTCGCGCTGGGCGGCTCTCCTTACAGGGCACACTCCTTGCGCATGGGGCTCCCCTACGTGGGGGACACCCCTGTGTGGTACAGTACTCCTTGTGCGCATCAGCACTGCGCGTGGGCCAGCTCATCACACAGGTTTGAACCCTGACCTCCCATGTGGTAGGTGGATGCTCTATCAGTTGAGCCAAATGTGCTCAACAATACTTCTTTGATATCATTAAGATCCAGTGTTCATATTTCCAAATGTCTCATAAATATCACAATTATCTTTTACAATTTATTTTCTTGACTCACTATCCCAGTTGCCCACACATGGCAGTGATAGATTGCTTCATCTCCTTTAATGCTTTGGTTCCCCCTCAGCCTCTAATTCCGCCTCCCCCCCCCCCCGAATTTATTTATCTTTATTTCTTGTCAACTAGTACCTGACGCTATAGGTGTGGCCAGATGTAGGTTAGATTTTTAAGGCAGGACTTCTGCCCAGGTGTGGCTGGGTTCTTCCCTCAGGGAGCATCCAGGGGCTGGTGGGTCCTGCTGGTGGGTCCTCCGGGTGCAGTTAGCAGCCGGTTCATATTGATTCAGGATCTGTTATTTGCATTAGGGCTTTCAGAAGGGTGGTATTCCAATTATACCTTTCTTCATTTATTAGCTGGCTTACTTCTGTCCTCAGGCTATTTTGTTTTACAGTCTGTAGCGATCAGGCAGGGAAATGATTGCTTCTTTCCCTTTATTTGCAAGTTTCAAAATTAGGAGTTGGGTCATTATAACCTCCAACAGTGTCTAAATGTTTTTATTTTTAGTTTAAAAAACCTATCAATTTTGAAATAATTTCAGAAATAACACAAAACCTATATAGGGAATTCCAACATATCCCTACTCAGCTACTAGATTTACCAACTTTGCACATTTTGCTGCATTAGTTATATCATTCTTCTTCATCTGCCTATCCACCTATCATCTATCTATCCTAACTAGCTGTCTAATTTCCTAAACTTTTGAGAGTGGGGTACATACATCATCCTCCTTGAACACTTAATACTTCAATGTATATTTCCTAAAACAAGGATATTCCCTTAGGTAACGTCAGTATGTACAGTTATCAAGCTCAAGAAATTGAACATGGACAGAAAGCTTACAGTCTAGATTATTCCCCCCATCCCAATTGTCCCCATAACGTTCTTTTGGGTATTTTCTCTTCCATTCCTAAATCCAGTCCGGGATCATGTATTGTATTTGTCATTGTCTCCTAAGTATCTCTCTTTTTTAAAATAGTGGAAACACATATACAACATAACTTTCTAATCTCAGCTACATCCAAGCATACAATAGAGCGATGAACCACCCTCTTAAGGTTGTGCTACCCTCACCACACTCCCTTACCAAAAATTTCACCACCTGAAACAGAAATCCTGCACCCATTATACATTAACTCCCCATTCCCCTCCCCTCTTGCCCCTGGAACCTGTACTCTACTTTCTGTGCCTGTAGGTTTGTATATTCTAGTTAAATCACATAAATGCAATCATTTGTAAATTCCAGTTATAAAAATGCAGTCATACACTATCTGTCCTTTTGTATTTCCTTCAACATGATGTCTTCCAGGCCCATCCACGATGTAGTATATATCAGAACTTAATTCCTTTTAGTGGTGAATAACTTATCCCATTGTACGCATGTATCAGATTTTGTTTAGCCATTCATCTGTTGATAGACACTTGGCTTGTTTCCTCCTTTTGGCTGTTGTGAATAATGCTGCTGGAACACTGGTATACAAATACCTGTTTGAGTCCCTGCCTTCAGTTTTTTGGGGTATACACCCAAGTGGAATTGCCGGGTCATATGGTAATTCTAAGTTTAACATTTTGATGAACCACCACACTCTTTTCCACAACAGGTTATACCATTTTACATTCCCATCAGTAATGGACAAGGGTTCTACTTTCTCCACATCCTTGCTAATGCTTGCTATTTTCTGTTTTTTAAAATAATAGTCACCCTAGTGGATATGATGTGGTATCTCATTGTGGGTTTTTTTTTTTAAGATTTATTTATTTCTCTCCCCCCCCACCCTGCCCTGTTGTCTGCTGTCTGTGTCCATTCGCTGTGTGTTCTTCTGCGTCTGCTTGCATTATCCGGTGGCACTGAGAAACTGCTGTCTCTTTTTTGTTGTTGTTGCATCATCTTGCTGTGTCAGCTCTCTGTGCGTGCAGTGCCACTCCTGGGCAGGCTGTGCTCTTTTCACACGGGGTGGCTCTCCTTGTGGAGCACACTCCCTGCACGTGGGGCACCCCTAAGCGAAGGCACCCATGTGGCACGGCACTCCTTGCACGTGGCAGCACTGCACGGGCCAGCTCACCACACGGGTCAGGAGGTCCTGGGGATGGAACCCTGGACCCTCCATATGATAGATGGGTGCGCTATCAGTTGAGCCACGTCCACAACCCTCATTGGTGGTTTTGATTTTGCATTTCTCTAATGACTAAGTTGAGTATCTTTCCTTGGGTTTGTTGGCCACCTATATATCTTCTTTTTTTTTTTTAAAGATTTATTTTTTATTTATTTCTCTCCTCCTCCACCCCCCCCAGTTGTCCGCTCTCTGTCCATTCACTGTGTGTTCTTCTGTGACCGCTTCTATCCTTATCGGTGGCACCAGGAATCTGTGTTTCCTTTTTGTTGTTGTTGCATCATCTTGTTGTATCAGCTCTCCATGTGTGTGGCACCACTCCTGGGCAGGCTGCACTTTCTTTCACACTGGGCAACTCTCCTTATGGGGCGCACTCCTTACGCGTGGGGCTCCCCTACGCGGGGGACACCCCTGTGTGGCAGGGCACTCCTTGCGCGCATCAGCACTGCGCAAGGGCCAGCTCCACACAGGTCAGGGAGGCCCGGGGTTTGAACCACGGACCTCCCATGTGGTAGACGGACGCCCTAACCACTGGGCCAAGTCCGCTTCCCTGTATATCTTCTTTGGAGAAATGTCAATTCAAGTCCTTGCACATTTATTTTACTTTATTTTTGGTTTAAATTTTTTCTCTTTCTTGCCCATTTTTTAACTGAGTTGTGCCTTAGTTGACTTGCAAGGGGAATTTCTTGGCTCTTGGTTTCAGAAGCTTGACGTTCAAAATCAAGGCATAAGTGAGGCTCTGCTTTCTCCTGGGCGTCTGGTGTCCTCGTACTGCCTGCCACTGGAACTGGGCTGACTGACATATTTTTCACTGCCTGTCACATGGCAATGTCCTCTCCCTTCCTGCTTCTGTAATTTCCAGGTTCTCTTCATAAGCCTCCAGTAATCCGTAGGGACCACCCTGCTTCATTTGGTCTCACTTCAAATATAATATTCTCCTCCTGAGGGCTACACAGACACCCAGGTCCTGCAGTCATGGCAGATGGCTCTGGAGTTCAGTGCCTTGCCTGTGGGCCTACTTTGGAAGTTGTGCTCCTGAGTGTGATGGAGTTGGACTCAGATGTGACCTCTCTATGCATGCTTCTTCTGTCACTTTTACTGAACCTGCGCTTGGCGCTGGGCCAGCTGGGCCCTGAGCCTCAGCAGAGTTGCAACACCTACTCTCCAGTTCGTTGGACTTACCCAGGTCAGCTAACAAGGAGGTGAGGATGGTCAACCACCACACCAGGGAACCAAGAGAGTCTACAGCTGCAAGCAGAATTCCATCCATCAGCCATGTGGGATCTAAGCCCCCTCCTGATTTAGAGGTGGAGTGGACATCACCATCCCAGGGTTCTCAGGATGGAGAAATAAAATATGGATTACAGTGGGAAAAAAAATATGGGGGGAGCCTATTTATTTATATATATATATATAGATATATATATATTTTTAAAGATTTATTTTATTTTTGTTTATTTAATTGCCCCCCCCCCGGTTGTCTGTTGCTGCCTCCCTTCACCCCTCCTCCTAGCCTTTGTTATCTCCCTTTTCCAGCCGTTGCTATCCTTCCCGCCAGTCCCGTCCACTTAGCCAACTCATAATCTGCCCCCTTTCTTAATCACCGCCTACTTCATAGCTGCCTGCACAGTTCCGCCTATCCACTACCGCCCTGTAGTTTACCCGCCCCAATTCCTACCCCTCCCTTGACCCAACCTTATATAATCAAGTGTATTTCCGCAATAAAATTAGACTAGCTCATTCTCACAGGCTGTCTCCGTGGTTTTTACCGCGCGTCCCCCACGCCTGGAGAACCTAGGCCTACGCGTTGGCCTAGGGGCTCACCGCCGAGCCGTGGAAGCCCGCCCGGTCCTCGTAGGTTGCTAACTTAGAGTAGCAGCCCACAGCAGGGGTTGCTAACTTGGAATAGCAACACTCAGCAGGGGGCTCGTCCGGGATCCTTTCCTTCCACCGCCCTCCGGCCCCTCTCTGCTGCTGCTGCTGCTGTCTACTGGCGACCATTTCAGCTCTCCAGGTAGGGACCCCATCGCCGTCTTTTCTTCTCCCACTATGGGCACCTCTCTCTCCTCACACCATACCCCTCAGGTTCGGCTTTTAGCCGCCCTGCTTGATACCAATGGAGTCCGCGTTTCCCTAAAACAGCTCCAAAAATATTGGGACCTGCTACTCCCTCTTAATCCGTGGCTCGCCACTTGCCAGCTCTGGAGCCCAGACACATACTCTCGACTCATAGATCGAGTCACCTCCGCCATAGAGCATGAAAAGTGGTCTTTTCCGCACGGCCTGCTGCCTGCTCTAGTAGCCATACGCGCCTGTCTCCTTGGTGCACCGTCAGAAGCCATCCGAGACAAATCAGTTAAGCAACCCAATGACTATGAGCCCGATGATCCTGGCGACCCAAATTCTCTGTCTGACCAGCTCGCCGCCGCTCTCGAGCGCGAACCTCCCCGCCCGCGCTCCCCACGGCCCGCAGAAACCGCTTCAGTAGCTCCTCAAAATAGCGGACTTTCTCCTTTTTCTTCCACCTCTGCCCAAAATGGCGCACTTCCGGCTTCTTCTTCACCTATGTCCGAGCCCGCCGGCGGGAACAAAGGCGCCTCCTCTCACCTTTACCCGCCCCTCCCTGTCTCGTCATCTTCCGGCCCTGCCCCGGACATAATGTCGCCGCCATCTTGGCCGGCCCCCGGAAATGACGTGACTTCGCCGCCATCTTGGCCGGCGCCCAAAAATGACGTAACTACATCGCCATCTTGGCAGGCGCCTAAAAGTGACGTCGCCGCTCCGCCATCTTGTCCAGCGCCCAAAAATATCCCGCCGCCAGTTTGTTGCCGCCTTGACGCTGCTAAGCCATCATTCTCTCATCTGTTTCCCGCTACCATTCATCCCTCGCCACCACCGTATGGCAGCAGCTCCCCACCTGCTTCTAGCGAAGCACATTCTCCCGCCCCCCAGCTATACCCGCTCAACCCGCTGCCCACGCAGCAACGCCCTCAGACTTGGCTTCCCTTCACAGCCGAAGAAGTTAAAACTCTTCGCAAAGCTGTTAAAGAAGACGGCATAGGTAGCCCATATGTCCAACAATTAATAAAAGAGTTAGGAGTTCAACTTGCTCTTCCTTATGACTGGATTTCTCTAGCCCGTTCCATCCTTCCGCCAAGCCAGTTCCTTGAATGGCGTGCTTACTATCAAGTAGCTGTTGATAAGCAAGTGGTAGAAAATGTCCAGGCGGGTATCCAAGATCCAGCTGACGCCTACACAGGAATTAACAACTATGCTGACCCTCGTTCTTATATAAACATAGATCCAGGGTTTTGGCACCGAGTAAAAGCTCTTGTCCAGCGATCGTTCTCTTTAGTTTCTACCAAGCAGTCCACCAAATTTACGCAAATGCTTCAAGACTCGCAAGAAACCTTTCCAGCATTTGTCGCACGCGTTTTAGAAGCATGCCAGCGGAAAATTACTAACAAAGATGCTCAGTTTGTGTTAGCAAAAGAACTCATTCTCGATGGGTGCCTTGCACCCTTCCGGGCCGTTATTCTTCCTATCCGTGATAAGCCAATACATGAATGGGTATTGGCTTGTCGAGATATTGACCCACAGACTAAAGCACTTACTGCTGCCTTCGCTTCCGCCATGGCTGTGTCATCTGCCTCCACTTCTGCCTGCTTTCGATGCGGTCAGCCCGGTCATTTTGTCCGCGAGTGCCCTCAACAAGCAGCTCCCCGCCCTGCCGTAGCACTGCACAGACCAAGAGGCCCCCCCACACCATGCCCGCGCTGTGGCAAGGGGTATCACTGGGCCCGCGATTGCCGCTCATCGCAACGTATCTCCCAGCCTTTAAACTTCCAGCGGGGCAGGCCTCAGCCCCTCCCCCAAGAGGCCCTCCAGAGAGCTCCAAAACCTTAATGTGGACAATGCCTATCAAACGTCACCAAAAACCTTCCTTAGAGCTTAAAATAAACAGACAATGGCTTGAAGGGCTCTTAGACTCTGGTGCTGAAATCTCTTGTATTCCCTTTGAAATCGCCGCCTTCAATCATTGGCCCCTCGAAACCGGCCCTCAAGTCATCGGCGCCACGGGAGCTGCTACCTCCTGGAAAACCTCCCAGCCTCTGCATTGGAGCGACCGAGAAGGTCACGAAGGCCAGATTCGTCCACTCGTCCTTTCTTCAGTCCAAACCATCCTGTGGGGAAGAGATGTACTCAGCCAGCTAAAAGCTCGAATCACCACAGAAGCCTTCATAGCTGCGCCGCCCCCCCCCTTATAGGGGCCACTGCTCCCATCTCAAGACCTGACCCTATCCCTCTGGAATGGGACACAGAGGAGCCCATCTGGGTCGAGCAGTGGCCCTTGCCAACTCATAAACTGCAAGCTCTCTCTGCCCTCGTCGAAGAACAGCTACAAGCAGGGCATATTGAGCCGTCTACCAGTCCCTACAATTCACCAGTCTTCGTCATCAATAAAAAGAACACGAGCAAGTTCCGCCTCCTTCATGACCTTCGAGAAATTAACAAACATATTAAGCCAATGAGATCACCTCAGCCTGGTTGCCCGCATCCCACTGCAGTCCCTCAGCATTTTCATGCAGCCACCATCGATATCAAAGACTGCTTTTTCTCTATCCCTCTTCACCCGCAAGACTGTCCACGATTTGCGTTTACAGTCCCACGCACCAACAATCAGGGCGCAGCGCTTCGATTCCAATGGCGAGTACTACCACAAGGCATGCGGAACAGTCCAACTATATGTCAGCTCTATGTCAATCATGCCATTGAGCCGCTACGCTCTAAGTTCCATCCAGAGCACACATACATCATCCACTATATGGATGACCTTCTTTTAGCAGCAAGTTCTAAAACACTTCTCAATGATCTACTCTCTGCAGTTACGACAAACCTCTCAAGTCTTGGATTAATAGTGCAACCTGACAAAGTCAACCCCCAGCCACCTTTCCAGTTCTTAGGCTTTCATTTTCATCAATATATTCGGCCCACCAGCCCGCAAATCCATGTTTCTGATCACATGACACTGACTGAGCTCCAACGGCTTTGCGGACAAATCAATTGGCTTCGATCAGCACTCCCCATCACAACAGCGCAAATGCAACCCCTTTTCGAGCTCCTGCAGACTAAGTGCAGTCCATCCGCTGCAGTCGTTCGCCCCATCACCATCACCCCAGCTGCCAAAGAAGCCATCCAACAAGTAAATGCTGCACTCCAGCAATGCCGCCTAGAGCGATTCTCTCCCGATCTCCCAATCCTTGCCTTAGTTTTGCCAACACCAGTCACCCCAACGGGTCTCCTATGGCAAGATGGTCCTCTTCTTTTTCTACACACGTCAAAAAGTAAACTCCCAAAAATCTGCCCATTTACAAGGGCTTGGATCACATTAGCCACTGACTTAGTACTTCTCTCCATACAAACGTACGGCGTCCCGCCACACACCATCGTTTGGCCCTTTGATGCAAAAGAAGTTACCTCTCTCATCATGAATAATGCCCAAATGCAAGGCCTAATAGAATTCTTTCGTGGCTCTTTTGACAATCACTATCCGCATCATCCACTACTACAAGGGGTATCTCAATTAGCATTTCCCAACCCGTTCCATCCGCTGCCCGCAAGAAAGCCAATTCCTTTTGCCATCACTGCTTTCACCGATGCTTCAAAAAAGGCATTCGCTGCTGTCATATATACGCCAAGAAAACCTAAGCCACGACAATTGGTGTTTGCTAATGACTTTTCTGTCCAAACAGGTAAACTTTTAGCTGTCGCCGCAGTCCTCAATCTCTACCCGGACCAGCCTCTTAACATCTTCACAGACAGCTTATACAGTTTACAAGTGTGTCGCAGCCTCCCGCTTGCTACTTTCCTACCCAGTGACTTAACTATTGACCAAGCACTCGCTTTTGTACAGCGACTGCTTGAAGAAAGGCAACAACCCTGGTTCATTGCTCATATCAGAAGTCACTCTGGCCTGCCAGGACCGCTAGCTCAAGGAAATGCCCTCGCCGACGCTTTAGCATCCGGCCGCCATGTATGCCCAGTTGCCATTCAAGAAAACCTCACTGACAAAACAAGACTGAGAGACTTTGTCAACCAAGCTAAGCTCCTACACTCTCAATTCCACTTCTCAGCGCGATCCATTCAAAAGCTCTTCCCAGACCTCCCCATTGAAACATGCAAACATCTTGTGCGCTCCTGCCAAACATGTGCACCTTTGCTGCCTCTTGGACCCTTGCAGCCTCGCGGAGCTAATCCCCGCGGCCTACGGCCTAACTCCCGCTGGCAACTTGACGTCACACACGTTAGCGCCTTTAGACGCCTTAAGTATCTTCATGTTGCAGTTGATACTTTCTCGCACCTGTGCTACGCCGTGCCCCTCACAGGAGAGAGCGCTAAACATTGCATCAAAGCACTCCGACAAGCCATTCTATTCATGGGAATTCCCTGAGATCTCAAAACCGACAATGGACCAGCCTATCGCAGTGCCACCTTTGCCAGCTTCGTACAAATGTACCACATCACACACCATTTTGGCATCCCCTACAATCCACAAGGGCAAGGAATTGTTGAGCGCACTCACCAACAGCTCAAGCTACTCATTCAAAAAAAAAGAGCTTCCTCCCCCCATAAAGCCCCTGCTGACGTCATCACTGCCTGCCTTATTCATCACAATCTCCTGACCTTCGATGACAAGGGACTTTCCCCAACCCACAAACATTGGGGACCCATGTGGCAACCCTCGCAAGTCCCTCTTGTTCACTGGAAAGACCCTGCCACAAATCTTTGGCAAGACCCGGCTCCCTTGCTAGCACAGGGGAGAGGTTTTGCTTGTATCTTCCCAGACTCTGAGCCACAACCACTCTGGGTCCCTGGGCGCTATATCAGGCCTGCCACCGACCCCAAGGTTCCCCTTAATGATAAGTACCCTATGCCCTCCGTGAGAGACAACATTGACAGCGGAGGCCCAGATGTCGCCCCATTCGCTCAAATTCAGCACCAACCAGCCCCTCCCTGAAATGCTTATATTTAAATAAGTGCTCTCTCCGAGTTTCTTTCTGCTGATTGCCCCTCCTCTATGAGGGCTCTCTTCTCCTTCTTTTGTCATTACAGATCTCTCAAAGGACCCAACTCTGCATACTCCACAAGAAAAGCCTTTGCTACCTCCGCAACCCGCCGCCGTTGACAAGTGCCTGACCTTCACCAAAACGTGCTTTATAGTTCATCAGAAAAGAACTCTCAGTGCAGATGCTCCTCAAGCTCCCCTCGCACCCACTCTTACTCTGCTTCTTTCTTGTAATTTTCATTTTCTTAACAATCTTCTCAGCTGTTTGCCTCGCAGCTACAGCCCCAACAGATTGGAACCTCCGTCAACGCCTCCTCCTCGCTGTTGCCTTTCTACTTTTAATTGGCACTTTCACCTCTCTCTTCGTCCTTCTCCCATGACCACTATACGCCCCCAGGTAAATTCACCCGAGTCTACCTCTCCGACACCGTCGTCCATGGGAACCACACCAGCTCTTTCTCGCCGCGAACGACGTCGACAACGTTTCTTTGCCCGCTGCCTAAGCCGTCTTTCCCTTGAAGATGATGACCCCATCGAACGCCAAGTTCTCCAACTCCTCCGACGAGCCCGCTCTGTTCACACCCCCGCCTCCTGTTCCCCTACCCTCCCCTACCTCATCCATCTCCTCATTCTCATGTTGTCTCTAGCCTCCTCTGCCCAAAGCTCCTCCTCCCATCAGCCATTCAACTGGACCCTGCAGACATTTCCAGAAAAACGTGTTCTCGCTTATAATGTTACTAGTGTCACTCCCTCCTTTTTCACGCACATCTGCCCTCTTGCTGGAATTTCCTTCCATCCCGAATGCCAAGTGAGTAACATCAAAAAAGCAAAAGTAGGCTTCCACCATTCCTCATCCTGTCGAGGTGGGAATACAGCATGCCTGCTTTCTCGAAACAATCGTCTCCTTGGCCCTCAATTTAACCCTGTGTCTGGTTTTTACATCTGTCCTGCTAGTGCTCGAGGTTGTCATGACCCATCACACTTCTACTGTCCCTCTTGGGGATGTGTGACCATGGCCCATGGATGGTCCGGCGCCCCCAACAGAGACCCGTATCTCTCTCTCCAAGTAGCCAACAATTCCCGTTGGGACTTCATTTCGCTGACAGTAAAAAACCCAAACGACGATACATGGCTGGCCGCTCGCCCCTATGGACTCCGGTTGTATATGAGCAACTATGATCGTGGCGCTTTGTTTGAAATCCAAAAGCGTGTTGTCTCCACCCCACCCTCTGCTATTGGTCCCAACCACATCCTTAACCCTCCTCCCTCACCCACTGTTCACCTTCTTCCGTCCTCATCTACTCCCCTCAAAATCTCTTCCACCTCGGCCGCCGTCGTCCCTTCTACAAGCCCCACTTCCCCCCCCCCGCTTCAGGTATACAACCACATCCTCTCATCCCCTCTAGTCCCTACTTCAAACTCCTAAACGCCTCCTATTCCTCTCTCAACGCCTCCCACCCCAACCTCACTTGCTCTTGCTGGTTGTGTCTTTCCCGCAGCCTCCCCCTCTATGATCCACTTGCTATCCCTTCACCACTCTTTACTTCCTCCACCGACGATTCCCCCTCTTCCTGCAATTGGAATCAATCTACTCATGTCCCACTCACTTTTACGCACATCTCTTCCAAAGGTTTATGCATTCACCCCCGTTCTTCCCACACTCCTAGCCTTACTGCCTGTACCAACTATACCTCCCCAAACATCTCTGCCAAATACTTAGTTCCCCTAAACACCACCCAATGGCTCTGCTCTTCCACTGGACTTACCCCATGCTTATCTGTTGCCACACTTAACAAGACCAAAGAAACGTGTGCTCTCATCCTCCTCACGCCTCGAGTCATCTATCACACTCCTCTACATTTCTTTGAAGCCTTTGACCACACTCAAGAAGCTATTTACCTCCACAAACGCGAACCTATTACTGCTGTACTCACTGTCACTTCCCTCCTAGCTACAGCTAGAGCTGCCACTGGTGTTGCAGCCCTAGCCACACAAGCCTCCGCCCTCCAAAACCTCAGACAAGCAGTAGACTCTAATATCATCTACCTCCGAGATGCAGTCAAATATCTTAAAGACTCCCTCAATTCCCTTTCAGAAGTTGTCCTGCAAAACCGCCGAGGCCTTGACCTCCTCCTCCTCAAAGAAGGTGGCCTATGTGCAGCTCTGGGAAAAGAATGCTGTGTCTATGCCAACTATACCAGTTTAGTAGACTCCAGCTTAAAAGAACTTGAAAAAGGTCTCAACCAACGCCAACTTGAACGAGCCCAAACTGCTAGTTCCTGGAGCTTTCTGCAGCCCCTCCTCCCATATCTCCTCCCGTTACTAACCCCAGTTCTGCTCATCATCCTAGGTCTCACCGTTGGTCCTTGGGCCATTCGACGAATCATCCGTCTTGCCAAAGATCATGCTGACAGTGTATTTTCCTCATTTGTTCAAATCCATTACCAACGTCTTGCTACCTCTGATTCCATTCCTCAATCTCGACCACGTCCTCACCCCCCTTCCCACTGTACATCCCGCCTGTGAAGCTGCTTGCTGTGAAGCTCTCTGACTTTAGCCGTCGGTACGGGTTCGCTTCCCTCGGCGTAAAGGGCTTGGGTGCACCCTCCGCCCCCCTTTATTGCTATACGTCTGAGAATTCTTCGCGGTTAAGCCAGCCACAGCGCTATCCACCCCAAAAAAGCGTGCGCAACATCATGTTAGATATTTCGTCTAGCACCGGCACGCACCAACCCTAAGGGCTATGCATACATTCTGGCCAAATGATATGTCATTTGCCCATCGCCAGTCAATCCTGCCCTCTTTTTCTCTCACCCTCCACAGCCCATCCCTCTACTCTCTCACACCTTTTTTTTTATAAAACAAAAGGAGCAGTTGTCTGTTCTCTGTGTCTATTTGCTGCGTCTTGTTTCTTTGTCCGCTTCTGTTGTCAGCAGCACGGGAAGTGTGGGCGGCGCCATTCCTGGGCAGGCTGCATTTTCTTTCACGCTGGGCGGCTCTCCTTAAGAGCGCACTTCTTGCGCGTGGGGCTCCCCTACGCGGGGGACACCCCTGCGTGGCACGGCACTCCTTGCGCGCATCAGCACTGCGCATGGGCCAGCTGCACACGGGTCAAGGAGGCCGGGGGCTTGAACCGTGGACCTCCCATGTGGTAGACGGACGCCCTAACCACTGGGCCAAGTCCGTTTCCCTGTTTATTAATATTTGATTTTATGAATATAATATTTCTATGCTCTTTTTTGCTGTCTTAAATTTGAATAATATTCACGGGCTTCTTACAAGGGATAATGGTTTTGCTTGTTTTCTACACTTCTCTAATTCACTCTCATCTCCCACTCTTTCCAATAAACCACATCATTTTTTTTGGTTAAAAAAAATATATGTAAATCAAAATAATGTCTTCAAAAGTTCCTGTTTCCAATGGGTTCACACCCACAGGACACAGATTAAGGTAAGAACACGTGTTTGGTGGGGGACATCATTCAACCTAGCCAGGTTGCTTTTCTTTTTGTTGTTGAGTTTTAAGAGCTTTTCATACATTCCGGATGTTAAACCCTTATCAGTCATATGCTTTGCAAGTATTTTCTCCCATTCTGTAGGTTGTCTCTTCATTTTCTCGATAATGTCCTTCACTCTTAGTTTGCCAGGACTGCTGCAACCCAGTGCCACAGACTGGTTGGCTTGAACAAAAGGAATTCATTGCCTCACAGTCCTGGAAGTTGTGCATCTGAAATCAAGGTGCCATCAGGGCCGTACTTCCTCTGATGTCGTAGGGCCTGGTGGTGGCTCGGCAGTGACCGGTGGCCCTCTACCTCCGTCTCGTGGCCATCCCCTGTGTCTCTGGGTGGTTTGTTTCTTCTCTTCTTATAAAGACACCAGTCGTGATGGATTAGGACCCACCCTAATCTAGTTTGGCCTCATTTTATCTAATAGCACTTTCAAAGGTCCTATTTACAAATGGGTTTGCATTCACAGGTTAGGACTTGAACATGTCTTTTTGGTAGACATGGTTCGACCCACACCGCCTTCGGTGCGCACAAGTTTTTAATTGTGATGAAGTCCAATTCATCTATTGTTTCTGCTATTCCTTGGGCTTTCGGTGTCATAACTAAGAATCCGCTGCCAAATGCAATGCCCTGAAGATTTCCCCTTAGGTTTTCCTCTAAGAGTTTCATGAATTCACCTCTTACTATTCATATTTTATTAAAAAGTCATTTTGAATATTAAATACAGGCTCATGGTACGAAAAGGAATATAGTGAATATTGTTCCCAAGCCACCCAGATCCCTACTAGGAGTCCACAACTTTTGTGTATCCCTGTAGATTCTTCCAGGGTTCTAGAGTTGATAGTTCAGCTACTCTGCCTTGATGTGGCAATATCAGTTATGAAAATAATGAAGTGTTTCTCTAAGCTTGGTACATACTGGCTCCCCTGAGCCCCGTGAGTGCTCTCCTTATTCCCTGGGTACCCAACCCTTCCCCTGCCGCCCGCCTCCCCCCAGACCTCACAGACAATCCAGCAACTAATGGGCTAATGCCTGGCGCTGCAAGGAGCTTGTGGAATCGTGTTCAGGCCACAGGCAGGAGCTATTCTGATTGGTCCTGACTGTTCTGGGCAGCTGCAAGTATTTAAAATATTAGCCCTGGAGATTTCTATGCTTATATGAACGAATACGAGGTATATTTTGAAGTGTAGAAGGCAGATTATATAACAATATGTGTAACTTTTTGTAAAACAAAATGTAAATGCAAACATGAATACACTATATTCTAGACTAATAAACTAAAATATTAAAGTAATTATCTCGGGAAATGGATGTGGCTCAACCAATTGGGCTCCCGTCTACCATATAGGAGGTCCAGGGTTCGATGCCCGGGGCCTCCTGGTGAGGGCACGCTGGTCCACACAGCGAGCTGGCCCATATGGAGTGCCGCCCCGTGCTGGAATGCCGCTCTGCGCAGGAGGGCTGCCCTGTGTGGGAATGCTGCCCAGTGCGGGAAAGCCACCCTGCACAGGAGTGCCGGCCAATGTGGAGAGCTGGCATAGCAAGACGACGCAACAAGAGACACAGAGGAGAGAGAATAAGTAGATGTAGCAGAACAGGGAGTTGAGGTGGCACAAGAGAGTAATTGCCTCTCCTCCACCCCAGAAGATCCCAGGATCGGTTCCCAGAGCCGCCTAATGAGAAGAAAAGCAGACATAGAAGAGCACACAGTGAATGGACACAGAGAGCAGACAACGGGGGGAGCGGGGCGGGGGTGGGTAAATACAATAAATCTTAAAAAAAAAAGTAATTATCTTCCAGTGGCATGATCAGAACTGATTTTTTTTCCTCTTTAATCTTAACTATATTTCCATATTTCTCTACAATAAACACATTGTTTAGAGAGCAAAAATTAAAGTAGGCTCTAAATTGGTTTATTTCTGCAAAGTACAAAAAAAAATTTTTTTTTAAAGTAATGTCAACATTTTTCAATAGCTCCATCTGCTGGCTGATGAATAAAGCTAATTTCCAAATATTACCATGTTTTCTTTTTACTAAACCCTACAGCCAGAGGAAGAAATAAAAATCCGTGTTAAAACAAAGGATGCGTCTTATATATTTTGATACGTGGAAAGTATCAAGAGTCAAGCTAATTTTCCTGGAATGAAGATCAATATAAACTTGGTTTGATAGAGAGTGGGCGCCTACCCTATACACAAGAATGGTATGCTTGTCTAAAACAGCAACATTAGACTGAAGAATTGGTTTGGAATTTTTTTGTCCTTCTTACACTTTAATGCTGGGTTTTTTTTTTTTGATTGTGCAAAAATAAACACTGATTTGGTGATTGCATATGGATATAAATGAAATATATCATATTAGAGGAATTTATATGCCTTTGCACAAATATTCAGAGCTGCAGTCTAAACACTCCTGTATTATTCTCATTACTTTTCAAGTGAAATTGCTCTTGGTTTCATACCTCTGTATTTTTCCCTGAAGTTGAGTTGATGATAAAATATTTCCTAAACATAATTCTCTCTTTAGATAGTAACACAGGTTATATTTTGTGTAGCAATCTTAGTTATTTAACTTTTATACTCTTTTAAAAGATAAGGTTTCTCTCTATATAAAATAATTATAAAATAAATGCATTGAGGGACACAGCGGAGTCACTGCTTCACTGAAACATACTCTACACTTAAGGTTCCATTTTTCTTGTCTTCTCACAAGTCAACCATGATTTACATGGGGCTTAGTTTAAAAAGAGATTCAAATATATTTGTGAGATAGAATGGGATTTTAAAATTACCATCAGGATTAATTGGAAGATGGTTAGTATTGCTAAAAAATTTCCTGTGTGTGCCCTTAGACAAATCACTTAGCTTTTTGGGTCTCACTTTCTTTGTGTAATATGAGAGAATTGAAAGAGGTGATCCTTTCTGGACTCTATCAACCCTAAATTTCTGTAAGTCTTTCAATGCATCTCTCTGAAAGTCTTTCTCAATCATCTCTAAAACAATAATAATAATATCTACAGGGGAGTGGATGTAGCTCAGTGGTTCCCAACAAAGTCCTACGTTCAATCTCTGGTACCTTCTTAAAAAAATCAATCAACCAATCAATCAATCAATGTATGTATGTATCTATCTAAAGCTACATATATGCAAACTGATAATAGCTTTGAAAAGTCACTATCAAGTAACTAAAGGACTGTTGGGTATATTTTATAGACTTAGTAAGAAATTACACCTAGTTAGATCCTATAAAAAAAGGAAGCCTCCCCTCTACAATGGGTAGAATTGAAATGAATTCATAAATAATAGACTTGTTAAACATGCATGCATATATAGAATTAATATAGCTCTCACCCTATTTGGGGAAGGACTGAAGATACTGGACAATAATGGGGAAAGTTTTGGTTTTGTGCTTTTCTAAATAGGTGAAGAAAAAATTTCTACAGTTGCAACTTGATCAGGCATTATGATTATGACTATGAAGAAGGAAAGAAGTTAGGTTGAAAGGTTAACTTATGGGGAAAGGAGGTCATGTGGCAAAGGAGCTTGAGTTTGGGGAGCTGGGCAGAAGGTGAGAGTGATGAGAAGTAAATAGAGCCAGGTGTCGGGTTGAATGGGTAGAGCCAAGTCTCCACACAGCCTCCGACCTACTCAGCAGTAGCAGAAGTTCCTCTGGATGGCAGGTAATCCATCACACTCAAACAGAAATAGTGGTTTGGGAAATAGTACTCATTTTATTTCATTTAGTCATCTGGCCAGACTGTCTGATTACTCATTTCTAACAAAATATGAAGACATTTTATTTTAAACAAAATGTATTTAAATATTACTCACATATTACTGTAATAAGGATACTTCTATTGTTTGCTTGCTGAGAACTGTGGCTAGGTCTAGTGGCTAGTCATAATATTCCTTAAATTAATTCTCATTTGCTTTCTTACATATCTGAATCAATAATATAGTTATAGAAATATGAAATTTAGAGTCATTGTTCCAAATCAAAATAAAAACACGAACATGAGAACTATATACATATACATACTATGTACACATGTATATTTAAATGCACTTACTTCAACTGGCATTAGCATAATTCTTAACAAGCTTCAATAGTTGCAAAGAATACGTGATGAAACAATGTTGATTATTTATTGCAAATTGTTAAAAAAATAATATATTGGTCAGGGATTCCAGTCTATAGCTGTGTGTCCTCCAATAGGGAACCAGTAGTACATGTGCTTACTGAGCGCTTGAGATATGGCTAGTTCAGACTGGTATGTGTTGCAAGTATAAAATTCAGGTACAAAGCAAATAATATGAAATATCACATTAATATGTTTTATACTGATGGCACGTTGAAATGTTAATATTTTGATATTTTGGGTTCTATAAAAAGATTATTAAAATTAATTTCACTGGCTTCTTTTTACCTTTTAAAATTAGAAAAAATTAAATTGCATGCATGGTTTATATTTGTTGGATGGTGCTGCTTTACAGTGTGCATAAATGCAATTTCTTTCCAGTAATCTAGTGGTGGATCACGAATTGCACACACTTTTAAGTGCTGACTTGGGAAGGAGTGAGTGGTAGCTGCTCAGCACATTCCGCCAGCAAGTTAGAGCCTCAATCACAAGGGTGACCTGTGCTACTTAATTAACCCCAAGGAAACTAAGAAGATTCCTGCACATTTCCCCAAAGGTCCTTGACAACATACACACATTTCCCCAAAGATCCTAAAGAGTTCTTCAGAGAAAACGGTTAAGAATTTCAGCATAGCATTTGCACAGGAAATCAGATGTGTTCTTGGTTACTGGATCTAAGTAGGAAGATGGTGCAGAACTCTTGAAGGAAATTAATGAACTCAAGATGAGACTTAAAAGATAATATTCAAAAACAACGGAAGTTAGAAGGAAACTGTCTTGGCTCGTGTTTACCAGCAACAACAACAACAAAAAAAGGCAGATATTTTGCCAAAGGGGGGATTAAGGTTGCAATTTGGTTGACTTTAAAACAGGGAGTTCACCCTGAATTATCTGGGCGGCGTCCAAGGTAACCACCAGGGGGCGCTCTCGTCCTTCCTGCACGAATTGCTGGTCCAGGCTCCAGGTACCCTGGACCTGAAGCACCTGTTCTCCGACACGTGCAGCTGCGCCTGCGCGGGCCCTATGAGCTGGACCGTGCCCATCTGGCCACCCCACCGTGCTGGGACCACAGGCAAGAAATGAAAACCAACTAGAAAATCGATGTGCGATGAGAAGATTGCATCCCAAACAATGGAACCCTAGTTCATTCACCATGCTGGAAAGATTTTTAAAACCGAGAGGGGGCCTGGGACAATTCAGAAATTCGAGTTAATATAGTTCAATTAAACTGAAAAACAAACAAACAAAAACAAAACAGTGGAGGAGGGAGGTCAGAGAAGAGACGCAGAGAAAGAGGTGTGACCGTGGCGCAGGCTGTGTGCCTGGTGTGGAAGGTGGAGGATGGACCAGGGTGGAGGAACTTGGCCTCCTGGAGAAGATGGAAAAGGCTGCTGGAAAGAATGCAGCTGTGATCACACTCCATTTGAGCCCACTAAGGCTTATGTTGGACTTGTGAACCACAGTGTTGTGAGATAACCAGTCTGTGTTGTTTTAAGCCACCAAGTTCATAATGGCATATCAGCAATAAAAAGCTAATTTTCTAGAATTTGTTTCTACTAATTCATTACAGCAGCAATAGGAAACCAATACAGGTGGGGACGGGATTTGTGGTTTTTCATAATCAATGACAAGTCCAACCATTCCTGTAAAATCAGCATTTATTTATTTATTTTTAATCCGGTGAGCTTTTTAAAATTTTTAAAAAATTTATTTCTCTCCCCTTCCACCCCCCAGTTATCTGCTCTGTGTGCCCATTCGCTGTGTTCTTCTGTGACTGCTTCTATCCTTACCAGCGGCACTGGGAATCTGTGTCTCTTTTCGTTGTGTCATTTTGCTGTGCCAGTTCTCCGTGTGTGCGGCGCCATTCCTGGGCAGGCTGCACTTTCTTTCGCACTGGGCGGCTCTCCTTACCGGGCGCAGTCCTTGCGCGTGGGGCTCCCCTATGCACGGGACACCCCTGCATGGCACGGCACTCCTTGCACGCATCAGCACTGCGCATGGGCCAGCTCCACATGGGTCAAGGAGGCCCCGGGTTTGAACCGTGGACCTCCCATGTGGTAGGCCATTGGGCCAAGCCCGCTTCCCTGTAAAATGAGCATTTAAAAAAATTTTTTTTTCAAGATTTATTTTATTTATTTCACCCCTGAGTGGCACAGCACTCCTTGCGTGGGGTACTGCCGCACATGGGCCAGCTCACCACATGGGCCAGGATGCCCTGGGTTTGAACCCTGGACCTTCCATATGGTAGGCAAATGCACTATCAGTTGAGCCATGCCGGCTTCCCAAAATCAGCATTTTTATATCATTCACGCTTAAGTTCTTTTTCTCAGGGTAGATAGCATCCACGACTGTTTTAATGGCTTTATATTTTTAACTGTCTTAAGTCACGCCACATCTAATTACATTGCTCATGATAAATTACAATATGGCTCTTTCTAAAAGTCCCAAACATAGAAATATTTTTGGATTTAATACCAATTTCAAATTGCAGCTTTCCTAAACAATGCTGCTTTAAATAAAGGTTTAAATTACTAATTTCTGTAAATCCATTTGGTGGTGTAAAAAAGCATACTCTTTCATTGGAAATTATAGTCCATTGAGGCATTAAAGATTTTCCCTCTGTCCTAGATAATTGCCACCTTGACCCTTCCCATATAGCTCATTGTTGCCCCTTCTTTTGGGTTCGGTCTGTGGTGGTATTAGCATAAGGTGGAAAACATGTGTGCTGGGCTTCCTTATTGGAACTCATGACTTGCCGATTTATAATAGAGAGGGGTGCCTTAGTTTGCCAGGTCTGCTGTAACAAATACCACATACCAGTTGGCTTAAACAACAGGAATTTAATGCCTCACAGTTTGACAAGTCAAAGTCAAGGAACTGGCAGGCCACAACTTCTCCAAAGTCTGCAGTATTCTAGAGGTCGCTTGCAGGAAATAAATTTCTGCCTCTGTCACATGGCCATCTGTCTCTTTCTGTGGCTTCTCCTCCCATGCCCAAATTTCCTCTGCTTATCAGGTTCATAATGGACTAAGGCCCACCCTGCTTCAGTTTGGCCCTTGAAGATCCCACTTACAAACAAGCCCACACCCACCGAACCAGTGGGCAGGACTTGAACACATCGTGTGGACATGAGTCATTTCCCAGCAGGGGTTAACGGGCAATTCTAGTTAAATTGTTTTTTCACCATGACACCTTCAACCATTGCAAGGCTCGCTGCCACATATAAATAGCAGAACATTCTTAAACGATTCTAACATTCAACAAAAATATTTACTGAGCAGCTACTATGCCAAGTGATGGGGACCGGAGCAGTGAACAGTTTAGACAAGAATTCTCACCCATATTTTACTGTTTGCAGGTGCCACTGAGCCGCACTCCTTCCCGGTCCTGATCCTTTGAAACTTTCTTGCCCCCGGTCTTTGGAGGATTGAGATTTTAAGAGGCAAAATAAACAACAACAAAAAGGAAATAATTAAAAAATAAATGAGGTAATTTTCAAAGGACACAATTTAAAAAAGAACTCATTATAGATTTAAAGAAGGTATAAAGTGAGTAGACTTCTGCAGTTTTCAATGACAATCCTGGACAATGGAATAGTGACACATGTCTAGCAGGCACTGGAGAATTGCCCAGGGAACACTACTGAAAAGGAATAGGTTTCAATACCTACAGGGGTTCTGACCTGATGAAATTTTATGACCCATTAAAAAAAAAATACGGTGTCCCTCCCCACTCCTGCCACCGAAACAAGTTTACACAGTGGGAAAACTATGGGACTTAGGAATGATGCAACACAGCACAGAAAAAACTATTCCATGACTTGTTTTTTTAGGAGGTACTGGGGATTGAACCTAGTACATGGGAAGCAGGCGCTCAGCCAGCGAGCTACATCCACTCCCCTACTTTATGCCATTTTGAGATGACTACGTCAGCGTTATCAAGCAGCAAAATAGTTAATATTACCAATTTTATTTACTTAGCACATCAGTACTCCATTTGCTTTCAAAAACTCCCAGCTTTTACCCCCAAAGTTAGAGATCTATAACAACCTGAGTCGTTTTCAGCTGCAGTTAAAGACGAAAGCAGGGGCACAGAACGGCCAGACAGCTGCGCGTCCCGCCACTACAGCGGCGAGAGCAGCGGCGAGAGCAGCGGCGAGTGCGAGCGGCGGAGCGCGCGCAAGCCGGCTGGGTGGAGCGGCCGCGCGCGGGACGGGGCCGGGCGGAGCATGCGCGCGGACCAGGTTGGGCGGAGAGAGGCGGGCGCGCGCGAACGGGGCGGGGCTTGAGCGAGGCGGGAGCAGGAGCGGGAGGGGCGGTGGGGAACTGGCGGGAGCATGCGCAGGGGCCCCGCTGGGCGGAGGGAGGAGGCCGGGCGCGCGCGGGCGTGGCGTCTGGGAGGCGGGCGCGCGCGCAGGGCGGGGCCTGAGGGAGGTGGGGCCGGGGCGCGGGCGGGCGGGGCGGGGCGGAGGCGGGCCGGCGGGCGCGCGCGGGGCCGTGCGGCCGGCAGGGGGCGCTGCGCCCCCACGCCGCGCCCTGCCTGCCGCGGGTGCGGGCCGCGGCGGTTCGATTGGAGCAGCCGCCGAGGAGCGCTTGGCGCCATTTTGAAGCGGAGAGGAGGAGGAACGGCCGGGCTGGCTGCGGGAGGGGAGGGGGAGGAGGCGAGTGGATGCGGCGGCGGCGGCGCCCGGCGAGCAGCGGAGTGCGGGGAGCAGCGCGGCGGCCGCGCGGAGGTAGGGCCCGAGCCTCGGCGGGGAGAGGCGCCCGCGGCCCCGGCGCGCGCTCCGTTCCCCAGCGGCCGCCGCCGCGGGCTCTGCGGGCTGGAGCGCCGCCCGCTCCCCGCCGGGGCTCGCCTCCCGGCTCGGGGCTGCGGCCGCGGCGGCGCGGCGGGGGGCGCGGGCCGGGCCGCGCGGGGGCCGGGGCCGGGGCGCTGCTCCGCACGCCGGGCGCCGCCGCCGGAAACTCGGCCGGTCGCCCTGGCCCGGGCCGCGGCGGCTTCGCGGGCGGCAGGCGGCGGCGCGGGGCTCCTGTTGAATCCTCCCGCGGGCGGGCTTTCCCCTTTCCGGGCGAGGGGCGGGGAGCGGCTCTGCGCGCGGCCCGGGCGGCGTGCGGGCCTGGGCGCGCGCCCCCTCCGGGGCCCCCTCCTCCGGGGTCCCTCCTCCGGGGCGCCCTTCGCCCGGTCCCCTCCTCCGGGGTCCCTCCTCCGGGGCCCCCTTCGCCCGGTCCCCTCCTCCGGGGTCCCCTCCTTCGGGGTTCCTCCTCCGGGGCCCCCTTCGCCCGGTCCCCTCCTCTGGGGTCCCCTCCTTCGGGATCCCTCCTCGGGGGTCCCTCCTTTGGGGTCCCCACCTTCAGTGTCCTCTTCGCCCAGTCCCCTCCTCCGGGGCCCCCTCCTCCGGGGCCCTTCCTTCGGGGTCCCCATCTCCAGTGTCCTCTTCCTTCAGTTTCCTTCTTCAGGGTCCCCTTCGTCCTGTCCCCTCCTTCGGGGTCCCCTTCACCCGGTCCCCTCCTCCAGGGTCCCCTCCTCCGGGGCGCCCTTCGCCCTGGCCCCTCCTCCGGGGTCCCCTCCTCCAGGGTCCCCTCCTCCGGGGCGCCCTTCGCCCTGGCCCCTCCTCCGGGGTCCCCTCCTCCAGGGTCCCCACACCCGGGACCCCCTCCTCCCAGGGCCCTCCTTAGCGTCCCCCTGGCAGAGCCCCCCCTCCCCCGGGGCCCCTCCCCCGGCCGCCCTCCGCGCGTCCCCTCCCGCGGCCCGCGGGCTCTCCCTCGCTGCGCGGCCGCCCAGCCTTCGCCCCGGGCGAGGGAAACGGGTTTCCTCCGCTGACAGGTTCCTCCTGTTCTTGGCAGTCGCGGGCGGTGCGGCGCCCTGACCGCGCCTCCTGGGGCTGGACGGGGGACCCCGAGGCTCCGCTCAGCAGAGCCCGCGCTGGCCCGGCGCCCGCCTCCTGCCCCGCAGCTGGGCTTTCCCGGAGCAAGCTCCGCGGTCCTCCCACCCTGAGCAGGGCCATGCATTTGCGGCAAGGAGGCAGCCCTGCTGCGCTCGGCCACCTTCGTGACACTTGAGAAGGGTTTGGTCAGGGGACAAGCCTTGCTTGTTGTTGCTTTTGGGTGTCTAGGGTTCAGCCCCTCGAAGCAGCGCCCTAGTTGCTTTAGAGGATGAATCCCAAAACTCAGCCCTGGCTCTGGAGAACCGCATACCTTCCCTGGCCCTTGAGAGGACAGTCTCCCGTCCACGCTGCGCCGCCTGGACCCCCCCTAAGCCACCCTGCCCAGGGCTCACGGAGGAGCTGCAGGGACGCGCCGGCTGGGGAGTGTCCGGGGAGTGGTGTCCGGGGTGGCGCGCCTGTTGTTAACTGCTTTCAGAAACTTTGGCCATAGCCTTCAGTTTCCTAGGCGAGTCTGCAGTCTTAAGAGTTGGGAATCTATCTACTCCTGTCTGCCTGATAAAAATTCAAGTGTGTTTGCTCATAGGAAGTGAACTGTAAATACATAGTTAATAACATTTGCATGGCAATAGAATCATTGTTCTCAATACATTTCAATGTAGTTCCAAAATAGAGCCTTTTCCTTATCTTTAACTCGTGTGATAGTAAATAGTTCAAAACGAGTATGTTGCCTCTGAGAAGATGCTGCTTCCATATGCGGTGCGTGTGTCAGGGGTGGTTGACTTCGGTAGGGGCGCGGAGATGCACGTCCCTGTGGGGTGTGCAGGCCAGCTTGTGGGACAAAATCTGAGAGCCCATGTGATGGCAGCACACCTCATTAAAGCTCAGTAGTCAATGTGTAGGCGAGTGCCTCAACCTGGGACTCTCTAAATTAATTCTCAGAAACTGGTGAAAAAACACATCCTAAGGCAGAACATTATTTTGTTGACATAAGATTTGTGCATAATGTAAGTCCACAAATACGCCTAGAAAAGGTGCACTTTATACATGCTTTTACTCCTGAAGTACTGACTTTTTTGTTGGTTTTATTCTGGTGATTTAAAAAATATTCACCTGGGTTTTACTTCAAGTTGCATTTGTCATCTTTTTTTTCAAGAATTTTCAGGCCCTTTGTTATTTTTTCCTTTGCTGTTGAGGTTGATTTTCTCTTATGCTAACCTTGCTTTTATGGCAGCTTTCACAACTCTTTCTCTCCATTTTATTCCTCTCTGGTTATGTCTCCCCACCCCCCCCTTGCTTTTCCCAAGAATTAGAGGAACTATGTGGTGATGATGTGATTCTGGGTGACAGGAGATGTTTTATACCAAACTTGTTTGACTTTGTAATTGTAATAAGTTGGCTGTAAGATAAAAGCAGTTTTAGTTTTAAATTTATTTAAAAATTATTACATACTTTTAACAGTCACAAAAAGTAACATTTTGAGAACTAGGCGTTATCAGTAGTGCTTAAAATAAAGTGAGTATTAGAGTTTTTTCCCTGGTGAAGCGTGAAATGGTAGAAAATACCCAAAACCATGAGGAAAAGATTATTTTGGGGAGTTGTGTTCTTTCTCTTTCTCCCTCTTGGAGAATTTGAGGCTGTCCTTTGGCTTCCTCAGGGCTACTTTTTTGGATCCTCTTTGCCTAGAACTTAACAGGACTGCTCACTCTGATTTGGCTTCTGGGTTCTTGGAGGACAAGTACTGTATATACTTTATATTAAAAAAGAATAAATATGTGTTTTCTTTGTTAGTGTTGGCTGGGAGAAATCTTAGGAATGATCTCCAGCTCACTTATACATGAGAGAGTAAGTTCAGATTGTAATTTAATTGATTTATCCAGGGTCACAATCATATTGATGTGGAATTAGGGCAACCCTTAGATTTTCTGGAAGTTTAGAAGTTTCTGCATGGCCTATTATTTATTCAGAACTTAAGCAATATTTAAAATCATTGTGAGATAGCATATTGTTTCCCATTCTGCTTCCCCTCCCTTTTTTCCCATTCATTCAACTGAGAAAATTTCAACCCCCTGTTTCAGAGTCTGATTCAGTAGTTTTTAGCCAGGATTCTGTCCGCTGTGGTTGTTTCAGAAGATAACTTTTTGCATGTGCCTATCTCAGAAGGTGCTTGTCTTTCATGGTGTAATATTATTTGACATAGCATTTATTTCTTCTTTGAGAAACGCTTAAGTCAGAGTAATTTGGAGAAGTTAAAATGAAAGTTTATTTTGTGATTAGATATATGTATGTGTGAGTAAGTGTGTGTGGTGTGTAATTTTTCCCTTTTAAACTCCGTTTGCTGCACAAGTCATTTATCACTTCCAATGACAATAGCTATTTGGAGAAAATTTTATTTGGCTTGCATATTCCTGTTTGGGAATATTAAAAATTCAGAAGCACTGAGTTAAAAATAAAAACCCAGTAATTTCTCTGAGAATGTATTTACTTTTTATTTAAGCTGAAGAGGCTGCCTAATGGTTTGCAATGTGGACTCCATGGAGATCAGCTCTTTCTTCACACTATTCTGTTAAGAACTGGGAGAATAGACTAATTTTCCCCCATCATTGAAAAAGGTTTTATAACCCTTTCTCACAAATTTGTTGTTAATTAATGTTTGCTGCCTTGAGACAAATTTTTTAAGTTGGCAGGGTAGAGGATGTGTGTGATCATGCACAGTGAGACAACCACGGAGATTAAGTTCAGATGAGTAAAATTCAGTTGTTAATCTTAAAACCATTAATCTGAGATATTTAAAAGTATCCATAATATGTGTGTTCTAATTAAACATTAGACATTAATAGTAGGCAGCAGTTGGAAACACTTGGTTTAGCTCTGTAGCACTTAGAAGTCAGTGAAGGGGAGCGGAGGGAGGCTGTTAAAGCGGGAAGCTGTTTCCAGGCATCCGTCAAGGGCCGTGACCTGGAAGCACCCCATTTACCTGCCTCGCTCTTCTCTGACTGGATGCTCTGACCTAGTTCAATTAAAATGAACAAGTAGTAATTATGCTTCCGTATATATACAGTACACGGGATGATGAAAAAACAGGACTGAAACCCTGCCCTGGAGAAGTTCTGCGTCTGGGGGTTGTCTGCCCACCCCAGGGTGACTGATGAGCCCTGGGAGAATCCAGCTGGCCAGACTCCCTGCTGTCCACTGTCCTTCCTCACTGACAGGTGGAGCTGCTCTTGTCTGTGTGATGTGAGATTAGCCAAGGCAGTCTGTGCCTCGTGGCACGAGGGGTAATATCACCACGAGCCTTGGCTGGCTGTCAGAGAGAATGGCGAGGGGCCTGGAAGGAAAGGAGAGCTTGTGGTTTCCTGGGCAGTGTAGGGAGTTTTCTCTTCCTTGATCTCAGAGGTGGTTTTGGGGAAATGAGATTTTAAAGAAAAGCCCCATATCCCCAAATATATCCCTTACTAACTGGAATTCCGTAGACCCTCGCGGTTAGCCTTCAGGTACTAGAGCAGTTGGGAGTGGAGAGTTGGCAGTCAGGGTGGTGGCTAAGGATGGGGCCGGTAGAGTACTTAAAAAGAACTGTGTATTTTAAGTTAAAAGTTACACACGTATATGTAAAAATTATAATTCTAGCAGTACAGGAAAGTAAAAATAAAGTTACTTTTCTTCTCTCGTAAGGTAACCCATTGTTAACAGTTGGTAGTTACAGTTTCTGGGAAGTTTATTATGCATATATCCAAATGTATACATTTTTACTTTTATTTAGAACATTCAGATATTGTTCCGCTTGTTTGCTTTTTTGGCTGCATTATACATTTTCCCCTAATATGACAGATATTTTCATATTGGCACATATAAATCAACATAATTAAAAATGACTAGAGGGAAGCGGATTTGGCCCAATGGATAGGCCTAACACAAGGGAGGTCCAAGGTTCAAACCCCAGGCCTCCTGACCCACGTGATGAGCTGGCCCACGCGCAGTGCTGATGCACGCAAGGAGTGCTGTGCCACGCAGGGGTGTCCCCCGCCGAGGGAGACCCACACACAAGGAGTGCGCCCCAAAAGGAGAACCGCCCAGGGTGAAAAAAGTGCAGCCTGCCCAGGGTGGCGCGCACATCGAGAGCTGACACAGCAAGATGACGCAACAAAAACAAAATGTCAGCGGCACAGATTCCCAGTGTTGCTGACAAGAGTACAGGTGGACACAGAAGAATGCACAGCGAATGGACAGAGAGAGCAGACAACTGTGGGGGGGCGGTTGGCGGGGAAGGGGAGAAAAATAAGTCTTTAAAAAAAAAATGACTAGAGCAGAGTGGATGCAGATCAAGTGGCTGAGCGCTTGCTGCCCATGTAAGAGGTCCTGCCCCGGGTTTGCTCCCCCTGTACCTCCTAAAAACAAAAAAAACATGTCTCTCTGGGGAGTGGATGCAGCTCAGTGGTTGAGCACCTGCTTCCCATGTACGAGGTCCTAGGTTCAATCCCTGCTACCTCCCAAAAAACAAACAAAATGATTAGAGTATTTCCTTATCTGGATGTACCATAATTTATTTTATCTGACTCCTGTTGAGTGATATTTAGGTTTTACCAATTTACACTAGCCAGCACTGTATAGGTGTGCCTGTCACAGATTCACCAACATTGGGGTTTATTAAACTTTAATATTTTTGCCAATTTGAGATGTGAAATTTATGTCTTGTTTTGGATTTTCATTTCTTTGATTATGAAGTAAACATTTTTTCCTCTAGGTTTCATGGGGGCAGGTTCCTTGCAGTACATACTTGAGTCTGAGCAGCTTGATTTCCTTCCTTCCTTCCCTGCCTCCCTTTCCTTAACTAATGCAGTTTTGGAGCCTGTGGTGCCCTCTGAATGGAGAGGCCAAGTGCTGGGCTTAGAGCAGACAGGTCAGCACGAGGTGGTGGCGGCCCTGGACTGGGAGAGGCAGAAGTGTCTGGCACGCAGGAAGAGAGCCCTGAGGGGTCAGCTCCACCCCTACTGTCTGGTAGCGCCTTCTCACCCCCACCCAGCTGCCCCACCCAGCTGACATTTACTTTCTACTCCTACTCATCTGCTCTGCTCCTCTTCCCTGGCCAGGGGGGTGCCTGCGCTGTGGTTCAGTCCCTTCAGAGGCGAGGGCCTCCTCATTTTCTAAGGGAGAGTGGTCTTCCTCCAGGCCCGCCACAGGGGGCTGCTCTCCGCCTGGCCGCCTTAGGGGCTGTTTCACAGTTTAGCGCGTAGTAGGGCCTTGGAGCCTGCCTCTGCCGAAGCGCTGGGGGCTGTGCATGCTGAACTGGACAGCGGTCAGGTATGTTTGGGTGAGGACCGGGTGTAGTTACCCCCAGCTCGGCTGAATCGGGCCTGCCCACCCACTGCAGTGAGACAAGCAAGCAGTAGTGTGCTTCCTGTAGCCGGATGCTAAAAATGGCAAGCTGCAAATTGAGTTCTTGAGCTCTTTTTTGTTTTTCCCACTGTCACTTTGATAGCTTTCTTCTCAGTTTTCTTTTTTTTATAACTTTGTCTTCTCTCCTGCACATATGGTGTAATATAATTAGGTCAAGACTTTGATGTCCCAGTGAGGGTTGGAAGGTCAGTAACATTTAAGCGATGGGAGCATATTTTTAGGCTTTTGATATGAGGCTTGATGAGTGAAGTCCCTTTCTAAGGAAGGCAGAAAAGCGTGGTTAAGAGCATGAACTCAGAGTGCAGAGTGCTTGGGTGTTCAGGTGTTTGTTCTGTCTCCATCATAAGCTAGCTGTGGTTCCATGGGTGAATTACCTAATTTTGTTCAGTCTAAGTTTCCTTATCTGTAAAGTGGGGAAAATAGTAGATATCTTATTTAAAACAGCTTTATTAAAGATTTATTGTTTATTTCTCTCCACCCCACCCCCCAGGTTGTCTGCTCTGTGTCCATTTGCTGTGTGTTCTTCTGTGTCCACTGTATTTTTGTCAGTAACACCGGGAATCTGTCTTTTTGTTGTTGTTGCATCATCTTGTGTCAGCTCTCCACTGGGTATGGCACCATTCCTGGGCAGGCTGCACTTTTATCACACGGGGCGGCTCTCCTTACTGGGCGCACTCTTTGCGTGTGGGGCTCCCCTACACAGGGGACACCCCTGCATGGCACGGCACTCCTTGCGCGCATCAGCACTGCACGTGGGCCAGCTCACCACACAGGTCAGGAGGACCCTGGGTTTGAACCCTGAACCTCCCATGTGGTAGGTGGATGCTTTATCTGTTGAGCCAAGTTCGCTTCCCTAAAACAGCTTTATTGAGATATAATTTGTATACTGTACATTTCACCCAGTTAAAGTGTATAATTTATTGATTTTTAGTATATTCACAGGTTTGTACAGCCACCACCACAATCTAATTTTAGAATAGGTGTGTCCCAGGTAAAAGAAACCTCAGACCCAATGACTTTCACTTCCCGCCCCCCCATCTCATTGGTGTTCGCGATAACAGGCCAGATGCTTAACCTGGTGCCAGGTATATAAGTATTCACTAAGAACTAGTATAATTTAAGGCAGGGAGAAACTTTTTGTGGCAAACTCTATTCTCGTCGCTTTAGAGAAAGCCAGGATGTTCATCATATTGATATTTGCTGCTCTTTTGTACCAGGAAGTTGTGTTTCATGATGGCTGTAGATAAAAGATGAAAGATATTCCTTCAAGCAGAAGATGGATATTCACGTAGGAGGAAAAAGACTGGTGTAAAAATAATTATAAAACAAGGCAGAATATAGTGCTTTTAGGAAGGCATAAACAAAATATTTGAAACTGGGAATTTGGGTACAAGGGGATTGATGATATTTGGCTAGGAGGGGCCATGCTGGCCACCTTAGCTGGTGGAACTAGGGGCCTTGTGACTCCTGATTGAACAGGCGTGAATGCTGGCCTCCGAGGTCTTGCCTCAGGCTGCTGACATTTGAGTCCTTCTGGGAGCTATACTAACACCTTTTTTTGATATTTCTAGCTTGTTGCAAACCTGGAAATCAGGGAATAAAAAATTTTAGATTCCTAACTAAATGTATTAAGTAAGGTTTCAATGAGAACCTGATGTTTCTGTCAAAAGGGTATGCGTTTTAGTAGGTGGTTTAACGCTGTTACTTTGAGTTAGTTGCCCTTTTGGTTTTTTCTCTGGCTCTTGGTTTCATCCCTGTTAATTGGGTTTTAGAATAAGTAATACCTGGGCAAGTGAGGCCCATTGACACATTTCCCCCTTGTTTCCTTCTGCAAAGCTTCTTCTGGTAGGCATATCCTCTGACTTCTTTCCTGAATTGTCCCTCTTTTTCTATTGGGCACTTCCACCTGCATGTCATTTCAGGCACCTCCAAGTCAGTGCATCAGAAATGCAGCTCTTCTTCCCCTGCCCGCTGGCATCCTTCTAACTTTTGCCTTGGTTAATAATCTGAATACCTTACATGGTTCTTATCTACTTTGCTAGCATTTCCTTTGACATCTTCATAGATTCTTTAAACCCACCAAATCACTGAACTACTCCTAACTCTTTATTATTATTTTGGAGCCTAGCATAATATGGGTACATAGTAGGTGATAAGTATTTACTGAACATATAACTATACACACACATGCAGGTATACCTGTGGCAACCCAAGACCAAAGGAAAAAAAGAGGAAAACTTATGCAGTAATAAGTTCCCAAATTCATTTTTGCAGTTTATTTTTATTTTATTTATAGATATTTTATCTAGGTATAGGCAAATACGAGATGCACAGATCTTAGATATTCACTCTGAGGAGGTGACAATTAACCCATGTAACTCCTAACCCAAAGAAGATCTAGAGCATTTCCATCACCCCAGAGAGTTTCCGTGTCCCCTTTGAGTTCTATCTCCTTTGCCCCCAAGTACTCTGATATCTAACAGTGCAGGTTGGTTCTTTTCTGTTTTCATACAATCTGTGTTCTTTTGTTTCTGGCTTCTTTTGCTTAGCCTATATTTTTGTGATTCATTTATGGGGTTGGACATAGCAGTAGTTTTCTTGTTATTGCTGAGTAGTATTTCATTGGATGAATATTTCACAGTTTATCTTTTCTGCTGTTATTGGACATTTGGGTTTCCAGTTTTTGACTGTTATGAATAATGCTATTATAAACATGCTATATAGGTCCTTTTCTAAACATATGTTTTCATTTCTCTTAGGTAAAAATTCTTAGGAATGGAATTGCTGATTTATAGGTAGTCTGTTTAACTTCATAAAGAACGGCCATATAATTTTTCAAAGTGGTTTCCCTTTTCTGCTCCGGTTGTCAATATGAGTTCTAATTGCTCTATATTCTCACCAATGCCTGTTTAATTTTTGCCATTCGGATAGGTGTGAAATGGTTTCAATTGTGTTTTTATTTTGGATATTCTTGATAACTAATGAGGTTGAGCACCTTTTCATTTGTTGTTCTCTTTTGTGAAATGACTCAAGTTCTTTTCCCATTTTGAAAGTTAGGTTGTTTCTCTTTTTATTATTGATTTGTGGAAATTCTCAATATGTTCTTTTTTTCCCCAGAGATAGACACTCTTACATTTTTTCCCCCATCCCTGAGATGGCTCCCTCATCTGTCTGCTTGTTTCTCTGCGTCTACTCATAGTGTCTGCTCATTTACTTAGGGAGGCATTGGGAACTGAACCCGGGACCTCCCAAGTGGAAGGTGGGTGCCCAGACTCTTGAGCCACATCTGCTCCCTGCTTATTATGTCTGCTCATTGTGCCGGCTTGCCTTCTTTAGGAGGCATCAGGAACCGAACCTGGGACCTCCCAGGTGGAGGGAGGTGGGTGCCCTACTGCTTGAGCCACATCTGTTCTCCTACAGTTTTTTTTAACAATTTCATTGCTCCAAAAGGAAAAACTCTATACCTCTTAGCAGTCCTTCTCCAGCCCTACATAACCAATCTAACTTCATCCTTATAAATTGATTTATATTTACTTTTATATAAATGGAATCATACAATGTGTAGTACTTTGGTTTCTTTCACTTAGCATAATTTTTTTTTTGGTGTGTCCGATAATACCATTTTGTAGTGTTAACATACATTTGTTCAATTTCAAAGAAAAACAGTTATATATGCAATTTTACCCGTATTCATATTTCACTTGCCGTTTTACTATGTTACATGTTGCATTTTTTAGCTTTCCTTTTAGTAATGTACATGATCTTAGGCCCCTTTAAGCCCCTTTAATACCCACATAATAGTATTGCTAGTTACAAATATTATGTTGGGCTTTCACATTTTCTATTCATTTCCAAAGATAAAACACATCCTTTTTGCCAATTCTGCATGAGTTCACCCTCAGCTTTCCATTCTCTAACCTCATTCTGTTTTCTGGTGACTCATATTCAAGTTATTAACTCCAGTTACACAATATATTTAGTTCATGGTAGTGCAGTCATACAGTATTTTTCTATTTGTGTCTGGCTTCCTTCACTCAACGTAATGTCCAAGTTCATCCATGTTGTCATATGCTTTATGACTTAATTTTTTCTTAACTGCTTAATATTCCATCATGTGAATGTCCCACAGTTTATCCATTGATCAGTTGATGAAACCTGGGTTGTTTCCAACTTTCAGCAATGATATGTAACAGTTGTATGAACCTTGGTGTGCAGATGTCTGTTCGTGTCACTGCTCTCAGTTCTTCTGAGTATATACCCAGTAGTGGTATTGCTAGGTCACGTGGCACATCTATTTACACCTTCTTTAGGAACTGCCAGACGGTCCTCCACAGCAGCTGTATCATTCTACATTCCCACCAACAGTGAATAAGTGTTCCTATCCTCCACATCTTCTCCAACACTTATAGTTTTGTTTTTTAAATACTCGCCATTCTAATAGGTGTGAAATGATAATTCATTGTAGTTTTTATTTGCATTTCCCTAATTGCTTATGATGTTGAACATTTTTTCATGTGTTTTTTGCCATTTGTATTTCTTCTTTGGACAAATGTCTATTCAAGTCTTTTGTCCAGTTTTTAATTGGGTTGTTTGCCTTTTTATTGTTGAGTTGTAGCATCTCTTTATGTATCCTGGATATTAAACCCTTTTCAGATATGTGATTTTCAGATATTTTCTCCCATTGACTTGGCTGCCTTTTCACCCTTTTGACAAAGTCCTGTGAGGTAGAAAAGTGTTTAATTATGAGGAGCTTCTATTTTTTCTTTTGTTGCTTATGCTTTGGGTGTAAGGTCCAAGAAACCACCACCTACCACAGGTCTTTAAGATGTTTCCCTATATTTTCTTCTAGTATTTCTGTGATCCTGACTTTTACATTTAGGTCTTTGATCCATTTTGAGTTGATTCTTACACAGGGAGTGAGATAGGGGTCTTCTTTCATTCTTTTGGTTATGGATATCTGGTTTTCCCAGCACTGTTTGTTGAAGAGGCTTTTATCTTGTTAACATAGGCTTTGATAGGTTTGTCGAAAACCAGTTGGCCATAGGCGGTGAGAGTTTATTTCTGGATTCTAAATTCTGTTTCAGTGATTGATGTGTCTATCTTCATGCCATGCTGTTTTGACCACTGTAGCTTTATAATATGTTTCAAGGTCAGGCAGTGAAGTTCCTCCCATGTTGCTCCTCTTTTTTAGAATGCTTTTGACTATTTGGGTGCACATTCCCTTCCAAATGAATTTGGTAATTACCTTTTCTATTTCTGTTAAATAGGCTGTTGGGATTTTGATTGGTATTGTGTTGAATCTGTAAATCAGTTTGGGTAGGATGACATCTTTACGATATTTAGTCTTCCAGTCCATGAACACAGAATGTCTTTCCATTTGATTAGGTCTTCATTGATTTCTTTTAACATTGTTTTGTAGTTTTTTGCATATAGGTCCTGTACTTCTTTGGTTAAATTGGTTCCTAGGTATTTGAGTCTTTTGGTTGCTGTTGTAAATGGAATTTTTCCTCTGATATCCTCCTCATATTGTTCAATACTAGTGTACAAAAACATCGCTGATTTTTGCATGCTGATCTTGTATCCTGCCACTTTGCTGAACTCATGTATCAGCTCTAATAGCTTTGCTGTAGACATTTCAGAATATTCTAAATAAAGGATCATGTCATCTGCAAATAGAGCTTTACTTCCTCTTTTCCTATTTGGATGCCTTTAATTTTTTTTTCTTGTCTAATTGCTCTAGCTAGAACTTCTAGTACAATGTTGAATAACAGTGGCATTCTTGTCTTGTTCCTGATCTTAGAGGGAAAGCTTTCAATCTTTTCCCATTGAGTACAATGTTGGCTGTGGGTTTTTCATAAATGCCTTTTATTATATTGAAGAATTTTTTTTCTATTCCTATCTTTCAAAGTGTTTTTATCAAGAAAGGATGCTGAATTTTGTTGAATTCCTTTTCTGTATCGATTGAGATGATCATGTGATTTTTTCCCCTTCAGTTTGTTAATGTGGTGTATTATGTTCATTGATTTTCTTATGTTGAACCAGCCTTGCATAGCAGGTATAAATCTCACTTGATTGTTGTATACAAGTCTTTTGATATGCTTTTGGATTCAATTTGCAACTATTTTGTTGAGCATTTTTGTATATGTTCACTAGAGAGATTGATATTTAATTTTCTTTTCTTGTAGTGTCTTTATCTGGCTTTGGTATTAGGATGATCTTGGCTTCATAAAATGTGTTAGGTAATTTTCCCTCCTCTTCAATTTTTTTGGAAAAGTTTAAACAGGATTAGTATTAATTCTTTGTGAAATGCTTGTAGAATTCACCTGTGAAGCCATCTGGTCCTGGACTTTTCTTTGTTGGGAGTTTTTTTTTTAGGTTCTGGGGCCAGGGATTGAAACCCGGATCTCATATGTGGGAAGTGGGCACTCAATCACTGAGCCACATCAGCCCCCCCGACTTGGTTTTTTTCTTTGTTTGCTTGTTTGCTTTTTTAGGAGGCATCTGGACCTGCACCCAAAACCTCCCGTGTGGGAAGCAGGCACTCAACCACTTGCGCCACATCTGCTCCCAAGCTGCCTTTTTACATACTACTTTTTAGTGAGAAAAATTCCTTCTGTTCCTAAGTGTTTATTTTGAGGCTGTCTCATTTATCTATTTTTTCTTTTGTTATTCATGCTTTGGTTGTAAAGTTTAAGAAACTACCACTTACCATAAGATCTTGAAGATGTTTTCCTGTATTTTATTCTAGAAGTTTTATGGCTGTAGCTTTTATGTTTAGGTCCTTGATCCAATTTGAATTAGTTTTTGTATAAGGTATGAGATAGGGATCCTCTTTTGGATATGGATATCCAGTTCTCCCAGCACCATTTATTGAATAGACTGTTCTGGCCCAGCAGGGTGGGACTTAAGAGCCTTGTCAAAAATCACTTTACTGTAGATGCGAGGATTTATTTCTGAGTTCTCGATTGGGTTCCATTGGTCAATCTGTCTGTCTTTATGCCAGTACCATGCTGGGTTTTTTGGTGGTAGTTTTTTTTTTTTTAAATTTTAACCACTGTAGCTAAGTAATATGCTTTAAAGTTAGGAAGTGAGAATCCTCCAGTTTTATTCTTTTGAAAGACATTTTTGGCTATTTGGGACCCCTTACCCTTCCAAATAAATTTGATAATTGGCTTTTCCATTTCTGCAAAAAAGACTGTTGGGATTTTTATTGGGATTATATTGAATTTGTAAATCAGTTTGGTAGAATTGACTTTTTTTTAGAGATTTTTATTTAGTTAATTAATTTTATTTATTTCTTTCCCCTTCCCCCACCCCGTTGTCTGTTCTGTGTCCACTCACTGTGTGTTATTCTTTAAAGATTTATTTATTTTCTCTCTCTTCCCCCCACCCCACCCCGGTTGTCTGTTCTCTGTGTCTATTTGCTGTGTCTTTGTCCGCTTCTGTTGTCAGCGGCTCGGGAATCTGTGTTTCTTTTTGTTGCGTCATCTTGTTGTGTCAGCTCTCTCTGTGTGCGGCACCATTCCTGGGCAGGCTGCACTTTCTTTCGCGCTGGGCGGCTCTCCTTATGGGGTGCACTCCTTGTGCATGGGGCTCCCCTACGTGGGGGACACCCCTTCATGGCACGGCACTCCTTGCGCGCATCAGCACTGCGCATGGGCCAGCTCCACACGGGTCAAGGAGGCCCGCCCGGGATTTGAACCGCGGACCTCCCATGTGGTAGACAGATGCCCTAACCACTGGGCCAAGTCCGCTGCCCCACTGTGTGTTAGTCTCTGTCCACTTGCATTCTTGTCAGTGGCATTGGGAGCCTGTGTTTCTTTTTGTTGCATCATCTTGCTGCGTCAGCTCTCCGTTTGTGCGGCACCACTCTGGGGCTGCTCTCCTTGAGGGACGCACTCCTCACACATGGGGCATCCCTATATGGGGGGCATTTTGTGTGGCATGACACTCCTCACACACATCAGCACTGTGCATGGCCCAGTTCACCACACAGGCCAGGAGGCCCTGGGTACCGAACCCTGGAGCTCCCATGTGATAGGCGGATGCTCTATCAGTTGAGCCAAATCCGTTTCCCAGAATTGACGTCTTAACAGTATTTATTCTTCCAATCTGTGAACATGGAATGTCCTTCCATTTATTTAGGTCTCCTTTATTTTATCAATAACTTGTAGTTTTCTGGATACAGGTCCTTTATGTCCTTGGTTATGTGTATTCCTAATTATTTGATTACTTTGTGTCACTAGTAGAAATTTTTTTTTCCCGATGACCTGCTTAGATTGTTTATCAGTAGGTATAGAAACACTACTGACTTTTGCATATTAATCTTGTATCCTGCCACTTTGCTGAACTTATCAGTTCTAGTGCTTTGTTATGGGTTTTTCAGGATTTCCTAGATACATTAAATAGAATCATATCATTAGCATATAGCAACCGTTTTATTTTTTCCTTTCCCATTTAGGTGCCTTTTATTTCTTTTTCTTGCCTAATTACTATAGCTAGAACTTCCAGTACATTATTGAATAATAGTGAGAAAAATTCCTTCTCTTCCTCTTTGGGAGTAGTTTCTCAAGAAAGCTGGGAGTGGATGTAGTTCAAATGGTTGAGTGCCTGCTTCCCATGTACAAGGTCCCAGGTTTGCTCCTCAGTACCTCCTAAAAAAAATGAAGGAAAAAACCAACTTTCATTGGGGAGTGGATGTAACTCAGTGGTTGAGTGCTTGCTTCTCATGTATGATGAGGCCCTGGGTTCAATCCCCGGAACCTCTTAAAAAAAAAAAAGAAAAACAGCAAGCATGCCATATTTTGTCAAATGCCTTTTCTGCATTAATTGAGAGGATCATGTAATTTCTCTTCTTCAATTTTATTAATATGGTTTGTTGCATTGATTGATTTTCTTGTATTGAACCACCCTTGCATACTTGGGATAAAACCTACTTGATCACGGTGTATAATTATTTTAATTTGCTTTTGGATTCAGTTTGCAAGTATTTTGTTGAGGATTTTTGGATCTATATTCATTAGAGTAATTGTTCTGTAATATTCTTTCTTCCTGATATCTTTAGGTTTGGTATTAGGGTGATGTTAGCTCATAGAATGAGTTTGGTAGTGTTCCTTTCTCTTCAGTTTTTTTGAAGAGCTTGAGTCAGATTGGTATTAGGTTGTCTTTGAATAATTGGTAGAATTCTCCTTTGAAGCCCTCTGGTACTGGGCTTTTAATCTTTGGAAGGTTTTTGATGACTTTTCAATCTCTTTATTGTGATTGGTTTGTTGAGGTCTTCTGTTTCTTTTAGGGTCAGTGTAACTTGTTTGTGTGTTTCTGGGAATTTGTCCAGTTTGTGTTGTCTAGTTTGTTGGCATATAGTTGTCCATATTATCCTCTTGTCTCATTTCTCTGGGGTCAGTGGTAATGTCTCCCCTTTCATTTCTGATTCTATTTGCATCTTCTCTCTTTTTTTCCTGCTAAGGGTTTGTTGATATTGTTCATCTTCCTTAAGAACTAAAATGTGGATTTGTTGATTCTCACTATTGTTTTTTGTTCTCAATTTTATTTATTTCTGCTGTGATCTTTATTATTTTTTTCCTTTGGCTTGGTTTGGGATTGGTTTGCTGTTCTTTTTCTTGCTTCTCTGGGTGTATAGTTAAGACTTCAATTTTAGCTCCTTTATAGTGTAAGTATTGAGGGCTATAAATTTCTCTCTTAGCACTGACTTTACTGTATTTTGTGCTCTCATTTTCATTCATCTTGAAATATTTACTGATTTCTCTTGCAATTTCTTCTTTGACTCCCTGATTATTTGAAGATGTTGTTTACTCTCCATTTATTTGTGAATTTCCCTTTTTCTGTCTGTTACTGATTTCCAGCTTCATTCCATTATGATCAGAGAAAGTGTTTTATATAATTTCAGTCTTCTAAAATTCATTGAGACCTTTCTTGTGACCTCACATATAGTCTATCCTGGAAGAAGATCCATGAATACTTGGAAAGAAGGTATATCCTGCTGTTGTGGGCTGTGATTCCCTGTAAATGTCTGTTTCATCTAGTTCATTTATTATATTATTCAAACTCTCTGTTTCCTTATTTATCCTCAGTCCAGATGTTCTCTCCAGTGCCGAGAGTGGAGTATTGAAGTCTCCAGCTCGTATCGTAGAGACATCTATTTCTCCCTTCAGCTTTGTCAGTGTGTGCCTCATGTATTTTGGGGCACCCAGATTATGTGCATAAATATTTATATTATAGTTATTTGTATTTGGTGAATTGCCTCTTTTATTAATATATAATGGCCTTTTTTAAAAAAACAGTTTTGCATTTAAAATCTATTTTGTCTGATATTACTGTTGCTACTCCAGATCTTTTTTTTTTTTTAATAGTCCAGCTCAGCCTTATTTATTTATTTCTCTCCCCTACCCCCGTTTTCTGCTCTCTGTATCCCTTTGCTGTGTGTTCTTCTGTGTCCGCATGTATTCTCATCAGGCGGCCCTGGGGATCTGTGCCTCTTTTTGTGGTGTTGTCTTGCTGCGTCAGCTTCTCTGTGTGTGTGGCACCACTCCTGGGTGGGCTGTGGTTTCGTGCAGGACGGCTCTCCCTGCGCGGGGGCCACTCCTTGTGCAGGGGGCACCCTTATGCGGGGGCATCCCTGTATAGGCCAGCACTCTTTGCGCGCAGCAGCACTGTGCGTGGGCCAGCTCACCACACGAGTCAGGAGGCCTGTGGTATTGAACGCTTGGACCTCCTATATGTTAGGCAGGTGCTCTATCTGTTGAGCCACATATGCTTCCCCTCCAGATCTTTTTTTGATTACTACTTGTGTGGAATATCTTTTTTCACTCTTTCACTTTTAACCTAGTTGTGTCCCTGTGTCTGAGGTGAGTCTCTTGGATGGCTCATATTTTTTAATCCATCCTGTCTTTGTCTTTTGATTGAGAAATTCAATCCATTAATGTTTAGTGTTATTACTGTTAAGACATTACTTTGTTTTATCCTTTTATTTTCCATAGTCATATCTTACTCTTGTCTGTTTTTTTTCTCTATAAGTTGTCCTTCTTAATAATCTTTCATTTCTATGCTCTTCCCCAAGTCTCTTGCCCTTGTTTTTTCCTTTCAGGCTGAAGCACTCCCTCCCTTGATGCTAGTCTTTTGATAACATACTGTCTCAGTTTGTATATGTGAAGACTTTAAACTCACCTTCATTTTTTTTTGTTAGGTACTGGGGATTGAACCCAGGACCTTGCACATGGGAAGCAGGTGCTCAGTCACTGAGCCAATCTTTTCCGTCACCCTCATTTTTGAAGGACAGTTTTGATGGATATAGAATTCTTGACTGGCAACTTTTCTCTTTCAGTACCTTAAATCTTGCCACTTTTCTTCTTGCCCTCCATGGTTTCTGATTCGAGGTCAGCATTTAATCTTATTGAGGTTCCCTTGTTTGCTTTTCTCTGACTGTTTTCAGAATCCTCTCTTTATCTCTATTTGTCATTTTCACTAGTAGGTGCCTCGGAATAGGTCTGTTTGGATTTATTCTGCTTGGGGTGCATTATCCTTCTTGGATATTGATAATTATGTCTTTCAGAAGGGTTAGGAAATTTTTGGTCATTATTTCCTCAAATATTCTTTCTTCCCCTTTTGCATTTTCTTCCCCTCCTGGGACACTGATAACATGTATGTCTGTATGTTTTATGTTGTCATTCAATTCCTTGAGACTCTGTTCCATTTTTTCTTTTCTTTTCTTTTCTGTTCTTTTTTTTTTCAAATTTAGATATTCTGTCCTCATTTCACTAATTCTGTCCTCCATCAATTCACATCTGTTATTGTATGCATCTAATGTATTTTCTTCTCATCCATGGTGTCTTTTATTCCCATAAGCTTTGTTTCTTCTGTTTGCAGTCTTTCAAATTGTTCTTTATGTTCACCCAGTGTCTTCTTAATATCCTTTCTCTCTTTAGTTATATTTTCTTTCAACTTCTTGAATTCATTTAGGAGATTTGTGTGATTATCATTGATTAGTTGTCTTAAATCCTGTGTTTTGTCAGGATTTTTGATTTGTTCCTTTGGCTGGGCCATATATTCCTTTTTCTTAGTATGGTTTGTAATTATTTACACATTTCTAGGCATCTGAATATGTTGGTGAATTTATTCTGATGGTTAGTTTTTATTTCTTGCCTAGTGGTTTTGTTTCATTGCTTGGTTCTTTGATTTTTGGTCCAACTTATTCTGTCTTTATAGTGCCAACATAAGTTATCAGAATAGGGCCACGGACTCATTCTGGGCTACACAGGGCCCCTTCCCCCACATTCTTTTGGCCAAGGTAAATCATGAGAACAGTTAGGATTCGAGATCGGGGAGCTTAGCTCTGCCTCTTAATGGGAGGAGATGTAGTGTCACATGGCAAGGGGTATGAATATAGAGAGGGATGGACTATTAGGGACATTTTTATAATCATTCTGCCACACAGTGTGGCCTTGCAGAGGTTTCTTCATCTCTCTGAATCTGTTTCCTAATCTGTAAAAATGATGAGAATAATGAAACTTGTGAAAGATGACTTTGAGGATTAGATAAAATAACCTATGTAAAGTGCTTATGGTAGTTAGTCTGAGTATGCCACTGAGTGCTCAGTAAATGTCAGCTGTTATTATGACCAAATCCTTATAATGAACCTGTGGTCCTGTCATTTTCTCTCATAGCTGAGGAAAAAGGCTGCCTTGCTCTCAGGTTACCAAAGTGCCATGATGGGTGGTAGACCCAACATTTGAACCAAGGTTTTTTTCCTTTGAAAAGCTAGCCAGTGCAGTAGCTAAAAATGTGGGCTCTGGAATGAAACTGACTGAATCACCCCTGCCAGCCCCCTTCTAGCATGCAGACTCGGGCAAATTAGTGGACTTTCTGTGCCTCAGTTTCTGTGAAAGAAGATTGCTTACCACACAGACTTGTGAGAATTAAACGAGTTAGTACACATTACAAGCTTATTTAGTATAGTGAGCACAGGGTAGTCCTCAATATGTTGTTATTCCTCTGTTATTTTTATGCCATGCTGCCTTTAACCCAAAGATTTTAAAAACCTTTCTTTATTGAAAACTTTAAATTAGGCTGGAACTTTACCTTTTCCTTTTTAGGCATATCAGCTTTTTAAATTAAGCAGTATTAAACTTTATGGTTAATTCCATAGTATAACAATTATGTATTTTACTTGTGAATTGACTGTATGTGGGCATTTCAGTTTGGAGAAAAACTGTTGTACAGTGTTTTGTCTGTGTTTTGTTCATTTCCTTTTTAAGCTTTTTCTGCGTAATGTTATTCATTTCCAATGACTTCTACTCTGTTGGCTACCCTCCCTTGGAGTTTGAGTTTACTTCTAATTTTCATTCATTCATTGAGTTTTTCCTTCTTCTCTCTCCAATTAGTCATTGAATTTACTTTCTCTGATACCTCTCAATCTATTCTCCTCTCCTTTAAGCTTCATGTTTTTTGGTTTAGTCCAAGTCCTTATCATTTTTTTTTCTTAAGTTAATTGAGTAGTCTACTGACTGGACTCCTGACTCCAGTCGTACCTTTTTCAAATCCGTCCTCCAGGGACTGTTGAAGCAAGGCATTTGACCATTTTACTCCCTTGGTTAAAACTTAAAAAAAAAAAAAAATCCCTTTGCCTGTAAGAAAAAATAAGTTCCACTATTTAAGATATGTAATGAATCTGCCTCTATTTCTCTCTCCAGCAGAATGTTTAGTTACTTTGTAGCAGAATTTGAGTTCTGGCTTTATGAAATTATTTAAGACTCATACACTCTTGGACTTCTATGCATTTGCATGTTTTTAATTTCATTGAAAATTCTCTGTCCTAACTTTTATTTTTTGTTTTTGGCAGACTTTCAGACCATGCATCTTTTTAAAGATTTCAATTGTAATTTCTCAGGGAAGTTTTCCTTACCTCATGTATTAGTCAGAGTTCTGTAGGGAAACAGAAGATACCTGTAAATATTAGGAGATTTTATAAAATTGTCTCATGCGAGTGTGGGGATGCACAGGTTCAAATTCCCTAGGGCAGGCTGCAAGCCAGGAACTCTAATGAAGGTCCTCAGTGAGCTCCCCAGGAGGAGCTGCCTGGCTGCAGTAGAGATGGGACTTCTCTCTTCTGACTGCTGAAATCACTTCTCTCAAGGCCGTCCAGTGATTGGATGAGGTGGCTCGCATTGCTGAGGTACTCTTCTTAGTTGACTGTGCATATAACCAGCCATAGATAGAGTCAACTCTCTGATGATTTAAGTCCACAAAATGTCTTCATAGTACAATTTGACCAGTGTTTGCTTAACCAAACAACTGGTCACTGTTACCTGGTCAAGTTAACACATGAGCCTAACCATCACACCCCATTATACTTACTTTCGGACTTGTGGAATCTTTGCCTGCTTCTGGTATGTTCTTTTATTGTAGAGCTTTTCACATTCCTCCCTCCTCCCCCCCTTTAAAACAGCTTTATTGAGAAATAATTCACAAAATCGTACAATTCATCCATTAAAGTATACAGGGCAATGGCTTTTAGTATATTTACATCTATCACCACTATCAGTTTTAGAACATTTCACTACCCCAAAAAGAAACCCTGCAACACTTAAGCATCACCTCCCAAACTCCTTCCCTGTTACCCCATCCCTAAGAAGCCACTAATCTTTCTTTCTCTATAGATTTGCCTCTTTTGGACATTTCATATTAATGTAATCGTACAATATGTGGTTTTTTGTGACTAGCATGTTTTACTATCGTAATGTTTTCAAGGTACAGCATGGATCAATACTTGATTACCTTTTATTGCTGAATAATATCCCATTGTAGGATATACCACATTTTGTTTATCCTTTTTGTCATTGATGGGCGTTTGGGTTGTTTCCACCAGTTGGCTCTTATGAATAATGCTGCTGTAAACATCCGTGTACAAGTTTTTGCGTGGACATATATTTTACGTGTTCTTATGAATATTGGTAGGAGTGGACTTACTCCTAACTTTGTTTTCATATGGTAACTTTATGTTTAATCTTTGAAGAACTGCCAGACAGTTTTCAGAGCGGCTGTACTGGTTTACGTTCCCATCAGCAGTGTATGAGGATTGCAGTTTCTCCACATCCTCAATCCTTGTTATCTGTCTTTTTGATTACAGCCAGCTGTCTTTTTGATTACACCCACACTAGTGGGTGGGAAGTGGTATTTCACTGTGGCTTTGATTTGTATTTTTCTCAGGGCCAGTGATGTCAAACATCTCTTCATGTGCTTATTGGCTATTTGTATATTTTCTTTGGAAAACTGCCTATGAAATCCTTTGCCCCTTTAAAAATTGGGTTATTTATCTTTTTTTTACTATTGTTGTAATAGTTCTTTATTCTGGTTATCAGTCCCTTATTAGATATATGACTTGCAAATATTTTCTCCCATTTTGTGGGTTACCTATTCAACTTTCTTGATAGTGTTATTTGAAGCGTAAAAGTTTTAAATTTTGATATTCACTTTATTTCTTTTGTCATTTATGCTTTTGGTGCCATATCTAAGAAACCATTGCTTAATTTAAGATCAGGAAGGTTTATGTTTTTGTCTTCTAATTTTAACTCTTATATTTAGGTTTTGAACCATTTTGAGTTTATTTTTGTTTATGGTGTGAGACAGTGATGCAGATTCTTTTTTTTTTTTTTTATGATTTATTTTTTATTTATTTCTCTCCCCTTCCCCACTTCCTCCCCCCCTAGTCGTCTGCTCTCTGTGTCCATTTGCTGTGTGTTCTTCTGTGTCCACTTGTATTCTTGTCAGCGGCACTGGGAATCTGTGTCTTGTTTTTGTTGCGTCATCTTGCTGTGTCAGCTCTCTGTGTGTGTGTGGCGCCATTCCTGGGCAGGCTGCACTTTTTTCGCTCTGGGTGGTTCTCCTTATGGGGTGCACTCCTTGCACGTGGGGCTCCCCTATGTGGGGGACACCCCTGTGTGGCACGGAACTCCTTGCGCTCACCCAACACTGCGCGTGGGCCAGCTCATCACATGGGTCAGGAGGCCCTGGGTTTGAACCTTGGACCTCCCATGTGGTAGGTGGACGCCCTATCCGTTGGGCCAACTCCGCTTCCCTGGATTTATTTTTTAGCATGTAGGTAACCTGTTCTAGCACCATTTGCTGATAAGACCATTCTTTTTTTTTTTTAAGACTTATTTTTTATTTGTTTCTCTCCCCTCCCCTCCCAGTTGTCTGCTCTCTGTGTCCATTTGCTGTGTGTTCTTCTGTGACCACTTCTTTTTATTTTAAAGATTTATTTATTTATTTCTCTCCCCTTCCCCCCCACCCCGGTTGTCTGTTCTCTGTGTCTGTTTGCTGCGTCTTCTTTGTCCGCTTCTCTTGTTGTCAGGTGGCATGGGAATCTGTGTTTCTTTTTGTTGCGTCATCCCATTGTGTCAGCATTCTGTGTGTGCGGCGCCATTCCTGAGCAGGCTGCACTTTCTTTTGCGCTGGGCAGCTCTCCTTATGGGGCACACTCCTTGTGCATGGGGCTCCCCTGCGTGGGGGACACCCCAGCATGGCACCGCACTCCTTGCACGCGTCAGCTCTGTGCATGGGTCAGCTCCACACGGGTCAAGGAGGCCCTGGGTTTGAACTGTGAACCTCCCATGTGGTAGGCGACGCCCTATCCACTGGGCCAAGTCTGCTTCCCCCTATTTTTTATTTATCTCCCCCACCTTGCCACTTGCTTGCTGTCTGCTTTCTGTGTCCATTCATTGCTCATTCTTTTGTGTCTGCTTGTCTCCCTTTGTTGTGTCGTCTTGCTGCACCAGCTCTCTGCGGCGTGGGCAAGCCTGCCTTCACAAGGAGGCCCGGGACGCATACCCAGGACCTCCCATATAGTAGATGGGGGCCCAATCGATTGAGCCACAGCCACTTCCCTCATAGTAGATTTTAATACTTATCTGCCTCTCAAATACTTATTTAATGATTGATTAGTCCAGTGCAGTGGACAAAGTAGATGTTATGTATTACCAAATTTATTTTACAGGAGTGAAAAGATTGAAAATAGCTAAGGGAGTTGTCTAAGGTCACAATAAGTGGCTGAAGTTAAAATGTTTTTACTTTTGGCTCCAAATAGGTTCTACCTGTTATAGCTGCTCTTGTGACTCGTCACTCCCCCTATGAATCCTGTTAGAGGTCTTGTGTTTCTTTGTGATTATTATTATCATTAAGTTCTCCAGTAGAGATTGAGTTGGTTTAATGAGTTTCTTCTCTTTCATTAACTTGTCATTGTTGTATGTATATGAGTTTTCACAAACTAAACACACCCATGTACTGAGCTTCCAGATAAAAACACACATTATTAACACCCCAGAAACCTTCCTTGTGCCCTGTCCAGTTACTGCAGCCCCAAATGGCAACCATTATCCTGACTTTTAATAGAATTTTGTTAGTTTTGCCTATTTTTGGACTTTATGTCAATAGGCTTATGCTTTATGTAGTTGTTTTGTGTTTCACTCATTTTGGTTTTTGGTTTTTGTGATTCAGCCATAGTTTTGCATGTAGTAGAATAAGCAGAGGTGCTCCTGGTACTTTTATTATTAAATTACTGTATGTTATTTTCATTTATTAATTCAGGTGATTTTTTAAAATAAAATTTTATTCAGTATATTATTCATACATGGACATATATAAACAATAAATGTATAGTAAAAGTTGTAAACTTACAAAACAAACATGTATAACATCATGCAAAGGTCCCGTACATCTCCTACCACCACCACCTTGCATTGTTGTGAAACATTTGTTACAAACTATGAAGAGCATAGTCAAAGTATTACTACTAACCATAGCCCATATCTTTCATTTGGTGTATTTTTCCCCCAATCCACCTCTGAATTAAACACATAATTATGTTGTTCAAAACTGGACTGAGATTTGTGGGGGTGAGAATTTTGATAGGGTGAGTAGGGTTGATGCCTGGTATACAGAGGTATACCCTAATTTATTATGTAATGCCTGTGTAGTGAATAATTATGAGGCGCTACCTGCTCCTGGGACTCAGTGTCCTTCATTACATTGTGCTTTTCCTGGAAATTTTGGTTCTTTATGGCATTTTACAGCCCATATGCTGTAGAGACATTTATTGAACTTTTCTGTTCATCATGGTGTAATGAAGGAGAGCATGGCCTTTATCTCTTTACAAGGGTCATGACTTTAAAAGAAGAACATGTTGCTTCTTTTAACCTGTAAGTACGAACATCACCTTGTATCCCAGGTTTGCTCGAGAGTTGGGTAGCATGAGTATTAGTTTTACGTTTTCATTAATTTTGGTAGATAAAATAATTTACCAATCTATAGATAGGCTTATGTTTCAAAGTACTAATGTATTTTTATAATGTACTTGCTTAAAGCTAAAGATTTCCTTGATAATGTGAAAAATAGTTATATTTTGGCTTCTAGAAATATGTCAAGATACTTAGCTAGAAGTGGTAATTATTTTTCCTATCCTTTCCTCAATTTTTGAATTTTTTTTTGTGCTTTAGAAACACACGTGGGACTCTACGTATGGTTTTGCTTTTTCGATTTAATGATATTTTTTGGACTTTGATCTGGGTCAGCACATATAAATTGCCTCATCAACTTTAGTTTTATATACTTAAACTAAAAAATACTTTTCTTTTTTAGGTAATTTCCAATATTTTGCAACTACAAACATCTCTGCATGCAAATACAAAAAACGTAGCCCAGTTCTCCATTGGTCTCATATGGAGAAGGAATTAGAGAAAATGGATTCAAAGCCTTGATGGAACCATGCTGAAGCTTTCTTTGCTTTGGGATTATTTAGTTACCCTAGGCAATTAAACTTTTTTTTTTTTTAATTGTTGCAGGTAGTTGGATTGGGAATTTTTGTTCATTAATACTTAGAGACCGTAATGGATATCATGGGCACCTTTATCTTGTACCTGTCTAAGTGGAAATGCTTTAGTGTTTTGTAAATATGCTTAATATTTGCCTATTTATTATTTACTTCTGAAAAGTACTGTTTAATTAGAGTTTTTCTTTACTTTCTGATTTTCTCTAAGAAATTTAGATGTCAGGTATTGTAAGCAGTTAAATTTAATTTTGGTGATCCTATGCTTTTTCTTCTTTTACCTAATAATAGAATTCATTCATTCATAGATTTCCGGGTGCTGACAGTCTTTGCAGAGAGAACTGTGTTCAAGAGTGTGTGTGCACACTAGCAAGACTGAAATCATGTGCATATTACTTGTCTCATCTGAAACAGGTTCCTGGGCTGTGGTTGGATGATCTCTGAATCAGCACTTCTGGCTAGGGAAATTGCTGTATACCAATCTGTTTTATCCTCAGTCATTATTTACTGGAACGGGGATGGAATTATCCTGGCCATTTTGACCAGTTAGTTCCTGCTGGTGGACCTAGGCCTTAGTACCTCCTTAACTACATTCCTAGAGAGGAGTGTAACGGCGGTGGGAAGGCAGCCACATGCCAGAGTCATGTTGTTTTATGTCTTGGCAACATAAGAATTTGAGATAAATAAATAAGACATGTAAGTATTGAAAAGGAGGAGGCCAAATGTGGCATTGTTGTTGGCTGCTTATTCACAGCTTTTGCAAAGAGAACTCAGATTCGTTCCATGTATTCAGGAACCGTGTGCTTCAGAGGAGGCTGGTCTCTTCTGAACCCTGAGTTGAATAAGGCTGGTCTGAACCAACCACGGCAATTCCATTTCCCTTCCTGACAACTGGTTTAAAAATGATATTATTACCTGTTTTGATTTTTGCCAGTCCAGTAAGTGTAAAATTCTTTCTGATTGTGGTCTTAGTTTGTATTTTCCTGATTAGGAAAGAGAGTCAACATAATAAAGGTTTATCGACTATGTTTCTTTTTGTGTGATGAACCTGGTAGTGCTGTTCTTTTTTCCTATTGGATTCTTTCTCTTTTTCCTTAAATATAGCTACTGTTTATATATTCTGGCTACTATTTCTTTTTTTTATTAGAGAAGTTGTTAGTTTACCAAACAATTAAGCTTACCATATAGGATTCCCATCATCTCACCAACAACACCTTGCATTGTTGTGAAACATTTGTTACAAATAATGAAACAATAGTATTAAAATATTACTGCTAACTGTAGTCCATATGGTAAGTTTGGTGTATTTTCCCCACAAACCATCCTATTATCAACACCATGTATTAGTAGTGTATATTTGTTATAGTTTAGGAGAGAACATTCTCATGTTTGTCCTGGTAACTGTAGTCCTCCTTCCACCACAGGATTCCCTCTATTACACAGTCCCACGCTTTGTACGATCCATCCAAAGTGTACATTCAGTGGCTCTGTTTCATCACAGTTGTGCTGTCATCACCTCTGTCAATTTTAGAATGTTTTCGTTACAACAAAAAGAAAAATCCCATACTCCCTTACCCACCTATTGTTGACCCTTCGCACCGATAGAGTACCTTTGCCATTGCTGCAAAAATATTATAGTATTACTGTGAACTGTAGTCTGTAAGTTACATTAGTTGTACTTTTCCCATCTATCACCATATTCTTATTTTTAATTTTTATTTCCCCTCCCCCCCAACCCCCAGTTGTCTGCTCTCTGTGTCCATTCACCGTGTGTTCTTCTGTGACCGCTTCTATCCTTATCAGCGGCACGGGAATCTGTGTTTCTTTTTGTTGCATCGTCTTGCTGTGTCAGCTTTCTGTGTGTGCAGCACCATTCTTGGGCAGGCTGCACTTTCTTTCGCGCTGGGCGGCTCTCCTTACGGGGTGCACTCCTTGCACGTGGGGCTCTCTTATGCGGGGACACCCCTGCGTGGCAGGGCACTCCTTGCGCGCATCAGCACTGCGCATGGGCCAGCTCCACACGGGTCACGGAGGCCTGGGGTTTAAACTGTGGACCTCCTGTGTGGTAGGCGGACGCCCTGTCCATTGGGCCAAGTCCTCTTCCTGCCATATTCTTAATACCTTGTAATAGAGGAACATTTTTGTATTTGTACTATTAACCCCAGTACTCATGCACCATTGAAATCACTGTTATTCAGTCCCTAGATTATCCTCTAACTTCCTTTCAATTGACATTTACGTCCCTAGACAACTGCTTTCAGCCACAATTATATTTATAAATCAGCAGTGTTAGTTATACTCACTATAAATGTGTTGCCATCAATTCTATTTCCACATGTTTACAATTAACCTTATTCTACATGCATTAAGCATCAGCTACCCCTTCTCAATCCACTTTCTATCTCCTAGGTGGTTAACTTTAAAAAATATATATATATGTTTTAAAAAAGATAAACCAGCTTATGTTTTGTTTTTATTGTTTTAGAGGTACTGGAGATTGAACCTAGGACCTCTTACGTGTGAAGCAGGCAGTCAACTGCTGAGCTATACCTGTTCTGCCTAACTTTTTTTAAAAATCAGTTTTGTGAGTTGCAAATACCTTTTCTCATTTAAGTTTGTTTTTTCCCTTTTTTCGGTGTCCTGTAAAAACCAGATGTTCTAGTTTTTTTTTTTTTTTTAAGATTTATTTATTTCTCTTCCTTTCCCCCCCACCCCAGTTGTCTGTTCTCTGTGTCTATCTGCTGCGTGTTCTTCTTTGTCCGCTTCTGTTGTTGTCAGTGGCACAGGAATCTGTGTTTCTTTTTTTGTTGCATCATCTTGTTGTGTCAGCTCTCCGTGTGTGTGGCTCCATTTCTGGGCAGGCTGCACTTTCTTTCACACTGCGCGGCTCTCCTTATGGGGTGCACTCCTTGTGCGGGGGGCTCCCCTATGCGGGGGACACCCCTGCATGGCAGGGCACTCCTTGCGCGTATCATCAAAGTGCGTGGGCCAGCTCCACACGGGTCAAGGAGACCCGGGGTTTGAACCACGGACCTCCATGTGGTAGACGGATGCCCTAACCACTGGGCCAATTCCGCTTCCCAAGACGTTCTAGTTTTAATGTAGTGAAGTTTATCAATCATTTCTTTTGTGGTTTATGTGTTTATTTATATATGTAAATATACATGTTCGTATTTAGTTTGACTTAAGAACTCTTCCCTCCAGATTTGGTAATAAAAATAGTTTCTTTTGTTTTAAAGCATTGTTTTTCATTTCTTCAGCACACTGGGAGTGCTTTTTTTTATTTTTCAGTGGTGGCGTAGGATCAAAATCCATTTTACCCATACGTATAATCAGTTTTCTCACCCTCATTTATTAGTGATGGCGGCTCTGCACTGATCTGCAAAACCTGCTCTGTCATCACACTTCCATGTTGGTGGGGTCTGTTTCTGGACTTGACTGTCTTCCATTAGTCTCCTTGTTTCCTTCACTTAACCTCTTGCTTCTGACTGGTTCTGGGTCTTCCCATTGGGCTCACTCCCTGCCTCCCTCCAGGGGGTCTTCTGTGTTAGGGTTGTGGTTCCAAATTCTTTGCTCTTTGGGCTGTCTGTATAAATAGTAATAGCACCTGCTGCAAATGAAGCTAAAGGTTTCTTTCCAATTCTTATACCATTGGATTGATATAACGAACTGGCTAGGATTTTCTGGTAAATGTTAAAAGGTGGTAGTGATAGAGGGACTGTGATTATTCATGGTTTTAGGGGGAATGCTTGATATGTTTCTCTACTAAAAATTGTTTGCCTTTGGTTTTGGTAGATAACCATTATCAGGTGAGCATATTTTCTATTTTTTTCTGGTATTGTAATCAAATGTTTTTCTGCATCTATTTTCATATTTTTCTTCCTCCAGCCTATTGGTATGGTAAATGATATTGACAGATTTTCTGGTAATAAAACTATTGTTGTATTATTAGGATTACCCAATATAGTCATAATAGCTACACTGTCCAGGATAATAATCACTAGCCACACGTGGCATTTAAATTTAAATTAATTAAAATTAAAATAAAAAACACACTCTTCAGTCATACCAGCTTCATTTCAAGTGCTGATTTGGATGGCTGGTGGCTTTCATACTGGACAGCACAAATTAATAGAACATTTAGAACATTTCTAATATCATGGAGAATTCTGTTGGACAGTGCTGTGCTGATACATCTGTCTTCTTTTTTAAAAAATTTATTTATTTTTATTTATTTGCCCCCCCCATGTTGTTTGCACTTGCTGTCTGCCCTCTATGACTGTTCGTTGTGTGCTCTCTGTGTCTGCTTCTCTTCTTTTTTAGGAGGCACCAGGAACTGAACCTGGGATCTCCCATGTAGGAGGGAGGTGCCCAATCACTTGAGCCACATCCACTTGCTGCTTGTTGTACTCCTTATTGTGTATCCTTGTTGCATCATCTTGTATCAGTGCACCATTGCCAGCCTCTCATGTCAGCTTATTGTCTTCTTTAGGAGGCACTGGAAACCGAACCCAGGACCTCTTGTGGTAGGCAGGCGCCCAACTGCCCGAGCCACATCCGCTTCCCTGTCTTCTTTTTTTAATATGTTGCTGGAGTCTTTTGGCTAATCCATATGTATATGTTTGCTCGTAGAACCTCTTTGTAATTTTTTTCTAACTTTCATGTCAAAGTTACATAAGTTTCATAGAAGGAATGGGAGGAATTCTCATTTCTGTTCTCTGGAAGAGTTTTTATAAGATGAAAATATCTGTTCTTTGAAAATTTGGAAAAGCTCATCTAGCATGATGTTTCTTTGTGGAAAGATTTTTGACTTAGTCAATTTCTTTGATGATTACTTGTCCATTTAGATTTTCTGTTTCCTCTTGGATGAGTTTTGGTTACTTATTTTTTTCTAGTAATGTGTATCATCTGAGTTTTCAAATTTATTGGCATAAAGGAGTAAGCAGACTATGACCGGCAGGCTACCTGACTCATTTTGAAAGCCAATTTTATTGCAAGACAGCTGTCCTTTCTGTCTGTAGTTGCCTTAGTGCTACCAGGTGGTGTTGAATGGTTGTGACAGGGAAGGCCACAAGCCAAAAACATTCACTCTTTGGCAGGCCTTAAGAAAGAGTTTGCTAATCCTTGGCATCAGGTATTCTATCACCGTTTAATGTCTCTTTTAATCTCTTTTTTCTCTTACTTATTCCAAATGTTAATTTTTTCTCTATTCTTGATCAACCTCATCCGAGATTTGCTAAGTTTTGGCTATTTAGATCTATTCTCCTATTTAATTAACTTCTGCTGTTGTCTTTATCTTCTTTCTCCGTTCTTTGGGTTCATTCTTGATTTATTCTCATTTTCTTTCCAGGTTTGATGTTTTTGATTTAAAACCTTTCTTTTCAGTATGAACATTTAAGGCTCAAAGTTTTCCTTATTACACAACTTGCACTGATTCCCACTAGTTTTATATGTATTATGTAACTCGTTTGGTTCTAATTGTTTTATTATTTGTGTGCTTTATATTTCTTAACATATGGAAATGTTTATCTTTTCATGATTTACTAAGTTAACTATTTTAGTCAGAAATGGTGGTGGCTGAGATTTGGATTCTTTTGAAGTTGTTGACACTGTTGTATACCAGATTGTCGTAAATTTTTCTAAATGCTATACATGTACCTGAGAAGAGTGTAGGGGTCTATGAGTGAGCAGCTATTCATTTGCTATTTGTCTTAAGTCTTCTGTATCTTTACTCCTTCCTCCCTTGCTTTTCAGTAGTGTACATAGGTTACAAAGCCTTTTCAAAATTGACAGAAATGCCTTTATACTCTGATCAGCACCCTCTTCCAATTTCCATGTTGCTGTTGTCCAGCATTTTAGTTCTTTTTCCTTTTTATCCTCCAAATTAGACTTGTTACGTACAGTGTTCGTATTCTGCTTTCATGGTTACAACTTTTTCTTTTTCTTGTACCTTACTAGAATTTCAAAGTACTCTCTCTATCCTTCGATTATCTCTTAATTCCCATAATTAATTATGGAATTATTAATTGGTCCTATAGTTTCTTTCTCTTTATGACTTACTTTCTAGCCATGCTTAATGTTTAAACTGTGCATTGAGTTTTTGAAATCAACAGTTACCTTTCATAAAAGTTTTTTTATTCCTTTCAGTCTTTCTGGTTATTTTTGACAAACTCTTCTGGCATATTTTGTGATGACAGTTTTTAATTTCTTTAAACATTTCATTTGTAGTTTATATTTTGGCCATGAAAGTTCAATGCCTGAATTTATTCGGATATGAGTCTCACTTATTATTGGCAATTGGTTCCTTAGAAGTTTTTGGTGATCCTTGAATAGGACCTCGTTTGTTGAGCTTAATCTGTGGGAAACCCAGGGCCTAAAAGGAGGTTTTTCTTCTATTGCATGTCGGCTCTGCATTTGCTTTTACTGAGAGCTAGTGTTTATCTTCTTGAGGCCTTTCTAGGGTCGACCCTTAAAGGATGAATGCCAGGTTCAGCCTCCCTTTGTCGAGGGCACAGTGAGGATGTGGGCATTTGGGCATTTGCCCTCCCGCATCTCATTGTGCATACTGCTTACTCAATTCAGGTTTCACTTTACCTGATTGTTGTGAGGATGGAGAGGTAGGGAGTGTGGGAGTGGAGATGGAATGTGGGAAGGTCCTTTAAGATTTCCCTTATTTCCCATGAGCTCAGCAGTTGTGGTAACAGTTTTCTGCAGCATCTATTGGGCCCTTTGTAACATAGGCTGCATACATATTTCTGGACGTGGATGTTCAGCTTTTTTAAAAACTGTGTTTGTTGTGTTCTTCACTGCTTCTGTTGATATTTAGTTACCTCTCTTCTACTCCCTCCCAATTTGGACTATTATGCTTTTGAGTCCCTAGAATTCTCTCTTATTACTGCTACTGTACTAGTAGCCTACTTTAGTTTTATACTTTAGTACAATACTTCTCCATATTTCATTGAAGATACTAATTATAATTAATTTTCTTTTGTGTCTTTCTGCATTAACTATTTGACCTGGTTCCTCTGAATCTCTTTCAGACTGAGTCTCCTGATAAGCTTCTTGACTTTTCTTTATGCAGTTCTATTTATAAGTGGGATTCTAGATTTGTCATTGGTGGCAGGTGTTGGCTTCTTTAGCAGTCCTGTGGGTTGGGATCATGTCCTGCAGATGGGAAATGGGTAGCTCTAGTTCTCTTTGTGTGTTGCTATCTTAAATGGGCTGAGACAGGCTTAAAAGGATTACTCTCAGGGTGCGTGGACTGGAAGCATCTGGCAGGGCTTGTGTTTCCTCCCGTGAACAAGGCGGCGATGGCTGGGGGACCCTCTTTGGCTTAGCCTGTTGGCTGTGCTAAGTGAAGAAAGCTCAGGCGCAAACCCCTTGGCCGTCATCGTTCTCTTCTAGTTTCCGAGGGACTTTCCCAGAACCTATTTGTGCCTGCTGGTTGCTCTAGTCACCCTCTTGCAGGGGTGCTGCCTCCTGAGCTCAGGTTATCCACAGGAGTTAGAATAAAGACACTGCTCTGGAGAAAGAGTGTGGATTGGAAGGTTTTTGCTTGTTTGTTAGGGGCAGTGGCCCAGAACTGAGAAAAACTCCTTTTTTAGTCTCCTCTTTTGCTCTTTGCCTGAGCCTGCATGCCTGATGTTTAAAGCAAAGCATCACCTCTGCTTCGCAAATGGTCCCTGCAGCAGAGCTTGAGGGTGGTGGGAGATTGCAAGTTGCAGCTCTGCTAGAACACTAGAACAACTTTCCCGTTGACTCCTTCACTTGGCCTCCTCTTGCTTCTGACTGGTTCTTGGTCCTCCCATCGGGCTCACTCCCTGCTTCTCTCCTGGGGTTCTTCTGCATTGGGGTGGTGATCTTCTCACTTCTAACACTGGCATCATTTTCCCGTTAGTTTTGCATTTCTTTGTCCATTTGGGTATGGGGAAGGAGAGAGAAATGCTCTGATGCAGTTTACCATCTTAAAATCAGAAGTTACAACAGACTCATTTGAAGTTCATTCTCTTATTTTCAGGTTGAAAAGTACTTTCTTAACTAAAGATAAGATTTTGATGATTTTATTTTTTAAATTCATGCAGATAGACTCCTTCCTACCTTCACCCCCTACACTCCCCAACTTTTTGTTTTTGTTCTATTTTTGGTGTGCACTGAGGTGGAAATCTTACTGCTTTTTTTGCTTATTATTTCCAAAAAATAATTTTGTTCTTTCTTTTCCCCTCCTTTTTCCCTTTTAAAATTATTTTTACAAGGTTGAGAGGTCATTGAGATAATTGCTTAGGCCAGAGCTTTATAAATTGGGTTTTAATTAACGTAGAAAATCTTATGGGAAGTGGATGTGGCTCAACTAATAGAGCACCCACCTACCATATAGGAGGTCCAGGGTTCGAACCCAGGGCCTCCTGACCCATGTGGTGAGCTAGCCCACGTGCAGTGCTGCCACGCTCAAGGAGTGCCATGCCATGCAGGAGTGTTCCCCGCATAGGGGTGCCCCACTTGCAAGGCGTGCTTCTCACAAGGAGAGCCCCCCCTGTGCACAAAGCGCAGCCCACCCAGAGTGGCACCGCAAACACTGAGAGCTGTTGCAGCAAGATGACCCAACAAAAAGAGACACAGATTCCGGGTGCCGCTGACAAGAATACAAGTGGACACAGAAGACACTGCGAATGGACACAGAGAGCAGACAGTGGGGGGTGAGGGGAAGGGGAGAGAAATAAATAAAATCTTTAAAAAAAAAAAAAAAAGAAAATCTGAGAATTATATACAATAAGGTTATCACTTGATGAGACTTTTGTTTCATTATACACACAAGCACTGGGTTGTGTTGTGGTAAAAAAATGTTTGAAAGCTCTTGTCCTAGCCTTTGGCTGTGGGTTGTAAAATCCCTTATCTCCCTGAGGGATCCCTGAGGGATCCCTTATCTCCCTGCTGTGAGGCTGAGCTGCTCTAATTGACTGTCTGGGGCATCCCTGTCCCCTCCGCAGGGAACCCCGGAGCTGCCTGTGGAAGGGCTGAACCTCCAGGCCTGGAGGAGATGGGCCAGACCTCCAGTCTTAGCTGTCACCTGCAGATAGAGCACCTCTGCTAAGCAGTTCATGTATTTTTGTAATGTAGAATTTGGTTGGTGTAAGATTTTTTTTTTTTTTTTAAGATTTACTTATTTTTCATTTATTCCCCCCCCCCCCCCCCCGCCCAGTTGTCTGCTTTCTGTGTCCTTTCACTGTGTGTTCTTCTGTGACCACTTCTATCCTTATCAGCGGCACCGGGAATCTGTGTTTCTTTTCGTTGCGTCATCTTGTTGTGTCAGCTCTCCGTGTGTGTGGTGCCATTCCTGGGCAGGCTGGACTTTCTTTCGCGCTGGGCGACTCTCCTTATGGGGCGCACTCCTTGCGCGTGGAGCTCCCCTACGCGGGGGACACCCCTGCGTGGCAGGGCACTCCTTGCACGCATCAGCACTGCGCGTGGGCCAGCTCCACACGGTCAGGAGGCTCGGGGTTTGAACCGCGGACCTCCCAAGTGGTAGGCGGGCGCCCTATCCGTTGGGCCAAGTCCGCTTCCCAAGATATTGTTTTGAAAAGCGGACTCAGCTGCTATAAAAAATGTTTGGAAACCATTGCTAGATAACCAAGGCTTGGGGACTGAATTAGCCCTTGTCTTAAGGAAACTAACATAATACAGGCAACATTTTGGTGTTTTTTTCTTCCTTAATTATTGTGCTCAATCTTTAGCTTTACCTTCTGCTTTTCTAGCATGAAATATGATGGTGAGCAGCCTGTCATCATCCCACACATCATTGGCATGTTTTCAGTTTTCACAGTTTTTTATATTCTTTGCCCTGCCACCAGTAAAGAAAGGGTAATGACAAAACATTTTTTTTGTTCTTAAACAGTGAAAGTTACTTACTAAGTGGGATGTGTATGTCTGCTGGGCATGTACAGGTTCTTAGCTCTTGGAATCAGATTGGACACACTGCCACCGTCATTCCCTATTCCACATTGATTTCTGTGCATTACTTGCTTTTTGTCATACCACTGCCCCGAACCCAGTCCTGAAAGATGCAGTGACCTCAAAAGAAATGTAGAATGATCTCGTGCTGAAACTGTCAGCTGCCTCGAGCTATTAGTTTGCCTCTTGTCAGAGGATCTTGAGAATCCCTTCTTTCCTTGAAAATCTAAAATATCCCACAAAACCTTGGGAATTTGCTGTGATGCCAGGGTGTTCTGAGATGCCTGACTGCCCAGGTGTGGTGCTTTATAGTTGATACAGTGATTACGCAGGTCGATGTTCTCTGCGTTTCATAGAGAACAAGGAGCCATCGTTATAGAATAGCCTGTAGGTATTTGTACAAAGCTGTTCTGTGAAGCAGTCTTTTATTTATTTGCATCTCAGAAGCAATCTGTATTTTAAAGTTTGCTTCCTGTTGGTATTTTCTTTGATTATAGTTCCAGTCCCTTTTAAAGGGACCTTCTTTCATAGTGAAAGGTAGCAAAATCATTTTCTGTATTGAAGTTCTTTCCATTCCTACTTTGTTTTCCTAGGAAAATGTCGAAAAAGAGATCCAGTTAATTTGCAAATGAGTAATGGGCAGTAATTGAGTAATTGCATTAGTGGATTTGTTCTTTACTGATCATCTTTAATGAGTATCTTTTGAGAGCTGAATAAGAATTACAGGTAACTGGATGATAAAACCGAACAATAGAATTGTAGAATTTTAGACCTGGAAGAGATCTAAGGTGGGATGGGGGTGGAGATGAGGGTTGGGTCATCAGATTGAGTTCTTTTGGCACTCATTCTCTGCTGCCATCTCATGGCAATCAGCTCTTTCTTCCTGTGGCTCCATTTCCGCATTCACCTCTCCTTTGCTTCACAGTGGTTTAAGGTGTACCCTGTTCTGGTTTGGCCTCATCTTAATAGAATCTCTTTTACAAATGACTTCCCAGGGGTTGAGCATGTCTTAGTGGGGACATGATTCCCTATTGGTTAAGTTTCTCTAGAGAAGAACTCTGATACAGAAAGCTTAGAGGAAAAAACCTTCGGAGAAAAGTATATAGAGTATAAAGAGAGTAAAGGTGCCAGAATTGATTTCTGATGAGTTGACAATATTTGGATAAAGAAGAGGAAACCAAAGGAGACAGCAATGACCAGGGAAGTGGGAGAAGAATCAAGAATGTGTGAACTGTGGTAGAAATCACAGGAGGAGAGTATTTCAAGGAGGCTGTGGGCTACTTCTGTGGTCACAAAAGTAGAGGTTAGAAAGTGTTGGTTGGATTTGGCAACATAAGTGGTCCATGATGACTTTTAGTGAGCTTTTACTACATAACAAATCATCCTAAAACTTAATGGCTTAGAATAATGACTATTTAATTAACGCCCAATTTAGCAGGTTGGCAGTTTGAATTTGGCTTACCTGGGAGGTCCCACTGATTTGGTCAGGGTGAACTGATGTCATTTAGACTCACTCATGTACGTGCAGGTGTGTGTCTGTGTTACCTGCCTCTTTGGCTGGGGCTGGCAGGTCTGTGATTCCCTTGGCTGGGATAAGTGAGATCTCCCTGTGTGTACTTCTTGACCCTCCCACGGCCTCAACTGGGCTTGCTCACATCAGGAGCAGCATGCATAAGAGCTGCGAGTCTGCAAACCCAACAGCATAGGCAATCTTGACAGTGTCCCATTGGCCAAAACAAGCCATAAACCAGATCAGGTTCAAGGGTTAGAAGAAGAAAAAACTCTGCCTCTTGATGGGCAGAGCAGTATAAAGCTATTGCAAGGGTGCAGATACAGGGAAGGGAAAATTTTCTGCCATTGTTTGCAATCTACTGCAAAGACCATATCAAAAAACATTATTGTCGATGGTGGGGTTGGAAACCAGATTGGACTTGAGTGAAAAGTGAGTGGGAAGTAAAGAAGTGAAGGTGGAAAGCATAGGTTATACTTTGAGAACCTGACTATGATGGTAACTTGAGAGAAGACAGTAGCTGGAGGAGTACTTGTAAACAGGAGGGTTGTATTTTCTTTCCTGCCTCCACGTCTTCCTTCTACCCAAGAACAGAGTATATTTGAAGGCTGAGAAAAAGGATCTAGTAGTCTAGTAGATGATGTAGAGGAAAGAGGAGCTAACTAGTGGAATCAACGGGGTTTGTGCACCTGTGCAGGGGACTGGTTTTTGGGGTGGGGAGGACCTAGGAGGAAGGTGGAGAAAAGGGGTGTCAAGGTAGGTGGGCATGTGGATTTGGTGCTGGGGGCCGAGCAAGTTCTGTGTGGCTGAGCTTCTCTTCTCTGCACCAGGAGTCTGCTGAGAGTGTGGGAAGGGGCGGGTGGGAAGGGATTGTTCACTGAGCCCACTCCTGCTTAGAGAAATGCCATGCTTTCATTCAATGAGATTTTACCATGATTAACCTAAAATTATTACTTTTACTAGCTTACTTGTGTCCTGTTAGTTAGAAACTGGTTCCAATAAAGGTATTCCAGGTCCTGGGACTCTTTCTGGGCCTGTTGCATGCCCCTGCCTCCCCTCAGTGGTAGCCTTGGCTGTCGTCAAAACGAAGGCAAGAGAGTGGCCATAGGCATTGATGACTAAACGCTAACAAAAGTAGGAACTCACAGAATGGGTTCACTTTCTAAGAGAATGTCCTAAAGCATTAAAAAATGCTCCATATTACCAGAACACATCTGGGATGACTTTTGAGCACCTAAATAAAGTATTAAACACACCGAATAAAGATGAGTTCAACCTGAATGGTGCTCGTGGTAACATTGGATGTGGAAAAAAGCAAGTTTTGGCTTGAGTAGTTGGAAAACATGTAAGCCTGGGCCTTAAGGTTATGTACTTTGAGGAGAATAGCATAATTTATTTATTTTTCTTAGGTAAAAACACCCATTAGATCTTTAGTTGTCCCTTGCCAAAAATAAGCCCAGCTTGGAGGGTTTGGTTGCTGTCTGCCAGGAGGGTTGTCTTTATGGAGGGCACCATCTGCTGGTTCTGAAGAGTACCAGTTGTGGGAGGCTTTTCCTTCTTCCACCCCTAGACCGGGTGAATTCCAGGAGGAAAAGCAGATCTGAAAACTGTGGCCAACTAGGGAGGCTAAGCATTTGATTTGAGTTCTATGAATATAAACTTATTTTTACATTGCAGAGTTTTAAGATAAACCATCACCAAAATGGCAGTTACCTTATTTCTTCCCAGATCAATGAAAAAAATGGTTGTTTTTGCCATTGCTGTCTTTTAAATCCAGTTATTTATTTTTTGTATCCATTCATTAAAAGGATCTTAAATATTTTTATTGCCATCTCTTATTTAGTTTCCTCTTAAGAACTCTGACACTAGCAGAGGAAAGAAGATTGATTTCATTGATTTTTCTTCTTAGGACTGAGAGTATGGTTAGAAAAAATTACTGGTACATGTCTCATTTAATAAACAACCATTTTATTTCAGTTTATTCAAAGGTTGTTACAGTTCAGTATTAGAATATTTTCTTGTGTTTTCCTTATTCATACTGGATATGAAAATGTAAATACATAACAACATAGATATTATGATTGTTGGAGTTATTTCCTTTCTGAAACTACTTTGTTTTCAAATTACCCTTTAAAAATAGGGAAATTGGATTATCATGGGGTAACTCTGGATTATTGTGGTTTACTTAAATGGAGGAAGGAATTGATTAATCAGTATTTAGCTATGTAGTATAAACAGTATGGAAAATGGATTCTCATGCAGGTCAGTTTTATATAAATTATTTTTTAAGTACAGTTATTATTTTCTCATTTTAGGTTCCTCTGCCCTACCCTAGTGTGAATAATTAAGATTCCCCAAAGATGAAAGGAATTGTGTCATCATTGATGCAACTGTTGATGGCTTCAGAGGAGCAGCCATGTATCAATACCTATTGATTTATGATAAAAATGGAAGATCCTGCTTCTTTCCTTTACCCCTCCTTTGTTCTTGCCCCTGCTCCCTCACTATTCCCCTTCTTCCTCTCCCTTGTTCTCCAAGTCCAGGAAAGTATTTGCTGAGGTCAGTTTTTATGTTTTCACTAAAGTAACTCTCACTATGAGCTACCCCTCTATCTTCAAACATTTTTGCTACACTTAGTTCTTCTCTTTTTCTACCTTTCATGACTTTCCCCGCATCTCCTTTCTGATTATTTCCCCACATCTACATAGGTATTTCCTCCAGGTTCCATACAGACACCTCAGCTCATCATACACATTTCTTTTCCTGATCTTGTATGCTCAGAAAGCTTAAGCTATAGACAGTTCTAAAGTATTTTCTGGCCCTGACTTTTCTCTAGAACCCTAAACTGATATCTCCAGTCTTCTAGACCAAAGTTAATTTTTCTTCAGACTCGATCTCCCTCTGGTTTTACCCCATCTCTTATTAGGATGAGGGTAGGGATTTTCTACATTCTGTTCAGTATTGCACAGCGCCTTGTGCTAGTGCCTAGCACAGTTTTTTATACCAAGTAAATTCACAGTAAATAATTATAAAGAACTGACGCGCTCCAGAAGCAAGGTTTTGAATCTTTGTAATCATCTTCAACTTCTCTTTCATGCTCATTCATAAATCTTTGAGTCCGTTCTCTTGCTTTCCTTGCAGTCAGCTCCTCATCGCCTGGCATACTTAGAATCTATTGCAGGTCCTAACTGGTTTTACTTCATCAGACTTCTTCTCTATCTAGTCCAGAGTGCCTGTTGTAGCCACAGTTTCTTAGGGTAGTTCTGGCTATTCATTCAGGAAGTATTTCCTGAGCACCTACTATGTGCTAGGCTGTAATAGTTGCTGGCATAAAGTGGTTTATCATCTTCATCTTAAAGAGCTTACAGTCAAGTGGAAGAGCCAGCCATAGAATGAGAAGTACAGTACAACATGGTAAATTTTAATTGTGGTAGGTTCACAGTGTGTAGACTTGAGTTGAGACTGTAAGGTCCACAGAGTTTGCTAAGTAGAAAGGGCCAGGATATTTTACTCCGAGGAAACAGGCTGTGAATTTTCACAGAGGTATTTCAGACCTCTGCTTCAGTAACACTGCCTACAAAACTAAAGTGCAAACCGAGAAACCTGCCTCTTTCTTGACTCTTAGCATTCTTCCTTCCACTTTTTTCTTCAGTCACACTTTATTCAGACCAGTTAACAAATTCTGAACTCTCTTCTCCGAGAGTTACCCAAATTGGTCTTCAGTCCTTTTGCTCTGCATATTGCTACCACTTCCAGCCCAGGCCTTCTGTCAATCTTATTTTTTCCAAGGTGGTGGTTTCTTTCTTTAGGATAATTTCAGAGTCTGCTGTGGTTTAATTATTTAGGGGGGGTGTTGGTTTCTGTAGCAGTTTAATATTACTGATAAATTCCAAAAAGAAATATTGGATTATGTTTGTAAACGGGTCTTTTTTTCTGGGCATATGAGATTATATTGGATTCAGAGGTTTACTCTGATTACTTGTGTCAGTAGGGCGTTGAGTCCTGCCCCTTGGTGGGTGGGGACTTCCAGATAAAAGGCGTGGCGAAGGACAGAGTAGGAGCGTTCTTAATGTTGGAGTTTTGATATTGGAGTTTGATGCTGGTCTTAAGCTGCAGCCCCAGGGAGAGAGACAGAGCCATTTGCCTGATAGTCTACAGCTGACCTTGTGGAGAAACTAGGACCTGAGCCCAGAGGAACCCAGGAAGCCTGAAACATCGCAGTCGTCAGCAGCCGGCTTGCTGCAACATGTGAAAATAGACTTTGGTGAGGGAAGTAACTTACGCTTTATGGCCTGGTATCTGTAAGCTCCTATCCCAAATAAATACCAACCAATTTCTGGTATTTTGCATCAGCACCCCTTTGAATAATAGTTTCCCTTGGTCGGTTTTGAGATCCATCTCACTCATTTGGCCCTCTTGTCACTGCTGAAGTGTTTTGCAAGTTATAGTCTCTGAGTAAATTTCTGACGACAGGGATGTGATGTGGATATTCCGTAAGGGCTCCCTGTCAACATTCTTTAGCTGCAGTCTGTGGCCACCATTGTGTTTCTGCTGTTAGGGATGATGAGCGGCTTTTCTTGTCTCTGTTGAGGTAAGGCAAAGAGACTTCACTGGGGGTCCTGCCCCATTTAGCTGCCTTCCCCTGGAAGTGTTCTAGGCCACTGGCCACTGCGGACTGGCCTCCTCTCTGGTTGAAGGAACACAGCTGTGAGTTTGGTTCTTGTTAGCTAATTAGTGCTGCAGGTGTCCTGTGTAATCCATCTTAACCTAACCTGAGGTTAGGAAGTTATCCTCCTGTATCATATTCTAAAAGCTTTTACGTTCTCCCTCTTTATTTAGATCATTAATCTACCTGGAATTCATTATGTATATGGTGTGATGTGTGAGTACAATGTCATTTTCTTTTCCATACAAATATGCACATGCCTCAGAACTATTTATTGTGTTGTCTCTCCTTTCCTTACTGATCTGCCCTGCCACTCTTTTCATATATTAAGTTTCATGTTTGTTTGGGTCTCTCTCCAGGCCATCTTTTAGGTCTCATTGTTCTGTCTTTTTCCTGTGCCAGTACCATACTGTCTGAATTACTTTAGCTTTATAACAGGTTTTACTATCTGGTCGAACAAGTCCTCTCATGGGTTTTTTTTTTTAGATTTTATTTTTATTTATTTAATTCCCCTCCCCTCCCCCGGTTGTCTGTTTTCTGTGTCTTTTTGCTGCGTCTTGTTTCTTTGTCCGCTTCTGTTGTCGTCAGCGGCACGGGAAGTGTGGGCGGCGCCATTCCTCGGCAGGCTGCTCCCTCCTTCGCGCTGGGCGGCTCTCCTTATGGGTGCACTCCTTGCGCGTGGGGCTCCCCTACGCGGGGGACACCCCTGCGTGGCACGGCACTCCTTGCGCGCATCAGCACTGCGCATGGGCCAGCTCCACACGGGTCAAGGAGGCCCGGGGCTTGAACCGCGGACCTCCCATGTGGTAGACGGACTCCCTAACCGCTGGGCCAAAGTCCGTTTCCCCTCTCATGGGTTTTATCTTCCTTAAGTGTCTTGGCTATTTGTATTTCATATATATATATATGTTTTTTTTAAAGATTTATTTATTTCTCTCCCCTCCCCCCCCCACCCCGGTTGTCTGTTCTCTGTGTCTATTTTCTGCATCTTCTTTGTCCGCTTCTGTTGTTGTCAGTGGCACGGGAATCTGTGTTTCTTTTTTATATATATATTTTTGAGGTGCCAGGAATTGAACCTGGGGCCTTGTATGTGGGAACCCAGCACTCAGCCACTGAGCTATATTCAACTCCCTCCAATATAATTTTAAAAATACAATCAAAAAGTTTCTTAAAAAAGAAAACAAACAACAAAAAACACCTGCAATTGATTGGAATTTTATGGACTCTAAACATTGAGGCCCTAAGTTATTGCATATATCCGTAATCGTGCCTTTTCACTGCTAAGTTGTGTTCCATTGTATGGATGTGTCAAGAACCTAACCATTCACTAGTTGAAGGATATTGGGATTGCTTCCAGCTTTGGGATATCACAAATAAAGCTGTAACAAACATTCTTGTAAAGGTTTTTGTGTGTACATAAGCTTTCATTTCTGTGGGATAAATGGCCAAGAGTGTAATTGCTGGGTTGTATGGTAAGTACATGTTAAGTTTTATGAGAAACTGCCATCTATTTTCTACTGCGGCTGTACCATTTACATGCCCATCAGCAGTGTATAGAAAGATCCAGTGTCTTTGCTTCCTTTGGTGTATTTGGTGTTATCACTATTGTTTTTTATTTCCATGTTCTAATACTTGTATAGTGATACATATAGAACTCAACTTCTTGAGTCAGTTTTGGTAAGGTATATATTTTTAATATCTAAATTTTCAAAAATTATGGCATAAACTACTTAGTATTAGCCTGTAATTTTTTACTTCATTGATCCTGTACTTTTTTCTTTTGATTTATCATTATTATTAAGATGAGCATTTACATTTTTAAATATTTGGAGATTTTCTTGTTATCTTGAAGTATAACAGATATGCAGGAAAGTGTACTGATTATAATTGACCAGCTCTATGACTCTACCCCAAGAGAGAATACTTGTGTAACCAGCACCCAGATTAAGAACTACATTGCCTGTACCCGAGAAGCTTCCTCTCACTCCTTTCAGTTACCTTCTCCTCATTAAGGTATTTACTATCTGGTCTTCTAACATTATAGAAAAGGTTTCCCTGTTTGTTGGTTTTTTGGTAATGAGTTGTTTTTGTTTTTTAAAAAATTTAAAAAAAAATTTATATTTTACCCCTGCCCTGCTGTTTTGCTGTCTGTGTCCATTCGCTGTGTCATCTTCTGTGTCTGTTTCTTTTTGTCTTCTTGTCGCGTATTCTCCTCTAGGATTAACTGGAGTTCGATCCTGGAGACCTCCGATGTGGAGAGAGGTTCCCTATCACTTGTGCCACTTCAGTTCCTGGTTTCTCTTGTGCCTCACCTTGACTCTCCCGTTTGTCTCTCCTTTTTTGTCGCGTTGTCATCTTGCCACGTGGCTCTTCGTGCGGGTACTTGGCTCGCCGCATGGGCACACCTTTACCAGGAGGCCCTGGGGATCGAACATGGGTCCTCCCATATGGTAGACAGAAGCCCAATCACTTGAGCCATGTCTCCTTCCCTCCCTGTTTCCAAATTTGTATATAAATGTAATGTTTTGTGCCCAGCTTCTTACATTCAACTCTATTTGTAATGTTATTCATTATTGCTGTGTGTGGCAGTGGATGGCTGTATTGGATTCTGTTGTTGTGCTACTACTTGCCCTACTTTTGATGGGCATTTGTGTTGTTTTCTGGTTTTAGCCACTCTCCTAGCTTCCCAGGCTGCTATGATGAATACCATTTTTTAGGTTGGCCTAAACAATGGAAATGTATTGGTTCAAGGTTTTGAGGCTAGGAGAAATCCCAAATTGAGGCGTTAAGCTTTTTCCTCTAAGTCTGTAGCATTCTGGTGCCAGCATGCCTGCATCCTTGGGGTCCTTGGCCTTGCCTCTTTGTCTCATGAAACGTGATGATTCCTTTCCTTGCTTTTCTGGTTCCATTGGCTTTGCCCTCTGGATCTTCCTCATGGCTGCTTCTGACTCTGGTTTCTGTTTTTTTTATCTTTACAAGGCCTCCAGTAATCTGGGTTAAGATTCCCAACCTCATTCAGTTGGACCACACCTTAATTTGAAATTACGTCTTCAAGAGATCCTATTTACAATGATCCATGCCCTTGGGAATATAAATTAAGATTAGGAACATGTCTATGTTACTGGAAAAGCTAAAAAATGTAACATGCCACTCAGCATAGTGAAACCTCATGTGAAATATAGTATGGGTAATATTGTGTATATGAGTATTTTTCTTTGAAACAGAGGAAATATACATAAATGATACAAAATGTTAATATCAGGCAAAAATATAACCAAGCAGACTATGGACAATACTGAAATATTAACAATCTTCCATTAAGGTAACAAGAAAAGATTCAGAACATGTCTAAAGAACATGGTACATGGTTCCATCTACCACAGTTGCTATGAGTAGTATTCCTTTGAATATCTTTACATGTATATCTTTTGGCAAACACATGAGTGTGTTTCTGTTGAGTAAATACCAAGGAGTGGTGGGTCCTTTGGTCTACTTTTCTTTTTATTATTGGTTTAACTTACATGCTTTCTTTTGTTTAGGTTTGCATTTTATATTTTTACATTCTTTTACTTTCAACATTTATCTGTATGTTTTCATATGTCTTTTGTGGGCTCTAAAATTGCATTTTAAAGATATTGATCTTTTAACCTGCTCATTTATGTTCATACATGTATAATCATACATGTATGATCATATATATCGCATACACTTATAGCACTTAGTATATGCCAAACAATGTTCTAAGTGCTTTATAAACTATTGTACTTCTCAATCTTTGGCTAAAGTGTCCTTATCACAACCTATTCTTGAAAATTATACTCCTTGGATATAAACTTCAGGATTGCAATGATATTCTTTCCCGGCATTGAACATGACATTAGGCTGTCTTCTGACTTACATTGTTGAGAATTCAGCTCTTACCTTAAATGCTGTTCCTTTCAAAGCAGGACATTTGCTCTAAGGTTTTATTTGTTTTCTGGAATAACAATAAGAATGATAATGTTAATAAGTTTAATTCTGTTTGGCTTCTTGAATTTGTGGTTTGGTATTTTATGATAATCTTCAAATAAAAGTCTCTGCCTTAGAACATGTAACCTTCCTAATACTCTAATTCTACCTTTTCTTCAGTTTTTGGTCTGCATAATTTCATCTAACTCATTTTTCAGTTCACTTATTCGCCCAACTTTTTCTAATCTGCTAATAAACCCATCCACTGAGTTTTTTTAAAAGCAGTTTTATTGAGATATATTCACATACCATACAGTCTATCCAAAGTGTACAGTCAGTGGCTTTTACTGTGATCACAGTGTTGTGTATTGATCACCACAAAAAATTTTAGAACAATTTCATTACTCCAAAAAGGAAACCTCCACATCCCGTAGCAGTCACCTCTCAATCCCTCTATCTTTCTCCAGCCACTAATCTAATTTCATCTTTATAAATTGATTTATATTTATATTTTATATACTTGGAATCATACAATATGTAGTACTTTGTCAGGTTTCTTTCACTTAGCATAATTTTTCTGCCCGATATTAAAATCTTGTAGTATTAGTATATATTTGTTCAGTTTCAAAGAAAAAGTCTTATATATGTAATATTACCCATATTCATATTTCATATGAGGCTTTACTATGCTATATAGTCCCATGTTACATTTTATTAGCTTTCCCTCTAGTAATATACATTACCTTATAATTTCCCTTTTAACGACTGACGTACACATATATGAGATTGCTAGTTACAAACACTATTTTGTGATTTCACCTTTTTATTTCCAAAGATTAACAACCCTTTTTATCAATTCTGCATAAGTTAACCCTCAGCTTTCCACTCTTTAACCTCATTCTATTTTTTGGTGACCCATATTTAAGTTATTTACTCTGTGAGTTTACACAATATATATAGTTAATAATAGAGCAGTCACGCAGTATTTGCCCTTTTGTGTCTGGCTTGCTTCACTCAACATAATATCTTTCAGATTCATCCATGTTGTCATATTCTTCACAATTTCATTTCTTCTTATAGCTGCATACTATTCCATCGTGTGTATACATCACAGTTTGTTTAGGCATTCTTTGGTTAATAGATACCTTGGTTACTTCCTTTTTTGGGCAATTGTGAATAATGCCGCTATGAACGTTGGTGTACGGATGTCTGTTCATGTCACTGCTTTTAATTCTTCTGGGTATATACCTAGTAGTGTTATTGCTGGGTCACATGGTAAATCTATATTCAACTTCTTTAGGAACTGTCAAAGAGTCCTCCACAGTGGCTGTATCATTCTACCTTCCCACCAACAGAAAACAAACATTCTTATCTCTCCACATCCTCTCCAATACTTGTAGTTTGTCTTTTTTAGTTTTTTTTTTTTTTTTTAAATTTATTTCTCTCCCCTCCCTTCTCCCCTCCCCAGTTGTCTGCTCTTTGTGTCCATTTGCTGTGTGTTCTTCTGTGACCGTTTCTATACTTATCAGTGGCACCGGGAATCTGTGTTTCTTTTTGTTGAATCTTGTTGTGTCAGCTTTCCGTGTGTGCGGTGCCATTCCTGGGCAGGCTGCACTTTCTTTCACGCTGGGTGGATCTCCTTACAGGGCGCACTCCTTGCGCATGGGGCTCCCCTATGCAGGGGACACTCCAGCGTGGCAGGGCACTCCTTGTGCACACTGTGCATGGGCCAGCTCCACACGGGTCAAGGAGGCCCGGGGTTTGAACCGCGGACCTCCCATGTGGTAGGCTGACGCCTTATCCATTGGGCCAAGTCCACTTCCCTCTGTCTTTTCAATAGTGGCCTTTCTAATAGATTTGCATTTTCCTAATCACTAGTGATCAATATTTTTTCATTTGTTTGTTTGCCATTTGTATTTCTTCTTTGGACAAATGTCTATTAAAGTCTTTTGCTAATTTTTTAATCAGGTTGTTTGTCTTTTTATTGTTGAGTTGTAGCATCTTTTTATATATCATGTATATTAAACTCTTAACAGGTATGTGAATTCCAAATATTTTCTCCCACTGAGTTGGCTGCCTTTTCACCCTTTTGACAAAGTTCTGTGAGGTACAAAGTGGTTTAACTTTGAGGAGGTTCGTTTATCTATTTTTTTTTTTGGTTGTTTATGCTTTGAGTATAATTTTGTGGAATTTTATGTTCATACTTATTTAAGTAATATTTTAAGGAAAATAATATAAGTCAATCCTGGGGGAACCCAAGACTTTGTTTTTAAAACAGTTCTATGGGTTTGCTTTTTTTTTAAACATTTTTTATTCTGGTTGCATATATACAACCTGAAGTTTCCTATTTTAACCACTTTCAGATACATGTTTCAGTGGTGTCAATTAGATTCAATGTTGTGTTACCACCACCACCATCTATTACCAAAATTTGCCCATTGTCCCAAACTGAACCTCAGTATATGAATTGAGCATTAATTCCCCATTCCTTACCTCCACCCCAGCTCTGGTAACCTGTAGTCTAGTTTCTGATTCTATGAATTTGCATATTAGACTTATTTCATATAAGCGAATCATACAATATTTCTCTTTTTGTGTCTGGCTTATTTTACCCAACATGTCGTCCTCAAGGGTCATCCACGTTGTAGCATGTGTCAGAGGTCTTGCCTTTTTATGGCTGAATAATATTTCATTGTATGCTTGGTGATCGGGAGCTGTATGTATCCCAGAAAAACGTTTTCTTAAACTTAATCCAGTTTTATAGGTATGAACCCATTTTAAGCAGAATCTTTTGATGAGATTACTTCAGTTAACCCGTGGCCCACCTTAATCAGTATGAGTCATTTATTTATTTAATTTATTTATTTTAAAGAAACTTTAGATTACATAAATGTTAATAACATATAGGGGATCTCCAATGCCCCACTCCTTCTCCCTCCCACCCTTTCCCACATTAACAACATCCTTCATTAGTGTGGTGCATTTGTTTCAGTGATGTATGGAAACATTGCCACTAACTGTGAATTTTAGTTTACATTATAGTTTATCCTCTGTCCTGTACAATTTTGTAAGTTATGACAAAATATATAATGGCCTATATATATCATTGCAGTGTCATATAGGACAATTCCAATGTCCTCAAATGCCCCCATATTACATCTTTTTCGTTCTCCCTCCCCTCAGAGCCTCTGGTGGCCACTGCCTTTATATCAATGATACAGATTCTTCCATTGCTAGAATAACAATAAGTTTATAGTAGAATAATAATAAGTTTACTTTAGTCCATTGTTTTTCCACCAAACCTGAGGATTTTGGGATGGTGACGCCCACTCTGCCTCTAATTGAAAGGGAGCTTAGATCCCGTGGCAGATGGATGGAGCTATCTTGCTTGCAGCTGGAGATTCTCTCTGTTTGTTGGGATGGGTGTTGTACTGGTTGGGTTCAATGAACTCTGCTGAGATTAAGGTCAGTACCCAACTGGCACTTAAACAAACCGAAGATTTAGATCTCTTGGATGTACACCTATTAAGTATAGTACTAAGTATAGGTTCAGATAGATGGGGCAGAAAAATGGTTTCATTTGTAGGGAAACCACAAATGAGTCCAACTCACTGGGGAGCAGAAATTCCAAGGTAAGACCCACTGTCAGGGTGCCAAACTCCTGAGCTGTCTGCCCTTCCTACAGAGTCTGGATGTCTCCAGAGCCTTCAGAAGCCACGCTGTTTGAGGCAGTATTTACTGTGGCAGTCAGTGAGATCCTGCTGAGACATGCATAAGCATAACCTCTGGAATGATCTCCTCGACTCACTCTGAAATCTCTTAGCCATAAAACTCATTTGTATTTGCCATTTCCCCTTTATGGTCAAGGTGTTTTCCCAGGTACATTGCTAGTTGATACTTGGTAATACTCCCTCTGTGCCAGGGAGGCTCATCCCTGGGAGTCTTGTCCCACACCAAGAGGAATATAGTTTATTTATATGCTTTTGGCTTAATGAGAGGCCACATTAGAGCAACAAAGAGGCCCTCAAGAGGTAACTCTAAAGGCAACTGGCTCACATGACTGTGGGGATGCGCAGGTCCATGAAATGCCCCATGAACACTTGAACACATTCGTGTGCTTTAGAGGCATGCCCCAAATGAACTCCCTCCCATGCATTCCCCCACAATATGAGTCTTAATTCCATACTGGAGTCCATTATTTGGTCGGCATTCCCAACTTGCAGCCTGCCCTAGGGAATTTGGACCTGCCCATCCCCACAGTCATGTGAGCCAGTTGCTATTTTAAAAACTCATAATATTTACATAGTATATCTATGAAGAAAAGAAAGTTCCATATCTTTCTAATCCACTGTCTCCATTGAGTTTATTTATTTACTGTACCTCCCCCCCCCCCCCACCTCTTTTTGCTGTTTTCTGTGTCCAGTTGCTGCATATTTTTTCTGTATCTGCTTATCTCCCTTTGTTGGGTCATCTTGCTGCATCAGCTCTTTGCGGTGCACAGGCCGTCAGCTCTCTGTAGCACATGGGCTGTCAGCTCTCTGCGGCGCATGGGCCAGCCTGTCTTCACAAGGAGGCCCCAGGATGCGAACCCAGGGCCTCCCATATGGTAGACGGGAGCCCAACTGATAGAGCCACAGCCGCTTCCCTCCATTGAGTTTTTTTTTTTCTCCTCCTCCTGCCCCTGCCCCGCCAGTTGTCTGCTGTCTGTGTCCATTCACTGTGTGTTCTTCTGTGTCTGCTTGTATTCTTGTCAGTGGCACCTGGAATCTGTGTCTTATTTTGTTGCATCATCTTACTGCGTCAGTTCTTCGTATGTGTGGCGCCATTCCTGGGCAGGCTGCACTTTTTTCACACCAGGTTACTCTCCTTACAGGGCACATTCCTTGCATGTGGGGCTCCCCTACACGGGGTCACCCCTGCGTGGCAGGGCACTCCTTGCGCACATCAGCACTGCACGTGGGCCAGCTCATCACACGGGTCAGGAGGAACCCTGGACCTCCCATGTGGTAGGCGGACGCCCAATCCATTGGGTCAAATCCGCTTCCCTCCATTGAGTTTTTAATTTCAGTTCTTTATTTACGCTTGATAATGTTTTTTCCCTTGCTGGTGTTTTCACGTGTGCCTTTTATTTCTGTAAAATTATAAATATTCTAGCCAGGGCTTGCCTTTACTTCATTAGACATTTGGGGGCACCTCTAGCCAGGAGTTGTGAAATTTGTGCCTTGAGTTTCTCCAGAACACTTAGGTCATGTGAGCCTTAGCAAACTTGCAGACCCTGATCAGTTGCTCCTCCCACGTCTCCTTTACTGTCTTTCTCTGCTGAGTGCAAGGCCTCCTCCTCTGCTGTTCCTGTGGTGGGTGGTGGGCATGTGCTGATCTCTGATTTACCATTTCTTTTGCATGGGTGTCTTTTTTTTTTTTTTTTTGGAGGGGGAACTGTTCCTTATTAAGGTTGGGAGGGCCTCTTATTTGGCTTTCTACCTTGGCAGGTTTGGATTTTTTTGTCTCCCGTTTGCCCTATAAAACCACCAAGACTACCACTAGCTATGTCATGATTGGCGTGTGTCCTTGGGACATAGGCATGGATGATGCCCCATGCTGCCCTTGGGACGTGGGTGCATACGATGCTTCAGTACTTGTTTGCCACTAATGGAAAATAAAATAGACCTTTATTTGGTAATGGTCCATAAAGTGACTTTTTATTAATTAAATAAGTGAATTACTATAAATTAAATTAGTAATTTAAATTATTTTTTGGGGGGAACAAGTTACTTTTATGTTTATTACCAATGTAGTTTTTTATGTATTTTCTGATATGCATCTAATAGTTTTCTTGTTTTAGGGGTAAAAATATTCCATCATGGCTCATTCGAAGACCAGGACCAATGATGGAAAAATTACTTATCCTCCTGGTGTCAAGGAAATCTCAGATAAAATATCTAAAGAGGAGATGGTGAGACGGTTAAAGGTATGTAAAACTGGATTACATTGTTTTGACACCTGTTCAGAGTGAGGATACCCTGTAGAAATCACTTAGTGCAGTATGTTGTTAGAGTAACTTAGGGTAGGAAGTATAGAGAAGGAACTAGAGTAGATAAGGAACAGACTAGGTTAATGGGAAAGCAAGAAAAAAGTGTGAAGGTTAGGTTTTCTAGAGCCTTCTCTGCATGGTATAACGAATAGCAAATCCACAGTACTCTTGTTCTCTTATGTCTGTAGAAAGTTGTCTCCTTCTATATCTCAATTATTTTATTAAGAGGAACCATTATATTCGGAGAAGGGAAGTTTTAAGTCTTTGTCCTGAGTACTCAGGCTGTATTTTACTTCGAGTAAGTTATTTTCAAAGTAGGTGAAAGAGTTTACTTTGAGTTTCTCCCCCTGGCTCTGATTGGTGGACAGCTCCCGTAGATGACGCCGTCACTGTGTGGCTGCAGTCTCTTTATCTATTTTTTTTTTTTTTTTAAAGATTTATTTATTTATTTAATTTCCCCCCCTCCCCTGGTTGTCTGTTCTTGGTGTCTATTTGTTGCGTCTTGTTTCTTTGTCTGCTTTTGTTTCTTTGTCCGCTTCTGTTGTCGTCAGCGGCACGGGAAGTGTGGGCGGCGCCATTCCTGGGCAGGCTGCACTTTCTTTCACGCTGGGCGGCTCTCCTCACGGGCGCACTCCTTGCGCGTGGGGGCTCCCCCACGCGGGGGACACCCTTGCGTGGCACGGCACTCCTTGCGCGCATCAGCACTGCGCATGGCCAGCTCCACACGGGTCGAGGAGGCCTGGGGTTTGAACCGCGGACCTCCCATATGGTAGACGGACGCCCTAACCACTGGGCCAAAGTCCGTTTCCCTCTTTATCTATTTTTTATAATGTTTTACCTTTTCCTTCAGGGCTCTAATGATCTTTGGTTGTTGAAATGAACAGAGTATATTGGCCAAAGAGAATGTTAAGTTGATTTATCAGCGATTTGGATGGTCTTTATTTTTATTTTTTCATTATTATTATTTTTTAAAAGATCTATTTATTTATTTATTTCTCTCCCCCCCACCCCTACCCTGGTTGTCTGTTCTCTGTGTCTATTTGCTGCGTCTTGTTTCTTTGTCCGCTTCTGTTGTTGTCAGCAGCACGGGAATCTGTGTCTCTTTTTGTTGCATCATCTTGTGTCAGCTTTTTGTGTGTGCAGCGCCATTCCTGGGCAGGCTGCACTTTCTTTCGCGCTGGGCAGCTCTCCTTATGGGGCACACTCCTTGCGCGTGGGGCTCCCCTACGTGGGGACACCCCTGCGTGGCACAGCATTCCTTGCGTTCATCAGCACTGCACATGGGCCAGCTCCACACAGGTCAAGGAGTCCCGGGGTTTGAACTGCGGACCTCCCATGTGGTAGACGGACGCCCTAACCACTGGGCCAAGTCTGTTTCCCTGGTCTTTATTTTTGAGCATTTTTTTTCCTTCTAGCTTGTACCTACCTAGACATATATGTTCGTTGATAATATATTCTTATTTACCTGGATTTCAAGACTGGAATACTTTCCTTAATTTATCACTGAAGGCCCAAGAGCTTTAAAACAAAGTATTATTTTATAGCCACTGCTATATGGTATATTGTTATAAGAAGAAAAGGACCCTAATTCAGTATTATAAATTTCACCTAAAGTCTTAGTATTGTACATAAAGTATTAGAATGTCAGATAGCAAATATTTGTTATTCAAAGTAAAAGTTGTCTCTGAACAGATTAAATTTGCCAATAGGGGGATATTTTATCTAGTTGGGAACTTGTGTTATATTTTATTAAAAATAGTCAAGCTACTAACCCATTCTTTATATGTATGACATTTTCTGTTTTCTATGTTTTTACATTCTCTTGATCTATTGAATTTTTAGAGAAACTAGTACATTTATTTCCTCAGATTGATTGTATTTCAGCAGTGATGGGTAAACATCCCTGCTGTTTGCTGAGACACTAATCTGGAAAGCAGACAGAAGCCACTGTTATTAGCTGATTAGCATTTAGTGTCATTTACAGATGTTATTTTCTCCAGATCTTTAATGTAGAGACTCATATATGAGTTATCAATGAGGTTTTAGAGAAGTATTTGAGTTGAAGACTGTGAAATTCAGTATTATTATCAGGCCTTCAATATCTTTCTTGTTTGCCTTGGTGGAATGCTCCCTGCCGTGTTTATCTTCAGTGCTTGTAGTGGTCTTTTGCTGCTTTGTAGACATTTATGCCTGGCAGTAATCTGTTTATTTATTTATTTATTTATTTTAAGATTTATTTATTTTCTCCCCTCCCCCCCATCCCGGTTGTCTGTTCTCTGTGTCTATTTGTTGCGTTGTCTTTGTCTGCCTCTGTTGTCAGCTGCATGGGAATCTGTGTTTCTTTTTGTTGCGTCATCTTGCTGTGTCAGCTCTCCATGTGTGTGGCGCCATTCCTGGGCAGGCTGCACTTTCTTTCGCGCTGGGCGGCTCTCCTTATGGGGCGCACTCCTTGTGCGTGGGGCTCCCCTACGCAGGGACACCCCTGTGTGGCACGGCACTCCTTGCGCTCATCAGCACTGCGCGTGGGCCAGCTGCACACGGGTCAAGGAGGCCCTGGATTTGAACCGCGGACCTCCCATGTGGTAGTAGATGGACACCCTAACCACTGGGCCAAGTCCGCCGCCATAATCTGTTTAATATACTTCTTAATTTATTTTCATAATTTATACTTCCCACTGTTTTTTTTTTTTAACCATCCTTCTTAGAGAATATAAAAAGGATAATATGTGGGATTTTGATATGCACAAATATATGTGTAAGTTTTATAAATTACAGCAGTTTTAAATATATAAGGTGATATTTAAGTTTTTTCCTGTAACATTTTATTCAGAATATGCTTAATAATCTCACTGTTTGATGAAGAGATTCTAGAGAAAGCAATAGTTGCCTACACCTAAGCTCTGTTTTTCTGTCCCCTTATATCATACACCAGTGCCATCATAGCACATATCTCAAAAGTGATAAAATTTAAAAGTTAAGAAGAATTGCCCTGAACAATGTGCCCTTAAATTAACTGTTAAAGTGCCAGATTGGTATAATAGAGATTAGTCTTGGTTCTGGCATCTGGCATAATAAAACTGAGGTGCTTCTCTGTGAGGAGCAATGTTTTCCAGGCTACTCAGAGAACTAAGTGGGAAATTGGACTATTGGTTACTCAGATGTCTAGCTCACTGCAGGCCTTGATGCTGGTGGCCGGCCCTACTTGTTGCTACCAGTTGCAGCACCACCTAGTGGATGCTAGGTGGTTGCCCTTTCATTGGAGTTGACGATTTGGTTTGAGTGTAGTACCCAGTTACTGTCGTCCAGTGGTCACCATTGTGACTACTGTGATGAAATTAGAGGAAGCTACTCAGAAGTCATGGTGTGCCATTCCTCACCATTCTTGTTTCCATCCCTCCTATTTTATGTCAGTGTTTTTGAAGAGAGAACTATTTCCTGTGACTTCTCCTTACCTCATACATCCTATTGAGTCCCACCAAGGAACTGTCCGTACCATCTTCTCTTTCACTGTGGCACAAGAAATACTTGGTTGGATGTTATGCTAGTCACTTCATGGTAGCTTTTTAATGTTTAGGGCTGGGTCTTGGGTTTACTTCTCAAATCTGTATGTATATTTTGTTTTAGCTGATGAAATTTATGGCTCAGGTAGAAAACTAAATTGCCACCCTAGATTTTTCTTTAGAGTATACATTTTCTTCTAATGAAAGGACTAGAAATATTATGAAAAGGGATATTACTTTTTAAATAAGGGCATTCTCATTTTTGTCTACTTAGACCAGTGAGATGAGAAGTATCAAGAAACGTTAGAATTCTGGTTAAATGGCCAATGTATGAGGCTAATTTTAAACTTCTAACATTGAGTTAGCAGAGATAATGTGTTAATCAAAAATGTTTTACTTAGTTATTTAAAGAAAAGTTGTTTACGCTAGGCTTTTACAATTACTTGTTCTCTTAAATAGCACATTCAGGGGGAAATGAGAGTATATATATTGAGAGCTAATGTTTGCAATTAATATGGCCTTTATTGCAAATGAATCTGTTTTTACATAGAACATTTCATTATTTGATTGAGATTTTGTTTTTTATAGATGGTTGTAAAAACATTCATGGATATGGACCAGGACTCTGAAGAAGAAAAGGAGCTTTATCTCAATCTAGCTTTACATCTTGCTTCAGATTTTTTCCTCAAGCATCCTGATAAAGATGTTCGCTTATTAGTAGCTTGCTGCCTTGCTGATATATTCAGGATTTATGCTCCTGAAGCACCTTACACATCTCCTGATAAACTAAAGGCAAGTACTGTTTAAAAAAACTGCTAAAATTGACTGGTACTTTCATTTATCTTTTTAACTAAAATGCAGGTTAAAGTATTTAGGTAATTTGTTTGGATTCTTTGTCAGTGGCTGCAGCAATCATTGTTTACTGCTTCTTCAGAACTTTTGAAAAATGATTTCTGATCCTAAGGATATGTGTATTCTATACTTTTTAGCTTGTATAGTTTTTTTAGCTTTGATTCCTTCACTGTTACTTGAAAGGCAATTCCTTTTCCCTCTTGAAAATCCATATCGAAGACTGTGTTCATTCATTAACAGATAGCACTCTAGTATAAACCTGAATTTGCAGTATATAAATCCTAATTCATTTACTGGAAGGTGTGATGTGAATTATTGAGGAAATAAACAATGAACAAAATTTTATGGAAAGGTAAGAGAAACCATGTAGTATTTGGTCATGCTGGTTGTAAGTAAAGCCATATGGACAGGAAATCTTTGAAATGTGAGAAAAGGGAACTAGTGTGATTAATCAATTTGGAAAAAAATGCCATAAAAAGCATGAAATTATTAGAGCTGTGCAGAAAGATAATGAGTGATTACAAGGCAGGTTAGAAAGGAAATTGAAAAACAGATAACAAAAAACATCATTATGGAAACTATGGGTTAGGAAATGAGTCCATAATAAAGTTATTACTCTACAGAGTGAAAAAAGGCAGAAAATTAGTTTCTTTTAGTTAACAAATGTCACTGTTAGGTATGCATCAGGAATTGGATTTAAAGTGGTGAATTAAAGAGACATAGTTCATTGATTCCAGGAGTTGCTTCTTGAATGGAGTGAGGAACCTGCTTGTTTGCTCAGATCTCATCAGATCTGTCATTTCAGTGTTTTTTATTTCCATAACCTAAATTTTAGTCGACTTGCTTTTTAGGACTATTTCTTCTTTTTTTTAAAATTAGATTTATTTATTTTTATTTATTTCTTTCCCCTTCCCCCCCTGCCCCAGTTGTCTGTTCTGTGTGCATATTTTGCTGTGTGTTCTTCTTTGTCTGCTTCTGTTGTTGTCAGTGGCACGGGAATCTGTGTTTCTTTTTGTTGCGCCATCTTGTTGTGTCAGCTCTCCATGCGTGCAGTGCCATTCCTGGGCAGGCTGAACTTTGTTTCGCGCTGGGTGGCTCTCCTTACGGGGCGCACTCCTTGTGCATGGGGCTCCCCTACGCGGGGGACACCCCTGCGTGGCACGGCACTCCTTGCGTGCATCAGCACTGTGCATGGGCCAGCTCCACACGGGTCAAGGAGGCCTGGGGTTTGGACCGCAGACCTCCCATGTGGTAGGCGGACCCCCTAACCCTGGGCCAAGTCTGCTTCCCAAGGACTCTTTCTTTAACTTGTTTGTAAGATGAAGTCTTTCTTGCTGTACTTTGAGATCACAGTAAATGATTTACTGTTTTACTATGAATGATAGTAAGATATTTAATGTACTTCATATGAATGTGTGCTTTTAAAAACTTATACAGCCAAATACAATGTTTAAAAAAATTGGTCTTTATAGTTTATCATGATATATACAAGTAAGTGCTAAATTAGGAGTTTAGTGTATATTTTCGCTTAGTCTTCCTAAACAATACTTTGCTTTTTCCTTTCCGTCAGGATATATTTATGTTTATAACAAGGCAGTTGAAGGGGCTAGAGGATACAAAGAGCCCACAGTTCAATAGGTATTTTTATTTGCTTGAGGTAAGCAGTATATTATATTTTGGGGAGATAACATTTTAAACTGATTCTTGTACTTAGATATTTTATCTAATTAAAATGTTTCCTTTCATGTTTTTTACTTCCTAATTTTAGAACATTGCTTGGGTCAAGTCGTATAACATATGCTTTGAGTTAGAAGATAGCAATGAAATTTTTACCCAGCTATACAGAACATTATTTTCAGTTATAAAGTAAGTTTATTTTAATAAGTATATAATATTATTTACATATGAAGATAAAGAATTTATAAGTGAATCTGTGCCAACTTTGTGATGATGAATATTAGGAGGCTAAAAGTTGTAAACCTAAGCCATTTAAGATTATTTTTATAGTTGTCTAAAAGTGAATAGAGGGGAGTGGATATAGCTAAAGTGGTTGAGTGCCTGCTTACCATGTATAAAATACTGGGTTCGATCCTAAGTGCCTCCTAAAAAGAGGGTAGAACTTTGTATTGTAAGGAATAATTGGTCAAAATAGTGGCATAAAACACTGTAGCCAATGTAAAATATTTTTTGGATTACATGGTTAATTTTAGCTATTATTTAATTTACATATCATTGACTCCTTAATTCATGTGAATTTTTGAGCATTATTGATATTGTTTAAAATTACTTACTATAATTAACTTTGGCAAAGCCATTTGGCTTTTCTGAATTTAAGATAAAAAAGTTGCATTTGATTTAATCACCTGTTTATGAGACTGGTTAAAATTAAGGAAGAGTAGTCAAGGAAGTGTAGTAAATGTATATTTTGGATACTATTGTAAGATTTGGGAAAGAGGTGCTTTAAGTGACTATATAGAATTTTATTTAATTAATATTTTGGTTTCATTTTTTATAAAGTGTAATATATATCAGTACATCTTATGACTGAACCTTGTAGACATCAGTTATATTATACTTTAAATAAATGCTTGTTTGAATTCCAGCAATGGTCACAACCAGAAAGTTCATATGCACATGGTAGACCTTATGAGCTCTATTATTTGTGAAGGTGATACAGTATCTCAGGAGCTTTTGGATACAGTTTTGGTAAATCTGGTGCCTGCACATAAGGTATGTAACAATATATACCTAAATGTATCTACTGCCCACCAACATTAAGGTCTGGAATTTATACTTAGGTTCTAAATACAGTTTGTCCTCCTTATACCTTAGTTTTGGAGAATTTGTTTTATTGACTAATTAATGAATATTTATTGTGTTTAATGTTTAGTAAAACACAAAACATGTATTTAGTTACTAATTAAAGGAAAAGAAGAAATAATGGATTTACTATATGTAATGAAATATCTGTATTTTATCAGTATCATAATTGTATTTCAGGGAGTGAGTTCATAGCTATTTAGATGCTGCTACCTAGCCTTTGGACTTTATGAAGGATTAAAAAAACACAAAACTGCATACTGTGTTTACAACTGCCAGAAAATGGAAGCAACCTAAGTGCCAATCAGCAGATTAATGGATAAACAAAATGTGGCAAAAATATTTATTTTAGTCATGGTTTTCTAGGGAAGCAAAACCAAAAGGATATATATGATATGTAAATATTGTGAGATTTTTTTATAGGAATTGATTCACATGGCTGTGGGGATGGGCACAGTCCAGATTCCCTAGGGCAGGATGCTAGTAAGGAATGCCAATTGAAATAATGAACCATGGGTTAACTGAAGTAATCTCATCAAAACATCCTGCTTAAAATGGGTTCACACCATTAAATTGGATTAATTTTTTCTGGGATACATACAGCTCCAGATCACCAAGCATACAATGAAATATTATTCAGCCGTAAAAAGGCAAGACCTTTTGATACATGTACAATGTGGATGAAGCTTGAGGATGACATGTTGGGTGAAATAAGCTAGACCCAAAAAGACAAATATTGTATGATTCACTTATATGAAATTAGTCTTATATGCAAATTCTTAGAATCGGAAACTAGACTACAGGTTACCAGGGCAGGAGTAGAAGAAAGGAATGAGGAGTTAATGCTCATTCATATTCTGAGGTTCTGTTTGGGACAGTGGGCACATTTTGGCAATGAATGTTGGTGATAGTAACACAGCATTGTGACTGTAATTGAGACCACTGAAACGTGTATCTCAAAGTGGTTAAAATAGGAAACTTTAGGTTGTATATATGGAACCAGAATAAAAAATGGTAAAAACAAAACAACAACAACCCATAGATCTGTCTTAAAAACAAAACAAAAAATGTCTTGTGGTTCCACCAGGATTGACTTAAATTATTTTGTGTAAAATAATACTTAAATAAGTGCAAACATAAAATTTTAAATAAGGGAGATAAAAGACTGTATTTAAAGAAATATATAGGCAAATTAATTTATGTAAAAGTATGTGTATAAGAAAATAAAAATTAACCAAAAAAAGGGGAAGAGAGAGAGATGAGATGAGAAATAAAGACATGAATAATCCCTTACTCTGCCAGCCCCCTAAAAAACCTGCATGTGAGCTGAATTTAGAAAAGAAAAAAGAAACAAAAAATATGAAAATACTCGAAAGCTAAGTGTGTCAGGGAATATTTTAAAGAGATGGTAACTTTTGAATCTAATCCTGAACGCTGGGTAGAAAAGCACCAGGCAGACAGGTGGTATGGAGGAAAGGAACCAGAGGATGATCACTCTAGTTGAGAGAATAGCATGTGCAAAGATAAGGAATTACAAAAAAAAATATTGCATGTTCAAAGAGTTATGAGCAGTTACTTCAGCTGTTAAACAGAGAATGAAAACTAAAGATGCAGAAGATATAACTGATAATGAAGGCCCTTATCAGTTGGGTTTTATCTGTTAGGAAACGGAGATAGTTCAAGAAAGGAAACCATCCTATTTGTACTGTATAAAGATAATTTTAGTCACAATCGGGAGATGGATTGGATTGAATAGAGGCTGGAGATTTTAGAGACCTGTTGGGAAGTCACTGTCACTAATTTGGGCCTTCACCAAAAGACATTAACTCTAGATAAAGAGTTGGTGATGAAATTGAAAGGGAAGTCTCCACTAATTTGAGACAACGGAGAAATTGATGATCGTGTTTTCTACCTGGGTAATACTAATCAAGATGTATGTTTGTAGTCTTTTGTTTGTTTTCTGTATGCATGTTTTGTTTTTTTGACAATGACTGGCTTTCCAGTCGACATTTGGAAGTAATGGCTCTGTGATGTGATCAGAATAGTCCTGGGTATAAAGAGAGGAATCACTAGTATAAAAACCTGCACAAATTTAAGACGTTTCTGGCAAGATAAAATCTCACTCTCCAGCTGTACAACATTGCCTCAATGAAAATGATCTCATCATTCAAAATTTAAAATTCTTGAAATAGTCCAGCAATGATGAAAGTCAGCAGGCACTACAGATAGCAAAATTAAACCTCAAGATTGTAAATAATGTATTTATTAGATAGAAATCATAAAATACCCTTAAAAGGATTAAAGACAAAGTATAATTAAAGGGATTAAAGACAAAAATAATATTTAACAAAATAGCTAGGTACTATGAAGGAAAAGATTAGGAAAAAAAGTCAATTAGATGGATTGAACTCCCCAATCAAAAGACATAGACTGATAAAATGGATAAAAAAATATGAGCCGTCTATATGTTGTCTACAAGAGACCCACCTCAGACCTAAGGACACAACCAGGTTAAAAGTGAAAGGTTAGAAAAAGGTTTTCCATGCAAATAGTAACCAAAAAAAGAGCTGGAGTAGATCAGATAAATATAAAATAACAATATTATAGTATGAACAATAATTACTCAGTGCAACTAGCAAGTTTTTCCTGTGATCAGTATTCTGTAAGTTTCTGCATACAAAATAAACACTTGCTTTTAATTGAGGAAGATTGGAGAAGAGATATTTTTTTGGACACTTGATTTTTCTTTAACCTTTCCTTATGCATACTTGTTAATTAAAATAACCCATCTGCAGGCAGCAAGTGCAGACAGTCAAGGGGGGAGGAGATAAATAAAATCTTAAAAAAGAAAAATAATCCACTTAGATCAATAACGATTTAGCATGATTACTGTTGAAAAAGATTGAGTTTTTCTGCTGCATAAAATTATGAGTTGGCATATTGTTATCTGCAGCAATTCGTTCCAGTAAGATGTGAAGAATTTCCAAATAGGAATGTGATTATCCAGAAAGAATTATGCCCTAAGTAGAAATTAAATAAATAACTCAATAATTTATTTCATTCCTAGAGATTATTATATTTAGAGTTGTAATATAAAAATTAGAATTGTTATAATTAATTTCTATTATGTTTGAATTATTAATTACATTTTAAATGTTTGTTGCTATACTGTATTTCTTGTAATTGATTATATTGAATCTAAACTGGCCTTGCACTCTCTTTTAAAATTTGTAATTTCTTTCAATCTATTTTTCTATTTATTTTACAATTTTACAATAAAGGTCTTTTTAACAGCTAAAAAAAGCCATTGATTATACACTTTGGAAAGATCATATGGTATGTGAATAGATTGCAATAAAACTGCTTAATAAACAAATGAATAATTGTGCAAGAATAGCTAGAAATAGCAGCCATGAACAATAGGGGAAACAGAGATTGAGAGGGGAGGAATTTCCTTGTTTGTCTGTTTTTTGTTTGTTATTATTATTGAAATAATTAAAATCTTTAATAATGATTGAAGTGATGAATGTACAACTATGTGATTATACCAAATACCATTGATTGTACACTTTGGATAAATTGTATGCTTTATTAATATGTATCAATAAAATTGATCTGTTTAAAAAAACTGTGGATTGGGGGAAAATACATCAAATGTAAGATATGGGCTATAGTTAATAGTAATATTTTGACAGTGTTCTTGCATAATTTGTAACAAATATATCACAAAATGCAAGGTATTGGTGGAGGGGTGATGTATGGGACCTGTGTATGATGCTTTGCATGTTTGTTAGTTCACAAATTGTATTTTATTTATTTATTTATTTATTTTTAAAGATTTATTTATTTATCCCCCCCATCCCAGTTGTATGTTCTCTGTGTCAGTTTGCTGCGTCTTCCTTGTCCACTTCTGTTGTCAGCGGCACAGGAATCTGTGTTTCTTTTTGTTGCGTCATCTTGCTGCATCAACTTTCCTTGTGTGCGGTGCCATTCCTGGGCAGGCTGCACGTTCTTTCGCACTGGGTGGCTCTCCCTACGGGGTGTACTCCATGTGTGTGGGGCTCCCCTATGCAGGGGACACCCCTGCGTGGCACGGCACTCCTGCGCACATCAGCACTGTGCATGGACCAGCTCCACACGGGTCAAGGAGGCCCGGGGTTTGAACTGCGGACCTCCCATCTACCTGGTAGATGGATGCCCTAACCACTGGGCCAAGTCTGCTTCCCAGCAAATTTTAGTATGTACTTATTGTTTACGTATGTTCATATATGAATGATACAATTCAATAAAAAAAACAAAAAACTAACTGAAAATGAAAAATGGTTATTGAAATGAAATCTTGAGAGACTTAAATATAAAAGGTATTTTGAGAATTGAATGATGGATCTGAGGAAAATTACACAGGCGCAATGAGATAAAGGTAAGGAAACCATGGAAGACAGACATAAGACATGAAAGAAAGAGAAGTTTCAATATGTTTAACAGTGATTTCTAGAACAGTGAATAGTGGAGAAGAGATGATACTCAAGTAGAAATTAGTTTAGAATGTTCTGGAATTAATGAAATGCTTGCATTTATGGATTAAGTATGGAGTAATGAGCAGAGTAAAAATGAAATCCCCATCCAGGCACATCCTGGAGAAATCACAGAATACCCTGAGTACAGTCTATAAAACAGTCTATAAAATACAGTCTATAAAACACTCAGGGAAAAGGTATAGATAGACCTTACAAAGGTATGAATATTAAACTGGTGCCTGACTTCTCAATAGCTTGGATAGATGCCAGAAGATGATCGCATTATATTTCCAAGGTGCTGAGATAAAATAACTGCCAGCCTAGAATTGCATATCCAGTTTGACAAAAGTATTCACTTGTCAACAGATCCTTCCTGTAAGAACTATGTGATATTCTTAATGAAGGGAGTGGAATATAGAAGGGGTGAGAAATGGTGGTGAACAAAGAAATGCCTATTTAAGAACTAATATGTGGAGCATGGAGGTGGCTCGAGCCATTGGGTGCCTCCCCTCCCACATGGGAGATCCTGGGACCAGGTCGTGGTGCCTCCTAAAAAGAAGATGAGCACACAATGAACAGACCCAGAGCAGACGGGATGCAAACAATGAGGGGTGTGCATGTAAAAAAATTAATCTTAAAAAAAAAACCAAAACAATGGATATGTGGAACAACAGTAGTAGCAATAATCATTATGACTGATTACAGCGACATTTTAAAAAAATGATTCTCAACCACTAGATATAAATAATATATTAATTTAATGAAATTGTTGAGTGCTATGAGCTAATTGTCAGGGATATAGAGGTCGTGATTCTTTGAACTTTAAGTGAGGAATTCATGTAAATTTTAATAAATTAATTTTAATAAAAGGGACATTGCAATAAATGTAAATGTCCTAACTTTACCACTTAAGTCATATTGTCAGGCTGGAGTAAAAATAATCCAGTTGGTCATTGTTAATAGGAGATCCAACCAGAATACTGTCACAGAAAGGTTGAAAATAAAAGGATGGGAAGAAGACTTGCTAGGCAAATACTAACTTAAACAGAACTGTGATTGCTTATATTCATATTATACAAGTAGTTTTTATTGTATAAAGAAGGACTTCATATGATGATAAAAGGTTTAGTTCCTTAAACTGATCAGGATATGTATGATACTGTACTTAATGTTGAAATGTTAAAGCATTATCTCGAAGGTCAGGTACATTGTAAAGGTGTCGCTTCTACTGAAAAAGGTAAATATGCTGTTTCTAATCAACTGCTGGAGGTCTTTTTCAGTGCAATAAAACAAAAGAAACACATATAGGATACCAGGATTACAAAGAAGAAATATCTGAAATTATGTGCAAATTATATGATTATATGTGTGGAAACAGGAGACAATGTACAGATTAGTTATGAGGACAAATAAAATTCCACAGGGTCGTTAGATATTAAGATCAATGTGGGGAAGCCGACTTGGTCCAGTGGATAGGGCGTCTGCCTACCACATGGGAGGTCCGCAGTTCAAACCCTGGGCCTCCTTGACCTGTGTGGAGCTGGCCCATGCGTAGTGCTGATGTGCACAAGGAGTGCTCCCTGTAAGGAGAGCCGCCCAGCACGAAAAAAAGTGCAGCCTGCTCAAGACTGGCGCTGCACACACACAGCTGACACAACAAGATGACGCAACAAAAAGAAACACAGATTCCTGGTGCCACTGATAAGGATAGACGTGGTCACAGAAGAACACACAGCAAATGCACACAGAGAGTGGACTTGGGGCCGGTAAGGGGAGAGAGAAATCTTTAAAAAAAAAAAAGATCAATATATAAAATATATAAAAATCTGCTAGAAAGCATAATTTCAGAAACGATTTACTTGCAACTTTAACAAAGATTTGAGCTGCTTAAATATTTAACAAAAATTTTCATGATCTTTATATCAACTATTATTCTTGGCTGAAAAACAATAGATTTAAGTATGGTGAAAGATTTGTTATCTTTCTGGAATGTGAGACTTAGTAATGTAAATTTCCTGTATACTAATTGTTAATCCAATAAAAATAGAAACTGTTTATATGTAATTTGAAAAGCTGATTCAGAAATTCAAATAGAAGAGTGAAGAGCCAATAATAGTCAAACAGTTTATAGAAGAATAAGAAAGTAAGGGATTATTCTACTTGATGTTAACCATTATTTCCATATGTCCCTCTTTCTTAGTCTGTAATGGACAAAGAGAACTATGGAAATAAAAGAACTTAGAAGTGAATTTATGGTTATATAGAAACTTGAGAGTGTGGGTATTGGAGGAATTAATGGACTGTTAAATGACTTTAGGACAATTAAATATCTGAGAAATAATAAAGTTAGATTTGTACTTCATACCATACATAAAAATAAATCATAGGTGGAATAAGACCTAAAACTGAAAAGCAAATCCTTAAAATTTTACTTGAAAATATAAAGCATCTTTATAACCTTATCATAGAAAGAATTTCTTAAGATATGAATAACACAAGCCATATAGAAAAGGATTGATATGTTTGGTTATATTAACATTAAAAACTTCTGTATATTCTAAGACACTTTAAACATTGTGAAAAGACAAGTATACATTAAGATATGCTGTGCATGCCACTGACAAATGTTTAATATTTAGAATTTGTAGAGAAACCCTACAGTAAATATGGAAAAAAAGGAACAGTACAATTTAAAATTTACATAGAATTTACAGAAAAATTGTTTCTCATGTGTATAAAGAAATGCACACAAGACAAATAGAATTTAATGCCTATTTAAATAGACGAGGAGAATGAGTAAAAGATAATGAGCTTTGGTATATTATATAATAAAATACCAAACAGCAGTTAAAAATGAATAAAATGATTTAATTTTAAGCCATCAATGCAGGTAAATATAGAGATGTGTTGAGGTAAAGAATGTGAGTTTCAGGATATGTACAGAATTCTGTTCTCTGTCATAAGCTTTAACTGAAGGAGTGACTCCAGTTTAGATGATTGGTCTTGATTCCTTCTGTTATTATTATCGTAATTTCTTAGAAACTTTTTCTTGAGATGTGTCCTCTTTTTCTTTTCATGCTTTGTTGTGCTTCTAGTGGTATCTTTGGATTAGGTGATTAGGCATGCTTTGAGATGCGCTGCCGTAAATCACCTTTCCCACAGCGCCCCCAATCCGTTGTCCTTCCCTCTCTTGTAGTCTCCCACTCCTTCTCCCATTATAACCAGCTTGTCCTCTTCTGATGGTTTGATTTTTATGGGCCTGGAATGAGACAGTCTGGATTTGTACTGAACAAATTTTTGACCTTGGGATTGGATTTAGAATGACCAGTTATCTCTCCGTCTACCTAAGAAACATGTCTTAGTCAGCCAAAGGGATGCTGATGCAAAGTAGCAGAAATCTGTTCTCTTTTATAAAGGGTATTTATTTGGGGTAAAAGCTTAAAACAGTCACAAGGCCTTAAAGAGTCCAACTCAAGGTGTACCATAAGAGGTACTTTCTCACCCAAAGTCTGTTGCCACATGTTGATGCAAGATGGCAGGTGACGTCTGTGAGGGTTCAGCCTTCCTCTTCCTCTTCAGGCTCCATGGGTCCAGCTTCTTCCATCTCAGTTGTAGGCTGGCACAGGGCTTGTCTCTCAGGGCTTCTCAGCTGCTCAGGCCCACCTCTCTTCCCCGCCCCCCAGATCCTCTATCTTCTCTGTGTGAGAGTCTGTTTTATCAGCCCACGAAGGGGGCTGAGACCCTGTGAATCACACTCTAATGTGGTTGAACCAAAGCCCTACACTTAACCTAAGTTTGTCACATGTCTCAGCTGAATCAAAGGGTATCAGCCCCAGAGGAACAGACCAGTTTACAAACATAATCTATATCTCTTTTCGGAATTCATGAATAATATCAAACTGCCGCAACATGTATTGAGCATTTTTGTGTGGTTGACATTATCCTGTGAATTGAGATTTGAGGAGAATGTAATTGTCCCTGCTTAGAAGGGGTGTTTTGATTTACTAGGCCAGTTCTTAGAGAAGAAAGGTGGCTTTGCCCTTCTCTTTTATTCTAAGTGAGCCTTAGAAAATTTTCTATCCATTTACTCGAGTTGCTATTTGACTACATTATAATACTAAGCTTTTCATAATTAGAGGTATATAATATAAATTTTGTTTATGTTTTTCAGAATTTAAACAAGCAAGCATATGATTTAGCAAAGGCTTTACTGAAGAGGACAGCTCAAGCAATTGAACCGTATATTACCAATGTAAGTCTTTTGTAGTTGTTTTGTCAGAAGGATTAAGCCAAAGGTTTAAGGACCACTCACTAGAAGCAAAATTTCAGCAAGTAGTATGCACTTTTTAAGTTTTGTGTTGCTTTAGTCAGTAAGTAATGTATTTTCTTTCTCCTTAAAGTTGTTCTTGGTTTTTATTTTCTGAAAGGTTAGCTCTCATTGTGTTTGTTCTTACATTTGCTGCTTTCAGATTGCCTAGGACTGGAGCTTTTTATTTTAATTAGCAAGATAAACTGTTTATTTCTAATATTAGAAATAGAGTTAAATGTAATTAGATAAAACATATGGAACTTTTCATTATTCAGAGAAGTTGCTTACAGCTTTTTGGAGATTAAATTGATTTGTACAAGAAGAAGATTTGAACTATTATCAAGACCTAGAAATTGAAGGCAAGTATGAATGGCAGTAGTGATTTGGTGAAAGTTGCTTACATATTGCTTTCCCTAGGATAGATTCCATGTAAATCTACCTTTTCTGAGAAATGGGGAAAACTTCCAATGAAATGAACCCTTTCAATATCATCCCAAATCTACTTATTTACTATTGATCATCTTATATTTATTTTGCAGAGAAATCTCTTTGATGGCTAGGTTCACTGATAGAAACTTATTGTAAGCTTTATTTTTGCCCACAGTTCTGCTAAGCTGCACGACTCTAGGTGGCCCCTTCACATTGTAGTCTGTGTGAATGGGGCCCCTTGGAAAGCAGATCTAGAACACAGTATTAACAGTGTCCTTTCTTACTTTTCACTACAGCTCGCCTCCAAACATGTAAAGTCTGTAATAATGTCTAATGGGAAAAGTGAGAAAGAAAGCCTCTTATATGTAGTATGTACTTAATAATCCTGAATTTTATTTACTGAAGAAGTATTTTTCTTGTAATATACAAAAATATAAAGTCCATATATTAAATACATTATGAAAATCTGTACTTTGAAAAAGAACCGATTTTATAAAATAGTACTTTGGTAAATCCCAACTTTTATGTTTTTGACTTATGGCCTTAAGAAATTCTAAGCACATGATTATTTGGAAAGACAAATTTGATATGTAAGGAAATTGTTTTGGAAAATGACCTTTCAAAAGTTGGATAAGCATTCTGTAATCAGTCTTACTAGCTCCAAAGCTAGCAGGGAACTCCAAATATTGGTTTCTCCTGTTGTGTGAGTTTTGGGTATTGGTTGGAGATTTGTTAGATCGAGTGTTTTCATTACTGACTGGCTCCCATTTGGAGTGTAGACTTAAACCTTCTGCCATTTGTTAGCTCTTCCCTTTTTCCTTGCTCCAAGGGCCTCAGGGTGGCTGTCCACTAGGTGAGCTCCTCCTGGTGGTCATTGATTAAATTGATATTACCAAGCCGGTGGTTTTTTGGGGGAATACTTTTTTTTTTTTTAATGTCTTTTTCTGGCATAAGAAGAAAACACTATACCATGTTAATACCTCTTCTGGGATTTGAGAAAATACATATTTATTTGGGATGATTTAATAAAAAGGCTAAAGATAAAATGATGATATTTGTTGGAATCTAATAACCAGGTTTATTATAATATTCTTTCAACTTTTGTGTGTATTTGAAAATATTTGTAATAAAAGTTAAAAGAGAGAAAAAAGGCTCAAGGAAATGCTTTTAGCAGTCCTCCATAAATCAAGCTAAAAACATTTCGTTATCACTTATCCATTATGTTAATTTCTTACTGTTAATTCTCCCCTACAGAAGTAGAAACACTTCCCACCCTTTGTTGTTTTGTTTTATCTTCATCAGAAGCTGGGGAGTAGGTGGAGGGAGGATTGGGGCAAGGTAATAGTAGTAATTGGAGCACATTTTCAATTCCCAGTTATTTTTCCATAGTTTTCTTATTTTTCCCTATTTCCTTGTCCCATGTCTTCAGGGTTAGCTAAGAAGTCACTAAGAATTACTGTCCTCCCCTTTCAATTCCCTTATAAGTCATTTTATTTTTCCACTTCAGACCTATACAATTACATGTCAAGTACTTAATAGTGAACTTGTTTTTTAGTAGGATAAAATGAGTACAGTATTAGAAATCATTCTCAGCTTTTTGAAGTTAGAGATGAAATAGTCATTATCTACTTATCTTCCTGCTAGAGAATTAGCAAGTAAAAATACAAAAATATAGGTAAGGTAATGAGATAATAATAACCTACTTCTATCTCTTTTTTACTTGTATCTTTTTCTCTGTCACACATAGAGATACATTAAAGTTTGTTTATTATAGATAGTGATTCTTACATTTATATAGGGACTTTAGAAATAACCATGCTGGTGTTTTAAAATAGAATTTGTTATTACTTAACCAGGAAACTAAAAAATAAACATTTTTTAACAATCCAATTTTATTCATATATATTAATGAAGCACACCATTCATCCAAAGTGTACAATCAGTGGTGTTTGTTATAATGGCATAGTTATGCATTTATCGTTTGAATCATTATTAGAGCATTTTTTTAATTTCAGTAATAAAAAAAACCAGACAAACATACAAGAAAATTCTTTATCTCTCAATCTCTCTTTGTTTCCCTGCTGTATATAGCTGTTATTTCTGGCTATTCATGCATAATTATTTCTTTACTTATTTTAAGAAGTTTATTGAGATATATTCACATACAATACCATCTATCTAAAGTATATAATCAGTGACTTTTAGTATAATCATAGTGTTACACCTTTGTTATCACAAAAAAATTTTAGAACCATTTCATTACTCCTAAAAGAGAAACTCCCAGTTTTAAAAAGGTAAAACAAGGTAATAAAAAGAAAAAAAGTACATAGTAACAATTCAGAAAATTTCCTTTGTCAGTCACTTCTTGGTGATGTTAATTATTTTTGTTCACCAGATCTTTCATTTGCAACTTTCTTTCAGGACATGTCACAAAATCATTTTGTCTGATGGAAAAAATATTTCAGATCCTTTTTGAAATAGGCTAAATTTGATTACTTGCTTAATCTCTCAGAACTGTAGTTTTTGAATCTGTAAAATGCTGTTAATGCTTGGGTTAGTGGTAGAGAAGAATACGTTGTTTATGGGAAAGTACTTTTGTAACTAAAATTGATTGTGTAAATGTAAGGTAGAATTTTTTACAGATATGTGACTTACTCATCTTTCATTAGGAGGCAATTGTTATCAAATAATTCAATTTATAGAGTGAAAATTATAGTTACCTATTTGTAAATGAAAGGCCAGTATCTTTTGGAAGAAAGTATTTTAATCAATTCCATGTCTGCCTCCTCCACTGAGGTGTAAGCTCTCATGGAGGCGGGGCTTGTTTTACTCATACTTGTTTGGTGGTGCTTGCTGCGTATTCTTCAGTCATTCACCAAATATGTACCGGGTGTGTGCTCTGCATTCCGCTCTGTGCTGGGAGCTTGTTATGCCGTGGAGTGCACCCCGTTGGTCCTTGCCTTTATGGAGATGCTAAGTGTTTAATAAATGCTTTTGAAGGAATTTGTGGGAAGTTAAACCAGGGAGTAAATGTTTTTCAGTTTCAAATGAGTACACTCCCAGACTGATAGGAGAGAAGGTGATGGCTTGACCACCAAGGTGACCAGACTGGAAAGGGTTCTTGTTTTTCGTTCAGGAGGGGTAGCCCCAGGGTTCTTATTTTACAATTTTCTAAACAGGAGAAAATTTGTTGGATTGAAACAGTGTTTCAGTGGAAACATTGAATGGAAATAAACATTGAATGGAAACAAACAGAAAAAGCCATTTCTTTTCTACCTGAATGAGAATTTAATCTTCAATATCATGAGAGTCTTTCTCTGCAAAATTGATAAAGGGAGGACAAGCAAGTTTTGTATGTGTGTGGTTTTTTAAGTTTTTTAGGAGGCACTGGGGATCGAACCCAGGACCTTGTGCATGGGAAGCAGGTGTTCAACCACTGAGCTACATCTGTTCCTTGAAAGTTATTTTTTAAACTACTAAAGAAAGAATAGTAAAATACAATTTGTTCTTTTCTCCCCTTCATTATAAACTCTTTATAGAATTTATGAATAGGTTCTCTGTACAGGTTCATAGACCTAAAGGACTTCATTTAAACATAACCCAAGAATTAAAAAATAAGCTGAAGAGATAGGGAAATGTGAAATCCTTGACTTTTTCTTTTCAATACAGAGAGCAAAAACCTAATTAAGCCAAGCTGTATGTTAACTGTCACAGAAAGAAGAGATCAGTGCAAGATAACTCCTTCAAGAAAACAAAGGATGCTGCGGAGAATGTGTGCTGCCTGCTCTGGGTTTTTTGTTTTTTTTTACATATTTGGAAGGTGTTTAACAGAAAGGAACTGGCCTTTATGCTATGTATCTTCACCGGTTTCTCTAGTAATATAATGAATGCTCTGAATGTGGAAACTAGTCAGAGTGGGCTGCCTTATAGAAAACGAACAGTTTAAATTTGGATTTCCCTTGTGTTTGTGTGTGCTTTTAATTAGATTTTAATTAGTTTTGTAAACCTTGTACACATTGTTTATCAGAAAAAAGACAAAAGGATTAGAGAGGTGGGTTTTAAAAAAAATAAAATTAGTGCATTTTAAAAACATGTGTTTCCTACTATGAGTGTGTGAGATTTTGGCTTAGGTGCTCTAGTCTCCCCCCTATGCAAAGGTGAACAGTTGTGACCTCTTGCCCTTAAGGAGCTGATGTAGTAAGGAGATTAAGGAATGAACACAAATAACTTTTATACAGGATAGAATATGGTAAGCACCTTAACTGGGAACAAGCTAGAGAGTAAGGTGTTTATTGCTATGCTAATTGTTGAGTCAATACAAATTACCTGTTTTGTTGTGTACACGGATAAAGTTCATGTTTTATCTTTTCCTGTAACCAGTAGTGATTTTTTCACCTACTGTTAGAAAATGCTTTGATATACCTGGTTTAACTTCATATAAAATAACAATTTGATTCAATAATAAAGATTTTAAAAAATCCAGTTTATCTTAGGTATTTCTATTAATAATTTTTTTTTCTTCTTAAAAGTTTTTTAATCAGGTTCTGATGCTTGGAAAAACATCTATCAGCGATTTGTCAGAGCATGTCTTTGACTTAATTTTGGAACTCTACAATATTGATAGTCATTTGTTGCTCTCTGTTTTACCCCAGCTTGAATTTAAATTAAAGGTAATGTTTAAAAAAAAATATATATATATATATATAAATACATAATATGATTCTGTCAGCCTAGCAAAGAACATTATTTGTGATGTATTCTTATAGTTGTTTTAACCGGATATAACACACGAGGTAGTTTATTACTGCTGTTCATTTACATGTTTGTGCCTTACCTATCTTTGTATGTTCCATGGCTGGCATGTTGCCTAGCAGACAATAGCTGCTTATAGTTCTAGTACCTATCTTTGGGTTGATTATTTATGAATTTAGATTTCTTAGGTCTTGCATTTTGATAATATATTTTGCTTTAAGGGTGCATGTTTCAGAAATTTCTTGTCTCTATACTGTGTCTTATTATTATTTTAAAAGATTTATTTTATTTATCTGCTCCTTGCTGCTTGCTTGCTGCATGCTCTCTGTGTCCATTCACTGTGCATTCTTCTGTGTCTTCTTGTCTCACTTTGTTGGATCATCTTGCTGCACCAGTTCTCTGCGGGGTGTGGGCCGTCAGCTCTCCGTGACCATGGGCCAGCCTGCCTTCACAAGGAGGCCCTGGGAAGCGAACCCAGGGCCTCCCATATAGTAGACAGGAGCCCAATAGGTTGAGCCACATCTGCTTCCCTGTTTCATTATTTTTTAAAAAAATTTTTATCCTAAAGTTACAGCATTCCAAGTTGAATGAGGTAGTATCTATTTCCATTAAACATACTCTCAATTGTTTTTTTCTCTTTTTGGATTCTGGTTATCTTCCTCCTCAGCTTTTATTTTCCTATTTGGAAGACTATACAGTCTTGATTATTGAGCTGTTCTACCACGCATTTTAGCAGTGAATGATATACAGCACTTCCTTGAACATAGGGTATCTTCCTCCAAATATTTGCTAGATAAGTTCTGGGATTTAGGTATAGCTGTACCTTGAGCTTATATGGTCAAGGAACAGTTTCATAGGAGTTCTCTGTACTCTTGGGCCATAAAATTAATTTAGGATTCATAATGCACATAGTGTGAAAATTTCCCCTTTTGCATAGTTTTTTTTTTTTTTTTTTTAAGATTTATTTATTTCTCCCCCACCTTGTTCCCCCTGTTGCCTGCTTTCTGTGTCCATTAGCTGTGTGTTCTGCGTCTATTTGTCTTCTCATTAGGCGACTCCAGGAACCGATCCTGGGACCTTCTGGAGTGGGAGAGAGGCGATTACTCTCTTGTGCCACCTCAGCTCCCCTGTTTTGCTACGTTGTCTTATTTTCTCTCCTCTGTGTCTCTTATTGCATCATCTTACTGCGCCAGCTCTCCACATCGGCTGGCACTGCTGCTTGGGGTGCTTTCCCTTGCGGGGCAACCTTCCCACGCTGGGTGACATTCTCACACAGGGCGGCACTCCTCCGTGGGCCTGTATTCCCAAGTGGGCTGGCATTCTGCATGGGCCACCTTGCCATCACCAGGAGGCCCTGGGCATTGAACCCTGGACCTTCTATATGGTAGATGGAAGCCCAGTTGGTTGAGCCATATCCGTTTCCTTGCATAGTCTTTTATACTTACTTATGTGGAGTGTTCATTTACTTTTCACATAATCCTGTGGAATTTTTTTGGTATTATGTCTCTATTGCTTTTACCAAATCATTACAGGAAGATTAAATAAAGCTGGTTAAAATTATTAATCTTTGATGGGCCCCCAATGTGATACCCAGAAAAGTTCTTAAATGAGTTCCATGTTGTATTTCTTTTTTCTAGAACATATGCTTTACCTCGTTCAAAAATTTTAAACTAGCTTCTTTAAAAAGATTTTTAAAATGTGTGTTATGCGATTGGTGAGGCAGGAGGCAGCTACGCCTTTAATTACTTGTTGGTTTTTTTGATTTTCCTAGTAAAAATATTGAGTAAATGCTTGCTATATGCATTTGCATACACACTACAAGAAATACAGAAATAAGGAAATTATCATCCTTGCTTTCTTAGCAAACTTAACATTTAGTATAGAAGGAAGAGGAAAGCAAAAAATAAATCTAGATTCGATAAGAGGCCAGGTATTATGTCATAAAAGAGATATGACAAAAATGCAAAAACAACATATTTTTGCTTCATTTGGGGAAATCAAAGCAAAGGAAACAGCATGAAGGAGCTTATACAGATAGGAAGGTTCCAGGTGAATTTGTGGAACACCAAGAATTATAGTTGGAAGGTAACATAAAGCAAGTTGAAATCACCCGTGGTTGCACATTAGAATTTTCGCTTTGGGAGTTTAAATAAACAGAAGCATTGGCTTTAAACCAGACCAATTGAATTAGAATTTCTGGAAGTAGAGTTCAGTTGTCAGTTTTTTTTTGTTTTTTTTTTTTAAGCATTAGAAGCATTCTAATATGCAGCCATAGTTGAGAAATATTTATTTAGAGGAAGACTGAGAGAAATAATAGAACTGATTTAGGTCACATTATAAGTTCTCTCTAATGCCAGGCCAAAGCATTTGTTGAAAACTCTAAAAATGTGTATGGTGCTGTACATGGCACCTTGACCACCAGTGCCTTTTGATATTCCAGTTTGCCTTCCTCCTTGTTCATGCCTAGGTTTGTGACTGGCCCATTCATTTAACCATTGTGTCATTTGTGTGGCGATACCAGTGTCAGTTATAAAATTGAGTCCTTGTTCTCAGGTGCCCAAAGTATATACGCATATATAAAGCAGAAATTTAGGTTTCAAATGTGCAAGCCTCCATTGTTATGCTTTGGAGTTCCTGTTATAAATCCAATGTGTGCAGATGAACTTACTCTCCTGCTGGGAGACTTTAGCCCATATTTATTTCTACAAAGAGTTTTAAAAGTATAGCCATCATACAGAGCCCTCTTTATTGCAGGGCTGGCTTCTGTCAGTGTTTCTTCTTTAAAACCATGAATATTTTTTCCAAGAGTCCTAGTAGGTTTTATAAGAGCTAGTTTAAAAATTCAACTAAGTGAAAATAAGCCTCTGTTGTTGGAGGTGGGGTGGCTGGGGAGGTGGTGGTGTGTTCTAACATTGAACCAAACTTTTGGGATGTATTTTCATGTAGGAGGTACTGTTTTAGTATAGTTTGAGATGATTAGCGCATTTAAGATAACACTTAATTTTGTGAAAAGTATATAGAACATTTTTTATGTATAATTTTTCTGGTGTTTCTGAAAGGTTTTCTATAGAATTGGAGACTTAATTCTGAATATACCTACCTCGTGGTTTTAAGCTATGGTTGCATTTTGTTTTAGAGCAATGACAATGAGGAACGCCTGCAAGTTGTTAAACTACTGGCGAAAATGTTTGGGGCAAAGGATTCAGAATTGGCATCTCAAAACAAACCACTTTGGCAATGCTACTTGGGCAGGTATATGTTTTTTGATTTCTGTTTAAAAGTAATACATGCTTATATATCTCCTTATATTATTTTTAAAAAACATTATCTACATTCAAGTAAGAGAGTTTTGTTCTGCCATGTTCTCTGAAATAATAAAAATGAAGGGTTTTATTTATTTAAATTTTTGAATGCTGTTAGTGATCGACCATATTTACAATTTCTCTTTTTCTTTTCATCTTATTTTGTCCTCAATTTTTAAGAGATGATTTAAAATAAAATCACAGGTAATATTATAACCATGAAATTAAATGTATTATTGCAAACCAGTGATTACTTCCAGCTGAAAATACATTATTGAGCTTAACCTCCTATATGAGTAGTAATATTTAGCTGGATTATTTGGGGATATGGAAAGGATAGGGATATTCAGAGGGTGGGTAAATGATATCCCTCCTCCTTGTCTCTTTTTCTATTTCTCAGTATTACAAGGATGATAACCTGGGTTCCTCGTGTGGTTTTAGTGATTGAAAAATCTCCGGAAATTGGTTGCATTATTTTGAGTATATTTGCATATGTCACTTTTGTTTAAGAGAGGCCTTCAGATTTCTGAAGGGTTCCCTGACCTTGAACATATAAAAGTATACTACAGATGCCCTGGTTGGAACCCACCTTGACTCTGAGGGTAAAAGGATTTTTTTCTTGCTTAAATTATCTTTATAGTAAATATTGCAATTAAATCATAAACAAGCACACGCCAAATAGAATTTGTAGACTCTTTTTCTATTTTCTTTGTTTTGAAATAGTTATATTGTATCACCACTTTTCTTTCCATTTTAGTTACAGACTGTTAATGATTATGAGTCTTTAAATATCTTTGGGTTTCATTCTCTAATTTGTTAAATGAAGATGTAAGCCATTACAAGTGATTAAATTCTGAATGATTTTCTGGCTGATACTTTGTTCAATAATAATATTTAATGAGGCACTTTAAGCTAATAAATAATAGTTCATTGTCATCTTGTGTTTGATTTGTAGACTTTTTCTCTTAAATACAATGGAAAGTTTTTGGGCAGGGGGCAAAATATTTTATAAGTTTAATTAAATTTAAATTTCATTTGAATTAATGTGTTGAAACAAAAACGTTTTTGATGTATAGCCAAGTAATATATTTTTAAATTAGGATTTGGATTAGCCAGACTTTATCTTTCAGGTTTTTAGGGGGTAAATCCAAATTTAAATGTATAGGTCACCTTTTAATTACATTATAATTTTTCATTTTAACAGTAATGACATAAAACTTACGCAATATCACAATTTTAAGGAGAGTATTTTAAAATACTTTTTTCATCTTTCATTATATTTATCTGTCATATGGTGCATGTTTAGGTGAGAAATGGTAACATATACAGAGATTGAGTCCCTGAATTCTGAACATTTAGGAAGTTTTCTATGGCACTATAGGCTAGGTAGTATAACTTTTTTAGGGAGGCAGGATCTACTTCATAGAGCAAAGTTGTTTTTTCTAATCATAAACTTCTATGAGTAACTTGGTGCTGATTTTGAAGACCTTTTTTTTTTTCTTTTTTCCTCGTAATGCTATAAGGCTAAGGAGCCTTTTAATTTCATAAAATTAAGACTTATGAAAATGTTGAGTGGAAAGTCCTAGCTTCACTTTATTGTTGTTACTGACAGTTAAAAAGATTAAAAAAAAAACCCAATATGCTACATTCAATAGTGAACTTGAGTCTAGGCTTTTGAACATCAGTGGTTGAGATACAGTTGGACATCATGTGCTTGCTGGTAGACAAACTCAGTGCCTTGTATGAAGCAGTTTTGCTAAAAAAAATTGAACCTAAATTTGATCAAGGTTTTCAGTCTACCAGGTTGCAGGCTGTAGGACAGAGAAGACCATGCCAATTGAGATCAGAGTGATGCAGTTGGTACTCCCCCCCAGCCAGCCACACACACGCACGCACATGTGCGCGCACACACGCGCACACACGCACGCGCACACACGACAGCAGTTCTCCAACAAAGAAATTACAAGGGGGAAAAAAAGGAGATGGAGGGGAAACCTGTTGGTTAAAAGAGACTGAACAGACCTACCAACCAATAGCAGTGTTCTCCTCTTATTTGGAAAGTGATTGAAAAAGAAAACACTAAACAAAATTGACATTTGAGACTGGATATTTGATGTTAAGGAATTTAAATTTTTAAAAAGTAATGCTTTGTTCTTAGAGATATGTATTAAACTAATTACAGATGAAATATGAAGATTGGCTTTGATACTAATGGAAGTGCAATGATTGTGATAGTTAATTGGATAGGAGTAATTTATACATTGGATACAGTTTGAGTTGTATAACATAAACTAACAGTATAAGGTCTAGATATACACCCTCACATTCCATATACACGTGAAATTGGTAGTATAGTATTTATAGAAACATTTTTGCCATGCTGATTCTCATATTTGAGCCCAATGTGTTTTGTTTGAACATGTTTTTAAAGACTCCTTAAGGTGACGTGGCGTTCCTGGGAGATTGCCCTGGTTTAAGGGCGAGGTTCCAGAGCGTCCATCCATAGATGGTGTATCAAAAGCTGTCATGGTGTTCTCTACTTTCAGTTTTCCCTCATAAATCGTTTTTTAATTAGTGAAATAAGGGCAAATCAAATGCAGAGTAAACGCATCTGGTTCTCTTACTTTAAACATCACTTTGTTCTTTTATATCTTACCAGATTTAATGATATCCATGTACCAATCCGCCTGGAGTGTGTGAAGTTTGCTAGCCATTGTCTCATGAACCACCCTGATTTAGCAAAGGACTTAACAGGTATTCTGGATACATAACAACCAATATTCCTAGATGGTCTTTATGGAAAAATTGGTTTTATAGGGGGAAAAAATTGTGACAGATGAAGTGTTCGTGGTTATTCTCTGGCGCTAGAATTTTTACAGCCTTGCATTTACTTAGGAGGCTGGAGGCATCTACAGAAAGTCAGTGTTTTCAGGAACAATACTAGTTCTTAGTTTATGGACAGTTCTAAAAATATCTCAGGTATTTGATTTTGAACAGGTCTTTACTTTGAATAGATTATAAGACTTCAACATTCTTGAATATTTAAAAAATTTAGGTGAGAGCCAATGATTTACAAACTAATCTAACCGTGCTAAATGGAAGTAACTTTTCCAAAGTCTGTGTAAGTATAAGGTAGCTCAGAACTTTGTAGTTCTGTAGTAACAAGAATATCATGTATCTGACTGTTATTCTTCTGGTAAAGCTTTTTTAAATTATGAAATATTTTGAAAAATAATTCCAAATATGAAATCATTTGGAAAATACAGTCTAATGTAACAGCCATTGTGTCTTCCCCATAAATATTAACATTTTGCCTTATTTGCTTCAGAGATTAAAAAAATATAAAGAATTGTAGATCCAGTTGAAATGCCCCTCACTACTATTTTTTTTCCTACTCTCACAGAGGCTAACCACTGTGCTGAATTTGGTCTGCTTCCTGTTTGTGTTTATATAGATATACCACATATGTATCTGTTCATGAATTGTTTAAAATTGTATTCAAATGATGTCATTTGCATTGTACTGGTGTGGTTGAATTTCTGTTTACTGCTGTGTTTTGTGTTTTCTGCTTACCATGCTCCTTTTTTTTTTTCCTTTACTGTTTTCTTTTTTGTTAGATTAATTTTCTTTCTTCTCATTTCTCCTTTTTTCATGGACTTGGAAATTAGCATTCTCTTTTTGTACTTTCACTGCCTAAATGATTAATCAAGTCCACCATTAATCAGAACTCTAGCTTCTTTCTGAGTAATAAATGTCCCTGCTCTCCCATCTTTTCACCTGCTTGTTTTAGTTATTGTTGAGTTATTTACTCTTTTTTAAAACCTTTCTCAACTTTTAGTATGTTTTTAATGACATTTAGTCTTTTTTTTTTTTGCTCACTGTTGTTTCTTAAATCTTACTACTTTCTGAGTTTCTTCTGAGAAAATCTCACATATACCCTTTTGTGATATTTTAAACAATAGTTTGTCATAGTAATGCTTTCCGGTTTTGTTGGATTCCTGTCAGTAAGGGTTAAAAAGCAGGTTATTTTACCCATTTCATCCTTTTTTGAGGTGCTTCCTGCTTGTATCTGGACATCTTGCTCCTGAGCCTCTGTAGTATGTAACACTGATCGTGGGGCTACCCTCCCTCCTTCTGACCCGCCCCCCCCCTCCCCCAGTGTCTCTTTTTCTGTAGCATCCTTTTCTTGGTTATAGCTGCAGTATTTTCCATGAGAGTCTTGATGGTTATTTTTAGGGCATGTTCTCTTTTTCCTACAAAATGTCTGTTCCCACTCTATTTTTCCCATCTATTAGCTTTTGTCTTTATTTTCTCTGTTAGGACTTTCCTTAAATGCTTAACAAACCATGACTGTTGGCTCATGATGAAAGAGCCAAGGACAAAATAAAATGCTCTTTAGAAAGCCCTTGAGTGTGTGGGTTGGGTTGTTGCCTCCGAGCTGCTCCTCCAGTCACCAGGGTTGCTTCTCTCCTCTCCCTTGCCTTGTGGTCCAGAAGTACTTGTTGCCAATTCCTGTGTCCTTTGAAGAATACGTAGTATATATCTGGGTGGTTTGCTTGTTTCCCCTCTACTGGTTTAGGATTTTGCTTTCTTGGGACTCCTGCTTTTCAGAATGCACGTTTGTTCCCGTGTTGTCTCTCACCTATTCACGCCATTTTTATGGTTTTTTTCTTGAAGGTATTTAAGTATGGTGTATCCCTAAAATAATTTTAGTTGCAATTACTTATCTTTAAAGCTTGAACAGTTCGAAATAATTCACCATGGAACAATTGTTCACATTGCTCTTAAATTTTTGTCATTTTTTAATAGAAAATGTTTTTAGCAATATGATCTAAAGGATAATATTTATACTACCTTATTTCATATACTTCATTGTAATTTTTTTTTCATTTAAAAAATTTATTGAAGTATATGACTCACACGTAAACATACATAAACAATAAGTGTTTAGTAATAGTTGTGAACTTACAAAACAAACATACGTAGCATTATATAGGACTCTCATAACTCACCCTACCATCAATACCTTGCATTGTTGTTGAACATTTTAAACTAATGATTAAAGACCATTGTCAAAATATTACTAAACTAAGTATTTTCCCCCAACCTATCATATTATATTACTATCTTTAAATGATTTATATAGGAACATACATAAGCAATAAGTGTATAGTAAAAATTGTGGACTTACAAACCAAACATGCATAACATCATACAGGGGTCCCATACAGCAACCCTCCACCAACACCTTGCACTGTCATGAGATATTTGTTACAGATTATGAAAGAGTATTGTGAAAATCTTACTACTAATTATAGTCCTTTTCTTACATTTGGTGTATTTTCCCCCCAAACCACCCTAATATTATTATTATTATATTTTAATTCATTGAAGTATATCACTCATACATAAACATACATAAACAATAAGAGTATAATAATAGCTGTGAAGTTACAAAACAAACATACATAACATCATACAGAACTCTGATAACTCACCCTTCCAGCAATAACTTGCGTTGTTGTTAAACCTTTTTAACTAATGATTAAAGAGCACTGTCAAAATATTACTACTAAACAAAGTATTTTTCCCCCAACCAATCCTATTATTATTATCTTTATATCATTTATATATGAATATACATAAACAAGTGTATAGTAAAAGTTGTGAACTTACAAAGCAAACATGCATAACATCATACAGGGGTCCCATACAGCAACCCTCCACCAACACCTTGCATTGTCATGAGACATTTGTTACAAATGATGACAGAATATTGTCAAAATCTTACTACTAATCATAGTCCTTATTTTACATTTGGTGTGTTTTTGCCCCAACCCACCCTATTATTTTTTAAATATATTTTTTATGACAGAAATTGTAAACTTATAAAACTATCATATACATGTGCAGAATTCCCAAACAACACCCCTTCATCAGTACACCACAATGTGGTGTGTCATTTGCTGTAGATAAAATAATATCATCTGATTGTTACCATGTCCATAGTGTACATTTGGCTCATGTTTTCCATACTGCCTCAGTATCAACACAGTACATCTTTCGCATAGTTGCAAGAATATTCTATTATTACTAACCACAGTCCATAGGTCACTCCAGCTGTATTTTTCCCATGTTTCTCCAAATTCTCAACACCCTGCAGTAGTGATATACATTTGCTCTAGCTAACAAAGGACACTCTTACATCTGTACCATCACCCACAGTTCTCATCCATCTCTTTGTTTACTGTGCTATCCAATTCCTAGATTATTCTCTAGCATTCTTTCAGTTGGCATTTACATAACTAGACCACCATTTTCATCGACATCCCCATTTATAAACTAGCTGTTACTCACTATGTATTTCCGTCCACTCTATATATTTCCACACATTTACAGTAAAGCTAATTAAAACTGCTTCACACATAAACATCAGTAGTCCATCTTAGTCCTCCTATCTCCTTTAAGAATCCTTCACCTACCATCAGGTCTTGAAGCTATTTTCCTGTAATTTCTTCTAGAAGCTTTATGGTTCTTGATTTTATTTTTAGTTTTTTGATCCATTTTGAGTTAATTTTTGGATAAGGTATGAGATAGGGGTCCTCTTTCCTTCTTTCAGCCATGGATATCCAATTCTTACAGCACCATTTGTTGAATGGATTGTTCTGCCTGAGCTATGTGAGTTTGACAGGCTAGTCAAAAATCACTTGATCATATATGTGAGGGTCTGTTTCTGAACCATAAATTTGGTTCCATTGGTCTTTGTCTATCTTTAGGCTAGTACCATGCTGTTTTTACCACTATAGGTAGGTATTATGATTTAAAGTCTGGAGATGGGGGTTTACTTTTCCTTTTTTTGATGTTTCTGGCTGTTCAGGACTCCTTACCCTTCCAAATAAATTTAAAGATCATGTTTTCAATTTTTTCTCTAATACTGGTGGAATTTTTATTGGGATTGCATTAAATCTGTATATCAATTTAAGTGGAATTGACATTTTAATGATATTTAGTCTTCTAATCCGTAAGCATGGAATGTTCTTCCACTTATTTAGGGCTTTTTTGATTTTTTTTAACATTGAGTTGCAGTTTTCTGAATACAAGTGCTTTACATCATTGGTTAAGTTTATTCCTGACTATTTGAGTTTTATGTGTCATATTTTATTTTCACTACTCTGTTGACACTTTCAGTTACTTTTATTGATATAATCTTCTTTCTAGACTCTCTTCCAGGCCCCTCTCTCCTGTCTTTTCTTTTTAGGCTCTAGCATACCCTTTAGTATTTCCTGAAAAATCTACTCTCTTCCTTAGAAATTCTCTGTTTCTGTTTGTCTGTGAATATTCTAATTTTGCCCTCATTTTTGAAAGACAATTTTGCTGGATAAGATTCTTGGCTAGAAGTTTTTCTCTTGTAGTATCTTAAATATATCAGACCACTCTTCTTCCCTCCATGGTATCTGGTGAGAAATCAGCACTTAATCTTATTGGATATCCCTTATATGTTATGCATTGCTTTTCTCTTGCTGCTCTCAGAATTCTCTCTTTGTCTTTGCATTTGACATTCTGAGTATGTGTCTTGGAGTTTGTCTATTTGAATATTTTTGGATGGGAGTACGTTGTGCTTCTTGGACAGGGATATCTATGTCCTTCAATAGGGTTGGGAAATTTTCTACCATTATTTCTTCAGATATTTCTTCTACCCCTTTTCCCTTCTCTTCTCCTTCTGGGACACCCATGACACATATGTTTGCATGCCTTTTGCTGTCATTTACTTCCCTGAGACCTTTTTCAATTTTTTTTCCATTCTTTTTTTCATCTGTTCTTTTGTATGTTCACTTTCAGAGGCCATTTCTTCAAGCTCATCAATCTTTCTTCTGCCTCCTCAAATCTGCTATTATATGATTCCAATGTTTTTTAAATTTCATTGATTGTACCTTTCATTCCCATAAGATCTACTATTTTTCCTATGTATGCTTTCCAGTTTTTCATTGCGCTCATCCAGTGTCTTTTTAGTATCCTTAATCTTTTTAGCCATCTCATTGAATTTATTGAGGAGATTTGTTTGAACATCTGTGATTGGTTGTCTCAACCCTTTGTGTCATCTGGAGGCTTTTCTTGTCTCTTTAACTGGGCCATAGCTTCCTGTTTCTTGGTGTGGATTGTAATTTTTCGTTGGTGTTTTTGCATCTGGCTTATTAGAGTATTTATTCTGGGTGCAGTTTTTCTCTTTAGTTTAGGGCTTCCTATCCTTTCTCCCTTGCTGGTTGTGCAGTAGGAGCCAAGCATGTAGTTGGTGCTATAAGCTGTGGAGGCTCAAGCTGCCCTCATTGCATCAGGGACCAATGAAGTTTCTTCCAACTTTCTCCTTTGCCAGGGGTAGGGACAGAGCCACAGCTGTGTGGAATAATCCATGTGCAGGCCTACACTGTAGTTGCCCAGAGACTGATGAAGCTTCACATCCCTTTCTCCCCTGCCTGGGGTCGGGATGGAGCTGCAGGTGTGGGCAGCCATCTATGCAGTGTGGGTCCAAGATGACCGCAGTTGCCCTGGTAGACTTCTGATTTTCAGTCAATGCCAGCCAAAGTTCTCTGCAGTTACCTGGATAGGCTGTTGCAGGGCTCCTCGGCCTCCTCCCTGCCAGAGGTGGGACTGAAGCCTAGGCTAGGGCTGCAGGTGAAAGAAACTGGTTCCTGCCGATACTGAGAGTTCTTGTCGATACTGAGAGTTCCTGCCAACACTGAGAGTTTCAGTCACCCCGGCTTCCCCTCAGGCTGGGGGCTGAGTCAGAATGGCGGCTCCTGGCCTCTTTCTGACTTGGGCTGGTACTCACCCCAACCATTCCTAGGGTTATCTCTTAGCCAAGTCTCCCAATCTGTGCCAAAATCAGCAGCCAACGGTCTCCTTCTCCCCTGTTTCTGGGAAATGAGCTTCCACTTCCCATCACAGAGCAGCTCCTGGGGTGGCTCGTGCCGCCAGAGCCATCACTGGCCTCCATGGCTTGGCTGGTAATTTCCGGGAGAGGCTGGCGCGGGTCCCCGCAGCTTCCTCCCTGCTGGGGGTGGCGCTGGGGCCTAGGCTAGACCTGCTCTGATCTGGATGGGAAGAAGCCAGTCCCCACCAGCACTGGGATCCTCAGTCCGCCCCACTTCCCCTCGTGCCAGGCCTGGAGTTCAGATGGCGGCTCCCGGCCTCTCTCTGACCTGGACAGGCTCAAACCTTAGCTGTTCTCAGGATCATCCTGCAGCTGCTGAATTTCCACATCAGTAGCTGAAGTTGGCGCCCAACCGTCTCCTCCCCCGTTTTGGGGAAATGGAACTTTTGATTCCAGCCGCGGAACAGCTCCCGAGACGGCCCGTGCCTCCAGTGGAGGATGGCACTGGCCTCTGGGGTGTGGAGCTTCCACTGACGAGTCTTCTCTGCAGATGGGCAGTCTCCTCCTTTCAATTCTTCAAGTATGTTACAGATGATCTTCTAGTTTTCTGAAGCCCCCCAATAGGTGCTTCAGCTAGCTCCAGAGAGCTCTGGGTGTTTGCTAACTGCCCAGTAGCAGGAGCTGATTCTAGGAGCTCCTTACTCTGCCGCCATCTTGCTCCCTAATATCTACTTCATTGTAATTTTATACTTCTGTTTTGGATTTTGAGTTTTCTTACTGAATTATTTACATAATTACTTTTGCTTAAATAAAACTAGACCTAAGTAAGTACTTTTTTTTTTTTTTAAAACATGTAATGTGCAGGTTAATTTGTACATGGTTGAATAGAGCTGCTCTTTCTTGAACTTGCTTCCTTTTGGGTCACACAGGTCAAAAGGATTTACACAAAGCAGGAGAGAGAGGCAGTATGGTACTCTCCTATGGAGTAGCCCTTCTGTAGACCTGCTTTTCCCTCCTTCCCAGGGGCTTTAAAGGACCTGTTCTTGGTTCTTAAGTGCGCTCCCTGTTACTGCAGATGACAGCTCCTTCCTTCCTGTTTATTTCATTCTCTGAAGAATTTGTTTTCTTTCTCCCCTACCTGAAATATGGTGGCAGACCTTCTAAAATTTTCCTTGTTGCAGAAAAGGATGAAACTACATGAAGGAAGAGGTTGTTGATTTGGAAGGAGTTGGGGGTTGTGGAGTGGGGTATGTGGGAACCTGTTACGTTTTTTAATGTAACTTTTTTTGTGATTAATGTATCTTTAAAAAAACCAATTTATTATGAAAAATAAATAAATAAAAATCACATGAAGCATATAAAGTAATCCCTGCTGTTGTTGGAAGAGTTAGGCTTTGATTTCTTTTTTTCCCCCAGGATCTCTTTATTTATTTATTTTTTAATGTTACATTCAAAAAATACAAGAGGTTCCCATATACCCCTCACCCCCCAGGCTTTGATTTTTATCACTTCCTCTCAGATCTTTAGTTTTGTGATTTTCTTTGAACCCAGAATACTCTGTCCCGTTTTAAATTCTATGGGCCTGTTCCTGCCAAAAGGGCTTTCTTCTGTCCTAGGTCATCTCTGTTCTGCGTGTGAACCTTCTGTGGAAATGGCTCTCCACTCCCTGAGACCCAGTGCCTCCCTTTTTGAACAAATAATTTGTAATGTTCCCTCAAACATCCTTAAATGAATTTCATAGGAGTAATCCACTGAATACAATTTAAAAATCATTATTACTCTGTAACTGAAATATGTAGGAGAATTAAAAGGGAAATAGTTTATAATTAAAAAGTGTACATTTACTATGTAAATGTTTGGATGTGACTACATAGTGACAACAAACATGCCTCCACAGATAGCTGAAATGCTTGGTTTTTCTCCTGTGGATATGGACTGCTCCGTAGATGCTAGTTGGTAGGTCATTTGGATGACTACTAAAAGCCTTAAACTCACATTAGTCTGTATTTTGGTGAAAAACCCAGACTCTTTGTTCTATTCTTCACTCGTGTTCCCCCCCCCACACACACTTTTTTTATGTAACTTAAAAACAATTGAGGTATAATTAATTTACAATAAAATGCATAGATCTTAAATGTTCAGTTTGCTATGTTTAGTAAGACAGAACAGGTTTCCATGGCCCCCAAGGTACCCTCGTGCCCTTTACAATGGATCTTCCTGTTTACTTGTGTTACTGTAGATTGTGTTACTATTTTGTTTGGCCTACCTTTGGACTTCATATGTGTTTGAATCATAGAGTGGATAATCAGTGTTTGGGGGTTAAAGTCTGGCTGCTCTCTTTTAACATGTTTTAGTTTATTCGTTTTGGTTATTGCGTAGTTTTCCATTGTATGAATGTTTCATAATCTGCTTATCTGATTCCCTTTCTGAAGTTAGTTGATTTCGATTGTCTTCTCTTTCACCTCCCTCCTTGCTCGGCGCTAAGTTCCATGTTCTTGAGTTTAAGAGCCTTCTCACTCACGGTTAAATCTGTTCCATTCCTTCCAATCTTCCCTTTGGCTTTTCTTAGTTCAGTTAAGCAGAATTGCCCTATGGTCTTCCTTTTAATCCCATTTCATGGTGGCTAATATCTCAGTTTCATTTCTTCAAACAACTTTACTTAGGATTTTTCCCTAGTTAAGGGTTAGAAACTTGAATCCTCCCAGTATGACTTAAGCATTTTAGCAGTCTTTAAAAAAAATTAACATTGATACACCTCTTGGTCCACTTAGGTTTGTTTAATTAATATAGCTAGGAGCTCCTCTATCAACCACTCTGTCCCCCAAATGGGGAGGGAGTGTTTTCTACTCTGTTGCATGTAAACTCCTGTGTTCTAACTTTCCTCCTCCTGAACTTGGCTCCTTTTTATTTTCTTGAAACATGGAACCTTCTACTTTGGTTTTGTTTTATCATGATTTTTTTCAGAGGTCTTATACAGTCTTTTTAAACATTTTAATTATTGATGTTTCCTTTTTAATCAAAATCTTATCTTTCAGAGTATCTCAAGGTACGATCACATGACCCTGAGGAAGCTATTAGACATGATGTCATTGTATCGATAGTTACAGCTGCTAAAAAGGATATTCTTCTGGTCAATGACCACTTACTTAATTTTGTGAGAGAGAGAACATTAGATAAACGGGTAAGTAAGCAGGAATAAACAATTAATAGTAGGTTTTCATTTTAAATATTTAAGTCTTAGTATTTCGTTTGAAACTATTGAGATTTACATGTAACTAGCACTTTCTTGGGGAGATATTTTACTGTTGAAAATAACATTTTTGACAAGGATTTACTTTTTAATTAATTAATTATTTCACAGTATAATAGTTCATTTTATTTGTTCAGGGGCTCATGTTGCAAGCATTACTCCAGGCATTTGCTTGGATTTTGTGGGCCCAAATTCACATATTTAGGAAGATAACAGCAAACTGCAATCCATGTACATGGATGATAACCAAGGGCTCAAGATTAATTGCATCGTAGTTTTAAAATTTTCTACAGCATAGAACTCAGATGTCACAGGTCATTTAGATCCTTCTGTATGTCCCAGAGGGTATCTGCCCTCTTTTTTTTTTTTTTTTAAGATTTATTTATTTCTCCCCATCCCCTCCTTGTTGTTTTGTGCTCACTGTCTGCTTTCTGTGTCCATTTGCTGTGTGTTCTTCTGCATCTGCTTGTCTTCTCTTGAGGCGGCACCAGGAACCGGTCCTGGGACCTTTCGGAGTGGGAGAGAGGCACTTAGTCACTTGTGCTATCTCAGCTCCTCTGGTCTGCTATGTCTCTTATTGTCTTTCCTGTGTGTTTCTTTTTGTTGTGTCATCTTGCTGTGCCTGTTCTCTGTGCGAGCATTCTGCATGGGTCAGCTCTCTGCTCGGGCCAGCTTGCCATCCAGGCCAGCTCGCCTTCACCAGGAGGCCCTGGAAATCAAACTCCTATATGGTAGACAGGAACCAAATCGCTAGAGCTGCATCTGCTTCCCCGCCCTCTTGGGCTGAGCAACTTCACATCCTTCAGCTTCTGGTTGATAACATTGGTTAATCGCTGAGCCTTCAGATTACACAGAAGGTTCAAAAAAACTTTGTTGTCAGTGCCATACATCCCTTCACCATTGTTGAAAGTGAAAAACCCAGACTCTTTGTTCTATTCCTCTGAACCAGATGGAGGCAATTCTCCCCCTCTTGCTGATGGACTCCTGCAAGTACTACCACAACCTTAGGATTAGCAGTAATCTTTATCTGCCACAATTTTAGGTGTCCTAAGAAGTAAGCTTCTATGCTGTAGGTCCGTCATTTCTCTCATGAGTTTATATTCCAGAACATCCACAAGGGCAAGTTCATCAGCCAGAAACTTTCCAAGAATGCCGATGGCATATGCTGTACCAACTTGTCCAACACCCACTACAGTGGTCTTATTGTTTGGGACTGTTGCCTCTTCTGCAGCCAGTGCAATCAGTTTTTCCTTTGAAGTGGCCATTTTGCACAGGAGGGAGAGCTCACATGACAGATCTACACTCTGGTGGTGAAGACGGTGTCAGCTGTGTCACAGTTTGCTCTGTTACTTTAAGTATGTGGGAAGCTGGCGCTCAACCACTGAGCTACATTGGCTTCCCTGAGTTGATTTTTTCATTTTTTCATTTTTTTTTTAATTTAAAATAAAATTTTTTAAGGATGGTTTTTATTTTATTTTTATGTATTTATTTAATCCTCCCCTTGTTGTTTATGCTCACTGTCTACTCTCTGTGTCCATTTGTTCTTCTGTGTCTGCTTGTCTTCTCTTTAGGCAGCATTGGACACCAATCCTGGGACCTCTGGTGTGGGAGAGGTGCTCAGTCGCTTGAGCCGCCTCATCTCCCTGGCTGCTGCGTCTCTCACTGTCTCTCCTTTGTGTCTCCCTTTGTTACATCATCTTGCTGTGCCAGCTCTCCACAGTGCAGGCCGCCAGCTCTCTGCAGCGTGGGTCAGCTTGCCTTCACCTGGGAATCAAACCTGGGGCCTCCCATGTAGTAGATGAGAGCCCAATAGCTTGAGCCACATCCATTTCCCTGTTTTATTTTTAGGAAGCACTGGAAATTGAACCCAGGACCTCATGTGGCAAGCAGGTGCTCAACCACTTGAGCTACATCTGCTCCCCTAGTTTTTTTTTTTTAATTTTTAAGATTATTTGTCTGTATCCTGAAAAATAAGATGACTCTTAATGGCAGAAGAGTCAGATGTTGATTGTACACCAATTAGGATGAGAAGTGACTTTTGTAAAGGTTTCTGACCCAGCACCTCTTGAGTTGTTGGCCTGATCTCTCTCTTTACTCTCAGGGCTGTTCTATGTGGGTCTGCGTTAGTAGTCAGTTGTATTAGAATTGCCTTAGAATAGGAAAAAAAAAGATGTTTTCAGCTTGTCAGAGCAAACCCAACAGAGCGGCATGTTGGGGACCTATCTTCTATGACCCAAAGCTCCCTTCTTGAGTGAGCACCTGCTGCCGCTAGCTGCATCCGTTAGCCAGTGAGCTTCCAGGAGCGGAGCTCGCCTGACCTTCGTGTTCTTGTGCCCAGAATGTGCAAGGCACGTCAAGGTCTCCGTGGATGTCTCCTCTTCCTCCACCTTCCTTCATGACATGGGTTTGGCTGACTTGGAATTAGGAGTAGTTATGGTGAAGGATGAGACTCTTTGACATATTTAGTGGTCAGTTGACTTGGAGAGTGGGAGGCCTATAGGTAGCTGTGAATAACTTTGATCAGGTAAATGTTTTAACACTTTGTACCATCTACATCTTTTAATTCTCTCCTCGATAGTGCTGGTTGTGGATAGGGGATGAAAAGGCAGGAAATGCATGGTTTTCCCTCCAAATCTATAGTGATCCGGAACAATTTAATTTAACTGGTAAATTTAGACTTATGTTTCTTGGACATCTTCCTGGGATGTTAAATATTCAAAAGGCATAAAGAAGGAAAAGGAGATTTATATTACGCATGGGATAACGGCTTTCTTTCTAAGTAGCCAAGTAATCATCTTAACTAGACTTGAAATTTGAGCTAAGTTTTTATATATTGTTAGAATCATGAATCCCCAAAATAGTTTTTGAATATTTTTGATCATCATGTCATATTTGTAATAGGGTTGCTTGGTGCATTCAATTAAAAATTGAGTACCATAAAAAAAATACTACGTGTTCCATATTAGAATATGCTATATTTTTAAATTCTTCTTAAAGCAGCACTTTGAGGAATTAGAGATAAAAACAGGAGTTAAAGAAAGGTTTTACAAACATTACTTTATGAGTAAGACTATTAGGAATCTTTTCTTTCAATATATGTTTGGTGGATGAATGAGGTAAGAATTATTATTAATACACTGTAATTAATTCAAACAAAAGCCAAGAGAGGAATACTCTGAGTGAGACCCTGCAAAGGAAAAATGAATAATCTATGAAGATTGGCAAAGTTCCTACTGATTATAGTGTTGTTTAGGTAAAATTAAAGAATAAATTCATTACAATGAATTATAAATTCATTATAAATAAATTATACATACACAATATGAATTTATTTGTATAAAAATAGCTGAATACATTTCCCTTATACCTTAACTCATAGGTTCTTTACAAGGGGTCCGTGAGCTTGAAGAGACATTCAAAAAAATATTGTTGTGGGGATGTGTTGGTGTGGGTGTGGTATATTTATTAAATAATATACAGTATAGTGTGGACTTAGTAAGGGGTCCATAGTTTTCACCTGACTGGCAAAGGGGTCTGTGGAACAAAACTTAAGAACCCTTGCCTTAACTTGATTCCTAGATATACAGAATAAACCACTGATATGTCTTTTAGTCAGTATTTGATAAAGCCAAAATCATATATAACTTTATATACACCTGAATTATTGTTATTATCATTGATATGGTATAGGTTGGCTCAATATAGACCATAGTTTGGAAAAAATTATAAGGGATAGACTGAAGTTTAGCCATTTAACTCTGTCTTTGCCTTTAAGAATTTGCTAGCATGCTTTTTCCTCCTCAATTCTAAGTGATAGTATGTAAAATGTGATTGATTTTTTTTTTTTGGTGGGAGTGTAGCTGATGGGTTTAAGATGGTAAAACATTAAAATTCTTTATACATGCGGTTGATGTATTAACATTTTAGTTGTGTTTTTTCACATATACTGTATTTGTAAATAATATATAGTATCTGAGACTTGAAGAATATTTATTGTGTAAAGGAGAGGAATATTAAACTAGAAAACTTGACTTTCCTGAATTTATATATAATGCTAGCATTTTTAAATTATAAGAAAATATTTTTATGTTTATTTTAAGTGGAGAGTACGCAAAGAAGCCATGATGGGACTTGCCCAAATTTATAAGAAATACTCTTTACAGTCAGCAGCTGGAAAAGATGCTGCAAAACAGATTTCATGGATCAAGGACAAATTGTTACATATATATTACCAAAATAGTATTGATGATCGGTAAGTTTAGTACACTTAAAGTATTTGATGATATTGAGTGGTATATTACTGTTGGTCTCTTGTTTGTGGGCAGACTATTTTCTTAATAACTTTATAAAGCACCCTCATCAGTTCTTTCTCATCAAAGCCATAAATTGAAGTCATAAAGTATAATGCATAATGGGTATAGTGTCCATATTCATTTTCATATCAGTTTTTGAAAAGTGATATCTGGCAGTAGGAATATGTATGGCTATAATTTTTATTTTGTTTCATCAAAAATTTTGCTGTAAGTGTCCTCATTTTTTTTTTAGCCTTTCTCATTATGGATCTTATTTATTTAGTAATTTATAGAGCTGTAAATTCTTATAGCCTGAATTAACTTGACCAGTCGTTAGTAGGATTCTGACGATCTTGCCTATAGTGAGTCAGAGGGAGAAAATTAAGAAACAATAGGTCATTCCAATTTCAGGAGCTCCAGAAACTGGAAACTATATTAGGCTAATATCTAAGAAAGTTTGTAGGTATTATTTTTATAAAATTGAAGTTTCTAGATTTTTTTGAGTGTGTGGCATCAGTGCACAGAGATTTGCATTACAATTTGATAGTTTTTTTTTTTTTTCAGTACTTTTGACCAGGTCTTTTTTCATGATGATCACTGTGAAAACTCAAAAGAATCTTAAAATTTCTCTGTAGTTTTTAATTTGCAGAAATATAGAATTTGGCACTTGGAAGGTCTGGTGTAGTTGTTTCGCCTCCCATTACACAGAGAAGGAATTTGCCCTTCCCAGTACAACTTCCCCAGGGCCTTGCACAGGTAGTTGCTGTCTTAACTGGGGTGGGGCTGTCAGTCCATTCCTTTAAATCCCTTCTTGGTCCGTCTTTGTATAGAAAGAAGGCTTTGATTTGGAAATATCATTTCTCTTCAAGAAAGCTGGATCTTATTTAATCTGTGTTCTGTATGCATTGTGGAACTTTACATACAAATTTAATACATGCATTTATAGTGACTTCTCTGTGTTCTCTTGTAGATTGCTTGTTGAACGCATCTTTGCTCAGTACATGGTTCCCCACAATTTGGAAACTACAGAACGGATGAAATGTTTATATTATTTGTATGCCACACTGGATTTAAATGCTGTGAAGTATGTTTCAAATGTCAGGCTCTTTATTCTTTTCATCTTTTGCAGGGTATTGAATTTTATGAAAAACAAACCACAAGTAACTGTTGTTTTAGTTGTAAGACATTGCTTAAAGGGTCAGATGACAAAAAGTACTTGGCTATTTTTTAAAATTTTATTTTATTAGATTAATTGTGAGTTTACAAAATGATCTACTTGGCTATTTTTTCAGAAAGTACTACCATCAGTATAAAATTAGCAATATTTTTTTAAGCAATTAAAAAAAATAGAGCAAGCTGATTGACATGGAATCTTTTAGAATTTGATTTTTTCCTCCCTAGCTTTCATATTGTGGGTACCTCAAGAGATTTTGCCTGTATACCTGTTGTTCTTGTTTTGTTTCCTTTAAGATATTGGAAAGGTCCGTATTGTGAAAATGCTACTCCTAAATGGTCTTTCTTAGTCTCATCTGGTACAGATTTGAATTGTGGCATAGGCCTGTATTAGGGTACTGCATAGCCTCAACATAATATTACTGTTTGACATATAGGTGGTGTGTTAGGCAGCCAAAGGGGTGCTGATGCAAAATACCAGAAATCTGTTGGCTTTTATAAAGGGTATTTATTTGGGTTAGAAGCTTACAGTCACAAGGCTCTAAAGAGTTCAACTCAGGGTACTATAAGAGGTACTTTCTCACCCAAAGTCATTGGCCACATGTTAGAGCAAGATGGAGAGCCATGTCTGCAAGGGTCCAGCCTGCCTCCTCCTTCTTCTTAAGGCTCCTTCCAATCTCAGCTGTAGGCTGATATAAGGCTTACCTATCTTGCCAGGGCTTGTTTCTCTCCAGACTCAGCTGCAGCTGTAGGCTGTTAGGCTCATCTTTCTTCCCATGGCCTCTGCTATATCTACAGAGCCTTTTCTATTCCTTTGTTTTCTCCTGTGTGTTCACTTCCTGGGGTTCCAGCTCAAAACTCCAACTAACTTAATCTGCCTTGTAGTTTTCTCTGTTGAGTCCCTGCCCACCAACGGGGTGGGACCTCAACATCCTACTCACATGGCCCAATCAAAACCTTAATCATAATCTAATCAAGTAAGAGTGAAACCTCTGAATCCAGTACAATCTGTTGTACCTAGAGGAACAAACCAATTTACAAACATAATCCAATATCTAATTTTGGAATTCATAAGTAATACCAAACTGCTACAGGTGGCCACAAATATATTTTAAAGGTCATGTTTCCTTCAAAAAATACTATTTTGTGTCTGAGTAGGGAATTGGCATTTTAGACATGGAAGTGACATTGCTGCTTTAATTGAATCACATTTAGGTTTGGCATTTGAGGCATAGAGATTAATTTGCTCTAGGTTTTAGGAAATGCAGACTGTTAATATTCCAGCAAACATTTTTTTTACAGCTGTTGGGATTTAAATGTAGTTTGATTGGAAGTAGAAACATTGAGGAAAGGATTGGAGAGGGGAATAGTGTGCATTTCTTGAGGCCTGCTGTTTTCCATGAATTGAAATAAACATCGTCTCTAGATGCGTCTGTGCTACAATGGCAGAGTTGAGTAGTTATAGCAGAGGCCATGTAGCCCACTAAGCTTGGACTGTGTGCTCTCTGGCCCTTTACAGAGAAGTTGGCCAGCCTCTGTCATAAGTGGCATTTTTCTTGTTTTACACATTATGAACTGAATCCCACAGAAGTTAACTTGCCCAGAGTTGCATAAGAAGTAAGAGAGCCAGGATTTGAACCCAGTTCTACCTGGTTTCAAAGCTCATTCTTTTCTCACTGTATGTATAGTAAAATGCATTACTAGCATATTTAATTAATGAAAAAACAATTTCATTTTGTGTTTACATCTTTGGAATTGGAATGCATTCTGAAATTGTTGGTTTGCCATAGTTTCATTGACAGCTTTTTTTCTCATGGTACATGAAGTAATGGTGCTGTGTATATAGATCGGGGTGTGTGTGTGTATGTGTGTGTGTGCACATGCACATGTGTGTTTATATACCGTTTCCAGCAAACTACTTGAAATCATAGTCAGTCTGCACCTCTATCTCAGCTCAACTAGCATTCAAGAGTAAACAGAGTAAAGACACCTTTAAGCAAAAAGAGTTTACAACTCTTAGATCCTTGTTGAAAAAATTGCTAAAAAGAATAATTGCTTTTAATAAAAAAGGAAATTGAATCCAGAAGGATGGAATAGGATGCAAGAAACAACACAAATTCTAAACATTCATGGGCTGTAAAAAAGGGTGTGGATTAGAAACTAGGTAGCAACGGGGATATTTAGCACCACTGCAAAGGTCTCTGAGATCTCTGACTTTCCCCGGGACCCTGCTTCCATGCTGGGTGCAGCAGGACCCTCCAAGACCTTGTTCTGCTGCTGATTGTTCTAATTACTTGGTGCAATGCCTGTTTATTTTTTATTTATTTATTTATTTTTAAAAAAATTTTATTTATTTCTCTCCCCTTCCACCCCCCAGTTGTCTGCTCTGTGTGTCCATTTGCTATGTGTTCTTCTGTGACCGCTTCTGTCCTTATCAGCAGCACCAGGAATCTGTGTTTCTTTTTGTTGCATCAGCTTGTTGTGTCAGCTCTCCATGTGTGCAGCGCCAGTCTTGGGCAGGCTGCACTTTCTTTTTTTTTTTTTTTTTTTAAAGATTTATTTATTTATTTAATTTCCCCCCCTCCCCTGATTGTCTGTTCTTGGTGTCTATTTGCTGCGTCTTGTTTCTTTGTCCGCTTCTGTTGTCGTCAGCGGCACGGGAAGTGTGGGCGGCGCCATTCCTGGGCAGGCTGCTCTCTCTTTTCACGCTGGGCGGCTTTCCTCATGGGCGCACTCCTTGAGCGTGGGGCTTTCCCACGTGGGGGACACCCTTGCGTGGCAAGGCACTCCTTGCACGCATCAGCACTGCGCATGGGCCAGCTCCACACGGGTCAAGGAGGCCCGGGGCTTGAACCGCGGACCTCCCATATGGTAGACGGACGCCCTAACCACTGGGCCAAAGTCCGTTTCCCATCAGGCTGCACTTTCTTTTGTGCTGGGTGGCTCTCCTTATGGGGCACCCTCCTTACACGTGGGAGTCCCCTACATGGGAGACACCCCTGCATGGCACTGCGTGTGGGTCAGCTCCACATGGGTCAAGGAGGCCCGGGGTTTGAACCGTGGACCTCCCATGTGGTAGGAGAATGCCCTATCCGTTGGACCAAGTCCGCTTCCCTGCAATGCCTTTTTAAAACATTTTTGAAAATCACCTCTGGGTGGAACCTATCAGAATGGCAACATGTAAGATAGCATATAAATTATGAGCATGAACATATCATTGAAGAGTGGGAACAGAGGTGTCAATTAGAGTGTACATGCCAAGTATGCAAGTTAAAGATTATACTCACCCTTAAAAAAAAATAGGGTGGGGATATATAAATTCCAAACCATTAGAAAAAGAACTAGTGAGAATCTTTAATCCAGAAAAGACCTAAAAGAAAAAGAAATAGAAACAAAAATATAAATAGTAGTGATAAAACCAAATATCATGGGGGAGGGGATGTGGCTCACGTGGTTAAGTACCTGCTTCCCACATGGGAGGTCCCGGGTTTGATTCCTGGTACCTCCTAAAAACAAACAAGAAGCAAAGAAATGGAAAAACCAACTCAGGGGAGCTGATGTGGCTCAGTGAATGAACAGTGGCTTCCCACACACGAGGTCCCAGATTTAATCTCTGGCCCCAGTACTCCAAAATGACAACAACAAAAAATCCAAAAAAAACCCCACCACCACCCCAAATACCAGATATATTAGCCAGCCAAAGGATGCTGATGCAAAATACCAGAAATTGTTGGTTTTTATAAAGGGTATTTACTTGGGGTAGGAGATTACAGTTACCAGGCCATGAAGCATAAGTTACTTCCCCTCACCAAAGTCTTTTGCCACATGGTGGAGCAAGATGGCTGCTTAAGTCTGCCAGGGTTGGCTTCCAGGGTTCCTCTCTTCCTGGGGCTGGCTTCTTTCTGGGCTCAGGGGTTCCTCTCTTCATGGGCTTGCTTCTCTTTCTTCACAACCAAGCTTCTCTGTGTGTTTACTTCCCAGGGCCCCAGCTCAAGACTCCAGCATTAAAACTCAAACATCAAAACTCCAACAACAACAAAAACTCCAACTCTCTTCTACCATGTAATTTTCTCTATGAGTCCCTGCCCACCAAGGGGGCAGGGATACAATGTCCTAGTGACGTGGCCCGATCAAAGCCTTAATCATTATTTATTCAAGTAAATCTTCAAATCCAGTATAATATAATATGCCCAGAGGAAAAGACCAGTTTACAAACATAATCCAATATTTCTTTTTGGAATTCATCAATAATATCAAACTGTTCCACCAGATATCACTCAACACATAAATGACAAATATAATTGAATTAAAAAATAGAACGAAGTGCTCATCTCAAAAGATAACTGAAAACTAATGCCAAGAAAAAGGTGAAAAAAATTAGATAGATGATCAGTGCTCAAAAGAAAAGGCTTTGATTCTACAAAATTGGTTGGTGAAAGAATCCATGTTTATCTTTTTTAAGTTAAAATATTTAAGGTATATACCAGTCATTTTAAAAAAAACTTTAGTTTGAAAATACTTTCTAACTTATAGGACATTTGGAAAAATAATTAAACATACCCCCCACTGAGATACCCAGATCCATCAACTTTTAAAATTTAGCCAATTTGTCCTATTATTCCATCTATCCATCTGTCCCTCTGTCTATTTTCTAACACTTGAGAGTATGTTGTGTACACTATGGTCTTTTGAACACTTAATACTTCCATGCATATTCACCATGTAACCACTTTATGCATAGTTATCAAGTTCAAGAAATTTAACATTGATAAAAAGCTATGATCTATATTCCAGTATTGTCATATGACCTAATAATGTCCTTTGAGGCATTTTCTTCTCCATTATTAGATCCAGGTTAGAATCATGTATTTATTGCATTTTGTCTCTATAGATCATTTAACAATAATTTTTAACTATTTGGAATTAACTCATTATAATTCTAGTACTTAACAAAATTTCACTACTTACGCGTTAACTTTATATGTATCTGTGGTCATTTTCTTCAGAGACATTTACATTTTTATTATGTAATATTTAATACAAAGATATTACATATACAGAGGCTATGAAGCATAAGAAAATAACAGCTATGAATCCACCCAATTCTTCAACTTGCTTGTACTAGTTTATATTCCTGTCAGTGGTGTATGAGTTTCCACATCTTCCTAAATACTATGAGACATCTTAATTTTTGCAGAAAATAATAAAAAATATTTGGTTTTACAAAATTTCCTTTATAAACTTAAAAATATTTGTGGTTCTCATATTCTGTAAATCAGTATTTTAATAAAATTAACTGCTCTCTTTTCTCTATGATTTACAGATGTTTTTAAGAACCTGTATAATTCTTATGTTTAAATTTCTGCAAGAGACCAGTACAATTTTAAAAGGCCATTGAGATTTTTGTCATATAAAAAGAACATTCATTCATGCAAAAATAATTCCAGACAGTTTAACATTTAAATGTAATAAAATTTATGCTTTAGTGAAAAGCACCCCCATTCCCTTGTGGCTAACTCTTCTTCTGCTCATGTGTTAGATTCCTTCTCATCCTCCTACTACTGGACCATACTCCATCAGTTACTTTCTTTCTCAAGTTTGTAACTCTCTCCAGTTAATTCCTGCTGTGTAGCCTATGCCCATGCTCCTGTTGGTGGCAGGTCTTCCCCATTTTTGTGCAAAACAAAACAGCTTCCTGCCCTGTCTTCAAGTGGTATGATCTGTTGTAGTTGAGTCCTCTCTTTCCCTCCACACTTCCTCAGTCACTTAGTCATGTAAGTTTCACCTCATCTCTGTAATTTTTTGTAATTTGAGCTAGTTTTATTTATTTTTTAAAGATTTATTTATTTCCCCCCCGCCCTGCTGTTTTTGCTGTTTGTGTCCATTTGCTGTGTGATCTTCTGTAGCTATTTCTCCTTTTTGTCTTCTCTCATTTTTTCTCCTCTTGGATTTGCCAGGATTTGATCCTGGGAACCTCTGATGTGGAGAGAGGTTTCCTGTCAGCTGTGCCACCTCAGTTCCTAGTCTCTGCTGTGCTTCATCTTTGTCTCTCTCTTATTTTTTTATTTTTATTTAAAAGATTTATTTTTATTTCTCCCCCGATCCCCCTGTTGTCTGCTCTTTGTGTATTCCTCTGTGTCTGCTTGTATTCTCATCAGGCAGCTCCAGGAACTGATACTGGGACCTTCCTGAGTAGAAGAGAGCGATTGCTCTCTTGCGCTACCTCAGCTCCTCTGTTCTGCTGCATTCTTATTTTCTCTCCTCTGTGTCTCTTGTTGTGTCATCTTGTCATCTTGCTGTGTCATCTTGCTGCACCAGCTCTTGGCGTCGGCCAGCACTTCTGCACAGGGCAGCTTTTCCCACGTGAGGTGGCATTCCCACGCAGGGAGGCTCTCCTGTGTGGGATTACATTCCCGCATGAGCTGGCATTCCACATGGGCCAGCTTGCTGTGTGGGCTACATTGCCCTCACCAGGAAGCCCTGGACACTGAACCATGGAGCCCAGTTGGTTGAGCCACATCTTTTTCTCTCCTCTCTCTTACTGTGTCATCATCTTGCTGCATGACTCACTTGCAGGGGCACTGGCTCACCCCGCCAGCTCTCGGCTGGCTGTGTGGGCACTGACTTGATGCGCAGGTACTTGGCTCACCACGTGGGCACTTGCATGGGCACTTGGCTCACCACATGGGCACTGGCTTGCCACGCAGGCATGCTTTCTCTTCTTTTCCACCAGGAGGCTCCAGAGATCGAACCCGGGTCCTCCTATACAGTAGGCAGAAGGCTTATCACTTGAACCACATCGCTTTCCTCTCTTTAGAAGTCCAATGCACTATCTGTTGCACGACAGAGCCCGCTTTCTCTTTAAATTATATGGTTGGAATGTCTGGAAGAATTTTCATCCTGCTTCGTTATTTAAATTTATCTGTTTATTTGTTTCAGAGCATTAAATGAAATGTGGAAATGTCAAAATCTACTCCGGCATCAAGTTAAAGATTTGCTTGACTTAATTAAGCAACCCAAAGTAAGTTAAATTTTAAAGAAAATTTTTACTTTGATATTAAGTTTTGTGAAACACATGTCTATTATTTATTTACTATTTCCTGCTGTTTAGTTTCTTTTTACATAGGAAAAACTTAGATGTTTACTATATCTACAAAAGGTGACAATCAACAGGAAGAAAATGTTCTTCTTGTACTCAAAATTAAAGTTTTTTTTAATAACTTTAAAATGAAAAAAAAAACCAAACAGTAACACAGCATTATTGAAAGCAGAGAAATTACAGGGAAGAAAGTTAAACTTTATCTTGCCACATAACAAAATGCTACCATCTTTATAGTCTTGTGGATTTAGAAAGTTTGAATAATCATATAATTATAGCTTATTTTTTGTTTGTTTTAACTTAAAATTAATATTACACTGCTCGTAATTTTTATTTATTGGTGCTAGTCATCATTTGGCCATTTAGAAAGAGACTAGGTTTGTTTTGTTTTTTCCATTGAGAATGCCTTCTGTGGATTTTTAAAAGGTATAGTTGATGAGAAAGCAGAATGCTTGGTCATTTTATTTTATTTTATTTTATTTATTTATTTTTTTTTAGAGTTTATGATTTTATTTTTTATTTTTTATTTTTTTTAATTTTTTTATTTTTTATTGACTTTGTAATAATATTACATTAAAAAAATATATATGTGAGGTCCCATTCAACCCCACCCCCCCACCCCCCCCTCTCCCCCCCCCAACAACACTCGTTCCCATCATCATGACATATCCATTGGATTTGGTAAGTACATCTTTGGGCACCTCTGCACCTCATATACATTGGTTCACATCATGGCCCATACTCTCCTCTATTCCATCAAGTAGGCCCTGTGAGGATTTACAATGTCCGGTGATTACCTCTGAAGCACCATCCAGGGCAGCTCCATGTCCCGAAGACGCCTCCACCTCTCATCTCTTCCTGCCTTTCCCCATACCCTTTGTCCATTATGTCCCCTTTTCCCAATCCAATGCCACCTCTTCTATGTGGACACTGGATTGGTTGTGTCCATTGCACCTTTATGTCAAGAGGAGGCTCAGATTCCACCTGGATGCTGGATGCAATCCTCCCATTTTCAGTTGTAATCACTCTAGGCTCCATGGTGTGGTGGTTGTCCTTCTTCACCTCCATCTTAGCTGAGTGTGGTAAGTCCAATAAATCAGATTGTAGGTGCTGGAGTCTGTTGAGGCTCAGGATCTGGCTATCACATTGTCAGTCCAGAGATTCAAATCCCCTAAATATATCTTAAACCCCAACATTAACTGCACCTCCAGCACATTAGCATGGAAGTCTTATGAAGGGAGATCCCATCTGAGTCCAGATTCATCACACATAAACACCATTTCCAAAGAGGGGCCATCTGCCCTGGTAGTTAACCCCATCGGCCATGACCATAACTCCCATGGGTCTCTTTAGCCCTCAAAGGAACCAATATCTGGGGGTTGTATCTGCTTTATCTGTCTCTCTGACTCTGCTCAGTTGTGCATGAGGGCAAACCTTCTGCCAGCCTCCAGACTCTTTTTTAGAAACTCGTAGCCATATAAACTCATTTCTCCTTTCCATTTCCCCCTTACTTTAGGTCAAACAGCATTTTAAAGTCATGGTATTTTATGTAGACATGGATATTCTGCTGATCCGCATTGAACCTTCCGTATAAGGTCATTTTCCAGTTGCATCATCAGTTGGTAGTTGATAGTGGTCCCTCGTTGCCAGGGAGGCTCATCCCCGGGTGTCATGTCCCACGCTGGGGGGAAGGCATTGCATTTACATGCTGAGTTTGGCTTCGAGACTGGCCACATTTGAGTAACATGAAGGCTGACAGAAGGAAATTCCCAGGCACAAAGTTGCTCTAGGCCTTGTTCTTATTTTGGGTTTATCAGCTCACAAGCATAGTCATTAGTATCAGGGGCTCACTGTTGAACCCTCACTCCCTCCCGGTCCCCACCACTGTACCTGGGAGACTGTCGCTGCTCCCCTAGGGACCACGACAGAGCACCACTGGCCAGGAACCCAGTACCCCCCCCTACTGTGGTTTTTAATTGTGGCCACTATGAGTATATCCAAACATTACCATGCACCCTGGACATATGATCTGTACAGCTCCCTGTCAGTCATATATCACCTGTCATTGGTATCCCATACCAGTATCCCTCCATTGCCATTGTTGAAACACTCTGTGATCCAGAACTCTGCTTGGTCATTTTAAATCGCATTTCAGGGAAACCCTGTAGCATCCTCCTTCTCATCTTTTTCAGTCCATAGTGTTCCCCACCCTGCTCTGATACAGGCACCCCACGTCCTGGATGGAGGTCGACAGAGGAGTATGTTTACCTAAGGAGAGAAGACTTAGACTTTCCCTAGGCAGCACTGGCTGCTTGCCCTACAAATCAGTACAATGCCGGCCATTCGCCTGATTTATAGTGACCCTCTTGCTGTTTTTTTAAAGCATCTGAATGACAAGTACAAAATATCCCATCCTACTTTTTTGCTTACTTAAGCTTACAACTGAGTAGTACTGTCCTTTTATGAGGAGACAATAACCTCTTTGCTTATGGTTTATTGAACACAGCTACACTTTTTTTCTATGATTATTGAGTATGTTGAACCTGCTAGGATAAATTTTCCTTATAATAAATGATACTAAAATAATTTTAGTGATTCTGCTATTTTCTTTCTCTGCCAAGGGAGGAGATCGGAAAGTCCCACTTCAGTTAGGATTAGGAACCTTTATCTGCATGAGTTTCAATCAGTAAGCTCTGGATAAGTTGCCTCTCTGCCACCCCGAAGCCATGTTTTAATTTACTTCTTCTGGTTCAAAAAAAAAAAAGTGTTAATCAAAAATGAGATGTTCTTATATGTATGTGTATAATATTATTTCTGATTTTAGACACTTTTGTATGTAGTCATCATAACAGCCAGGAGTTATATTAATTGTATAAGTGCTTTGTTGATCAAACATAATGTGTTCAATGTAATCAAATATAAGTTTGTTTTTGACTTTCACTGTCCTTTCAGTATTTAATGAGTGCTGCTGCTTATTGCCTTGATAAAAACTTGGGAGGAACTTATGAGTTTCCTGCTCAGTTTTAAGTGAAACCACAAAATGGAGTATTAATTAAATTAGAACGTTCATTTCCATTCTACTCTGTGGAGTTTTTCCTTTGGTTGGCTTAAAATAATTGCCAAGTTATCCCCAGTAAATGGAATTCTTGTTCATGTATGATGGGATTGAAAACAGTGGAGGAAGATAGTACTCAAAATTGACATTCTAGTTGGAGGAGAATTAATTTGATTTATTTGATTCTCTGATTATATAACGTTCACTTTATACCAAGAATTGTAGTAGACATTGTAGAGTTGAAGTGAGAAAAAAATACAAAGTTTGGTTTAACTTTTGTGTTTTATATTTCCTTCTGTTTCACCAGGGAGACTCTTAGATACTTAAAAATTAGTGTATACTTTTTTATCTTCTTCATTATTTGGCTGATTAAAATAATTTTCATTCTTAGCTCAGAAGCATAGCCTTTCTGCTTCATTTTATTAAATTGATTTGCTCAGTGTCACTCAAAGGCGACTTTGTAATTTCTAGTGCTTTCCTCTTTTTGGTGCTACTTCTTAGACTCTTTCATGTTGGTCAGCTTCTGGGGAGCTCAACACCACCCTCTTTCTCCAAAAACAAAAAAACAGAAATTATATGTTTCTGACAGAGCTCAAGTACTTTAAATTCCAGATTCTTATACTCCTATGCTCTACCTCTCCCTTCCTTGCAGCAAGCTTCTCCTGCAGAGGTACATCACATTCATTCGTTCATTCCTCATTCGTTTCCCTCCACGCCCGTGCTTCCCGAGTTCAGCATTTCACACAGAGTGGCTTGATGTCATCTTTTTGTCTTTCTCCAGTGTCCTCCCTCTAAGCTTCATGATTACGCCTCATAATGCTCAGGATTTAAGAAGACAGAAGCATCTCAAGTCAACCAGATTGCACATTTAGCGACAGCTTTGTGTTTGAGATACAGCTAAAAAACTTGAAAACCAACATTTCCTGGATGTTTTGTTCTGTTTTTTAACTTAGTTGCCCTGTTTTTTCAGTGCTGAAGAAAAACAAAATATCTGCCTGCCCCAAAACGTTAGTGCAGGAATCTGTTTTTTTTCCCTTTGGTGCTAAAAAAATAAGTGATGACAGTGAAACAGGTGTTCTCCACCTCCTGTTCCATTCACCCGGAGTTTAAAAACTACTAAATAAGTTGGGGACAGTAGTGGTAAGGGGACAGACTCTGGAGCATTAATAGGCTATGCTTATCTACTTTTCTGAAAAGTGTAATCTTAGATTCTTGTCTGGGAATTTTAAAATTTTGATTTTTTTTTTTTTTTTTTTTGTGATTTACAGACAGATGCCAGTGTCAAGGCCATATTTTCAAAAGTGATGGTTATTACAAGTAAGTTATTTTGAATATTCCATGGATATTTAATTAAAGGGATTTATTCTGATCAGTGTTTCCTGTAGTTCCAGTTTAAGCTATGATAATATAGGAAACGATTAAGGTGTTTTTTATTGAATTTCAACAGACAACTGATCCTCAGCTTCCCTTGTTTTCCAGTTTCCATTCATATTGCATACTTTACAGAATTTTTAATATTCTTCAGTGTTTCCTATAACGAAGAGCCTGAGAAAGGAGTTATTACGTAGATTCTGAGAATAATTTAAATCATGACCTAAGCTTACTTTTAAAACAGAATCTGTACTTTAGTGTCACCTCTTCTGTTGTCAGCCTATTTGAAGCTTATTTTACATTGAGCCAACATTTAGAGTGGAAGATATGCCTCAAAACTACAGAAGAGCTTCTTCAAAAAATATTAATACCCTTTTTTTCTTCACGCAATTTCAAATAGTGTTTACTTACATTTAATAGTACATACAAAAGGGTCGTGTGCCAAATTTCCTTTATTTGGTGCAGGAGTAGGGAAAGTAGCTGCTTCCAGGTTATTTTCTTCCCTTCTTGGAGGTTACCATGATGGCTTTTGGATGGGAATACTTGGGGGAATACTGCTTCTGAATTTCCTCTTGGAAGTAACGGAGAGACCTTATGAGTTGTTACCAAAATTCCAAGATGTGTGCAGAAGTTCAGCTAAGATACGAAACAGAAGCAGTAACCTAACATGTTGGGTTTTGAATCAAGTAATAGTAGTTGTAGCATGATGGGGTTTTGAGGCAAAAATATATCTTTTAGTCCTAGGAAGTAAAACTTGTTTTCAGTCCCCTAGAATAACTTAAAACTAGTGTTTTTGTGCTATTGCATTTTTATGTCTATCTACGCAGTAGTTTGGCTCTGGATATTATCCCTGCAGAAGACCATCTCCTATTCTCTTCCTCTTATTTCCCCCCATCCATTTTCTTCCAGCAAGTTTAGTGTTTTGCATATTCTGTTGTGAGAGATGCTCCTGTCCTGTAGGTATTAGTGTTGGTGGGAGAAAAAAGGACTCCAGGGTCCTGTAAGATTATATAGTGCTTAAAGCGTTTCTTCCTTCTCTCCCTCCCTCCTCTCTCTCTCTCTCCTTTTTGTATCTTAACCTGTAGGTCTTATTATAGTTTTTAATGATGCCTGTCTGTTTTGGAATTTCAAAGAGGGCCTGTAAAATGTAACGTTTTCCAAAATTACTTGAAAATAGTACCCTTTTTTGAAGTCTATAAAGGTGTAGCAAACTGCTAGTGATCCTTGGAACAGTTTGGAAAGTGCTGCACTAGCAGTTTTCTACCTTATTCTCATGCTTACTTGTATGTGAGCATTTAGTTTTTCCTTTATAAGTGATTATGCTCGCCTGGCCAATGTAGTCCTCTTTCTTTACAATAGGCTTTTTATATTTTAGAAACATGAAAAGGTCATACAGTCATGTATTTAGAAGGATTAATTGATTCTTGCTGCATTCATCGATCAATTGCTATAGCCATACTACAAAACAGAATTCCAGAGTTGTGTAGTGAACGTAGAGTGCATTTACTGTATTCATATTTTAAGAGTTAATTTATACTATTTTTATAGTCCCAAGTTCTGTATTACTATTTCTGTTATTTAGAGGTATCCTAGTCTGGTTCTCTATGGAAGTTAAGTAGCCAAAACAAAGATACTAGGATCAAAATTTTATTTTTTATTAGCTGTCATGATTTTTTTTTTGATACATAGACATAAATAGGAAAGTAGCATAAAAATCACATTTAATTCTAATGAGGCTCATCCTTTCTTGCATAGTAAGGTCTGGAACAGGTTGCTCGCTTTGAGTCAGTATTAGGTGTTTGAATAGCATGAATATATATATATGAATTATCTCTGGGTTGATTTAACAATAAATAACACAACTCAGGATAAGAGTTTTTTCAAGGTGAAACTTATTCATTGATCTTTTGAAATAAATTATGTAAGAGAACAATGTATATAACAAGCTCAAGGAGTCAGTAATGAAATTGGTATTGTTCAGGTTGATGTGTGGTAATCTTAAATTTCATAGGGAGTTATTTAGAAACAGCTAATTCAGTCTTTTCAACATTGACGTCCTTCAAATGGTCTCATTTTAGGTTTTTAGAAAGCAGATTTTTACATGTAAACATTGACGATGGAGGATGTTTCACAACTTATTGTTTCATTAAACTAAACTGAATTTGTAGGTTAGGATTATTAATCAGAGGAGTAGAAGAATGAGAATGTTTATTTTTTATTATTTTGAGAAATTTTAGAAATTGTATTATAATTGAATTTTAATTTATTTTAAGGAAATTTGCCAGATCCTGGTAAGGCTCAGGATTTCATGAAGAAGTTCACGCAGGTTTTAGAAGATGATGAGAAAATAAGAAAACAGTTAGAAGTACTTGTTAGTCCAACATGCTCTTGCAAGCAGGCTGAAGGTTGTGTGGTAAGGACAGAAATTAAGAGCTAATGTTTTTTAAAAAATCCTTTTTTTAAATCAATAATTTATATTCATTATGAAAAATTTAGAAACTATCATGAAAATAATATTACAGATAAACTGTGTTCCCACTGTTGATATATGGAGTGTGTGTTTCCAAAATGAGATTATATTGTACCTTTACTTTTGTATATTTTACTTCATTTTCCTTAGTCTTTTACAGTATTACATTTAATAGCTATATAGCATACCATTGAATATGTATACCATAATTTACGGAATACTTGACTTGAGTTAGACAAGTAGGTATTTTTCTAGTTTTTTGTTAATGTAAAGAACGCTGTAATATTGTTATAGCTAAATATGTGTATATAGTATTGATTATTTCTTTTGGATAAATTCATCGAGGTACAGTTACATGTATTAAAAGTCCCGGTTTTAGGCCTTTAAAGTATTACCAAATTGCTCTCTGGAATTCCAAGTAGTTTTAAACTCCTCACCAGTGATGAGAGTAGTGACTATTTACTCATACATAACAATATTGGCCAGCATCATATATGCTGGAAACAAGCAAAAATCAACTAAATAAATCAAAACATAGTTATTTTGGTAAGATTTATATTGCTTGTTTAGCAGTTATCTGACAGTTTTTTTCTCCCAGGATTTATTAGCCATTCATATTTCTTTGATGAATTGTGTGTTTATAATCTTTGCCTATTTTTATAAAATGGGATTTGTCTTTATCTTTTTTTTTTTAGATAATTATTTATTTATTTCTCTCCCCCTCCCCCCACCAGTTGTCTGTTCTCTGTGTCTATTTGCTGTGTGTTCTTCTTTGTCCGCTTCTGTTGTCAGCAGCATGGGAATCTGTGTTTCTTTTTGTTTCATCATCTTGTCGTGTCAGCTCTCCGTGTGTGCGGAGCCATTCCTGGGCAGGCTGCACTTTCTTTTGCGCTGGGCAGCTCTCCTTACTGGGCACACTCCTTGCGTGTGGGGCTCCCCTACACAGGGACACCCTTGTGTGTCAGGGCACTCCTTGCGCACATCAGCACTGCGCGTGGGCCAGCCGCACACGGGTCAAGGAGGTTGGAGTTTGAACTGCAGACCTCCCACGTGGTAGACGGCGCCCTAACCACTGGGCCAAGTCCACTGCCCTGTCTTTATCTTATTCATTTGTTAGAGTTTGTCATGTGACATTGTCAATTAAGGTGCATATAACTTTGTCAGCTGTAGTTTGTCCTGTGATTTTTTTGAAATACCATAGTTTTTTTTTTTATCTGTCTTCTCTGGAGTTTTGTCTTTGGTGCCATGCCTAGAAATTCTTTTTTTTTTGTAAATCGATGAAAATACTTAGTAATAGCAATGCTTCTTAAACTGTTGCCCATGGATCTGTGCTGCTCTTTTTTTTTTTAAGATTTATTTTTTATTTATTTCTCTCTCTCCTTCCCCCCCTGCCGTTGTCTGCTGTCTGTGACCATTTGCTGTATGTTCTCTGTGACGGCCTCTATCCTTATCAGCGGCACCGGGAATCTGTGTTTCTTTTCGTTGTGTCATCTTGTTGTATCAGCTTTCCGTGTGCGGCGCCATTCCTGGGCAGGCTGCACTTTCTCTCGCGCTGGGCGGCTCTCCTTATGGGGTGCACTCCTTGCACGTGGGGCTCCCCTATGTGGGGGACACCCCTGCGTGGCACGGCACACTTTGTGCGCATCAGCACTGCGCATGGGCCAGCTCCACATGGGTCAAGGAGGTCTGGGGTTTGAACCATGTACCTTCCATGTGGTAGGCAGATGCCCTATCTATTAGGCCAAGTCCGCTTCCTTGTGCTGCTTTTTTTAAAAAAAAAAGATGATTTGGGGCCCAAGATTGACTTATTCAAAATCTTTGTGGTGAAGTTCCAGGAATCTGTAGTTCAACAAGCTCCCCTTAAAATTTTGTTTGTTCAAGCCTGTGCATTTACTGTTCCTTGGTTTTATTGTTTTTCATTTGTTTTTATAGTTTTGAAGCATTTTTTGGTATAAAGTATGACATAAGGATGTATGTTTTTATTCCAAATGTCTAATGTTTTTCAATATAATTTATCAAATCTAACTTTTTTTTTGTTTACTTGAAATGTTCTCTTACTCATATGCTAAATTCATAGGCTAATCTTTTTTTATGGGTCCCAATTCCTATTGGTTTGTTTATTCCAGCACCAGAATTACATATTTTAATTATTTTAGGTTCTTAAAATTTAATGAGTTGCTTAAATGTACTTTTGTAATATTTTAAAAATCTACCTTACAGCGTGAAATAACTAAGAAGTTGGGTAATCCTAAGCAGCCTACAAATCCTTTCCTAGAAATGATCAAGTTTCTCCTGGAGAGAATAGCACCTGTGCACATTGATACTGAATCTATCAGGTATTTATATAAAACCATTAAATTTTCACTAATGTTCATTCGTTCATGCATTTAACCAATCATTATTGAATACCTGCAATATACAGGTCACCAAACTAGCTACTGAACATACTCAGTCTGTGTCTATTTATTTCTCCTGTGATCTGTGTGAATTATATAAGTGTTCTTTCAGTTGTGCCAGAAATTGAACCCTAGGCGTTCTCTCTTACCAATATACCAGCATGTACAGGCTAAGCAATACCAACAAATTATACTTACTCAGGAAAAGAAAACTGTGAATCTGTTGCAAAGTGACATGGTATGTTATCACACATATATTGGAACTGGAAGTGTTATTTTTTTATTTTTAAATTTAAAAAATTCATTTTTTTAATTCCCCACCCCCAACCCCTACCCCACCGAGATGGCTCCCTTGCCTCTGCTCGTTGTCTGCCTGCTATGTCTTCTTTAGGAAGCACCTGGAACCAAACCCGGGGACCTCCCATGTGGGAGACAAGTACCCAACCACTTGAGCCATATTCACTCCCTGCTCATTGTGGCGTCTGCTAGTTGTGGCGTCTGCTCAGTGCGTCTGTTCATCTTCTCATTGTTACGCCATCTGCTCGTTGTCTTTAGGATGCACTGGGAACCAAACCTGGGTTTGGGAGGCAGGCCCCCAACTGCTTGAGCCACATCCCCTCTCAGAAGTGTTATTTTTAAAACAACCCTCAATTAAAGTTTCAGCTTTGATACTACCTGACTTTGGCCTCTAGGAAAATTATTTCTCTTTGTCTGCACTCTCTTTTGTGAAATGTGAGATGATTTTTTAAAAAAAATTTATCCTAAATTGTTTTCAACTTGTTGAAAAAAATTATGTACTTATAAAATATAGAGCGCAAAATATAATTAAGCAGTGATATGTAAACTACTATGCTTTGGTTGAGGGGTGTTGTGTTTTAGAATCTAAAGGAATAGTATTAATGTTTTTCATCCTGTACCTAGTAATGCTCCTGTTAGAGCATAAGGTGTAGCTTTTGATTCTGGAGATCCTACTTTGGATACTAGTTTGTTACTTTGGATTCCTCTGCCTCGAATTTCATTTGAAGAAGAGACACTGGTTATAAAAAAACCAAAATTACCCTCAAAATCTGCAACCCCCCCAAAAAAGGGGGTTTATTAAGAGGAAGAATCAGAATCAGTCTGAAATTAATTCAATAAATAATCCCATGTCTTCACTATTCAAGACATTGGTCTATATAGATATTGGCAAAGCATACTCGGTGATTCCCAGCTAACTTCTGTTGAGTAGTGGAAAGTTTTTATTCCTTAGATTAGTACCATTAGAGTTTAGAGGACTGAAAGATGATTTCTCTATGGGGTGGTATTTGAGTTAGGAGAGAAGAATGGGTTAAATTTTGCTTCTACAGTGATGGGAGAGAGAGTATTCTAAACACTGAGATGACTATAAGGCAAGGTAATTGGATAGGAAAGAGCAAAATGTATATAGAAAAAGATTGCCTTCTATCGAATTAATGTATAGGGGAAGTAGCAAGTGTTATGAAATAGTCCTAAGAATGTAGAAATGTGGAAAAATGGTATTTTAAAAACTCATGTTTGCTAATTCTTTCATAGTGGCTTGTGGAAATACTTCCTTGTATATATTGATCTTATATTCAGCTACCTTTCTAAGTTAGCATATTTGTTAATTTTCAGATTTTTGGAGTTTTCTGTGTAGACAATCATATCATCTTAAAATGACAGATTTGTTTCTTCTTTTCCAATCCTTATGTCTTTAATTTCTTTTTCTTATTTTACCTTATGATTGCCAGTAAACTGCTGAATAGCAAAAAAAAAAAAAAAAAAAAGTCAGTTGGAACCAGGTTGTGGAAGGTTTTTAAGATCAAACTTTGGAGCTTTCTCCTTACTCTTTGATCTGTGTGAATGAGAGGTGATTGAGATGATGGGTAAAAGATAGACTGCTAATGTGTTGTTGTGATTGTCTAAGGATGATGGTGGTGGGGTGGAAAGAACTTATTTGAGGAAGGTTTTTTAAAGAACAGCCTAAAAAGTCTGTCATTTTACTAAACATGGGGAAAAAAAGAGGAAGGAGCAGTCAGAAGGTTGAGGGTTTAAAAGCTAATGATGAGGAGCAAGGAGTTACACAGCTGCTGAGTAACTGTCCCGTTCTTGGTAAGTGGAGAAGAGCATTTATGCCCAGGAGGTCTGGCTTTAGAGCCCACTTGCCTACTCCTCATCTCCTGAAAAGATTCCCCTGGTAGTCCCCTCCAGTAATGATAAGTACCTATTTTACTGTTTCCAGTAGTGGCTGTTAACATTTTCAGTGCTATTTTATAGATGAATGACAGTATCTTTTTTTTTTCCCAATTCATATAACTAGTAAAGTTGAATATTTATTAGTAGTTTGACCCCCCCCCCCATTTCCTTCCTGGTTTAATTGCATTTCTTTGATTAATGCTTTTTATTTTTCTATGTGGGGTTTGGGAAATTATCTTACTCTTATTGATTATAAGAATGCTTTCTAAAATAAAGCTATCAACCCAGATAGATTGCCTTTTTTTTTTTAAAGACTTATTTTTATTTATTTCTCTCCCCTTCCCGCCCCCCCCCACCCCACTTGTCTGCTCTCTGTGTCCATTTGCTGTGTGTTCTTCTGTGTCTGCTTCTATTCTTGCCAGCGGCACTGGGAAATCCGTGTCTCTTTTTGTTGTGTTATTTTGCTGCATCAGCTCTCCGTGTTTGCGGTACCACTACTGAGGAGGCTGAATGAACTTTCTTTTGCACTGGGCGGCTTTCCTTACGGGGCACACTCCTTGTGCGTGGGGCTCCCCTATGCAGGGGACACCCCTGCGTGGCATGGCACTCCTTGCGTGCATCAGCACTGAGCATGGACCAACTCACCACACGGGCCAGGAGACCCTGGTTTTGAACCCTGGACCTCCCATGTGGTAGGCGGATGCTCTGTCAGTTGAGTCAAGTCTGCTTCCTTAGATTGCCTTTTAAATTTGTGCTTAACATTCATTAATATTAAATCGTATAACTAAATCTTTCAGTTGTTTTTGTTTTTGTTTCTGTCTTTGGTATCATTTTAGGTGGTTCTTTTTAGATTTACATCTTTAATTGGTCTGGAATTTATTTTGGTTTAAGGAAGAGCTAGTTGATCTACTCCATTTATTGAAAAATGTATTCCTTTCTAATTGCTGATAAAATTTTTATTATAGCATAAATTCTTATCTGAGTATACTCCTTAGATTTTTTTTTTGTTTTCTTTGTCTTCTGAAGTTTTTATACCTTTTTTCATTGTTCAAATCAGTCAGTCAGAAATGAATAAAACTTAATTTTTTTCTAAATTCCACACATAAATGAGATGTTAAAAACATCCCTTGACATCTCTGACAGAAAATCAGAGCAGCTGTTCCCTGAATGATGGCATAGTTAAAACTAAAATAATATAAAAATCATCTGAAAAAAAATATTTATTGAACACTATCAAACAAAGCAAAAATAACTTGTTTTTTGCAGACAGAAAATGTGCTTCTATTCATTTGGGCTTTGAAGTTCAGTGTATATAACCTTTAAAATTATATAACACACCCTACTGATTTATAAATGTGATTGTGGCTGAAAGGGGTGGTCTAGGGAGATTAATGTTAATTGAAAGACAACTTGAGGATAATCCAGGAACAGTATAATGTAGTGAGTTTGGTGGTAGATGAGGATTGTGGTTAATAATATAAATACAAGAATATTCTTCTACAAAAGGTATTAAGAATATGGAAAAATGAAACTATCATAATTTATAGACTATAGTTAATAGTAATATTTTAATATTTTTGTTGCAAAGGCAAAGAAAGTACTATATCAGTGCTAAAGGTTAATAAAAAGGGATATAGGGTTTAGTTTTATGAGATATGAATTTCTTTATTTTCTTCATTAACAAGAAGACCGTGGTCATGTCATTTAACCAGTCTGTGCTCATTTATGTATTTTTCTGAACATTAGAAAAACAATTGAATTTGTTTTTAGGGTTGAATGAGATAGACGTGCCTTGACAGAATATATATATTTTTATATATATTCTGTGAGTATGTGTGTATATAAAATTCCTTGGTGTTAATTACATTCACAGTCTTGTGTTACCATCACTAGCACCAGCACCCATTTCCAAGACGTTATCATCATTGCAAACAGAAGGTCTGTGCCAGTTATCACTAAATCCCTATTCCATGCCCTGGAAAATGAGAGGTCAGCTGACATCTCAGGCCATTGGAAAGGTGAGGATTTAGAGGTGCTGGATACTAAAGCGAGCAAGTCTGAGGCCAGTCCTGAGGCCGAAAGGGGGAGCATTGGTTGAAGTCCGCAGAAAGGACAGAGATGCCCTTCTGCATCCATAGTAAGAGTCTAAAATTTTATTCTGTGGAGAAATTGGATTAGAGCAACTTTAGAGTCAGAGACATCAGGCTACATAGAGGACAACCAGGAGCAGGTAAAATTGGAAACAGGAGTTAAAAACATGTTATTGTGCAGAATTGTGAAAATCCCAAGGTTAGGGAATGCTGGCAGTCAGACACGCAGCTTCCTGAGTAGGAGATTGGAGGCTTCTCTGGAGAAACTCAGCGACTTCAGTTTATTATCCAACAATAGAGTGTCCCGGCTGACAAGCTCCTCCCTGGTGCACACTGAGCTTCTAAATACCTGCTTTTACTAAAAACCTTGCTCTTAATAATCACGCATCCAGGGATCCCTAAATATTTGAGGAAAGCCTCCAATGTGAAAGACAGAAAGTAAAGCTAGTGAAAAGTGAACTTTGAGAAAATTGAAATACAGGGAACAGAAGAAAACTTAAAAATGAAAAAAAAAAGACAGATAAAACATCATATTCAATAAGCTAAGAATGGAATGGTATAAAATTCAGAGATTCAGAGAATAAGAAAATGTTTTAAATTTAAAATATAACAGTAATAAAAATGTTTTAGATAGATTAAAAGTTAAAATTAAGGAAGTCTTCCAGAAAGTAGAACAGAAACATGGTGATGGACAAATAAGAGAGAGAATATATGAAAACTAAGCAATCCATCCAGGAAGTCAACATTCAAGTAAAAGGATTTCCACAAAGGCCAGAAAAAGGATTGGGAAAGGCATTTTCAATGAAAATAAATCTCAGAACTGAAGATCATGACTCTCCAAGTTAAAATGGCTTACAATTCCCCAGCATAATGAATGTAAAAATATTTTCCTCAACATAGTACACTAAGAAAATTGAGAATACAGGGATGAAGTGGGAAGTTTTAAAAATCTTCCAGAGGGGAAAATTATAACTTAGTCACACCAAAAAGATTGGGAATTCTCAGCAGCAGCAATAGGATGAGTAGGGCAGTGGAGCAGTGCCCTTGAACGTCTGAGGAAAAGTGGTCTTTAATGGGGAACTATCTGCAGCCAAACGAGGGTTCAGGTGTGAAGGCACAGGAGTGGCGATGGAGGGTCCTATACCCTCCTCAGGAAAATTCCTGGTTGTCTTCCCACAAAACAAAGGAATGAACCAATGAAGAAGAAGATAGAAGACTCAGAAAATGGACTCTAAAACAGAAGGAAGGGAAGACAGACTTGGGATGACAGTTAACAGCAGCAAATATAGAAAGCAAACTGTTTCTCAGAGCAAGAGGATGCATATATATATATATATATGGCTCTGCATCCTCTTGCTCTGAGGATATATATATATAGGAGGATTCTGTTCAAGATATGTTGACCTTGTAAAATTAGTATTCAGGGGGTTCACTCTTGTGCTGGAGAATTTGGGAACAATTGTGATAGTCATAGAAAACTTAACACACAGAAAGGCAAAATGATTCTTCTAGAAAAAACAAAGCAGAACAAGAGTCCAATCATAGTACATTCCTGGGTGCAGCTGTGTAAGCAGTATTTTACTTGCTCATTATTGGGCCACCTGCCTATACTGTGTGTTGAAGAACTCTGCATTGGCAGTGTGGTGTAGAGATAAAGAATGGGGATTCCGGGGCCAGTGCTTTAGGGACCCACCATTTTAGCAGGGTAACTTTAGTTTCCTGATATGCAAAATGAGAAAAATTAACCTTCTTTGTAGTGGTTGTGAGGAGTAAATAAAAGTGCATGTAAATTGCTTTGGATGATTGCTTAATAATAAATATTAACTGATATTTTTATCAGTATTAAATTGGAAGTTGGGAGCAGATGTGACTCAAGTGGTTGAGTGCCTGCCTTCCACATGGGTTCCTGGGTTTGGTTCCTGGTGCTTCCTGATAAAACAAAAACAGACAACAAGCAAAGCAAATGAATAAACCATCTCAGGGAAGCCAATGTGGCTCAGTGGTTGAGCGCCACCTTCCCAGATACATGATCGTGGGTTCAATCCCTGGTCCCCAGTACTTTAAAAAAAAGGACTTGTAAAATAGTCTCAAAAATCATAAAAGAGGGGGAGGCTATGGTTGGTAAGTAACTCTGGGGAGAAGGAGTAGGTTGGGACTGCTATTTTTCAGTGTAATTCTAGAAGAAAACCTATAACAAGAATAGGAAAAAAGTTTTAAAGAGGTTTTAGATTACAGAAAAGTGGATGGGGGTGATGATCATGCAGGGATGTGAGAAGGATTGACAGTACTAGAATGTGAGAGGAGAGTGAGTAGGGTTGGGGTTGGGTTGAGTTATTCATGAAACTGGGGGGAGGGATGTAGGAAGGACAGGTGAACTCTGGGGAGGTGGAGGACTCTGGTTGAAATACACCCCTTTTTAAGGCTTTGTTCAAAGTGGCAGTTAGTGAGATCTGCCTGAGACATGCCTTAAAAGTGTAGCCTCTGGAATGACCCCCCAACTCATTTTGAAATCTCTTAGCCATAAAACACTTTTGTATTTGATGCTTACCCTTTTTTTTTTTTTAAGATTTAAAACTTTTTCTCTCCCCTTCCCCCCACCCCAGTTGTGTGCTATCTGTGTCCATTTGCTGTGTGTTCTTGTCCGATTCTGTTGGTGTCAGCAGCATGGGAATCTGTGTCTCTTTTTGTTGTGTCGTCTTGCTGCGTCAACTCTCTGTGTGTGCGGCGCCATTCCTGGTCAGGCTGCACTTTCTTTCGCGCTGGGCGGCTATCCTTACGGGGCGCGCTCCTTGTGCATGGGGCTCCCCTGTGCGGGGACACCCCTGCGTGGCAGGGCACTCCTTGCGCACATCAGCATTGTGCATGGGCCAACTCCACATGGGTCAAAGAGGCCCAGGGTTTGAACTGCAGACCTCCCATGTGGTAGACGGGCGCCCTATCCACTGGGCCAAGTCTGCTTCCCTGATGCTTACCCTTTTGATTAAGGTCTTTTTTCCAAATGCATCTTTGATTGGTGCTTTGTATTAATCCCTTGGTGCCAGGGAGGCTTATCTCCGAGAGTCATGTTCAACACTGGGGAAAAGGTAGTGCATTTATTGCTGAGTTTGGTTTAGAGATAGGCCACGTTTGAGCAACAAGGAAGTTTTCAGGAGGTAACTCTCAGGCAATAAATAGTATTAGGCTAAGTTCAATTTTACAAGAATAAGATTCATAGCTACATGCATTAATATTGAGAGCTTGACATATTGGTCTGTTAATGTACTCAAGAGATTCTTCCCCCTCTGCTTGAGAACATAGCAGGATTCTCCAGGATGGGAGTTTAGTATTTTATTGTTTATAGTGTGGGTCTCCACCCACTGAGATAACCCCCTATGACAAGATGGACACATTCATATTCTGTAGAAGCATGCCCCAGGTGCACCCTTTCCTACACATTTCCCCACCACTGACACCTTACACCAATGACTACCTTATCAGAGGTTCTTCCCAGATTGAGCATAGGCTCACTACTCTCTACTCCCTTTCTGTCTCCTGGTAACTTATCTTCCAGATTCTAGCTCTGCAAGTCTGCTCAGTAGGCTTAGGGCATATCAGTGAGATCATGCAGTATTTGCCTTTAGTGACTGGCTTACGTCACTCAACATAAGGTCTTTGAGATTCATCCATGTTGTTGCATATGTCACTGTTTCATTCCTTCTTACAGTTGCGTAACATTCCTTTCTATGCATATAACATATTTTACTTATCCATTCATCTGTTGATGGGCACTTGGATTGCTTCCAACTCTTGGCAATAGTGAATAATGCCACTATGAGCATTGATGTGCCTATGTCTGTTCATGTTCTTGCTTTCAATTCTTCTGGATATATACCTAGTAGTGGAATTGCTGGATCATATGACAATTCTTTGGTTGGCTTCCTGAGGAACTGCCAAACTGTCCTCCACAATGGCTACACCGTTCTGTATTCCCACCAGCAGTGGATGATGTTTCCATTCCTCCACATCCTCTCCAACACTTTTAGTTCTGTTTGTTTGTTTTTTTGAAATAGCAGCCAGTCTAATATATGTAAGATGATATCCCATTGTAGTTTGAGCTGCATTTGCCTAATAGCTAGTGATATTGAGGATCTTTTCATGTACTTTTTTAGCCATTTGTATTTCCTCTTTGAAAATATGTCTATTTAAATCTCTTCCCATTTTATTTTCGAGATGTAGGATTTCTTTATATATGCCAGATATTAGATCCTTATTGGATAAGTGGTTCCCAAATATTTCCTCCCATTGAGTAGGCTGCCTTTGCACATTCTTGACAAAGTCCTTTGAAGTACAAACGTTTTTAATTTTGAGGAATTCCATTGACTATGAGGTGCAGAGGTGCCCAAAGATGTACTTACCAAATCCAATGGATGTGTCATGATGATGGGAACGAGTGTTGTTGGGGGGGGAGAGGGGGGGTGGGGGAGCGGGGTTGAATGGGACCTCACATACATATTTTTGATGTAATATTATTACAAAGTCAATAAAAAAAAATTTTGAGGAATTCCCATTTATCTGTTTTTTCTTTCAATGCTTGCACTTTGGATGTAAAGTGGTTTTTGAAACCATTTCCCACTTCAAGATTTTCGTAGCTGCTACCCTACATTATCTTTTAGGAGCTTTATGGTCTTGATCCTTATTGAGTTAATTTTTGCATAGGGTGTGAGATGTTTATCCTCTCTCATTCTTTTGAGTATGGATATCTAGAGTTCTCAAGCACCATTTGTTGAAGAAGCTATTCTGTCCCTGTTGAGTGGGCTTGGTGGTCTTGTCTGATATCAGTTGGTCATATATGCGCGGGTCTATATCAGAACTGTCAGTTCTCTTCTGTTAGATAATATGTCTGTCCTTGTGCCAATATCATGCAATTTTGACCACTGTAGCTTTGTAGTATGCTTTAAAATCAGGTCCCACTGCTTCTACTTTTGCTCTGCTAGCCTGCTCTCCAAATATTGGTCTAAAGTAAAATCGTGCTCTGTACTTAATCTAGTATGTGCTTGTAATCTGACGCTTGCTTCTGTTTTCAGAAACATCTTTTACCTTCTCATGGTCTTTCTTTCTAGCCAACGGAACTTATTCCTGTTCTTCACATGTGCTAAATTCCTTCTTTAGATGATTTGTATTTGGTATTCTTTCTGCTTAGGCTGATTTTCCCACTTTTTTTTTTTTTTTTTAATATGACTGGCTCTTGTCTGCTTTTCATCTTAAATTGTAATCACATCAGAAATGCCTTCTGACACTACTGTCACTGTAATAGAACCTCACCTCTTATAATGGCCAGCTTTAACTGCTTTGTCGTCCTTATTCTCTGATTATCTTTTTATTTATTTATTTTGGTAGTTTTGGCCTTTACTAGGGTAATAGTTCCATGTTTCATTCTCACTTTTGAATTCTGAGTTTACTTTGGACGTTAATGAATTATAATAGTAACTATAGAGCTAATCTATATTGAGTTGAAGCAGTGTGTTAGCATCTTTGCTCTGTTTTATATGTATTATCTTGAGTCTATACAAGAACTCTGTAATGCAGTTATCCTTGTCTACCAGTGGAGATGGTGCTTTAGTGTGCCAAAGGGCTGCCCATATAGAGTACCAGAAATGTGCTGGCTTTTTCCCCCTACCCTTTCCCCCGCCCTTTTTTTTGCTGTCTGTGTCCATTTGCTGTGTGATCTTCTGTGTCTGTTTCTTTTTTTGTCTTCTCTTCTCGTTTTTTTCCTCTAGGATTCAACAGGATTTGATCCTGGGCACCTCTGATGTGGAGAGAGGTTCCCTGTCACTTGTGTCACCTCAGTTCCTGGTTTATGTTGCGCCTTGCCTTGAGTCTCCCCTTGTCTCTCTTTTGTTGTGTCATCATCTTGCTACGTGACTCACTTGTGCAGGCACTGGCTTGCTGCATGGGCACTTGGCTTGCCATGCGGGCGCTTGTGCAGGTGCTCAGCTCGCTGTGCAGGCACACTTGGCTTGCCGCACGGGTACGCTTTTTACTAGGAGGCCCCAGGGATTGAACCCGGGTCTCCCATATGGTAGGTGGGAGCCCAATTACTTAAGCCACATCTACTTCCCTGTGTTGGCTTTTATAAAGGATATTTATTTTGGGTAAGAGCTTACAGTTCCAAGGCTGTGAAAAGTGCAACTTAGGGTGCCATGAGAGGTGCTTTCTAACCCAAGTGAGCTGCCACATACTGAAGCAAGATGGCAGGCAATCTCTGCCTTCCCCTCCAGAATCTGCTGTGTCGTAGAACTCAACTTTGAGCGACCAGGCATAGGGCTTGTCTCTTTCCAGACCTCTTGTATCAGTCTCTGCTGTTCTGCTCTCTTTCTGGGTTCAGCTCTAATCTATCAGGCTATATAGCCTGGCATGTATCCTCTTCAGTTGCTCTGTGGTCCCAGCCTCTTGGAGTCTTCATCCTTAAGCGGTCTTCTCTCTCACATTGCAGAATCAAATATGCTGGCTTCCTTTTTCCTCTCTCTTTGTCAGTGTGAGCCCATTTATATGAGACCCAGTAAGGGGACGGAAACTCAGCCTGAGTCCGCCTCACTGCCTTAGTACCATCAAAAGCCCTAAAGCATTCTTATCAAGTAATCTAATCAAAGCCCTCTCAGCTGAATCTAATGCAATCAAAGGGCATCACACTCAGAGGAATATATTAGTTTGCAACATAATCCTTCTCTTTTGGGGATTCATAAAATAATCTCAACTGCCGTGGATGGTAAGACTTATAAAGTTTACAAACCTTGCCTAAGAGTCAAGGACAAAGTAAGAGTTAAGGAGGTATCTTTTATTTTAAAAGTTCATACTCTGTTCTCTTACTATGCTGCCTCCTACCTGCAGAATGGAAACCTTCCATTGAGTGAGCATTTCTTGTGCATCTCAGGGGTACCTTAACACATAGGAACAGTTTTATTTAGCATGTTGAAAGAGTGGTGGCTGTTACACTTGAGGATAAAAAAGTAGGTTGGGGCAGATGTTGAACCTCAGTGCTTTAAAAAGGGATTTCAAGTTTATGTTGCTTATGGAGTAAGAGATTGACCTGATCAACTTTTTATTTAAGAAATAACACTTTGTTAAAATGTGGAAGACATAGAAGAGGACTGGGTCAGAATTTAGGTAGCCAACTATTAAAAAATGTTTCAGTAGGTCAGGTGTGTAAAGAAAAAAGAGACCTAGAAACAGGGCAGTGGTGGCAGGGAAAAGCGGACTGTGACTTTGTAACTTGCTGGCCCTGGGGGCAGTGAGGGACACATGTCCTGAGGATGTCTTTTCTGAGGAAGAGTGAATGAATGGGAACTCTGTGCTTCTGCATATTTTTTCTATAAACCTACATCGTCTCTAATGGAAAAAAAAGTGAATGAATGGTGACATCAGTAACCAGGGATAAATATTAGAGGAGAAAGAAAACAATGAGTTTGATTTTGGATATGTGGTAGTTTTATTCCTACATACATTTAGGTAAAAAATCTTGGGAAGAGGATTCAGGCTGGATATGTTTACTTGTGAAAATGGAAGATATTAGAATAGATCAGGGAAAATTGGCAGAAAAAGAAGAAATGCCCTCAGAAGTAATAATTTTAAGGGGATGATAAATTGAAGAGGATCCTGTAAAAACGAACAGATACATTTGATTCCTAGCTTATCCTCAAATTTGAGTACCTAATATTTTTATAGAAACATAGATCTAGGAAACATTTGAGGAAGCATTAAATAATAGAATTTTCTTGTATTTTGATATGCATTATGTCTTTATGTAACTTAGTGTCTATTTGTTTTTTTGTAAAAAGAACAGATACCAGTGTATTTAGGTATTTGACAATGACTTGGAAACGTTTATATTGAAGTAAAATAAGCCTGTGTTTTTCAGAAGAAAGTTTCAAAAATTTCCTTTTTTGTCTTTTGTAGTACCTTTTCTAATATTCTAGTGATGATTGCTATATGTCTGTTACATAGATATTTTTGTACCTTTGTGTTTCTTACCATAGTGCCTGACATGCGGTCATATGTGGTAAATGGTTGGAAAGTGTTTTGTGTTGCCCTTTCTCCTTTATTTCTGCATACATTGTTGTTCTTAGCGGACTAGCAATGAATTTTGGGTAATTTAAAAAAATCCATCATTTATCCATTTGGGCATAGAGTGACTATGGAAAAGGCACTAGTAAAAATATAAATAGCATTACTAAAGAAAAATTAAGTTGGCTGTGGTCTGTGTATAAAATATTTAGTATTATTTTTCTTAAACATCATAAATGACAACTTGATTTTTGTTATACTTTAGTGCTCTTATTAAGCAAGTGAACAAATCAATAGATGGAACGGCAGATGATGAAGATGAGGGTGTTCCTACTGACCAGGCCATCAGGGCGGGTCTTGAGCTGCTTAAGGTAAATATGTGTTGGAAAGTAAGTGCCTAATTAGGTAACCTCTAGATCTCATTTATATTTTTATTCTTGAGGTTAGTTTCTGGAGTTTATATAGCCTAAAGTTAAATTGTCTTAATTGTTTTTGCATAATTTAGTAAGTTGCATGTTTGTTCTAATATGTAAGTGGAATAATTTCAGGTTTAAAATTGTATTATCTAACTCAATATTAGTAATATTAAAATAGTGGAGTAGTGTAATTAAAATGTAGCATTAGGAAGAATATGGTAACCTACCATAGAATTAACCAAATTCTTCCTAAAAGTCCTCTTTATTTCTATTTTGTTACTGATAATAAAAGTATGTTTGTTGTTAACAGTTTAGAAAATATAAAATCATAAAGAAATCATTTGGAATAATACCGTACATAAAAACGAAGAAATTTGCTTCCTTCTAATAGTATAAAAATGTCATTTTTATGGACTTGAGCAGACTGAATATATAATTTTATATTCTAATTATTTTCCCTTATAAAATTGTAAACGTTTTTCTCAGAATTTTTTTAAGGCAGTGTTTTTGAGAGTGTCAGAGAAACAGAACTGCTTTTTGGCCTTCATTTACTAGCTATGTGCTTTTGGGCAAGTTAATTTCCTCTGGTTGCTCATCTGTAATGGAGATACTAAAAGTATTTACCTCAAAGAATTAAATTAAATCGTGAACATGAATTTCTTAGTATAGTGCCTAGCCCATAGTAAAAATAATAATCAGCATTGTTTTTTGGAACGGTGATTAGTCCACTTTTTGGGTAAGTCATATAGTGTTTAAAACTGTCTTCGTATTGTTGCTTATTTAGATTTTTCCAAAAGTATTTCTTTTCTAAACAGTGCTAGGATAGTATCCCCGTGTAAGATCTCTTTTCAGTGTCTTTTTCCCTTTGGAATCCTAGAAAAGGGTGTTACTGAGAAGGACTGTTTTCAAAATTTTGGGATGTATATTGACAGATTCCTTTACTGAGCAGTGGCCCCTACATACAGTCCCATCGATAATGTGTGAAGGTGCCTGTTTCCTTACCTTCACAGACATTAAATATTGTAAATTTTTTAAAGGTTTGCTAATTTTATAAGCCAAAATATTTTAATTTGCATAACCGTTGTAAGTGAGGTCCACTTCCATAATTCAGTCATTTGTATTTTCCTTGTGATGAATTCATTGTTTTTTATCCTTGTCCATATATCTACTAGCATCTCAATCTTTTGCTTTTTTTTAACTGAACTTTTTATACATTAAAGATATTAACTCTTGTACAATTTGTTTTGCTTTTATTGATTTGCTGTTTTTTTTTTTTTGCGGGGGCGACACTGATTTTTGAGTTTCTTTTGGTATATAAAAGTTGCAATTTTAAGTAGTCAGAATCTTCCATATTTTCATTTGCTTTGTTATAGGACATATTTAATATGTAAAAATATGACATAGAATCTTTGATTAGAGATTAAGATATAAAAATAATATAATGTAAGTTATAAACTAGAGTGATAAAATGAACACCAGTGCAAATTAAATAGAATATTAACCTAAACTAAATAATGTATTTACAGTACTATTAAAGTTCTTTGTGCGGTTTTTCCCACTCATAACTCCCAGGTATAATCATCCTGAATTTTGGATTTACTACTCTCTTGCTCTTCTTTATAATTGCACCATTACTGACTGTATATATTTCTAAATGACATAATGCTAACTTTGCTTGTTTTTGAATTTCATATTTTATATTTTATACAGAATATGTTTTCTGTTGTATTTTTTAATAATCGATTACAACCTATATAATATAAATTCTTCTATTTCTAGGGTTCATTAATTGTTTTTTTTCCCCTATTACATGATTCTTCTAATGTACCATGTCTAACTGATTATTTTAACCTTTTAATACTTTTTACACTGCCTGTTAAATATTTGATCCCTTTTCCTGGCTTTTTAATAAAAGCGTTCTTAGCTAGTCTCCTCTAACAACCTTTATTTGGAAGAAGAGAGACATTTTGTTAAATTCTCTCTCCGTGTACCTCCTCCTACCCTTATTCCCCCCCCATCACCCCTGCCTCCCCAGAAATCCACGAACGTTAATCAAAATTGAAATTATTTTGCCTAGTATTAACATGTATTTAAGTTTGGAAGAATTAACTTCTTTATATCATGTAGTCTTCCTACACAGGAACATTTATTTCTGTCTTTTGGTAGTAGATTTGAGTAAGTTTCACAGTTTATTTATATTGTTCTCATTTTCTCGTTAGCATAAATACTTTTGAATTGACTCTTGATTTGTGTATTTCTAATCTGTGTTATTTTAGAGTTAAATATTTATAAAGGTGGAAAGGGTTTAAAAATAATTTTTATGACTCATTTTATAGGTACTCTCATTTACCCATCCCATATCATTTCATTCTGCTGAAACATTTGAATCTCTCCTGGCTTGTCTGAAAATGGATGATGAAAAAGTAGCAGAAGCTGCACTACAAATTTTCAAAAACACAGGAAGCAAAATTGAAGAGGATTTCCCACACATCAGATCGTGAGTTGAATTTATTTTGATAACTATCTTGGGAAATAGAATTATAATTTCTTGTTTCTTGATTTACATAATAGTTCTTCTGATCTTTCAAGTTTTGAGGGAAAAAATGAATAGATTATTGTGGGTTTGTACTGTTCAGTTTGGTTCTCATTTCCTGGGAGAAAGCCTTGGTATTTTAGAAGATTCATGAAAATGTGAAATAAACATGGCATATCTTCCTAAAGTGTCAGTACTATGTCAAGATTTTGGCAAAAACAAATTTTAATAGTAAAACAGTCCCTGGTATATTATGGCGTAGAATAAACAATTCACTTTAATTTAAGTTATAATGGGAGAATTCCAAAGGAATTTCAGCAGGACTGTCCATTGCATTCTCCACTTTTCTCTGTGATTAACAGCAAATTTTCTCAGACTGCTTTACCTGACACAGGGAAGTGGGGATCATATGATCCTCATCATGTCAGCAGTATGATTGTTCCAGTGTTTCCAAGAATAGGAAATTGTGCTGTTATCCTGTGAACTCTTAAGAGTTCTTAATCACTGTACAGGAGTTTTATAAGAGCTCAGGAGATGAAGTTTTCATTCTCTGTGGGCCCCCTTACTTCTCTTTATCCACCTCTCCTGCCTATTCCTGGAGAGAGGACCTGAGAGCTGCTTGGGTTCTGGCCACAGTCATGGATGGTTGGATCTCCCCTCCACCCTGCTGCTTCTGGCTCAGCTTCTGTTGGGAGCTACTCTAGTCAGCTGTGACTGGAGTAGCTCGCCTCTTCATGCAGAAGAACCGTCCGGGGCCCCTTTCCTTGGAAGGAGACTGGTTAAAGCTAGCTGGTGGTGTATTAGGTACAACTTTTGTTAACCCTTTCTGTTCATGTGACCTTAATCAATTCTTGGAACTACTGATAAATAGGACAGAGGCATTATTTAAATGGTAATTGAACTACACCAGAATTTTGTAACAGTATTTTCTCTGACAAGAGTATAGAACCTTATTGCTCAGAACTAACTTCTTAATTTCGATGTGAGTCCAGAGCATACATTTCCCTTTGGAATGGTGCTGTGGCTCTACTATTCGTATCAGAACCTCTGGAAGTTTGCTAACTATCCATGTTTATTAAAGGCCCACTTATGATACTGTCTCATTTAAACTGTATAGCGGTACAGTTACATGCTTTTATTTTCCTAGTCTTCCAAATGAGGAAACTGTGGTTCAGAGGTAAATGGCTCTAAGTCGTAGCAGTTGGTGGAACTAAGATTTGAATTCAGGTATGCTTGGCTCTAGTCTTTGGCTATCCATTATTGTTCAGTTCTCTTCTTAATTAGAACTTTGTACAAGTTTTAGTTTGATTTACTCACTGGAGGTTTTAATTATCTGCATTCTAGACTCTCTTTCCTAGAACCCTCTTTGAAGGAACATTAATGTATTTGTAGGAGAACTATGAGAACACGGTAGAAAGATAGATGTTTTAGAACATTCTAGGGCATTTAAAAACATATTCTGCTTTAATATGGAACTGGAATACTTAAAATTATTTGATTTATATGCTGAATATCTCCTATGTCTCTTGGGGAAAGTTGACCTAGCTGATAATGAATGCCTACTGTATGCACACACTGTTCTAGATGAAGTATCTCATAGAATATGTCTTCTAGGAGTTAAAAATATGAATTCAGATTTTATGTTTAGAATTTTTAATTGGGAGAGTTGGTTTTGAGAAGAAATTGTGGAAGTAATTATCTTCCCTAGAATTTACCAAAATTACCTAAAGAACCAAAAGAAAAATGTATCCAAGTGGAAGCTACCAAACTAGATAGAATTGGGACCAGATATAATGCTATTTAGACTGAATTGAATTTGAGAACATTGGCCATCAAACACATATCCCTGAATCTGGTGTATAAGGCAGTGTATACTAAGTGTCTTGTCATTTGCTAATTTAGTGGACTGAGAGATTGAGGTATAGGCAGGTTTTGAGAGAAAGAAGGAAAAGCCTATCTCTGCTGAAACAGGACTAAAGGGAAGCTTATGTGGTTGTCCATTTTTCTTTAGACTGACCTATTTTTCTTAACAGGAAGAGCAAAGCTAAGGTGAGATAAGGCTAAGAGAATTGTGAAGCAATTGCCTCATTACCAGCTCTCTAGCTGCAGTACCAACCCACGAAACAAAAATGAGGGTGACTTATGGAGTTTCATTATGACTTAGCCTGTCAGTCAGGAGTCTGACTTACCCCAAAGTGGGCAAATGTGCCAGCACTGAGGGTCCTTTTAACGCATAGGAGCTTCCCATAGGCCAGTGGAGTGGTTCTAAACTTTGTAAGGGTTTCAGCAAACTTGGGGAGAAATTACACACAGAGAAAGGAATCACAGCCTTTAGTCATGACTCCCTCCTCCATGCTGTTCAGCCAGCTGATGGAGCAAATGTAGCCTAAGTTAGGGACTTTTTAAAAAAAGCTTGTTGAAGTACAGACAGCACTCATACGTAGACAATAAGTGTATAGTAGTGAACTTACTCTAAGAGAAGGACTTTGATATTCATTTTTTAAAAGAGTTCAGTGTCTAATCATCAGGGAGACAATACCTTATTTTTTTGTTTAAACAGCAGAACCAGAGAGATTTCTTTTGTTTAAAAATTAATGAACAGAATACAAATAAAATAACAAATATGAAACCTGTGTACTTATGGTAGCATTTAAAAGATAGTTGATAAGCACTGTTTGGAATATTTGAATTTTTCTAGGAAAAAAGAAAATTCCAGACAGATGTGCTGAACTGCCAAGCAAGGTAAATAGCAAATGATACGAAAGAAGAGAACGAAAATGAGATAATGTATGAAATGGGAAGGGGCAGAGCTCAGGATAAAGAGAGCAGAAACATATTTACATTATAGAATATAATTTATTACTAACACCAACGAGCAGAATAAACTACCGAGCTACCGAAAATGGAATCAGTAAGTTAGTGGTTGGGCTTGTGCGAAGTGCATAGAATGTGGAGAAAATAGGCAAAGAAATGAAGTCAGTGAGACAAAAAGAATGCCAGACAGTGAAAAGCTACAATTGGCTTCTCTGGAAAAGACATCAGAATCATAGGAAAATAAATTTTTAAATTGTAAACTTGTTTAGAATGAATGAAATAGTGAATCTGCAGATCAAGAAGGCTTGTCACGAAAATATCCTGGTTGAATTTACTGAATTTTGTGGAGTTATAGAAGTGATTTTACAAACATCAAGAAAAGAAATAGGCCATATGCAAAGGAAAAACAATGAGGCTGACTTCTTTTCAGTCATACAAGATTTCCAAAATTAATGGTTCAACAGGTAGAATGTTTTAATGGATGAAAGAAATATAACTAAAGAATTCCCTAGCCCATTAGTTGTGTTTAAATAAGGACTTGTTTATATAAGTACTCAGGAAATCACCCCTTAATGTTGAAATCACCTGTCTACCTAGTAGTATGCTTTTCCAAATTTAGTTTTTGCTTATACCCCTAGATGCAGATTTTTGTTTACATATACCAAATTTGTCTTTGTCTGTTATTGGACTCTCAGTATCCAAGTTTTATAGACGCATCTGTACAAATATATTTGAAAACCTGGATGGTGTTGTTTTTTTTTTTTTTTAGTATGGTATAAATTTTAAAAATCAGCTCAAGAAGATGAAAGAAAAAAACCTGATAGACTATAATTGTAAAATAAATTGGGAAAATCACCCTGTACTAAAAACACCAGTGAAAGTTCCATCTCGAGGAAGGTATTTTGAATCTACAAAAAGCCAGGAATTCTCATTTCTTAAAAGTCTATTTTAAAAAAAAATATTTATGGAGTTCCCAGTGTGTATCAGGTATTCTTTTAAGTGATAAGGATGTTGTAATGAGGACAAGTTAAGTCTCTGCCCTTTCATTTTTGTGGGGAAGAACAAGTATTTAGACAAAAGCAAAACTCACATTAAGTAAGTTGGAAACACAACTATTTAATACTGTTAAATATTACCCTAGGAACTTACCCTAGAACTTATTAGAAAAGGTGACCACATAAACGATTAACTGGGTCAGGTTCCAGGCATAGAAATAGAAACCCTAGGCGGATTTAAAACAATTCAATGTCTGTACTTGAAGGCTCAAAGAACAAAAAGTTTATGAAGCAGTGGAAGCAAATTCCATCCCTAGGACTAGTAGAACAACTGGGAAGAAGTGGTGATAAGGGGCACTTCCCGGTAGGTGCAAGAGGTCGACATGCCCAAACTGACAGCCAGCGTAGAAGTTGGCCGGGCTGTTGGGCTGTTGGATAGGGAAGGGGACAGCTCAGTGCCTCAAGAAACTCCAGTGTTTCTTAGTGGAAGGACCTAACAAGAAACTGGCTGTCAAGGGATACTAGAAAATGTAATCTCTGGATTTGCTTACTCTCAGCAGGTTATTGAAGGATAGGCTTAAAGCGCAGAGATTAATAGGTAAATAATGAGCACCGAGAATGTGAATGTAAATGTTAAAAGAATAAAACCAAGACAATCTAAATGTTCATCACAAAGATTGGTCAGGTTAGTTGTGGAATAGTCATAATACTAAAAAGCTGTGCAAGTATTTAAAAAAATGTTTAGCAGTATTTGAAATAGGTTCTCCCTAATATTGCTGGATGAAAAACTATGTTTCCAAACAGAGTAGGTATTATGTATCCTTTTTGTTTAATAATAACACACATTATATATATATATATATATATATATACCTGTATATAAACTTTAGAAAAGAATTCCCGAAACATTAACAGTAAATACTTCGGGTTAGTGGGATTTTGAGTTTTTTCATTAATATTTTAAATATATTTTTAAGTATTGTTTGCATTTTCAACCTGTGCCTGATTATCATCAAGGAAAAAAACTTCAATTTGAAAGAAGGAATCAATTTACTGAGGGAATGACAGCATCATTTTAATAGGAACTTCTTAGTATGAAAAGCAACCACAGTGGGAGCTGTTTCCTTGGCAGTTCAGGAAGACTCCATCTAGTACTTCAGAATTCTTGAAATTTAGTCTGCCCCCTCCCTTGTTTTAGTCTGTTAAGGGTGCCAGTACAAAGATACCAGAAATGGGTTGACTTTTATAAAGGGAATTTTCGGGGATACAAGCTTAAACAGTTCTGATGCTATGAAATGTCCAAGTCAAGGCACCATCAGAGATGCTTTCTCAGCAAGGTCAGCTGCTGGCAGATCCTGGAGTCCTGCTGCGTGGTAAGACAAGATGGTGGCCGATCTCTGCCATTCCTGAGGTCCTCTCTCTCACTTGGCAAGCTCAAAATGGTAACTTCCCTGGGTCACACTTCACTGATATTCCAATCAAAGGCTCTAAGGTGATCTAATCAAGTGATCTGATCAAGCTTCTTAAACTGAATCTAATCAAAAGGCCATCTATACTTCATTTATAGGCACAGGTATAGGTTAGCTTAGGAACATAATTTTCTGGGATCCACAAAAGACAAACTAAGTTTATTATGTTTCAGTTTGTTTCTGTTTTCTGTGATTATTTTTTATTTATCCCCCTTCCCCCTCTTTGCCCCTTGCACTCGCTGTCTGCTCTGTCCATTTGCTGTGTGTTCTTCTATGTCTGCCTGTCTTCTCTTCTTATCATCTCTTTAGAAGACACCAGGAACCAATCCTGGGACCTTCCAATGTGGAAGAGAAACTCTCAATTGCTTGAACCACCTAAGCTCCCTGGTGGTTGTATCTTTCATTGTCTTTTCCTGTGTTTCTTTTTTGTTACGTCAGCTCACATGTGGGCCAGCTCTCTGAACAGGTCAGCTTGCCTTTACCAGGAGATCCTGGGAACTGAACCTGGGACCTCCTATATGATAGAAAGGAGCCCAGTTGCTTGAGCCACATCTGCTTCCCCTGTGATTACTTTTTAAAATAAATAAGCAAGAAGCGGACTTGGCCCAATGAATAGGGCATCTGCCTACCACGTGGGAGGACTGCGGTTCAAACCCTGGGCCTCCTTGACCCGTGTGGAGCTGGCCCATGCACAGTTATGATGTGCGCAAGGAGTGCCCTGCCACGCGGGGGTGTCCCCCGCATAGGGAAGCCCCACGCGCAAGGAGTGTGCCCCGTAAGGAGAGCTGCCCAGCGCGAAAGAAAGTGCAGCCTGCCCAAGAATGACACCGCCCACATGGAGAGCTGACACAGTAAGATGATGCAAGAAAAAGAAACACAGATTCCCGGTGCCGCTGAGAAGGATAGAAGCAGTCACAGAGGAACATACAGCGAATGGACACAGAGAGCAGACAAAGGGGGTTGGAGGAAGGGGAGAGAAAAAAATAAATAAAATAAATAAGCAAAACCTAGAATGAGCTTAAAATTTCTTACTACTGTCTTTATTTTTATTTTTTTAAAGATTTATTTTTAGTTATTTCTCTCCCCCTCCCCCCTGCCCCAGATGTCTGTTCTCTGTGTCTGTTTGCTGCATCTTCTTCTTTTTCTGCTTCTGTTGTTATCAGTGGCACAGGAATCTGTGTTTCTTTTTGTTGCGTCATCTTGTTGTGTCAGCTCTCCGTGTGGGCGGCGCCATTCTTAGGCAGGCTGCACTTTCTTTAGCGCCGGGCGGCTTTCCCTACGGGGTGCACTCCTTGCACGTGTGGCTCCCCTAAGTGGGGGACACCTCTGTGTGGCAGGGCACTCCTTGCGCACATCAACACTGTGCATGGGCCAGCTCCACACGGGTCAAAGAGGCCCGGGGTTTTGAACTGCGGTCTTCCCATGTGGTAGACGGATGCCCTAACCACTGGGTCAAGTCCCTTGCTACTGTCTTTAAACACTGCCAAAGAGAATTGGTGCTTCTTGTGTGTGTGACCCATAAATTTTGTCTTGATTCCTAAGAGATAATGAATGTTTGTATTGTACAGTATGATTTATGATAAGGAAGGTCCTATCTGGGTAGTTTAGTTGCTGAGGTAACCACAAAATAGTAAAAAGAAGCCACAAACCATAGACTATAAGGCTAGCATTTTAGTGAGACTCTTAATTTTTTAAAAAAGTTTATTATTGAAAATTTCATATGCATACAGAGGTAGATAAACTGCTATACCAAACTCCCTTTTATGTACCAACCAGCTTTAACAATGAATAACTTATCAATTTTGTTTCACCTGTACTTCTACCTATTTCCTGTGTTCCCCTTGTATTTGAAAGAAAATCTCAGCCTCTGTATTATATCATCTGTATATGTAAGTGTCTGAAAGATAAGGGCTCTTGAAAAAGTTTCATTACTTTTATTACAAACACAGTTAACAGTAGTTATTTAACAATAATAATATCCAGTCAATTTTCTTAAAAAAAGTCACTTTTTAAAAATTTATTTTTATTTATTTTTATTTTTTATTTATTTCTCTCCTCTTCCCCGCCCCAGTTGTCTGCTGTCTGTGTCCATTTGCTGTGTGTTCTTCTGTGTCCGCTTGTATACTTGTCAGTGGCACTGGGAATCTGTGTCTCTTTTTTTGTTGCATCATCTTGCTGTGTCATCTCTCCGTGTTTATGGCACCACTCCTGGGCAGGCTGCACTTTTTTCACCCTGGGTGGCTCTCCTTATGGAGCACACTCTTTGTGCGTGGGGCTTCCCTACGCGGGGGACACCCCTGCGTGGCATGGCACCCTTGAGCACATCAGCACTGCGCATGGGACAGCTCATCCCACAGGCCAGGAGGCCCTGGGTTTGAACCTTGGGCCTCCCATGTGGTAGGTAGATGTTCTATCTGTTGAGCCAAATCCGCTTTCCTTAAGTCGCTTTTTCCCCCTAACATTTTGTTTGAATCAAGATCCAAATAAAGTTCACACCAGTGTGATTGATTGATATGCCTCATAAGTCCTTTTAACCTGGGCTTCCTCTCCAGCTTGTTCTTTTCTTGCAGTGTTTGTTGAAGAAACCAGATTGTTTCTCTTGTAGAATTTCCCACAGACTTGATTTTAACCCTATGTCATAATTTAACAGATTCCTTGTTAATGGTCAAGTCTAGAGGTCTGATTGGATTCTGGTTGAACTTTTTTGTCTTAAAGGCGGTGGATGCCCTTCTAGTCTCCTAGGCTGCTCCAGCAAATACCATTAATGGTTTGCTTAAACAGTGCCAGTATGATGAGCTTACAAGCTCCTGGCTTGAAGCCGAGAAAATGTCCAAATCCAGACAGTAGTCAAAGCAGTGCTTTCTTCTGAAGACTCCTGACAGCGATTCTTGGCTCCTCTGCCACACGGCAAGGCACATGGCTGGTGTCTGCTGGGCTCTCCCTTCTCTTCTTGGTCTTGTCGATTTCAGGTTCTTTTCTTCTGTGGCTGGCACGCTCTCTCTGTCTCTGTCTTTCTCTCTCTTTATTCCATTTATAAAGGACTCCAATAAAAGGGTTAAGACACATTCTGAATGAGGTAGGTCACACCTTAACTGAAGTAGCCTCATGGAAACGGGCTCACACCCACAGGAATGGATTAGATTGAAGAGCATGTTTTTCTGGGGTCCATTCAGCCTCACACCACCTTATTTCTTTATGATGGTAGCCAGCTGTTGATACTCAGCAGTTCGTAGTTATATTTTTACTGTCATACCTTATTAGCTGAAACACTTTTATTAGCTAAATACTTTAAGAGGATTTCTCATCTACTCTTTGGTTCCCCAATATTACACTTGAATAGGAAAGGCAGTTAAATGATTGATTGTTGTATGTTATTTAACAGTTTTCCAAATAATAAGGGGTTTACTAGCATCCTAGAAAAGTGAGTAATTAAGAGTTATTTGTTTTTTTAAAAAATGATTATCAACTCATGGATTCACACATATCTGGGTGTCTGTCTATTGCAGTCTACTCTTCTTGAATCCCAGGCATCCCTTCTGTGATCTTGGGGGCCTTTTCAAATTGGTCCCTGAGTTTTTTTTGAAAAACAGCCTCAAGTAGTCCTTGGTGATTTTTTGACTGTCTGGTATGATAAGTTGTCCCAGGCGTGTCTTGTACTATCTGACCCAAAACTGGAGTCAGCCCTTTCCTCAAGGAGGAGCTTGGTTCCTTTTAATGGGAAGTGGTATTAAGAAATCAGAATGTGAGTGCTGTGGATGTTAATTGCTACAGTATGTGTCATGTTTCTAGGGTGATTAAGTGGACACAACTTAGAGGTTTTGCTTTTTTTTTAAAAAGTAAAATGCATCCTGTGTTTATACTGATATTTTCCTGTTCAAATTCAGAGTTCGTTATTTTTATATCTAATTTATATTGTTTCACATTTATATTTTTCCCCATGCCAAGAATTCTATTCAGTGGCAAAGGATGATGATAAAGCTATAAAATAACAGAATAATTCATTTTTATTGTCCCGCAATACATCCATAATAGTTTCAGAAAGCAGTAGCACCACCAGTATGATTCCTAAAAACATTTTGTTTGTTTGTTTTAAGTAGTCCTTTTTTGTATCCCCACTAGGGATTTATAGTTAAATTCCAGTGTTTTAAAATTGCTTGGGATAATTCTTCTTTGCATAGTTAATGCCTCCAAATGGATGCACACTTTCATTCATTTGTTTTATTTTAATTTTTAGAGGCTCTTTTAAAATTTGATTTTATTTCTTAATTATGTGAAATATTCATTGGTTTTTAAAGATAAATCTACAAAGCAAGGCATATTCCAAGAAGTCTGGCTTCTGTCCTTCAATCCTCTTTCCTAGTCCCTCTTTCCCCATAGATAACACTTAAAAAAAATTGACCTTCTACCCATGGTCTGTCTATATGTTTATGCTTGTATCCATATACCCCTTTCAATAGATGGATGATAGAGTAATCTATACATACTTTTCTTCATCTTGGTTTTTCCTCTATAACTACATCTACTGGCAGTTATTCCATACTTTAAATATAGAGACCCCTTCATTTATTTTGTGGAAGTATCAAAGTTTATTTAACCAATTCCTTATTGTTGGGGACATTTGGGTTGTTTCCAGTTTACAGGTAGTCCCATATGGAATAACCTTGTCTGCACATCCTTGTGGGGTTTTGGCAGTTACCTTTGGTTGAGATTCCTAGAAGCAGAAGAGTCAATGCATGTATAATTTTGCTAGATATTGCCGCACCCCCCTCCACAGTTACACCACTTGGTTCCCCCACCAGTGCCTGATTGCCCAAGACTTAGCAACAGCCTGTATTGTTAAGCCTTTGAATTTTTGTCTGTCTGACAGGTCAGAAATGGCATTTTAAAATCAGCTTTAATAAGGTATAATTTACAGATAATAAAATTCACCAATTTTAAGTCTACAATTTGAAGAAATTGGTAAATATATAAAGTTGCATAACTGGTACCACAATCAAGATATGGAACCTATCTATATCGCACAAGTTTCCCTCATGCCCCTTTGCAGCCTTTACTTCTTCTCCTACTCCCCAGTCCCTGTCTACCACCATTCTGCTTTCTGTCAATTTATTTTTACCTTTTCTAGAATTTCCTATAAATGGAATTATACAATATGTAATCTTTTGTGTCAGGCTTCTTTCTCATAGCATATTACTGTGTGTCACTTGTTGCTGTTTTTTAAATGCTGAATAGTAAAAATTAGCACAATCTGTTTATCCATTCACAGCTGATGGACATTTAGATTGCTTGTAGTTTTTGGCTATTATGAATAAAGCTTCCATGAACATTTGCATGTAAGTCTTTTTGTAGATCTATATTATTATTTTTCTTGCATAAGCGCGTAGATATGGAATGGATGTTAAGTACATATCTAGGTTCAAAAGACATGGCCAGACTATGTTCTAAAGCACTTAATACTATTTTGCACTCACCAGCAATGTCATTCCATATTCTTACCAACACTTGGCATTGTCTTCTCAATTTTAGCCTTCCTGATGGGTGGGTAGTGATGAATAGTAGTATATCATTATGGTCTTACATTGCATTTACCTAATTACTTGTGAAAGTGACCATCTTTTCATGTGCTTATTGGCCATTGGAATACCTTCTTTGGTGAAGTGTCCACTTAGGTCTTTTGCCCATTTTTAACTTGGATTGTTTGCCTTGCTGAGCTGTAAAAGTTCTTTATATATTATGGATCCACTCCTTTCTTAGACAAGTGATTTGCAAATATTTTTTTCCCAGTGTGTGGCTTGTCTTTTTTATGTCTTAATAGTCCTTTTTGTTTTCTGTTTTCTGTTTTGTTTTTTTTTAAAGAAGCTATAGATTATATAAATGTTACATAAAAAATATAGGGGATTCCCGTATTAACATCTTTCATTACTGTGGTACATTTGTTACAGTTGATGAACACATATTGAAGCACTGCTACTATGGACTATAGTTTATGTGATAGTTTACACTTTGCTCTGCAAAATTTTAAAGGCTTTGACAAAATGTGTAATGGCCTGTATCTGTCATTGCAATGCCATGCAAGACAATTTCAGTGTCCTGAAAATGCCTCCATGTTACACATATTCTTCCCTTCCTCTTCAGAACCTCTGGTGCCCACTTATATCAGTGGTACAAGTTCTTCCATTGCTAGGGTAATAAGTCTATAATAGAATAGTAATAAGTCTATTTTAGTCCGTTGCTCATTCCCCAATCTTGAGGATTTGGGGGTGGTGATGCCCACTCTGCTTCTAATTGAGAGGGGGCTTAGATGCCATGGGGCAGATGGATGGAACTCTCTTGCTCGCAGTTGCAGACACTTTCTGTTCCTTGAGAATGGGTATTGTCCATCAACATTCCCTCATTAGCTGTCCTGGGTGAGCCCAGTGAACTGGAGAGTAGGTGAGATTCAGGGCTCAACCGGCCCTTGAACGGACTGAAGATTTAAGTCTCTGGGATATAATATTTAGCAAGTATAATGCTAATTATAGGTTCAAATAAAAGGGGCAGAAGAACCATGTAGGGAAACTATAAATGAGTCTAACTGTTAACACTGGGGAGCATAAATTCCAAGGGAAGTTCTACTGACAGATGCCAGATTCCTGAGAGTGTCTGGGCAGCTTATAGTGTCTGGACATCTCCAGGACCCTCTGCTGCCCTGCTGCTTGAGGCACTGTTACTGTGGCAGTCAGTGAGAGCCTGCTGGGACGTGCTTAAGTCTTTTGAGGAGCAAAATGTTTTAATTTTGGGGGAGCAGATGTGGCTCAAGTGGTTGAGCCAAGCACCTGCTTCCTGCATGCAAGGTCCCAGTTTGGTTCCTAGTACCTCCTACAAACAAAAAAAACAAACAACAAGCAAACAAATGAAAAAAAAAAAAAAACACTCAGGGGAGCTGATGAAGCTCAGTAGTTGAGTGCGGGCATCTCACATAAAAGGTCCTGGGTTCAATCTCTGGCCCTGGTACCTCAAAAAAATTTTTTTTCTAATATTATTTATGTCCATTTTATCATATTTTACTTTTATGGATTGTACTATCTGTATCCTTACAAATCTTTTCTAATGAAAGATCACAAAGACTTTCTTTTATATATTTTTTGTTTGTTTGTTTGTTCTTTAATAATTTTAGCTCTTAAATGTGATTCATGTTTAGTTTATTTTTGTGTATTGTTTATCAAGGCTTATTTTTTCTTCCATATAGCTTTTCAGTGGTTCTTGTACCATTTGTTGAAATGATTACCTTTCCCCATTTAATGAACTTGGCATCTTTGTTGAAATTAAGTTGGCATATATTATAGGTCTGTTTCTAGTATTGTATTCCTTTCACTTATATGTCTGTCTTTACATCGTTCCCACATTTGTCTAAGTACTCTGAAAATCAGATAGTATAAGTGTTCCAACTTTGAACTTTTTGGCAGTTATTTTGGCCATACTAGATCCTTTGTATTTCCAGAAATTGTGTAAACAGCTTCTTTACGTCTTCAAAAAGCCTGATAGGAGTTTGATTGGGATTGTGTTGACTCAGATTAATTTGGAGAGAATTGCGATATTTATAAAACTGAGTCCTGTGATCCATTAACTTGGTATGTCTCCCATTTTAGTAAGTTTCAGGTCTTTTCTGCAGTGTTTTATAGGTTTCAGTATTATAGCCTTGTATTTATTTTGTTAAATATACCTCTAAATATTTGGTATTTTTGATGCTGTTATAAGTGATATATTTTAAAATTTCAATATTCAGTTGTTTATTGCTATAGTATAGAAATACAATTGCCTTTTTTGTGTTATCTTGTGTTTTGTGATCTTGTTTAATTCAGTTTTTTGGGTAGATATCTCAGAATTTCTTACATAAATGATCATATTGTTTGTGAATAAAGGCAGTAATCTTTCTTTCCAGCCTGTATGCCTTTTTAAAATGAATTTTTAAAAAAACTTCATTGCAGTGGCTAAGAACGTCCAGTAAAATGCTGCGTAGACTCCATATGAGTGGACATCATTGCCTGGTTTCCATCTTAGAGGGAAACCATTCAGTCTCATTTAGTTCTGGGTTTTTTTGTAGATGTCATCAGTTTGGGGAAGTGTCTTTCTGTTCTTAGTTTGCTGAGAGTTTTTATGATGAATGGGTAATGAACTTGGTCCAATGTTTTTCAGCATCTATTGTGTAATCATATTGTTCTCCCTTTCAGAACTGTAGTGACATTTGAATGTTAAGCCAGTCCTTTGTTCCTGGGTTAAAATCTACTTGGTTATGATGTACGATCCTTTTAATATAATACGTTGCTACATATATATGTATTTTATATATTGCTTTATATATTTTATATATTGCTGGATTCAGTTGTGTATATTATTATGAGAGGGATCTTTCCTTTTCCATTGTTTATAGGATCTAGTTATGCTGTCACTGCTGATATTAATAATTTATGTCTTTTTTCCTGTCCGGTCTGGCTCAAAGTTGGTCAACCTTGTTGACCTGTTCAATAAACTGGATTTTGTTTTCATTATATCTTTAATGAAATAATAAACCAATTCATTGATTTTAAACCAATCATTGGTTTAAACCAATTCATTGATTTCTACACTGCATTGTTTCCTCCATGTGTTTACCTGAGATTCAGTTTGTTCTTCTTTTTGTGGTTTCTTAAGGTGATGCTTAAATCATTGATTTGAAACCTATTCTGTTATTAAATTTTAACCTTAAAAATTTCACCTTAAAATATTCCTTTAATAACTGGTTTACATGCGCTATTCACCTTTTGATATGTTTCATTTTTGTTTAGTTCAGAATATTTCTAATTGCTCATGTGTCTATCACTTAATGTATATTATAAGAATTTACAACGACATATTTCCTTGTCCTCTTCCTCCAGGCTTTTGTTGTCAGATATTTTATTTGTCTCTATATGTTATAAATGCTAGAATATTAACTTAGCTTTAGCCTGTTTATATCGCAGCTTAATAATGGACAGATTATTCTAGAGTTACCTGCATATTTACCATTCATTTTTTGGATGTCCACATTTCTGTAGGGTTTCATTTTCCTTCTTCCTGATGAATTTCCTTTAAATTTTCTATAGTGTACGTCTGCTTAAAATAGATTTTTTCTTTGTCTGAAAGTCTTTGTTTTATTTCTTTCATTCTTGATAGATATTTTTGCTCAGAATAGAATTCTAGGTTGACAGTTCTTTTAGTACTTCAAAGATGTTACTCCATTATCTTCTGGATTACATAGATTCTGATGAGAAGTATTCTTTTTTTTTTTTTTTTTTTTGTTCCTCTCTGTGTAATTTGTTTTTCTTCTCTGGCTCCTTTTTTTCTCTTTTTAAGGATTTACTTTATTTATTTATTCCCCCTCTCCCCATCGTTTTGTGTTTGCTATCTACTCTGTGTCCTTTCATTTTGTGCTCGTCGTTTTTTTGGAGGCACTGGAAACTGAACCTGGGACCTCCCATGTGGTAGGTGGGTGCCCAGCTGCTCAAGCCACATCTGCTTCCCTCTGACTGCTTTTGAGATCTTCTCTTTATCACTTAAAAAAAAAAAAAAAATCAAATTTACAGTGATATGCCTTTGGTATTGCTTGCTCTCTTTTTCTTTATTGAGCTTCTTGTCTTTGTGGGTTTATAATTTATATCAAATATAGAAATTTTTCAGCCATTTATTTCTTTTAAGTATTCTTTTCTGTTCTCTTCTCCCTGTTTCCTTGCTTTCCAGAGACTGCAATTACATGTATTTTTTTCTACTTGATATTATCTTACAGGGCACTGATACTTGGTCCTTTTTTTTTCCTCTTCCTCATTTTATTTAGTGTTGTTTCTATTGCTATATCTTCAAGTTTACTAATCTTTTCTTCTGCAATACATAATCTTTTTTTCCCCCCATCTCATCTAGTGTGTTTTTCATTTTAGATACTATATTTTTCATGTTTATTTGTTCCATTTGGGTCATATTTTATATACTTTGTCTTCATCATATTCATGTTTTTCTCTACCTTCTTGAATATATGTAGCGTGCTTTTGTCTGCTTTAATCTTTCTGACTTCATTTGTGTCATTTTTGGGTTTGTCCTTATTGATTATTTTTTCTCATGGTTATATATTAAAGGCCTTTCAGCTCAGGCTGTAAGAACATGAACTGTTACCTCCCCTTCCTGTGCTCAGGGATTTTTTTGTCATATTGCTTTCCAGGCACCCTCTCCTAGTCATGCGCAGTTTCTTGTCCTCACGGCACAGATGATTATTCCACCAGATTCAGAAACTGCTCTATGGCTCTCCAGGGCACACTCTCTTTCTCTCTGTAACTTCATCATCCCTTGTCCTCTGCTCTAGAAATGTGAGCCGCCTTGGGCTCCCTTAGTTCCTTTCTCTGGAACTAAGTTCCCTCAACCTGGAGAGACCCTCAGTCTCCATTCGGGTTACTTCTCTCACCACAGCCTGGAAGCTACCTCCAGGCAGGACACGTTTGTCTCCCATCTCCTAGGGATCACAGTTCTGTGCTGCCTCTTGTCCACTGCCCAGAAACCTTTGTTTAACATTATCCTGTTTTCTGGCTGTTTAAGGCTGAAGGGGAAATCTAATCTCGGAATTCCGTCGTAATCAGAAACAGAAGCCCTCACAGTTGAGTTTTAGTTTTTATTTCCTTTATTTTGAGTCAATGTGAACATCTTTTTATGTGTGACAGGGTAACTTATAGATCTTGTTTTGAAGAACTTTCTTTCCCTTGCTGTGACCATCCCAACTTTTGATGGTCTTCATTTTCTTTTTTTCTAAGGTCTTTATATCTTAGGGATATTAATCCTTTCTCTGTAATGTTTCCTCCTCAATTTGTCATTTGTCTTTTTGCTGTGGTTTGCTGTTGGTATCTTTTGTGAGGCTTCCTTCTTATGGTAATGAATTGTTAGAACTCTAAATTCTTAGACTGGAGTGCCGCATTGGTGATGGGCAATGATTGACTAAGAACTTCTGCTTTATTCAGTAGACATTTTAAAATTTTTGAGTAGTGGAATGATAAGATACATGACTATTTTAGGTAGCTGCATGGCTCACACTCTGCCCCCTCAGACCTCTCTTCAAATGTAACCACCCTGTTGAAACGTGCTACCCACTTGCACATACCTCCTCCCTGTCCATGCCCTTCTTTCTTTTCCTCTCTACAACTGTTACCACACTTTTTGCTTATTTATAGGTGATCATTTACTTTATTCTTTAATATGCTGGTAGCATGAAGGCAGGAATTTGGGGCCTTGAATTGTAGTGCTTGAATAGTAATCATTCAATATGTATTGGCTAAATAATCAGATTTCTCTTTTATACCTTCTGGCAGAAAGTAAACTGAATGAGGCAGAGATTTGAGAGGGAGAAGATAAGGTCTAGTCACAGGAGTTAGTGTGTGAGGTGACAGAGCTTGGCTGTAGGGATAGGTGGAAAGTAAGAGAGAGACCTAATGGGAATGCACTAAAAGGGCACCTGCCTTGCTTGTATTTATAGTTGTTGGATGAAAAGGGAATAAAAATAAAATACTTGCATTTGAATTGTAGTTTTATATAGGCGATTTATGAAACAAAATTATAGACCATTGAAAATGAGTCTGAATAGATCTCATTAATTAAAAATTACAGAGTATCTAGCCAAAGTCTCATGGATTTTCCTGATTTATTGTTTTACTTTCTTTTCTAGAGCCTTGCTTCCTGTTTTACATCACAAATCTAAAAAAGGACCTCCCCGCCAAGCCAAGTATGCTATTCATTGTATTCATGCAATATTTTCTAGTAAAGAGACCCAGTTTGCACAGATATTTGAGGTAAAGATAAAAACAATTGTTTCATATGTTGCATTGAATATTGGTATTTTACTGAATGTTCACATTTGGTGATACATCATTGTGAATTGCTTTTTCAGAATTTGAGTGTATAATCAACATTGACAAGTGGTTAAAATATGAAAATGTCTGTTTATTCAGATGTTTTCAGTTGATTTCAGATTAGCTCAAATTCAGAAGTCATACAATTGTATAATACTGTTTGGCTTTGCTTTATATATTTAGCAATTGGAGAGTTTTTTAACAAGTAATTAAATCTAAAAATCATAATTTTTGATAGTTAACACTGTCAGTTTATAGTGTTCAAAAATTGAATTTTTAATGAGATTATACTATAATATAGTGTTGTAAATCAACACTAAATTGTAATATAAAGTAAATACGTTTCTACCTTTTGACTGACCTAATTTTGTGTCATATAAAGTATATCATTTTAATAAGTAGTTTATATTATTTTCTCTACACTTTCAGTAACTTTACCCTTCTAAATGTTGTAATTTAATTGCAATCTGATTGTAATTTATTAAAATTGCAAATTAAAGCTAAGCAGAAAATCTGTAAAATCTTAATTTATTAGTTTATTAGTTTAGTTTAGTTATGCTGAAGCACCTTCCCATAAATACTTTGGGACTCGTTATCTCTGTTTTCGGAAGGAATATGCTAGTTTTGTCATATCTTCATGTATAATTGCCTCCCTTTCATATTATTTTAATCATCTGAATGAGGAGGGAAAGAGTACTTTTCTTTATCTTCTAAACAGCATCTATCCTGTAGGTAGCATATAATTGATTTAAAATTTTGTGCACAAGAATAGAGGTATTTTCTGAAATGTTTTTGATTATGAGATACTTCAACAAATTCATGTTGATTATAGGAAGCTTTGGGTTTTCTTGTTAAATCTCCTTTTACCTTTCAATGATGAAGATGAGAATACTAATGATAGCTTGCATTTGTAAGGTACTTATCTATTTTTCTTAGACATAATATCTGCTATTTTACATTTAACTATTTTTTAAAATAAATGGAACCTCATATTTATTGCCATAATATGTTGGGAAAGAACAGTTTTATTATATTAGCTTTTTAGGCCTAGAATTTTGTGTTCAATATGGGAAATAGAGCACAAACTTTTCATTAAATTGCATCATAAAATTTGAAAAATAGGTAATATATTCACTTATTTCAAAAACACAAGATACAAAAGCATTATACAGTGAAAAGTTTCTCCCACCCACTTCTGTATCCCCAGCCACCAATCATTCTTTCCCACAAGCAACCATTGTTTTCAGTTTCTGATATATTTTTCTAGAGAGATTTTATTCATGTATAATTAAGGACACATAAAAACACAATCTCACACAGACATACTTTCCTCCCATCCCCTCCTACCTCCCCAGCCCCTTTATTTCAGTGATAGTACACTATAGTTGTTCCTGTGGTTTTTATATATTTAAAATTCAACAATACTTTTTTGATATTATTCTGTATCAATATATGAAGAGTTTCTTCATTCTTTTGTCATGGCAAAATGCATGTTAATGGTTGGGTTTCCTATCAGAGTAATACAAATGATTTCATGTCTTATGGCATTTTATATTTGATGCTATAATAAAGACTCCAGAATCCAAGTGACTGGATGTAATAAAAACTTCCTTCTTGTTTGTGAAACATCGGTGGGTATTAGTGACTTAGACCACAAAACTCTTTTCTTTCCTCTCTCTCCTCCCTACAACCCCTCTGAATTCTTGGCATTAGGCCAGCCAGTGATACAGAGAGAGGGTTTGCGGGGTAGACGCACTGCTCAGACCTGCTTCATGCAGGTGGGACATGCGTCACTTCTGCTCATATTCCATTGATAGAACTCATTCAGACATCCTCAGCTTCCTGCAGAGGAAGTAGCAGGCATAGCCATCCATCCTTATGCCCAGGGAGAAGTGAAGTGGATATTGGTACAACCTGGCAGTCTCTAACATAGTCATCAGATATCTGCTCTTTACTGATTCTGCATGCCAAAATGCTCCTATTCCTACCTCTAAAATATACCTTCTAGATATTATAAGTAACCAATAAAAGTCTAAGTGAAAGCTTAAGTTACCACTCTCACCATGTACATGTGTTGAAACTTTTGTAGTTTTTGTAATTTAAAGTTGAAAAATGTGAACTGTTGTATATGTATGAATTTGAATACCTTTTCCTCCCCTTATTTTCAGCCTCTGCATAAGAGCCTAGATCCAAGCAACCTGGAGCATCTCATAACACCATTGGTCACTATTGGGCATATTGCTCTCCTGGCACCTGATCAGTTTGCTGCTCCTTTGAAATCTTTGGTGGCTACTTTCATTGTGAAAGACCTTCTAATGAATGATCGGGTAATTTATATATTTTAGACTTACATTCTTCATAATGTTATCTTCTAAAATTTTATATAACAAAGAGAGAATTGAAGTTATGTAGGTAACGTTTCCATGTGGTTACTTTTGAATTAGGCTTTCCTATGTATTTTTTTAATATGCAGTATCTCCTAAGTGAAATAATATTGAAATATGGTGATTAGTGAATACAAACTATCACCTGGTTCTGCATATTTCCACTTTCAATTTTTGTGACAACATTTGTTTAAGACTCATGCCAGTTTGCAGGATGGTTGTTGTGACTATGGTTGTGCTTTTCCAACATAGTAGAGGATCAAAAGACCCCTAGTGAACATTGTTTGACTCCAGTATGTGTGTATTGGAGTGGAGGCTGTCTGGGTCTGGTGGAATTGGTCCCTTGGAATCACATGGAGTTTATGTACGTGCCTGTGCATGTTTTTGTATGCACACATAGGCACACATATCACCAGTGATTTTTTCTGTCTACTGTATGCTCAGTCCTGTACTGGGTTCTCTGAAGAATTAAAAGAAATATGAGATAGAATTTCTGCTCTTATGATATAGTTAAAATTCTTCAAGATGTTTACTTATATCACCATGTGTCATATCCATCATTATTCTTTCCCATTAATAAATTTTAAAACTTTTAATTGCTTAATGAAAAATATTTTGTCTATTAGTCAAGAACATTGTATATTTTAAATATAAGTTCCTAATGGTTTCTGGCTATTGATATTACCTGACCAGAGACCTGTGATTCGGAGACCAAGGGCCCAGGTTAATTTCCATTCTCTACCAGTTCTTTTGTTTGTTTTCTTCATTAATGTTTCTTACTTTTCCTTCCCCTACGTTAACACTACTCTGTATATATAGGTTAAAGTTAGCTAATCATGTTTTTCAGATTTTCTATGTCCTCTTTTCTTTTTAACTGAAAATTTCAGTGATGGAAAACATACCAGAAAAGTGTAGAGCACACAGCTTTATAGGGGTACAGTATTTTAATTACCAAGAGTTAGTATTTTCAACTAATAAGCTACCCAAGTCAAGAAATAGGGTATCAGTCCTCCAAAAGCCCTGTGTGTCCCTTCCTTTCCTGTTGTTACCACCACCCTACTGCCTAAAGGAAACCATTATTCTGACTTTTGACTTTTGTTTTTATTTCTTAATTTATTTTTTATTAGAGAAGTTGTACATTTATAGAAAAATCCTTCAGAAAATATAGTTTCCATATACCCCCCTCATACATGCATTATTATTATCTGTATTATTAACACTTTCCATTCATATGGTAACTTTTGTTACCAGTGATGAAAGAATGTTATTATAATTGTACTATTTACTATAGTCCATAGTTTCCATTAGCATACACTGTGTTGTATAGTCCTATAGTTGTATAAAATTTTTATTCTTGTGTTATATATATAGGTATATAGACAACCTAAAATTTACATTCAAATATATAATTCATTGGTATTAATTACAATCACAGTGTTGTGGTGCCATCTGCCAGCTGTTACCAAAACATTTTATCACTGTGGCAGAAACTCTGTACCAACCAAGCATTAACTCCCTATTTCTTAACCTCACTGCAACCCGTCATAACCTATATTCTAATTTCTAACTCAGTTGAGTTCCTTATTGTAATTACTTGTTATCAGTATGATCATACAGTATATGTCATTTTCTGTCTGCTTATTTCACTCTCCATGCTTTCTGTAAAATTTATCCATGTCACATGTATCAGAATTTCATTATATTTTTTGGCTGAATATATTCTGTTGTGTGCATATACAACTTTTTTTTTCTTCCTTCGAGAAGTTGTGGATTTACAGAAAATCATAAATGCATAAAAAGTCACAATGCATGAAATACAGGATGTCCAGACATCACCCCACCACCTCTTCCTTACATTGGTGTGGAACATTTGTCATAATTGATGATAGCACATTTGTATAACTGTACAATTAACTAAAGTCATGGTTTAATTTAGGGCTCACTATTTGGGTGTAATTCCATGGATTTTTAAAAATTTATCCCCCTCCCCACTTCGTGGCTCTTTGCATGCTATCTCCTCTCTCTGTCCGTTTGCTGTGCATTCTTCTGTGTCTGTATTTATTTATTTAATTCGCCCTCCCTCCGTTGCAGCTTGCTTGCTCTCTGCGTCCATTCACTGTGCGCTCTTCTGTGTTTTTGCTTGTCTCCCCCCCCTTTTTTTGTTGCGTCACCTTGCTGAGTCAGCTCTCTGCAGCACTTGTGGGCCGGGTGGTGCGCCATGGCATCTGCGGGCAGGGCGAAGGAGGCCCCCGGGATGTGAACTCAGGGCCTCCCATATGGTAGACAGGAGCCCAACTGATAGCCACAGCCACTTCGCAGTTCCATGGACTTTTAAATTTTAATTTCTATCCTGCTACCATACATACAATCTAATATTTCTCCTTTTAATTATATTCAGATATATATTTCAGTATTTTAAATTCCATTCGCAGTGTTGTACTACCAAGGCCAGCATCCATTACCAAAACATTTCCATTATTCCAAATAGAAACTCTGTACTTTTTTTTAAAATGTGCTGGGACCGGGGATTACACCTGGGATCTCGTGTGTGGGAAGCTGGTGCTCAGCCACTGAGTCACATTAACCCCCCTGAATTGGTTTTTTCATTTGTTTGCTTGTTGTTTGTTTTTTAGGTGTCAAACCCAGTACCTCCCATGTGGAGAACAGGCACTTAACTGCTTGAACCACATCTACTCCCCAAACCCTGTACATTTTAAGCCTTAACTTACCATTCCCTATCCTAACCCTTTCCGCTGATAAACCTGTAAACCTAGATTCTGACTCTGTGAGTCACTTAGTCTAATTGCTTCGAATCAGTAGAATAATATAATATTTGTCCTTTTGTGTCTGGCTTATTTCACTCAACATGATGTCTTCAAGGTTCATCCATGTTGTTGCATGCAGGACTTCATTCCTTTTTTTACAACTGACTGATATTCCATTGTACATATATACTATGTTTTGTTTATCTACTCATAATTTGATGGACACCTGGGTTGTGTCCATCTTTTGGCAATTGTGAATAATACCACTGTGAACATCAGTGTGCCAATAAGACTCCCTTTCAATTCTTTTGGATATATACCTAGTAGAGGGATTGCCTAGTCATATGGTAATTTTATACTTAGCTTTCTGAGGAACTGCTAAACTGTCTTCCACAGTGGCTGTACCATTTTATATGGCTACCAGCCATGAATGAGGATTCCTATTTCTCCAGATCTTCTCCAACACTTGCTATTTTCTGTTTTTGTTGTTGTTTTTTAAATAGCCATTCTAGTTGGTGTGAAATGGTATTTCATAGTGGTTTTTAAAAAAAATTTATTTATTTTCATTTATCCTCCCTCCCCCGATGGTTCTCTAATCTATCTGCTCGTTGTTTGCTTGCCTTCTCCAGGAGGCACGAGGAACCTGGGACCTCCCACATGGGAGGCAAGTGCCCAGTGGCCTGAGCCACATCCACTCCCTGCGGGCTGTGGCATCTGCTTGTTGTAGCGGGGGTGGTGTCTAGCTTGTTTCAGTGGGTATGGCATCTAGCTTGTTGCAGCGCATGCGAGCACCTGCACATCTTTCTTTAGGAGGCACCAGGACGTCCTTTGTGGTAGTCAGGCCCCCAACTGGTTGAGTCACATCCGCTCCCTTGTTTTTGTTTTTTAAAGATTTTATTTTATGTTTTTAAATTTATTTCTCTTCCCTTTCCCCCCACCCTCCCCACCCCCCCCAGTTGTCTGCTCTCTGAGTCTATTCTCTGTGGTGTGTTCTGAGTCTGCCTGTTTTCTTGTCAGTGGCACTGGAATCTTTCTCTTTTTGTTGTGTCGTCTTACTGTGTCAGCTCTCCTTGTGTGTGGCACCGTTCCTGGGCAGGCTGCACTTTTTTTTTCATACTGGGCAGCTCTCCTTATGGGGCACACTCCTTGCACATGGGGCTCCCCTATGCGGAGGACACCCTTGGGCGTGGCATGGCAGTCCTTGAACGCATCAGCACTGCACATGGTCCAGCTCATCACATGGATCAGGAGGCCCTGGGTTTGAACCTTGGACCTCCCATGTGGTAGGCAGACACCCTATATGTTAGGCCAAATCCACTTCCCTCCCTTGTTGTTTTGATTTGCATTTCCCTGATGGTTAATGATATTGAACATCTTTTCATGTCCTTTCTGGCCATTTGCTTTTCTTCTTGGGAAAGATGCCTATTGAAATCTTTTACCCATTTTTAAAATTGGGTTGTTTGTCTTTTTGTTGTTAAGTTGAATGGTTTCTTTGTATATTCTAGATATTAAACCTTTATCTGATATGTGGTTTCCAAATATTTTCTCCCATTGTGTAGTTTGTCATTTTACTTTAATGGTAAAGTTCTTCGAGGAGCAAAAGGTTTTCGTTCTGATGAGGTCCCCTTTATTTTATTTTCTCTTGTTGCTTGCACTTTCTGTGTAATGTCTGAGAAACCATTACCTAATTTATGGTCCTAAAGGTGCATCCCTATGTTTTCTTCTATGAGTTTGATGATTCTAGTTCATATATTTAGGTTGTTGATTCATTTTGAGGTGATTTTTGTATATGGTGTGAGGTAGGGGGTTCTCCACCCCTCCTCCCTTTTTTGGTAAATGGACCTCCAATTTTCCCAGCACCATTTGTTGAGACTTTCCCAGTTGAGAGGTCTTTGCCACCTTGTCAAAAATCAGTTGGCCTGGGGATGTGGCTCAAGCGATTGAGCGCCTGCTTCCCACATGGGAGGTCCCAGGTTCGGCTGCTGGTGCCTCTTTAAAAAACAAACAAACAATAAGCAAATGAAAAATCCAACTCAGGGGAGCCAGTTTGCCCCAGCGGTTGAGTGCCGGCTTTCCACATTTAAGATCCTGAGTTCAGTCTCTGATGCTGTACCTAAAAAAAAAAAAAAAAAAAAAAAAATCAGTTTGCCTTAAATATGAGAGATGATTTCTGAACTCTCAATTTGTTGTCATTGCTCTCAGTATCTGTCCTTGTGCCAGTGCCATGGTGTATAATTATTTCAATGTGCAGTTTGATTTTATTTGCTAGTATTTTGTTGAGGATTTTTTAATGTCATTCATAAGAGATAGATATTGGTTTGTAGTTTCCTTTTCTTGTGGTGTCTGTATCCGACTTTGCTATTATGGTGATGTTGTCTTCATAGGATGAGTTACGGACTTTTCCCTTCTCTTTAGTTTTCTGTAAGAGCTTGCTATGGATTGATGTTATCCATCTTGGAATGTTTGTTAACCTTCTCCAGGGAAGCCTTCTGGTCCTGGCACTGTCTAAGTTGGGAGGTTTTTGATTACTGATCACTGTCTGTACTGGTTTTTGGTCTGTTGAGATATTTTTACTCTTCAGCAGCGTAGGTAGCTTGTGTCTGTCTAGGAATTTGTCCAATTTAACTATGTTATCTAATTTCTTGGTGTACAGTTTTTCACAATGTCCTTTTAAAACCTTTGTAAAAAATTTTCTGTGGTAATATTCACCTTTGCATTTCTAATTTTAATTATTTGCATCCTCTCTCTTTTCTTTGTCATTGTAGAGAAAGGCATGTTGATTTTATTGATCTTTTTATAGAACCAACCTTTGGTTTTGATCATTGAATTTTTTCCCTCTATTCCATTTATCTCCATGCTAATCTTTGTAATTTCCTTCCTTCTGCTTCTTTGGGTCTAGTTTGTTATTCTTTTTGTAGATCTTCCAGTTGTGTGGTTAGGCCTCTTATTTGAGATCTTTTTTCTTATAGCTATAAGTAAGTATTTATAGCTATGTATTTCCCTCTTGGCACTGCCTTTGCTGTATCCCATAAATTTTGGTATGAGTGTTTTCTTCTTCATTTGCTTCAAGATTGTGCCTATTTGCCTTGTGATTTCTTTAACTTACTGGTTAAGAGTACATTAATTTCCACATATTTGTGAATTTTGAATTTCTCCCTCTGTATTGATTTTTTACCTTCATCTCAATGTGATTAGAAAAGATCCATTATATATATGATTTCAGTATTTTTAAATTTACTGAGATTCGTTTTGTGACCTAACTTATTGTCTCTTTTGGAGGATGACCTGTTTACACTAGAGAAGAAAATGTGTTCTACTGCTCTTGGGTAAAGTAGTCAGTGTATGTCATTTAGCTCAATTTTTAAAAAAATCATTGAACTCTTTTATTTATTTATTGATCTTCTGTGTAGATGTTCTATCGTTGAAAGTGGTGTATTGAAGTCAAATCTGTCAATATTTGCTTCATATATTTTGGGCCCCTGCTGTTAATGCATATATATTTATAATTGTGTTCTTATTATTGCATTGACTTATAAGTATATAATGACTTTTTTGTCGTCCCCATAACAAATTTTGAGTTAACGTCATTTTATTTAATTTTAGTATAGCTACCCCAAGCTTTCTTTTTGGTTACTGGTTGTATGGTGCATTTTTTCCATCCTTTCACTTTCAACCCACTTATGTCTTTGAATTTAAGATGAATTTCTATACTCAACTCAGTATAGTTGAGTCATGTTGTTGTTTCTAACGAGGTACTGGGGATCAAAATATTACTGCTACATGTAACCCATATCTTATATTTGGTGTACTTTCCCCTCCAATCCACCTGATTATTAATACCTTGTATTAGCCTTATACATTTGTTATAGTTCATGAGCAAGCATTCTCATATTTGTCCTTTTAATCACAGGTCATCTTCCACCACTGGATTCCCTGTCTTATACAGAACCATGCTTTGCACAATCCATTCAAAGTGCACATCCAGTGGCTCTAATTTTCATCAGAGTTGTACTGTCATCACCTTAGTTAATTTTAGAGTGTTTTCATTACTCCAAAAGAAAAAATCCCATACCCCCTTATAGCCCCTAGAGTTGTTTCATAGAATTGATATAATATCCTCTTTGCCCTTGCTATACATATAATATTTCTGTTAACTATTGTCCATAAGTTACATCCCATACAACACCTCTCTACTGACACCTTGTATTGTTGTGAAGCATTTGCAACAGATTATGAAAGAATATAATCAGACTATTACCACTAGCTATGGGCCATAGCATACATTAGGTATATTTTCCCCCTTCTTTTTTTTTCTTTTAAAGCAGTTTTATTCACATACCATACAATCCATCCAAAGTGTACAAACAGTGGCTTTTAGTGTAATCAGTGTTAGCATTCATGACCACAGAAAATTTTAGAGCAGTTTCATTCAGAGTAAGTTTTATATTTTACTTCCTTCACTCAGTATTATGTTGGTGAAATTCATCTCTGTTGTTGCAAAAAGCAGTAATTGGGTTTATTTTCTCTGCTGTGTAGTATTCCATTGGTTGCACATACCACAATTTTATCTCTGACAGTTCATAAACATTTAGGTTGTTTCATGTGTTTATAATCACTACTGCTTTTATTTATCTTTTTTTGTGGATTAACATATGCATGTCTGTTGGCGTGTAATTGCTGTGTTTAGGGTATATGTACGTTCAGTTTTAGTAAATTTTGCCAAGTTGCTGATAATGATTTACCAATAATTTTTCCAATTAGCATTACTGCCTGTGTCAAGTGAGAATTCTAGTGGTGCCATATCCTCATCTATGGTAGTTGTGTCAATATTTTTCATTTTAGCAATTTTTGTTTGCTCTTGAGCACTTGTTCATATACATGTTGACATTTTGAATATTCCCTTTTGTGATGTGCCCACTAAAAATATCTTGTACATTTTTAAAAAAATTGTCAGTCTTTTATTGACTTGTAAGGTTTCTTTGTATATTCTGTTGATAATATGACAAATTTGTTTTCCTATTATGTAAGGTTCCTTTTTACTGTCTTATTTTTTTTTTTTTGGCTATGGTAATTTTATTTACTGTTGCTTCTTCATCACTTTTTTTTTGTCTTTATTTTTTTTCATGTTACATTAAAAAAAATATGAGGTCCCCATATGCCCCCACTTCCCGTTATTAATGTATTTTTATTAACAGAAGGTCTTCATTTTAACGAAGCCCAAGTTATCAAGCTTTTTTTTATGTTTACTAGTTACCATGGTTAATTCATTTTTGTCTACCACAAGTTTATGAGCATAGTCCTAATTTTGCTAATTAGCATATTATGCTAATATACTAACCACTTGTGGCTATTTAAATTAAATGAAATGTAATCAAGAATCTACTTCCTCATCTACATATTCATGTGCTCTGTAGCCACATGTGACTAGTGGCTGAGTATTGTCCTCATAGGTGTAGAATGCTTCTACCTCCACAAGAAGATTCTCTGCACACAACTGTCATGCACTTATTATTGTTTTTAACTTTTTCTGCTATTTGTTCTGCAATATATTTGGAATTTATGTTTTATATGATATAAAGTAGATGTTATTCAATTTTATTTTCATTTAATTCAGTACCATTTATTGAATAGATATATTTTATCCACAGCTTTTTAAAGTCAATGTGAAATTCACACAGAATTAAATCATTTTAAAATCAAGAATTCAGTGGCAGTTAGTACATTTACAGTGTTGTGCATCCACCACCGCTGTCCAGTTCCAAAACATTTTCATCACTCCAAAAGGAAACGTTGTGCCCACTAAGCCTCATTCCCCGTTCTCCCTTGTCCCCAGCCACTGGCACCCACAAACATGCTGTGTAGTCTCTCTGGATTTACCTTTTCTTGAGATTTCATGGAAATGAACTCATCTAATAAATGACTTCTTTGTGTCTGACTTCTTTGACTTAGCTTGATGCCTTCAAGGTTCATCCATGAGGTAGCATGTATTAGAACTTCACTCCTTTTTATGGCTGAATAATGGTTCATAGTATCTATACTTCACAAATTTATCCACTTAGACTTTGATGGACATTTGAGTGGTTTCCACCTTTTGTCTATTGTGAATAATGCTGCTATGAATGTTTGTGTATTAGTAATTTTTTGAAGTACTTGTTTTCAGTTATTTTAAATATATACCCAGGAGTAGATGTGGTGGGTCATATGGTAATTCTTTTTTATGACTTTTTGAAGATCCATCATATATCACCTGTATCATTTAACATCCCACAGGAATTCACCCAAGTTCCAGTTTTTCCATCTCCTTGCCATCATTTGTTATTTTTCATTTTTAGAATATAATAATCCTAGTGGGTGTGATGTCCTATCTCATGATTTGATTTCCATTTTCCTAATGATTATGATATTGATCATGTTTTCATGTGGTTATTGACCATTTGTGTATTTTCTTTGGAGAAATGGCTGTAAAGTATTAAGTCTTTTTGTTGTTGAGTTGTGAGAGTTCTTTATGTATTTTCTATATAAATCCTTTAGTAGATATATGATTTGCAAATATTTTCTCCCATTCTTTAGGTTATCTTTTCAATTTCTTAATGGTGTCCTTTGAAGCACAGGTTTTAATTTAAGTGAAGTTCAGTTATTTTTCCTTTTGTTGCCCATCCTTTGGTGACCTAAAAATCCTTTACCAAATCCAAATGGCAATTTACCCCTATGTTTCCTTCTAAGATATTTATTGGTTTAACTTGTACCTTTAGGTCTTTGAATCATTTTGGTTAGTTTCTGTGTATGATGTTAGGTAATGATGCATCTTTTTCTTGGCCTATCTAGTTTGTATCAGCACTATTTGTTGAATAGAGTAATTTTTACCCTTGTAATCTTGGCATCTTTATCGATGTATAGCTTTACTTTTGCATTGTCTATTCCATTGATCTATATATCTGTCCTTGGCCAATACTACACTGTTTTAATTACTGTTGCTTTGTAGTAACTTTTGAGATCGGGAATTGTGAGTCCTCCTAATTTCTTCTTTTTCAGGATTGTTTTAGTATTCTTTTGTCTCTGTTCACAGATGACATGCTCTTGTATATAGAAAATCCTAAAAAATCCACTTAAAAAGCAATTAGAACTAGTAAGTTCAGCAAGGTTACAAGACTTAAGATCAATAAACAAACTCAACTGAATTCCCATCCCCTTGCAAGGAAATTCACAAAAGCATCAAAAAGAATAAAATATTTAGGAATAAATTTAATAAAAGAAGTGCAAACCTTATACTCTGAAAGCATTGTTGAAAGAAATAAAAAATGAGCTAAATAAGTAGGAAAACATCCTGTGTTCATGGGTTGGAAGACAGGATGGTATCAGAGAAATTAACTTGCTCATAAAATGAGTTTGAAGTTTCCCCAATCTTTTATTTTTTTGGAAGAGTTTGTGACTGAACTCCACTGTTCTTGGGAGTGTCGTTAGACTTGAACTTTCTCTAAACTCTGTTGCAAATGAAGTCAGTTCCTTTGGGGGGGGCCAGAGGAGGGATTAGAAGCTTCTGAAGAAGGTCAGCCGCCACAACAGGGAGCCAAGAATGCCTACAACTGCAAGCAGGTGAATTGCATCCATCATCCATGTGGAATCTAAGCCCCCTCTAGAGGGGGACTGGACATAACCATCCCAGGGTCCACAGGATGGAGGAATAGAGTATGGATTAGAGTGGACTTACTGATGTTCTGCTGTGGAACTATTGTGATTAATAATGGAAGAAATTGTAGCATTGATGTGGAGAAAGCAGCCACGGTAGCTGCTGATGGTAGGGAGAGTGAAGAAGAGATATGATATGGGGGCATTTTCAGGATTTGGAGTTGTCCTGGGTGGTGCTGCAGGGACAGATATTGGATGTTGTGTGTCCTGCTGTGGCCTACTGGGTGAACTGAGGGAGTGTAGACTACAATGTAGACCACTATCCATGTGGTGCAGCAGTGCTCCAAGATGTGTTCACCAGGTGCAGGCAATGTGCCACGATGATGGTAGAGGTTGTTGATGTGGGAAGAGTGGGGTGAGGGGTGTGGGGGGTATATGGGGACCTCATATTTTTTGAATGTAACATTTAAAAGAAAATAAAGAAGAAGAAAAAAAGAAGCTTCTGTTGTAAGCCATATTTCTCTTCACTGACAATATCTGAAGCCAGCGACAGTGGCAAGCTTGTATCTGAATATCAGCCCCGCTTTAAGAGCAGAGAGCTTAGTGGAGGAGGGCCGCGAGGCCTGGCAAGCCCAGGCGGCGGCGGTCAGGGCTCCTGTGTTGTCAGCACATAGCACCTAAGGTAGATTGTTCATTCCATGTTCTTACCATTTTTAAAGATAGCTTTTATTTCCCTGCTAGAATTCTCTCTCTTTGATCTCCATTATTCTCTCAATAGTCTCAATTTTTCTTGAAGTGTTTTCTCATATGCATGTTATTTTGATTGAGTGGTAGATTTTGCATATGAAAAACTGTAGAGATAATTTGAGGGCCTAGATGATTTTATATCCTTCTAGAGGAAATTTATTTACTTTTGCTTCTTGCAGACAGTTGACCTATTGTAAGATCACCTCCATCCAGTGAAGAAAGCAGTGCTTGGAGGCTGGGCTTAGTTTTGAGCAGGCCAGGTTTTTTCCTGGTCACCTTTATGCCTAGGATGTATTTGTTTGGGATCTGCCCAAAAGTCTAGGATGTTTAACAGGGCCTTTCCTCTTTACTGGGCCCAGAATTCCAAGTTTTTGTCCTTCCATCTGTGACACTGATGAAAATTTTGCTAAACTTCTCAGCCTGTTCATTCACTTTCAGAATTGACAGTCATCTCTTTGAGGAAAGCATCCCCAGTGCCACTCAAATCTCTTGACTCCCTTCTTCTTTTGAAACTTTCCCTTGCAAAATCTCACTGCTTTGAAAGCTCTGTTGCCTTTCAAATTGATTATTTAAAAAATATTTTGTTCAGCCTTTCCCATTGTTCAGTGGGAAGATTGGTTCAAAACAGTCAACTCTATCAGAAACAGAACTCCCTTATATCTCTTTCAACCCATTAATTTGTTTTGTTTCATGTTTATTTGATATGTAGAAAGGAATATATATATATTGTTTACAGTATTACAATAAACAGCCACGAACTCTTGACAGTACTGCTTTTATTATTCCCCTGTCCTTTCTCCCTGTTCTCTTCCTGCTCTGTGCTGCCACTCTTGAATTTTGGGCTTTTTATTCCCTCAGGAGGAAAAGTCACAACAGATAGATCTTTAAACAATATACTTGTTTAGTTTTGCTTGTTCTTGAACTTTATAGAAATTATTTCATACCTTATCTAGTCTTGTGTGATTTGCTTTTTATCACTCCACGTTTGTTATCCTGTTAGGTAAATCTAACTGGGCTCATTCATTCATTGTACTATTTCTTTGTGGGAAATAGCTCATCATATATTCTCTAGTAGACTTCTGCAGTATGTCTTTCTTTGCCCTTTTGAGCAGTGCTGCTAGGAATGTTCTTACAGAGTCCTTCTCCTGCCTGTGGAGGAGCATGATTTTTTCTAGGAGTTAAATTTGACAGGTGTCAGCGCATTTTTGCCTTTAGCTTTCCATTTTATTGCCAAATTATTTTTCGGAAATGGTTGTTAAAACTTATGTTCCAACAGTGTGTAACCTTCATTATTGTCAGATTTCTTTAATTTTTCTCATTTAATAGATATAAAACAGCGTCTCATTTTAGTCTTAATTTGTACTTCCCTGGTTACTAAGGAAGTTTGTATGTCCAGACCCCGTCATGTTGTGCCCTCTCTGGAATTACTCTTGATGTCTTTTGTCTGCAGAGACTCATCACAGACATTAATCCTTTGTTAGGTGCATGTTGCAGTTTCTTCATGTGATGCTTAAAACCCCACTTGTGACTTGTCTTTTCATTCCCTTTAATGGTGTCTTTGAACAAAAGTTATTAATTTTAATGTAGCTAAAATTTATCATTCCTTTCTTTTGTGTTTAATGTTTTTGACATCTGGTTTTAGAAAATTCCTCTCTACTCCAGTGCCATAACAGTGGGCTCTCATATTTTCCTTTAAAATTTTTAAGATTTTCTTCCATGCAGAAATATTAACCCGCCTAGAATTGATTTGTTTGCTTTTTTGTATGCTATGATGTAAGGATTCTTTTCTTTTTTTAAACATCTTTTTGTATATCTTATGTTGGGTACCTCAATTTTTAAAATTAAGTTTTCCATTTATAGTTGATTTGGGGAATTATTTTGTAGTTTTGATCTTGTATCCCTCTTTCTTGATAAACACTCTTAATACCAGTACATTTCTGTGCATTTGTAATAATATTTATGAAGAGTGGCAGTTTCGATTATTTTCTAATCCTTGCATCTTTTATTTCTATATATTTCCTTACATTTCTACATATATTTCTGATGTATTCCCTTTTTCACTTCAACTTGACCTACCCATCTTTAAGAGAGAGAATCAAGTCTCCTGTTGTGGAGATGGAGTTTTCAGTCCTTCCTTGTATTATTTTTTTCCCCCTTCATATACTTTTTAATCTTTCTTTTTATATTATGCTGTTAGGTGTACACATGTTCATGAGTTTTATTTCTTATTGCTGGTATAAGATAATATGTGCATCAGTATCCTGTTTACATCAGTATCCCATTTATACCTGTCTCCCATTTATTGTTTTTCATATTATTAGTATACTTTTCACCTTCTTCTCATTTTTAGATTTTTTCATTTGGTTTTTGTTATTTCTGTTGTGGTTTTATTTAATCCATCTAAAAATCTCTGTTGGTCTTACTTATGATAACTTTTTTGTTAAGTTTTTTTAATTGTGATTTCAGCTGTTTAATTTTTTCTTGTGAATTAAATATTTTAGTGAAGTATATTTTTGAGTAATTCTTCTTAAAGGTGCTTGTAATTTGAAAGTTTTCTCTCTGTCTTGAATTTCTGAAAATATTTTCCCCTTAATTTTTTTTAATTTTTGAATTTTATTTTAAAGAAGCTTTAGATTACATAAATGTTACATAAAAAATGTAGGGGAGTCCCATATGCCCCACCCCTTACCCCTTCCACACCTTCCCACATCAACAACATCCTTCATCAGTGTGGTACTTTTGCTACATTGATGAACACACATTGAAAAATGGCTACTACCTGTGAGCTGTAGTTTACATTATAGTTTACACTCTGCCCTGCACAATTTTGTAGGTTATGACAAAATATCTTATGGCCTGTATCTGTCATTGCAGAGTCATGCAGAGAACAACTCCAGTGTCCTGAAAATGCCCCCATATTTTACCTATTCTTCCCTCTCCTTCCCTTCAGAACCACTGGTGGCCACTGCCTTTGTATTAATGGTAAAAGTTCTTCCATTGCTAGAATGCTAGTAAGTCTATAATAGAATCATAATAAGTCTACATTAGTCCATGTTCATCCCCCAGTCTTGAGGATTTTGAGATGGTGATGCCCAGTCTGTTTCTGATTGAGAGGAGTCTTAGATCCCATGGGCAAGATGGATGGAACTGTCTTGCATGCATTTGGGATGGGCATTGTCCATCATCATCTCCTTGCTAGTTGTGCTGAGTATAATGAACTGGATGTTGCAACTCTGCTGAGATTCAGGGTTCACCTGGTACATGATGGACCAAAGATTTAAGTCTCTGGGACATATATTTAACAAGTATAATGCTAATTATAGGTTCGGATTTAGGGGCAGAAGAGCCGTGTATGGGGAAACTATAAATGAGTCTAACTCTGTTAAACTAGGGAGCATAAATTCCAAAGTAAGGCCCACTTACAGAATGCCGAATTCCTGAGCTTGTCTGCCTTGCTTATAGTGTCCAGATGTCTCTAGAGCCCTCAGAAACCTGCTATTTTAGGCACTGTTTACTGTGTCATTCTATGAGATCCTGCTGAGATGTACATAGGCGTAACCTCTGAAATGACTTCCTGACTCACTTTGAAGTCTCTTATCTGTAAAAACTCATTTGTATTTACCATTTTCCCCTATTGGTCAAGGTCTTTTTTCCAGATGCATTGCTAATTGGTGCTTGGTAGTAATCCCTCAGTGCCAGGTAGGCTCATCCCCAGGAGTCATGTCTCATGCCGGAGGGGAAGGTAATATGTTTATATGCTGAATTTAACTTAGAGAAAGTCCACATTAGAGCAACAAGGAGGCTTTTAGGAAGTAACTCTTAGGCAATATATAATACTAGGCTAAGTTTCAATTTCAAAAGTAAAGGTTCATAAGTACAATCATCAATATCAAGGGCCTGGTGTGATGGTCTGTCTTCCTTAACTAGGCACTGCCCTTGTACTCGAGGATTCTTGCTGCCCTACTAGGAAATGTAGCAGAACTTCCCAGGATGGGAGTTCAGTATTCTTTCATTTATTGTGTGTACTTCCACCCACTGAGGCAATGCTCCATGGCACTTGAGCATACTCCTATGCCGCAGAGGCATGCCCCAGGTGAACCCTTCCCCGTGCATCCCCTCATCACTGACACCCTGCTCCAGTGATCCTCCCCTGCCACAGTTGTGACCCTTCTGTGATCCAAAACTGCTCCAAAAATGAAGCCAATAAAATAACCAAATAAATTTAATAATAAAATAATAGTTTTATAAATAACAGTACAAAAAATTTTTTTAAATTTGAGATAATAAAAAGTTTTTTAGACATTGTGTCATCACTGTAAGATCTGTTGTCTTGTATGTACAGTGACATTTTCTCCCATATATTCCCCCAATGTCTGTTTTTTCCTTTCATTTTATCTTCAAAGAAGCTTTAAGTTACAGACAAGTCACATAGAGAATATAGGGAATTCCCATAACCTAATGCCCTCCTCTTTTTCCCTTCTCCCCTATTTATAAATTTTACATGTTGATGGTACATTTGCTATAATTGATGTACAAATATTGACACATTGGTACTAACCATGGTCAGTGGTTTACATTATGGTTTATACTTTCGGCCATACACATTTATAGGTTTTATCGTACTTTAAAACGGTCTGTATCTCTTATTGCAAGATCATGCAGAACAATTCTAATGCCCTAGAAATGCCGTATGCTCCATCTATTCTATTCTTCCTTCCCCCTCCTTTTGGAACCTATGGTAACCTCTGTCTTTCAGTTTTTTAAGAGTAAGATTCATAGTTACTTGCAGTAATATTGAGAGCTTGACATATTGGTCTGTTTTCCTTTATTAGACACTACCTGTGTTCTTGAGAGAGAATCTTGTCCCTGTAATTGAGAACATAGCAGACTCTCCAGGATGGTAGTTTAAAATTTTCTTGTTTATTGTGTTGGTCTCCACCCACTGATACAGCATGCTATGATAATAGGAACACTTAGATGTTTCATAGAAGCCTGCCCCCCAGGTGTGCCCTTTACTGTACCCAAAAGCCTACACCATTAACCCTCCCCTGCCATGTTTGTCTAAAGAACATTCCCAACATTGTAGTTGTAGCAATAGACCTGCAAATTCCTAGAGTTCATGGGCTCCGTCCCCTGACTCCCCGCCCCCTCATTTTTTAGAGTCATTTACCCAGCTATGGAGTTCTATCTTCAAACCACTTTGGCTTCAGAATATGGAGAGAATTGTGTTTTGGCATCTTGCAGCTGAGAATTCTGAAGTTGATTTGATTCTTGTTCCTTTTTTTGGTGGCTCCCCCTTGGATGCTTTTGGAATCTTTTCCAATATCCTTATAGTTAATAAATTTCATCACGATGTGCCTACTCTGACTTAAGTTTTATTTTTCCTGCTCCATACTTTGAAGGCACTTTTCCTCTGAAGAATTGAGCCTGGCTGTGGGCGATTCTCTAGTTTTGGTGTTTGTGGAGTTTGCCTTCTGGATGTCTGTACTGTTGGCAGGGCATTACCTCAGGTGCTACCCAGTTTCTGTTTTCTGGGGCACTGCTGGTCAATTTAAGATTGGGTTCAGCTTTTTTGCCTCCTTACTTTCATCTCCTAGCTGTAGTTCCAAATCCACAGCTCCCAGTATCTGCAACTTCTCATCTCAGGGTTATTCTGTGGTTGTCCTGGAAAAAAAAAAAACTTAACTTTCTCAGAGGGTATTTCTTTCTGTGCTTTTATGGAAATGTAAGCTCTTCAGTTCTGTTCATTTTTTTTTCTTGTATCTTTTATGTTCTTCAAAAATGTCCGAATGTTATGGTCTTGGTTTGGGCCCTCTTGGTTTTCCTGCCCTGCTACGTGATGTGTGTGTGAATCTGGTTTGGAGGGATTTAGTTAGGGAAATATTAATGCACATGTTCTATTACCTGTCTTCAACTGAAAACCTTTCTAATTTTTCCCCTGCCCAAGATTTTTCATATATATTTTTCCTCTTAAGAACTTCTCTTCTTGCGTCATGCACCCTAGTCCTTGCCAGCTGCCTCACATAACTGTTTAAAGCAGTAAAGGAGTGTATGTAAGTGGCTCAGGTCAGTCATGCTACACACCTCGAAAGAGCTAGCTGGCGCTGGGTTGATGGGCACTGTAATGCTGTTTGGATGCTAGAGAGCCTGTGCGCTTCAGCCTGCTTCAGTAAGAAAGGCCAGGCGAGGTCTTAGTCCTAGCGAATGATGGTCAGGTCAGACAATAAAGATTTCATTCTTTCACCAAATAGTCATCAAGCATGAGAATTTGATTGTTTTAAAGTCCTTACTTTTTGTTTAGCTTCCAGGAAAAAAGACTACTAAACTTTGGGTTCCAGATGAAGAAGTTTCTCCTGAGACAATGGTCAAAGTGAGTAATATGCATAGATCTGTTGACTGTAATAAATTTAGTACCGTTTTCCTTTAGGTATTATGATTTCTATTCCTGTCGTAATGATGTGGCTATTGAAATCACTCATATATTTATATTTATTTTCTGACACTGTCCCATGACCTGTGAGGTAACAAGACAGCAGGGAGCCACTGGAGGCCTGTGGGTGGCTGCACACCATCTTATTGGAGAACAAAGTTTTGAAAACAGCCTCCATGTTTTCTTAGGTATCTCTCTTTCAGGGTGAAAAGTCAGAGTGATTTTCTAATGAACATTATTTTATCCAGTACAGAAGATTATCCAAGTTTTAAGACCGCTCGTCTTTTCCTTGGGATGTAATAGAATTTTTACTTTTTCTTATTATTGTATTTTAATATGGCCTGTAAATGTCTTATTTTCCTTGAGTTAGGAGTTATACTTAAAAGGCTAGTGTGGAGAGTAGTGAATTACTAAAGAAATCTATAATCTCTGCTTTCTAGAGATCACCACCGCCTGTGATGTGAAGGCCAGGAACACATATATGTATCAAGTGTTGTTTTCCTCCTCATTGTAATTTCTTTTAATCCTTTCAATTTGTGTGTGTGGTGTATATGTATTGGTTTATATTTCATATCTTGAACTACTTGCTGTTTGTACAGACCCGTAGAGCAGCTGTTCTGTAATCCAGTTGAGTGATACTGTGGTACTCTGGGTTCCAGTGTAGACCTGTGTATCGACATTGGTCTCGAGGCAGTTCAGTGTCAGGGAGAGCAGGACTGGACTCCAGGCAGGCTTCCTGCACCTAAGCCCTTGCTTCCTCAGTGGCCCCAGGGAAAGGGGTCGTAGGGTGCCTGCCCCATGCCAGCTTCTGCTCCACACCTCACAGCATCAACTGCACGAAAAGATGCAGCATGTACCCTTGGAAAAGGGTTGTTGTGAGTATCAAAGGTAGTTTTGAACGTAAAAGCACTAGGTGCTTCATAATAAGAATGGTTGTATACCTGTGAGGCAGTGTCGCAAAGGTTTGTGCCTGAATATTGTTTGTGCTTGGGAACTTAACTTTTCTTATTAGGGAAATGAGCTTGATTTTACTCTTAAGTTCTAAAGGGTAGAGTGTGTGTTGGGATAACATTTAAGAAAGTAGAAAGGAAAAGGGGGTAAGAGTGAGAAGCAAAACAGAAAAATAAAGTAGTCTTTCATCAGTTCATTCATTTGCACTCCTAGGGATGAAACATTAAATAAGAAAATTATATATAGAAAAGAATAATTCCTTTTTTCCTTATAAAACCATCTATTAAAAACCTTTCTTGATTTTTTTTTAAGGTTGATAAGGAACTTAAAAAAATGTAGCAATGTGTTTGTCAACTTTTTTTTAATATAGATCCAGGCTATTAAAATGATGGTTCGGTGGCTACTTGGAATGAAAAATAACCACAGTAAATCAGGAACTTCTACTTTAAGGTTGCTAACAACGATATTGCATAGTGATGGTGACTTGACAGAACAGGGGAAAATTAGGTATGTAATTACTATTTAAAGTTCTTGGATTACGTTATGTCTCTACTTGTATAATTGTCGAATGGTGCAGTTCCTCTTTAAATGAAGTAATTAGTGTGGCTTTGTGGGTATGCCTATTGTTTTTCTATAATACACTTTTGTTATGGTGGTTATTTCAAAATAACAGTCACATACCTGGTGCAGGCTATTGCTATACATGATATGTATTTTAAGTAATAGATGTTTATCTTTTGAATATCTAATATGAGAGTATTAGTGTACTAATCAGGAACTGGTGGTATTCTTGTTAATGTCTAATGGCAAAAGAATAGGCTGGGCGGAAGGTATCTCTTGAATATGTGTACAGAAGTATAAGTGTTTGCAAATTTTTAAAATGTACTTGATATAAATTATTTAAAACACATATACTTCTTTGCTTGCATATTTGTTGTTTTGTTTTGTTTGAAAGCTGTAGTATGATACAGTGATTGGAAATATGGACTCTGGGCAAGTTACCTTTACCATGCTGTACCTCATTTCTTCACCTATGAAATAGAGGTAGCAGTCATACCTACCTCATCTAGCTATTTTTTCAATTAAATAAGTTAATGTATTTAAGACATTTGAAGCTGTGCCTAGGACACAATATTCACTTTAGAAGAATTGGGTTGTGGCAGTTGTTAGCTTAAGTTTAAAGTTATAGCATTGTATATTGTAAACACAAGTTTAGTGCCCCTTAGTTTATTTTTTTTTAGTGCCCCTTATTGGTTTTATAAAATGTGAGAGTAATATTTTCCTTTTTTATATATTTAGTTTATAGACTTCAGTGACAAGATATAAAAAGGTGTCTGCCAGGTGCTTTCTGCCTCTCTGTCCTAATTTCTGTTATTCACATGTTTTGGCTCATGGCATTTTCTTTGCTTAGAATATTAACACTAGCACGTGCTCCTCAAAACAAGTGAAAATGAAAACTCAGTGAACTGTTCATTCCACCAAGTACAACTCTTCTGTCTACCTTCCTTTGTCTTCTTTTAGGCTAATCCGTTTTCTTCACTACTTCCATAATTCATACTTGCCAGTGTTCAGGGTTTACACAACAAATAAGTGTGTTTTGATTTAACATTTATATACTGAATTTGAGACAGTTTTGTATTGATCAGCTCTACCTGGTAGAGAAAAGGTTTTTTTCCCCTCATTGTGCATTTTGTCTCTTAAATTAATTAATTATTTTATTTTATGTACAATCTTTCATTGTGCCTATTTTTATTCATGGTATTCTCTAACAAAATAAAGTTATGTGTACCTGAATTGTGCAAATGTATGTGAATTTCTGTGGGTTCTGCATTTTAAAACAAGGCTTTATACACAAACTTGGTCTTGAAAAAACATAGTTGTAAAGAATTTGATTATAATTATTTATATCTTTTTATTCAGAATAAGACTTAAAAGAAAAGTAAACTTTTCTTTAGTAGTGGCTGAGGATATTTCCTTGCTTTTATAGACTATTGTCATGTGAACCAAACTGTGAAACTGCTAAACCATGTGTTATTCACTTATATAGGGAATATTAAGTTATTTGGGTTATAGAGTAATGTCCATTTTTTTTACTATAAGTGATGGAAACTCTTTAGGAACAACAGCATAAAAAGACCATATCAAAAGTATTGGAGTTACATGGCAAAAATGTTCAGGAGTGAGAAATGACCTTCCTTAAAAAAAAAGTATCCCAAATAATTGAACTTTGAAGTTAATGAGTCCTCTGCTCCCATTTTCACACATAAAAAACAACTCTTGGGAAGCTGCCTTGGCCCAATGGATAGGGCGTCCACCTACCACATGAGAAACCCAGGGCCTCCTTGTCCCGTTTGGAGCTGGCCCATGTGCAGTGCTGATGTGCACAAGGAGTGCCGTGCCACCCAGGGGTGTCCCCCATGTCGGGGAGCCCCACGTGCAAGGAGCGTGCCCTGTAAGGAGAGCCGCCCAGCATGAAAGAAAGTGCAGCCTGCCCAAGAATGGCATCGCACACACGGAGAGCTGACACAGCAAGATGACGCAACAAAAAGAAACACAGATACCTGGTGCTGCTGATAAGGACAGAAGTGGTCACAGAAAAACACATGGTGAATGGGCACAGAGAGCAGACAACTGGGTGGAGGGCGCAGGAAAGAAAGAAATAAAAAATCTTTAAAAAAGAAAACAACTCTTCACCACTCACAGTTTTATTGGATTTTAGAAATTTAGAATCTTAATTTAAAGCAGGTTTTGATAGAAAACTAGGAGAAGCACTTAATAATTGGCTACTTTTTAGGAGTATGTTAGCTGCCCCTCTTTCTAATGTTTGTTTCTGTAAACTATTTCTGAGGACTTCTAAAAATATATTTTGTTTCATTGGATCAGAGCACTCGAAATTGATAAGATTGAGCTTTTTGAAAGGGTGGTAGAAGAGAGACCCTAAAGTGTTTGTCAGAATGGACTGAAAGGACCTAGACTTTCAAGCTATGGCATCAAGGCCTTGGCTCTGGGAGACAAATAGAGCTCCTTATGGACTCTCAGTCCTCAGCACAAATTTTTATCAGAAAGATGATAAACATTTCCCTGACACCAGATGCTAGGGATCGTTCCAATTAATTTACATATTTTAGTAAGTGTAATCCTTTCATTAACCAAACCCTGTAAAAAGTACTGTGGTTATCCCCATTTTACAGATTAGAAATTTTAGATGCCTAGAAGTCACGAATAACAAGCTGATAAATAAAAGTAGCTGATAAATCAACTTTGCAAGGTACTGGTGGTGGGGTGATGTACGGGAGCCCTGTATGATGACATGCATGTTTGTTCTGTAAGTTCACAACTTATACTATATATTTATTGTTACATTCATGTATACTGCAATAAAAGGTTAAAAAATAAAAAGCAGCTGATAAATAATGGAACGTGAATTTGAACCGAGGCAGTGTACCATCAAACTACGTCCATATCCTTTTTTTTTTTTTTTTTTTTTTTTTTGAGGAGGTACCAGGGATTCAACCCAAGATTTTGGATGCAGGAAGCAGGCACTCAACCTCTGAGCTACCCCCACTCTGCCTCCACACGCTTAACCTCTAAACTATATTGCCTCTTTAATAGAAGTTTATATGGCTGAGTATAATTGAGAAGATAAGAAAGATGGATTAAAAATGAGGACAGGGGAATGGATGTGGCTCAAGTGACTGAGAGCCTGCTTCCCATTTACGAGGTCCTGCGTTCAATCTCTGGTGCCTCTTAAAAACAAAACAAGCAAACACTGAAAAAACTGCATATGGCAACATGGATGAACATGGAGGATATTATGTTGAGTAAACCAAGCCAGACGCAAAAGGACAAGTACTGCATGATTGCATTCCTGTGAAACAAATATTTTGTCTAACATATTGTTTGACTCAAAAAAAAAAATGTATATGTATCTAGTACATTTAAATGAGAAATATGTTTTTATTCAGCTGTTTTCTTTTTCTTTTTAAATTATTGTTTTATTTCCAATTATTAAATGTACAAAATAGAGTAAAAAAAAAACAAAAGTGAAAAAACCAACTGTTTGAGGAGCAGATGTACCTCAAGTGAGCACCTCCTTCCCCTTTTGTCCTGCGTTCAATCCCTGGTACCTCCTTTTAAAAAAAAAATGAGGACAAATACCAAAGTGTGTAATGAATAAGTTTATTGAAAAGATTTGGAATTAACTTTTGGAGGCTCCAAAATTCTATTCTCCAATGTAGCCAGCTTAATTGGGGCAATGTTTGCATTGGTATATTTTCAAATTGTGTTATAGAACCCTTATGACATTGAGGTCCATTTAGGGCTTTTCTGGCGTTAGGATTAAAAGGGTTTGTGGTAGAACAGATGGAGCATTTTGTCCCTTGCTTCAATAGGAAGATTGCTTTTACGTGTTTATATCTGAAACTTCCCTGTAAAATTTTATTTGAAGGAAAGTTTCCTCTGCTTAAACAGAAACCCAAAAGCCTACTTGACAAGATAGAAACTACTAAACAAATAAATAGGAAGCATCTGTTATTCCTACCTGTGGTACAGACATCCACCTGCTGGCTTGAACTCTGAACCAAGTTCTGTGATTTACCTGTTGGTAGCTCCTTAGGATACTGCTGTTGATGAACAGAAGCGTGCTGTTAGGGCGTGCCCTGCAACTGCAGAACCTAGCCAAGGTTGGCATGCGTTCAGTCAGTATTCTTGAATTGTCCTTAAAAAGATAAAGGGTCTTAAACCAACTAGATCAGTAGGTCTTGGGCTAAGAACTGTGTCTTTCCTTTTAAATCCCCCTCAGTGCTGTATATGTGCTGTATATATGTGTGATAGACATGCATCTGTTGTATGAACACTGAATAATAATCTTTTACAAAGGGGCTTCTGATTAAGGAGCTATTACTTTTCCTTCCTTATGTTAGTCCAAAGTCCCTGTGGCTCATATAATATTAAGTAGGATGAAATGAATTTACTGTCAGGAACTCTGAAGTGTATCCCGTACAGCAGAAGTTTTCTTTCCTTAAACTTAAGAAGGAACCTTTTGTTAATATTTGAAATGTTGAATTCTAGTTTAGAATAGTAATGTTTTATCAAGTACACCTCCTTTCACTCTACTTTTGTGCTTAGTGTAGTAATTGTGATTGATGAGTAAGTTATGGCATTTTTAGGCCTAATCTATAAGTAAACAAATATTTAAAAACCTTCCATAGTGGAACACTTAAGACCTAGCAACTAACATACAAATAGATTTGTTCTGGGCTTGCTAACAGCTCTTTTTTTGTAGAGTGAGAGTGTTAAAGACTTTAAAGACACTAGGATAAACTCATATTTAGGAGAAGAATTTTGTAATATTAGATACCATCTTAGTCTACTTAGTCTAATTATAATATATGGCTTACAGTAAGCATAACTTGTGACTGAGTATCACTAAATTCCTTTCTACTTTTTTTTGCAGAAATGTTACCAAATTAGGTGTACACAAAGCAGGAATTCCCCCCACCCTCCCTCCAGTTACATTTATTTGTTTATATTTGAGAAGTTGTGAGTTTACAAAACAATCATGCATCCCATACAGGATTCCTGTATATTGCCCCTACCACCAATACCTTACTTTGTTGTGACACATTTGCTACAATTAATGAAAGAACACTGTCAGAATATCACTGCTCTCTGTAGTCCCAGGAATGTTTTTGTGCAGACATTTGAAAATCTAATCCACATTCTTTCTTTTCAGTAAACCAGATATGTCACGTCTGAGACTTGCTGCTGGTAGTGCTATTGTGAAACTGGCCCAGGAACCCTGCTACCACGAGATCATCACATTAGAACAGTATCAGCTCTGCGCATTAGCTATCAACGTAAGGAAAAAGACTTTATACTGTCTTTCACTTCTAGGAATTTAAGAAATCCACTGTGGGGAGTGGATGTGGCTCCAGTGGTTGAGCATCTGCTCCCAAATGGGAGGTCCCAGGCTCAGTTCTTGGGGCCTCCTAAGGAAAATGGAAAGAAACAATGAGCAAAAATGAAAGTGAAAACCAACTCAGGAGAGCTGATATGGCTCAGTGGTTGAGTGCCAACTTCCTATATATGTGGTCCCCGGTTCATTCTCCACTATGATAGATGAAAATCTTAAAGGTTTAAGTCTCTTATTGAAAAATTTATGCAGAAGAAACAGAGTTCTTAAACTGTCTTGAGTTTTGTGTTGCTAAACATAGTATTTAGTTCAAAAATGAAAAACAAAGAAATTTACATTTTTACAATGACATGGTATATACTGATTTCAGGTCAGAAACATTCTTTATCACTCAATCTGTTAAATTTTCAAATTATTAACGATACTGTGACTCATATTCCAATCTACTGATTTCATGTTAGAGTACCATTACATTTCATCTTCATTGCTTTAGAATTTTTAGCATTACCAGAAAATTAAAAAGGTTGTCCATATAGTGTAAATATGATACTCCAGTATGAGTTTTTCATTCATAATTTTGCTATTTTATACTTTCTGTCTTTTCCAAAATGTCTTATGTGTAAGACTTGGGCAGTTACGTGAATTTTCAAGGATTATGGTAACTTCTCTCTTTTTTTCCTCCCTCTGTCTTTCTCTTCCTTCTGTTGCATATTTGAAAAATTGCTGCTTAGGTATAACCTCTAGGCACAGAGTCATCTATTTTTGTCAATTTCTGGAAATTGAGTTTTTAAAACGGCTATTCCAAATCTTTTTTATAAATTGTTTTTGTTTTGTTGTTGTTGTTCAGTTATTAGACCAGAACCATTTCAAAATGAGATTTTGTGGAACCCGTAACTTTATGGTTTAGTTTCCCCATTTAATTTTGGGGATAATCCTATTTGTAAGAAAATGAAATAGCTTTAAAAGTATATGTCAAATTCTTTAAAAGAAGAACGGTCTCTATAGTTCGTTTTTTTTTGTTTTTTTTTTTTCATGAATTGGCAGTACTGTAGTCTTGCACTGTCAGTGTTTTGTGCTACCATTTTTGAAGTAGAATTCTTAATAAACCAGGTACAGAAATATAAATATATTTTAAAAGGTAAGCTTTTTTGAAAATTATCTGACTGTATAATAGGTAATATATGCCAGCTATTATTTAAATATGTACCATATGTGAAAAAGAACCACATGTATTGCCTTCTAGGGATTTTGCTTTCTAGAACAATATTTGGAATACAATACTCTTTCAGCCACCAGATTCCCAAGATGAAAGTTCAGACTGCCTAAGTCTTAAGATTGCTTTGGAATTATGGAGACTGTGGAACATGTATTAATTTAATTATAAGCCTCTATCAACAACTTAAAAACTTATCAGTTTATCCCATTCTAAATAAAAATTTCCCTAATTCTGCTATTTCTTTCACCCACATGTCTATCTCTTCTTTTTAAACCCTCAGACCTTAAGAAAGAGTAATCAGGCAGAACGGGTGTAACTCAGTGGTTGAGCACTTGCTTTGCCCATATATGGTACCTCCTTAAAATATATAATAATAATAATAATAAAAGAGTAATCAGTATCGCCATTTTTCCTACCCTCAATACTCATATTTTGGCCTTGGGTCTTACTATTTTCTCAAACTGCCTTATTAAAGTCTGATGACCTTTTTGTTGTCCATGTCTCTTCTGAATCATCTGACACAGCTCATTGTTCCTTTACTCTTGAAACTCTGTTCATTGGCTTCTCTCTCCTGATTTTGTGTCTGACTTCATTTCCTGACTCCTCTTCTTTCCCATGAGATGTGTGTGTTCTCTGAGGCTTTGTCCTTGACCACGGCTCCTGGCCTACATTCTCTCTGACCGTCTTGTCCATAGGGTCTCCATGCTCACAACATGGTCTCATTTTCAGGGCTGTGGTGCATCTTCACATGCTAAATACAAATTTCAGATTTTTCAGAAGCTCCGTGACTAAATTCATCAGCTTTCCCCAATATATTCTTTCGTGGCATTTAGAGCCTCAATAAATGTTAAATAAATGAATGGAATTTCTTAGCCCTAAAGTCATGATTCATATTTGACTCTTTGCTTGTCTTTGCACATCATTGCAGAAGTCCAGATAGCTCTGCCCTATTACCCCTCATACAGATCTTTTCATATCCTCTAAGTCGTTCTTAGTAGACTATTGGAAGGCTTTTTCTATTGCCAGGTAAATTGCCACCTTTTTAAAAAAATTTTTTTTTCCTCTCTTTTTTTTTTTTAAATGTGGGGAATGGGAGGAAGAGATGAGTTGTGGGGGCGTTTTCAGGACTTGGAGTTGTCCTGGGTGGTGCTGCAGGGACAGTTACCGGACATTTTATGTCCTCCGATGGCCCACTGGGTGGAATGTGGGAGAGTGTGGGCTGTGATGTGGACCATTGACCATGAGGTGCAGCGATGCTCAGAGATGTATTCACCAAATGCAATGAATGTCTCATGGTGATGGAGGAGATTGTTGTTAGGTGGGGAGGAGTGGGGTGAGGGGGGTGGGGAGTATATGGGGACCTCATATTTTTTTAATGTAATATTAAAAAAATAAAAGACAAAAAAAAATGAAGTCCCCATATACCCCCCACCCCACTCCTCCCACATCAACAACCTCTTTCATCATTGTGGGACATTCACTGCATTGGTGAATACATTTTGGAGCACTGCTGCACCACATGGATAATGGTTTGCATTGTCGTTTACACTCTCCCCCAGTCCACCCAGTGGGCCATGGCAGGACATACAATGTCCAGCATCTGTCTCTGCAGTACCACCCAGGACTACTCCGAGTCCTGAAAATGCCCCCACATCATATCTCTTCTTCCCTCTCCCTACCCTTAGCAGCTACTGTGGTCACTTTCTCCACATCAATGCTACAATTTCTTCCATTACTAATCACAGTAGTTCCATGGTAGAATATCAGTAAGTGCACTCTAATCCATACTCTATTCCTCCATCCTATGGACCCTGGGATGATTATGTCCACTCCACCTCTATATCAAGAGGGGGCTTAGATTCCACATGGATGATGGATGCAATTTTCCTGCTTGGAGTTGTAGGCCCTCTTACCTCCCTGGTGTGCTGACTGACCTTCTTCACCTCTCTGTGAGCTGGCTGGGGTAAGTCCAATAAACAGAGGGTAGGTGTTGCAAGTCTGCTGAGGCTCAGGGCCTGGTTGTCACATGGACAGTCCAGAGATTTAGGTCTCCTGAGTATACACCAACCCCAGCGTCAACCACAGGTCCGGTAAAGTAACAGAAGAGGCATGTGTAGAAAAGCCACATCTGAGTCCAACTCCATCATACTCAGAAACATAAACTCCAAAGTAGTGCAACTGACATGGCACTGAACTCCAGAACCATCTGCCTTGACCATAGAACCTGTGGGTCTCTGTAGCCCTCAGGAGAACCAGTACCTGGACTTGTAACTACTTTGGCTGTCTCTACTACTTTGTCCAACTACTTTGGTTGTGTAAGCGCAACCCCTCTCATGACCTCCCAACTCTTTTGTAGACTCATAGCCATATAAACTCATTTGTCCTTCCCATTTTCCCCCTTTTTTTCAAGGTCGAAAAGCAGTTTTTAACACCTGATATTACATGTAGGCTGAGATATTCTGCTCGTCTGAACTGACCCTTTTATTCAAGGTCTTTTTCTAGTTACATCGTCAGCTGGTGCTTGACAGTAATCCCTTGGCGCCAGGGAGGCTCATCCCTGGGAGTCATGTCCCATGCTGGGGGGAAGGTAATGTATTTACATGCTGAGTTTGGCTTAGAGAGTGGCCAAATTTGAGCAACATGGAGACTCTCAGGAGGTAACTCTTAGGCACCCTGCAGCTCTAGGCCTAGTTCATATTTTAGACACACAGGGTCATAAGCATAGTCATCAGTATCAAGGGCTCATAGTTGGACCAACCTTCTTTATTGGTCTTTGCCATTGCATTTGGAGGATTGTTGCTGTTCCATTGGGGAATGTGATAAAGCTCCCCTGGCTAGGAACTCAGCAGTCCCTCAGTTGTCATTTATAACTGTAACCACTGTGAAAATATCCAAACATTTTTATGTACCTTGTATACATGCCCTGGAGAACTCCCTCCCAACGATGTGCCCCTCATCAATAACACCCCACACCAGTGTTTCTCCCCTGCCATAGCTGAACCTCTCTGTAGTCCAAAACTTCTTAAAAAATGAAGCCTTATATATTGCCAAGATCCATTAATAGTATAATGGAATATAGTGATGGGTTTAAAGGTTAGATACATAATACATACTAATTTAGAAAAATTTAATAAAAAAAAAATTGGGGTATCAAAAAATGAAAAAATGAAAAAGATTTGTTTTTGATGTTTTGCTTTTCATCACTGCTGTAGGTGTTGCCCTGTATGTACAGTGGCAAGGAATTTTCTTCCATTTCTTCCTCAATGTCTACATCCTTTCTTTTTTTATTTTTCTAATTATTAAGTTTGTCTTCACAGAAATTTTAGATAATAGTAATTCACATATACAATATATATATGTACTCCCTCATATCCAGTGTCAAACACTTTGTCCCTTCCCCAGCAATGATCTTTTCACATGTTCATATTATATTTGGATAACAGTAATTCACATATACAATATATGTATGTACTCCCACATATCCATTGTCAAACACTTTGTCCCTTCCCCAGCAATGATCTTTTCACATGTTCATATTATATTTGCTGCAGCTGATGTACAGATATTGAAACAATAGCTTTCAGACATGGTTTCATTTGGGTGTACATTATGGTTTATGTTTTAGACTACACAATTTTCTAAATTTTGAGTTATCTTATGTTTTACATTATAGTTTACATTTTGGCGTACAGATTTTTATACATTTTTGGTGTAATTTAACATGTCCTGTGTCCATCATTGCATGATCTTGTGGAACACTTCCATTACCCCACAGTTACACTGATTCCATCTATTCAATACCTCCCTTCCCCCTCCCCTCAGGGCCCACAGTGACAGTGAATCTTCATTACTTGAAGGACCATATTCAGAGATACTAGGAACAATGTTGAGGGCTTGATGTACTCAACTTGCCCTAACCCATTGGGAGCCACCAATTCTCTCGAGAGATACAATTCCCTGTTTGAGAACATCAGTCCTCCCCAGGATGTGGGTATACCTTCACTCTTATTGTATGGGTCTCCACCCAACGATATAAACCACTATGACAAAATGAGCATTCACAGTCCCTAGAAGCCTGCCCTGTGTCAGATGCCCCCCCCCTTAAGCTTCTTAAACAGGTAACCTTCTTTATTATATTTTCTAAAGAGTTTTCTCAGTATTATAGTTTCAACCACGTACCTGACAATCTTCTTTGTTTAAATGTTTCCCCCATCTTCCCCAATTTCTTGGACCATCTGACTCATCTGCCCATCCCTAGTCCCCCTGAAGCCCGCAAAGCCCCACCAAAGGTATCCCTATTGCCCCCATTTATCCCTTCCCTGTACAAATACTTACCTCCAGCTTATCATAGATTTCACCCATGTAGGTGTCAGCTCACAACCTTCCTCTCCCCTTCAACTTCCTTTAAGCCTATCATCCAGTCTCTAGCTCTCTGAGACAGCTTGGTTTACTTCTTATCAGAGAGGTCATGTAGTATTTGTCCTTCAATGCCTGGGTTGCTTCAGTCAACATAAAGTTCTCAAGATTCATCCATGTTATCACATGTGTTTGTACTGTATTCCTTCTTATAGCTGAGTGGTATTCCATTTTATGTGTATACCACATTTTATTTATCCATTCATCTATTGATGGGCATTTGGGTTGATTCCAACATTTGGCAATAGTGAACAATGCTGCTATGAACATTGGTGTGCATACATCGGTTTATGTCCTTGTTTTCAGTTCTACTGGGTACATACTCAGCAGTGGAATTGCTGGGTCATATTAAATTGCCACTTTGATAATTTTATTTCCCAGTTCAAAAATATTTAGGAGCTCATACCTTTTTAACTTGACATTCAAGCCCCTGTAATATTTGGACCTAAATATACATTTAAAAATCTTATTTAACATGTTGCCCTTTACCTACCCTTATTCCAGTCAAGCTGAACAATTTTTCTTTATGGGCCTTGTATTTTGCTGTATTTGATTTCTTTTCACCCTTCATTTCCACACATCCAGATCCTACCATTTTTGCAAATCAAGGCTCAGACATAACCCTCTCTACAAAACTTTCTCTGATTCTTATAGCTAGAAGTATCTCTTTCTCTTTTCATTCCCCTAAAGCTTTTATCTAAAGCTCTCTTGTATGTACTAAACCTCATCTTGTGCTTTAGTTATTTGTGTTTACATGCTTTATTTCTCTTAGTTGAGTTTAAGTTCCAAAAGCAGCAGCATGTATCAGAGGCTCTTGTCGCGTACTTGAGTTCAAAGTAAATTTGGAGGAATAGAAACTCAATGATATGGATCTTCACACAATGTAGTAATTGCTTAGTTATTTCAAAATTAGAATTCAGTTCAGTGAACATTCACTATAGACTGCTATGTGGAAAAGTCTTAATAATATAGTTTGATACCCACTGCTGGAAGTAGTTCTGTGGATGGTTTGAACCAGAAAAGGCCACTAAAAGTTAATTTTCTTAAGATGCACACCAAAATTAATTTTTAGTCAGTTGAAGAAATGCTTTGATTGGAACTTTGTCTTTGAGGGAGAAAACTTTGTAGTATTAGATACCATCTTTTTCCCTCTTATATTTAACTAATTATTGGTTATAAGTACAACTGTGAAGGAATCAAGTGTTTGCTTTTTTGAGAGTGTAATTTTTCTGATAAAATTGTATTACTGTGTCTTTTAACTTTTATAAGTCAAAAATATAATCATGTTTGCAAGAACATATGACTTCCTTAGTTTCCATTAGTAGCACCTCTTTTAATTCTTTTTTTAAAAGAGTTCTCTTTCGTGTGTTATTGTTTTCAAATATTTCTCTCTTGTAGTACCTAGCCAGTCTTCATTCTTGTCAGTTTTCTCTTCCTCAGTTGTTACTTGATTGTGTCAGTTTCCTTGCCTATGATTTCGCAGTTTTCCAACCTCAAATGACTTTTTAAAGCCCTGATTCACAGATTGACTTTGTAATTAATTTACTTTGTATTGTTGGATTCTCAGCCATTAATAAGACACAGATAAAAAAAAATTGTCTTGGATAGGAATTAATATTTTAATAAATGACCTGTTCCTTTGTTAATACATTTGTGATATCTGACTCTTACTTTCTTACGCAGTTTGTAATGGAGTGTTTTCATGATAAATATGTGTATAGTGAAGGACCTACTCTCCCATGGGAGTTAATACTAAGAAGGAATGAAATCACTTTAACTGTTTTGTTGAGTGTGGGGGTAGATAATGAACAGTATTTCTGTGAAACCTAGACTACATTTTTAAAAGTAACCTTTTGGTATTTTAATAAACTGATGTTTAAAGTAAATGAAGTAAGGATTGAAAGAGAAGGGCAAGATGGCATAATCTAGGTCTTGAAACAATCAGATGATCATTCCAGGTAGATGAATCAGCATGGACTCATGCTGCAGTGTGTGTTCGCTGGTGGAGGCCAAGCTGTAGTCGGGAAGTTTTGAAGGTCAGATAGAGGAGCTGGGGCTTTCCCCTGTAGCTTGGTTGTTAAGCCAGGAGTTTAAGACACAAAGGTGAGTAACGGCAGCACAGAGGAGTGGGACGTGGAGGCGCGGCCTGCCCTAAAGCGGAGTTCTCAGTGTGCTGCGGAGGTGTGCGGTGCAGGTCTGGGCTGCTTCTGGAAGATGGTGGAGCTGCTGCCAAGAACCTCAGGAGTTGGCCTGGAGATGAGGGATGTGGCTCAGATAGGAAATAGATGAGGAGTGCATGAACAGCATGGTTTATTTCTAGAACTAAAAGTAAATTGATTAGTAATTTATCTTTAGAGTAGTTATGTGTTTTAATCTGAAGCTTTATAAATGATAGAACAAAATATATAAATGGGACGGTTTTATCTTGTTCAATAAATGAAAAAAGCTGAAAAATCTATATTGAAACAATTGGTGTTCAAGCTTTTTCTTTTTTATGTCTTGTTTGTTTTTAAATGAAGATAGATTTATATTTGCTAGTTTTATCTGCTATCAAGTTATATTCAATAGTTCCTAACACAAAACTGGTAGTTTTTAGGGTTCAGGCAAACATTTCCAACCTTGATATCAACTCCTCTTATCATCTCAGTCTTGTGAGCAGAAGCACTAGTTGTTCACAAACTTTCTGCTCTTTGCCCTTCTGTTTACTTGCCATAGCAGATTTCCTATTGAAAATTGTCCCTTACTTTTACTCTTTGCCACTGTGTGGATAATATCTGGAATAATTTTGTCTTTGCAGGATGAATGCTATCAAGTGAGACAAGTGTTTGCACAGAAACTTCACAAAGGCCTTTCACGACTACGGCTTCCTCTTGAGTATATGGCAATCTGTGCCCTCTGTGCCAAAGATCCCGTGAAAGAGAGAAGAGCTCATGCCAGGCAGTGTCTGGTAAAAAATATAAATGTAAGACGTGAATATCTGAAGCAGCATGCAGCTGTTAGTGGTAAGTGGATAGGAAAATGAAAAGTACGCTTTTCTAGCCTCCCAGTTTCAGTTTTATAGAATACAAAGTGAGGTTCCTTTATTTGCTATTTTCTAATTGATTTTGATTAAATAAGAAGTTGTTGCCATTTTTCAGTAACAGATTTTTATTTTAAGATGTCATTTTAAAAATACAAATCTCTTTATGTAAATGAATAAATGACCAATGAAAATAAACAGTGATATCAGAAGTATTTTAACAAAAACAATAAAATTTGTGTATTTATGTAGATTGTCTAAGCACTTTTAGTTGAAAATACAGTCCAAGTCTTCGACCTTTGTAGATTGCTGTCACTGAGGCTGACATTAATGCCGTGCTTGCGTGCCTGCATTTCGTCTGCCCACTTCCCTGTCCCTGTTAGTGTGCCTCTGACTTGTGCGACTTGTTTAACAGCATTAAAACCCATCAGTTCACCAAGTCAGGAGTCAAGGCATTTGCATATCTTGTTCTCCTCTCTGCATTCCCCAAGTGCTGTTAATTCTTTCTCCAGATGCTTTGAACATCTATCCTTTACTCTCCTACCCTGGTGGATTTCACTACAATTATTGTATTACACTTGCTCCTGGCTGCCTCCCTATCATAAATGTACCCCTGCCTCTGATCCGTTCCCAGCTGTACCAAACTGCTCTCACAAATATCCCTCGGAAACGGGTCATATCACTTCTTTGCTTAAAATCTGTGTTGATTTATCAGCTCACAAAGTTGAAACTCCTGAGCATGGCCCTTTCTAGTTTGCTGTTGGCCTGAATTTCAAGCTTTCCCTCTTGCCTCTCCCTACTGTAAGCTCCGTGCGCTGTGTACTCTGGATTTCTTGAAATTTGTGCAGCCATCTTTTTGCTCTGCTGTCATCTGTATCTGGAAATCGCTGCTTCTCCCATTTCCCCATCCACAAGAAACAAGCAAGCAATACCAAGGCACGTGGTGTGCGCCTTTGGAGTCCCTCAGCACCATTTTGATGTGCTCGCACTGCCCGGACCCTTTCTCTTGCTTCCTCACTTTTGAAAACGGAGGGCTCTTGAGCCATTGACTGGCTGTGTTTGGGCAGGTTACCTAATCAAGCTGTGCCTTTGTTTCCTTATTTGTAAAATGGGTATAATTATACTCATTTCTTATGGTTGTTGTGAGGTCTGAAGAAAAATAACGTATATACAGCACCTGGTGTAATTCATGACCCAAAAAAGAGCTGAGCAGTGTTAGCTATTCATACCTTAGCATGCTTTTCCCATTGAAGTACAGCATCTGCCTCTGCTTGTGCTGGCGTGCGAATCTCTACCTCGTCTTATTCTTTTCCATGGTTTGTTTCTGAGTAAGCACTCAATAAATATTTGGTAGGATTTAATTTGAACCTCATTCCTTTTCTCATCTCTGCCTGCCGTGAAGTGAATGGTATTGGTCTGTAAGCTATTTATTATCTTCCAGTTCAGTGATAGAAACAAAGAAGCTCAGTGCCTTATTGATACGTAGGGTATATTTCAGGTTGAACATTTGTTTTAAGACTTCATTTTGAAAATAGGAAACAAGAAAAGGAATTGTTCAGAATAGTAGTCCTGGTCTTTTTGAAAGCCCTTATCCTAGTTAGTTAGAATGGCCAATCTGACCTTGCTGAAGGGCTGTGCTGCTCTTGGGGGAACAAGTCTGAGGGGAAAGTACTTATTTTTAGGCTAAAAAGCTATTTCTTTGTTATTTATAACCTCCTATAAACTCCTCTTTACGTCCGTAATTAGTCATCCAGCTCTGTTCTTCTGCTATAAATAGTACCAACCTTTACGTCCTGTTTTTGTGCCATAGTGACACTAAAAGATTTCCTAGCAGTTTTTCATTTTGCTTAACAGCTTACAAGAGAGGGCTAAACATGGGGTCACTCATAAAACAGGAAAAATAAATCCTTCTCTGTCACTCAATCTTGAATATTGCTTGTTTGGGTCACTTTTTCCAGGTACATTTGAAAACTAAAATATTTGTCATTGCAGCCTCGGCACACGGTATATTTAGTAAGCATTTCAATACTGGACATGGTAGATGGATGGATGAATAAGCTGTTTCATTTATGATGTACTTCAGCATGGTTTTCTTCTGGCCATGTTGTGGTATGCTATTGTGAATCAGGAAATGCTGTATCAAAGAGAAAGCAAGAGAGAGAGCGCATGCAAGAATTGGTTTTCTAACCCAGATTTTTTTTTTTCTTTTTCAGAAAAATTATTGTCTCTTCTACCAGAGTATGTTGTTCCATATACAATTCACCTTTTGGCACATGACCCAGATTATGTCAAAGTACAGGATATTGAACAACTTAAAGATGTTAAAGAGTAAGACTTTTTCCATCCCATTTTCATACTTTCTGAAAGTTTTTCCCCCTTTCTGCTGATAGTGGCACTTCAATTATAATTAGTTTATTAAATTTATTCATTTCTTAGAAGTTAAGGTTCTTTCCCCTATTTGCACTCTTATTTGTTTTTTCCTTTTTCATACCATCTTTTCACATTGCATTTCTTATGTAATTTCTCTAAACTTAGTTTAGCAGGCACAGTTACTGTACTTTATTTCTATTTCCTTACCAGTCTGGCATTTCTTTTCTATTGAAGAAATCCATTACAAGTTTCTGTGCTACTTCCTTTCTTTTCCCACCTGCATCTAAGACTTAGTGTAGATTTTTGTGTTTGTGGGAGGTGTGTTAGTCCTCTCCTTCACTCACAGAGGAAGCCCAGTGTACTTTGAAGTCACTCTCTTCCTTCACAGAGAGTGGGCCAAGGTGATGACTAGGAAGGCTGGGGAACTATTTACCACCACCTCACTGGTGCTTCTCTAATAAGAGTTTGTGACAGTTGTAATTCTTTTAAGATTATTTTTGAGAGACTGAAAGTATGCCAGAGTGTGGTATAGGAAGATACAGTGATATTTAGAGAAGTTGTCATTAGGTGAGCACAGGTCTTAAAGTAAATTTGAGATCCTGGCCCTTTTTGTGTTATAATGAAGAACCAACTTTGTGGTTTGGAATAAATTAATTTTTTATTCCATTAGCTTCCTATTAAAGGTAAATAACTCTTGGTTTGTTAATTTACAGATATATTTTTGTGGACTAATAGTTGAGATTGCTTAGAAAGAATAAAATCAAATTACTGATAACTTCTCATGTTATAGGAAAAAGCTCTTATTTTACCCTCTTTTGCAACAGTTTCCAATTTTTTAAAATAAGCAATTAGTTCTAAAAAGTGATTATAACTACTGAGAAATTCTACCCGCCTCTCCTTATCAGAGAGCATTGATTTTTGAAATAGATAAAATATTCTTTGAAACATACTGAACATTTTTGGCTGTGTTTCTAAACATCCCAGTACAGCCATGAGTAATTTCCATTCTACAGAGAGCCACTCCAAAAGACCTGAGATTTCAAAGCTTATGTTTCCCCACTAGAGTCATACCTTGCTTTGCATTTCTCTCTTTTCCCCATTTCTTTTCTCCTCTGCGTATCAACTCTAACTCTGGCCCTTTCTGTCTATATAATAGAGAGACAGAACACTTTATTGAATCAAATTTTATGTAATAACTGAGCTACTGAAACATTCTTTTGATTTTTCCTTATTGACGCAGAGACATTATATGTGGTTATCAACCATGACCTTGTACTCCCTAATTTGTCAATGACGATTATTCAGTTAAGGTCGCTGTGTTCTCTGGAAGACTTCCAGTCAGAGCTACAGTCAGTCCTGAGTATCTGAGGTCTCAGACGTTTTACGTGGCCTGGTGATTTCCTTTCATAGTCTCCCATCATGTCATAATTGTGGGCCAAAATCACTTCATGCTTTCCACCATTTATGTTCCTTTTTAATGTACCTATCTGGGAAAATTAGTGCCTTTGAAAAGGGTTCTTATGAACTCACTTCTCTGTGGTTGTCCTGTTGCATGTGTATGTGTGACACATCTTTTTCCCCTGCTGGTTTATAGCTGTTTCTTTCTGTTTAATTTTTACCCCGTCCCTGGAGTTACAATCAGGGTTCATCCTAATGATATTTATAATTATTCTCTTTGTATTTAACTAAGATATGTTTTCTTCTATATTTCCTTTCTTCTTTTTTTTTTAGATGTCTTTGGTTTGTTTTGGAAATATTAATGGCTAAGAATGAAAATAACAGTCATGCATTTATCAGAAAGATGGTAGAAAATATTAAACAAACAAAAGATGCCCAAGGACCAGATGATGCAAAAATGAATGAAGTATGTAATTCTTTATAAATAATTATGGTTCCATGTTAATTTAAGCATTTGGTTGTAGGATATGATACTTCTGTGATATTAATAGACAATATCAATCAGTCTTTTCTATCCATAAGACACTTACATCAACTCTTGTTTTCACTAGTTTACTAGTTATACCAGATGCATGTTCTAGAAGTATTCCTCACAGAATTTAAGATGCCAACTTGAGCACACTTTTTTTTTTTAATGCCGTTGCAGAAATTGTACACTGTGTGTGATGTGGCCATGAATATCATCATGTCAAAGAGCACAACGTACAGTTTGGAATCTCCTAAAGACCCAGTCCTACCAGCACGCTTTTTCACCCAGCCTGACAAGGTCGTTATTTTATAATTTGTTTGTGTAAGCTAAATTAAGCATGTTTTCAGCAGCAGGTTGTGGGAAGACCTGGAAAGACTACTATCGAGAGCTCGTCCACTACTAGTGAATGGAATCATTGCCGTGAGTCTTGAAAATGTGGTTGAAGACCAGAATATGGCCCAGACTGAAGGACCCCAAAAAGGCTCAAAGATTAGTTAGGGTGGTGTAGGTTTGTATTCAAAATTTTAAGCCAGTGTAATCGCATAGACAATAATGGGATCAAAGCCTACGATTTTGTGGGTCCAGGGCTGTTGATCCAAAATGGAAAAGAGGATGCTGATAGAGATACTATCTGAAGTTATAAGCCATTGATTGGGATTTATAACGGGGGTAGGAGGAAACCCGACCCTGGGGCTACTATAAAAATACCACTACCAACTAACCCTCTTATTTTTTTCTCTTAGCAAAATACCAATTAAGATCTTAAAGGGCACTAATGTACTTTATGAAATACCAGTGATTATAGAGATTTGAAACAGCCTTGTAGGCTGTAGCCAGAGGAGACTGCTTTTAAGTATTCACTTGGTGTGAACAAGATAACCATAGTATGTCTGATCTGTTCCCAGGAGAGTGTTATTACAGAACTGTGTGTTTACTGATGAGCTTTTAGAGCTCTGATACTACGTTATAGCTGACATTTTGTTAATATTGGAGTTGGTACAAGGTTAGTTTAAGCTTATTACATTACTTAAAATCAGTTGCTGAAACTGTTTCAACTGATTAGTTTAAATAAATATGTACTTTTTAACTTCTTATGTGCTTTGAAATAAAAAAGTTGCTGTATGCCTTGTTAGCTTTTGAACTGCCTTGTAGATGTAGTTTTTTGATATTCATTGACAACTTATTTTTCTTTTCTTGTAGAACTTTAGTAACACCAAAAATTATCTGCCTCCAGAAATGAAATCATTTTTCACTCCTGGCAAAGTATGTTTTTATTTTTATTTTTATGTGGTAATTTTTTGTTAGTATTATCACTGCCATAATAATGCTGTTCTGTATTTCTTTTAAAATTTGTGTATCTCAAGGTAGAAAAAATAATTATTAGATATCCTAATTTTCTAATAAGAAATAATTGTATTTACTGTAGAGAGAGAAGCTGAGATGCATGAACTAACTTTTTAGCGTGCAGTAAAGCCCAGGAGCGCTTGATCCTTAGATGTCTTATCCTAATATAAAGATCAAAATCTTAAAATAAAAGGGCATCTTCTTATGTCCTTCCATAGTGAGAGTCTAGTTACCTGTTTTCATTGTTGATTATGTATTTTATTTGTTCTTATTTTCTATGTAAGCCTTTTCCTCCAGATAACTAAGAAGTTCAAATTTATAAAACTTCATATGTATTTTAATTATATCAATTGGTACATAATTTTAATCCTTTGTTTTGCTTAAGGATAGGCACCTTTTTCATCATTTGTATATATATACTTTGACAGAGATGTTATTTATGGTCTTTTATATGTAAGTTTCTTTTGTCTTTAATCATATAGAAAGAGACATGTGTTTCTCATTTCAGCCTAAAACAACCAATGTTCTAGGAGCTGTTAATAAGCCACTTTCATCAGCAGGCAAACAATCTCAGACAAAATCTTCACGAATGGAAACTGTAAGCAATGCAAGCAGCAGCTCAAATCCCAGCTCTCCTGGAAGAATAAAAGGGAGGTAAGTATATAAGGCTATGACATTAAAAAATTATATCATAGCATAAAACATTTAATGGAAGTGAATGGAAATAAATGATGCATATCTTAAGATTTCCACTTAAGGGTGGTAGTCTTTACAAGTTCTTATTTAGTTGGTTGTTCATTTTAGGTAGGTGCTTAGTCTTAGCCTTTCATATTCTAGTTTGCGGTGGTAATCGGTGTTAGAAGACATACTGTAGGGTCCCGCCTAAGTGCCCAGCAATCTGTTAAATTACAGCCTACTTGTGATGCACTGGTGGACAGCAGTCATGTGGAAGGATGAGGTCTGAGCTGCTGTGGAAGAGTTCTCATGATACAGTACTGAGTGGAAATGGCAAAGTATGGAGCAGAGTTATGTATCTGTCTCTTTTAAAAAGGATTTGTATTCACATTGGCTTTTGATGCATAGAAAAGTTTGAAGACTGCACAAAATCTTTACAGTGTTTATGGTAACCTAGTGTAGGAGGGAAATAATTTTATACTCTTATGTACAGGTTGAATTTCTTACTGTCTACATATATAAACTTGTTTAAAATAAAATAGTTTTAAAACTTTCAAACTCATGCTGTCTAGATTCTTCTTTTTTAAGAAAGAAAAAAAATTCACACTTTCACTGGTTTTACCATCAATTTGTTAGCAAGAGAGTATTGTATAAAACTAAGCCACAACTTATTTTTATTGGTTTTGCTAATTTATTAGGAAAGACTCTGCTGTCTTTGGCATTGTCCATAATCAGTCAGTAAATCATGAAGGAGACATTCCCAATATATTATCAATTTCTTTATAGTGAATAAATTGTTTAATGATAAATAGAATAGACATAGAAAACAATTATATCTGTGGCTCTTGTCTGTTCCATAGTTTCCTGGATTAGTGCCTGGTATTGGCTAAGTGACCCTTCAGCTGTAATATAATCCTCAGTTGGGTATTTTCTAGTGGATGGCCCCATACTTAACATAACCAAAAGCATTTCCATCAACTTGTTGGTTTTCCTTCTTGAATTCCCAGTTGTAACCAGAGATGATCCAATTTAGCCAGTCCTCCAGGCTTAGTCTTAGAATCATCTTTGAAAGAAAGGAAAGAAAAAAAAAAAAATCATCTTTGACTCTTCCCACTGTCTGTATTTGTTCAGTTGCTAAGTTTTGTCAGTGACAGTTTTATACTTTTCTAAGGTCTCATTTAGTTCATGCTCTTTCTTTAGTTAGGGTTTTGGTCTGTTTTCCCTTTTTTTATTCCTCCCTCTGTATCACTACTAGATAATCTTTTGTAAATGCCACAGTTGTCATCTTACTGCATTGCCAGAAATCTTTATTGGCTCCCTTTGCCCACAAAAAGGAGTCTTAACTTGAAAGTCTCACTTTCAGGACAATTATAGTTTTGCCCTGATCTTCCATGTTATTCAAAATAATCTATCTTTGCTAGTTTCCCTAGTATACCACCAAAAAAATACTTTCAGCCTTTAACCAATCATGTTGCTGTTTGTTCCTCCAAATTCCATTTCTTTCCCCAGGAATGAGATAGTTGTGTTTGAGGGACCAATTTGCTTCAAGATTAGGAATGAGGGAAGAGTGGCAAGAGGTGCCTATGAGAAGTAGCCAGATGGTGTCTGGCCTTTGAGGGCTGTGGGAAGAAGGTGGATTGGATTTTAAGTGCACTGGGGAAACCGTGTGGGGTCTGGTGATGTAGTCTGTGCTCTGAAAGGTTGCCCTGATGTGTGGAGAATGGGCTGTTGAAGAGCTGGAGTGGAGCAGAGAAACCAGCCAGGAGGCAGCTTTAGTAATTTTGGGGAGGGCGGGTGAGGACTCTGAAGATGGTAAATAGTTGAATTTTGGATTCAAGGTATTTCAATTGGATCAATTTCAATTGCTGTGAACAGTTAGGAAAAGCAAGAATATTTAAGAACGTGTTCTGAGATTTCTCCTGTGTAACTGGATAGATTGTGGTACCTGTTCCTGAGAGGTAGAAGCATATGAGACAGAATAGGTGTGTGTATATTTGCATGTGTGTGTTGGGGAGGGGAGGAAGAGAAGAATTTCGTACAACTGTGCTGTTTTGGCCATGTTAAAGTAGAGCTGCTTATTAAAAATTCAGGTGAGGTGTTGAGTTGGTATTTGGATATGTGAGTAGAGCTCAGCTTAGCTTCTGGGCCCGAGATAGAGATTTAGGGTCACCAGTGTATAAATGATCTTCAAAACTAGGTGAAGATTAGATCACCCAAGGACAGAAGAGCGAGACTTTATACCAGTGCATGAGAGCATGTCTGTGCATTCATCTAACAAGTACTGTGCCAGGCTGTGGTCCAAGTGGGCATGAAAAGTGATGAAAGGTCCATGTTTCCTTTCTGGCAGGTGTAGGTACTCGGTGCATAATTACTCCAGAGAGAAGAAGGGGGAGTGGGGACAAGGAGTGGCAGTGGCCGGGGTGGGTTGCCGTATGGGTCAGTCCAACTGCATTAAAAAATGTTTTTATTTGCTTTATGTTCCCCCAAAAAAGAGAATTTAGATTTTGTAAAGACTTGGAAATAAAACCTTGTGCCTTTTGGTTTCCCTATTATGTTAAAATAAATGTGCTTTTATTGCTTTGTTGCTGTGGTGCTAAATATGATAGAATAAACTGATATTTTTTTAAGAATAAAAGTTTCCCCCTTAAAGCTATAAAGCTACACTAGGGAACAGAAAGGGGTTTTAAGATTCTTTGATTGTAATAATTAAAATGTCTTTGTTAAAAGGCTTGATAGTTCTGAAATGGATCACAGTGAAAATGAAGATTACACAATGTCTTCACCTTTGCCAGGAAAAAAAAGTGACAAGAGAGACGACTCTGATCTTGTAAGGGTGAGAGTTTATTTGGATAATTTTAATAGTCATAATAATTTTACTGTATAAATAATTTTCACACTGAAACAAGTTAATGTTACTATCAGATTTGACATTTGAGATTTTTTTAGTGGTTTTAGTCATAAATTTTGATTTCATAATTATTCCCTACCATATATAATTTAAGTTTATTGAATCTCTGTATTTCTAAGTAATCTTTATTCTTTAGGTCTTTGGAATCAGACATTCCAATTTAATATTCAGAATGGCTCTTGTGTTTTTTAACACAAGTTTTGGAATTAGCCTTAAAAGGGAGATGGGGTACAGGTCCTTGAAGGTTCCTCTATTTTCTAGATTTCTTGAGCTTTTACTTACCCAGCAAACTTCTAGTAAAGGTGGGAAGTGCTACAGATTTCATAAAGTCCTTTGTTCAGGTTTTAAATGTTAATAACAATGATAACTTATGTGTGTGATAGACACAATTTGTAAATGTTATTTGAAGACAAGTTTGGGAAAGTTTTAGCATAGATATAGAGTACAGTTATGTATTCCAGCCCAACCTGATGGCTTAAAAAATTAGACTCTTCCTGATGCTCCAGTTCCACTCTTAACATGACTTAACATTAAACTCTTTGAAACAGTTTCCTTTTCTTTACAATGTGGTCACTTAACTGGTAAGATTTATCAGAATCAGCGAATTAGCCCAAACGAATAATTGTTGCTGCTGTTTTGTTGTTAAAATTTTTTATAGTCATGATTAAAGGCTACCATAATAAAAATTTATATGTGGGGAAGCCAATGTAGCTCAGTGGTTGGCTGAGCTCCTGTTTCCCATGTCCAAGGTCCCAGGTTTGATCCCTGGTACCTCCTAAAAGCAAACAAATGAAAAAACTAACTCCTCATTGGGGAGCAGGTGTAGCTCCATGGTTGAGCACCTGCTTCCCATGTAGGAGGCCTTGGGTACAATCACCGATGCCTCCTTAAAATAAAGAGTAACATGTGGAGGACTTCTGGGAAGATGGAGGATTAGAGAGGCTGAGGATCACTTCTCTCCCAGAAAAAATAACTAGAGACTGTATGGAGGGCTCCTCGGGGGCTCAGGACTAGGGAATGGCAAGACCCCACCCAGAAGACAGAGGCACAAAGGAAAGGAGGCTCAGCTGGCTGGTAAAGTCCTCTGGGCAGAGCTGCAGACACAGCAACTGGTGCCCACTCCCCCACCCACAGGAAAAATGCAGCTGTGGACTGTAGAGGCTGTGGACTGAGGGGGTAGCAGGGTTCCTTTTCCTCAGGGAAGGGTTCAGCGAATTCAGACTTCGGCCAATGAACTTGGTCTGCTGCGTTGGAGGGGTCCCACACTTCCAGGCTGGGTGGGGCCATCACATGGTTTGCACTGAGAGCCTGCTGGGAACTAGAGATAATTTGCCTCTTGCACAGGCTGGTTGCTGAGGAGGCAGGAGGGGGAGGAGGTGGCAGCCAAGGGTGGAGAACGGCCTCTGAGAATGTTTGTGAGGCTTGGGCCGCCCTGGGGACGCTGCTTCTGTACTGCCCGCTGGCCTGAGAAGTTACACTGAGTGCATTCCACCACGCACCTTGGTCTGAGCTCAGAGGTCTGCCAAAGAGCGCCCTCTGGCCAGATCAGAAAAGTGCACGAAACAGGAAAAATAATAGCAAATGAATAAAAGAGGCAAGCAGGTGCCTTTACTGCCACCCTCTCCAAGGCCCTTGGAAACTGGCCTGCACCCCATTACTGGGTCCTTAGCCCTGGTTTGAGCAGTTAAACAGGTATTCTTAACTATCTAGAACAGGAGTTCTTAACCAGGGGTCCACAGAAAAATTTCAGGGGGTCTGTGAGCTTGAATTGAAAAAAAATCAACTTGTCATCTTTATTTTCTCTGATATTTAACTGAAATCTAGCATATCCTTCACTTACGAATATATGCAATAAATAAATTACAGTAGTATTCATTTCACCTGACTGGCCAAGGGGTCCATGGAACAAAAAGGTTAAGAACCCCTGATATAGAACAAGTTGAACCAAGAATCGAATAACAGTGGTAGCACAAAGCTACTTAACAGTAAATCCCCAGGCAAGAGAGAGAAACTGAACAGCGGAATAAACTCAGCAAAAAATTATAGGCCATGCAAAGATAAAGGAAGAGATGACTGAGACATAGTAACAAATCAAAGCTCCAGATGAGACGTGGAACTTGAAACAGCTAATCAGTGAGGTTCATACAAATCTCCTAAATCAAATCATGGAGTTGAAGAACAACATGGCTAAAGAAGTGAAAAACATTAAGAAGACTTCCCGAAAACCACAAAGAATGATAAATTATCGATATAGTTTAGTATTTGCCAATTTGCTACAGTCATTTGTTAGGTATATGTAGGGAAGTCGTAAGGATTATAAATTCAGTTAGAGTGAAATTTAAAAACCATATATTTTATGATAAAGGGCCTTTAACTTAAGACGGCCAAAGCACTGATATTATATATTTGGTATAAAAAGAATTAAAAGAGTTTTATTTTTCTGTTATTAAAAGTTACCTAATAAAGACTTGTTTCCATTAAAAAAGAAAAATACATAGGCTGACAGAATGGATAAGAAAACGTGAGCCATGCATTTGCTGTCTGCAGGAGATTCACCTTAGACCCAAGGATGCAAATAGACTGAAAGTGAAAGGTTGGAAAAAGATATTTCATGCAAATAATAACAAAAAGATAGGAGAGGTAGCTATACTGATCTCCCAGAAAACACAGACTTTAAGTGCAAAATGTGATGAGAGATACAGAAGGCCATTACATGTTAATAACAGGGACAGTTCACCAGGAAGGAGTAACAGCCATAAATATCTATGCCCTTGACCAGGGTGCCCCAAAATACATAAGGCAAACTCTGGCAAAACCAAAAGGAGAAATAGACGTTTCTTTATAATAGTTGGGGTCTTCCATACACCATTCAGATCAATAGATAGAACAGCTAAGGAGATCAACAAGGGAAGAGAGAACTTGAACCATATGATAAATGAGCTGGACCTGACAGACATATGCAAAACATTACACCCCAGATCAGCAGATTACATATTCTTTTCAAGTGGTCATGGTTCTTTCTCCAGGTTAGACCACATGTGGGGCCACAACACAGCTCTCAGTAAATTTAATTTTGAAATTATACCAAGTACCTTCTCTGATCATAATGGAATGAAGCTGGAAATCAATAATAGGCAAGAAAGGGGAAAATTTGCACATAGATGGAAGCTAAACAATACACACCTAAATAATCAGTGGGTTAAAGAAGAAATTGCAAGAGAAATTAGTAGATATCTCAAGATGAGTGAAAACAACCTTATCAAAACTTACAGTATACTGCAAAGGCAGTACTGGGAGGGAAATTTATTACCCTAAATGCTTATAGTAAAAAAAATAAATATGGGTATGATTGTGGTTTAAAGGGAAAAACTGTCATTCATGCTACTAAAAGGAAAGCTAAAAAATGTAACATGGGCCTGTTTAGCATAGTAAAACCGCATGTGAAATATAAATATGGGTAAAATTGCATATATAAGACCATTTTTCTTTGAAACTGAACAAATAAACAAATGTGTATTAATGCTACAACATATTAATATGAGACAAACATTGTACTAAATGAATGAAACTAGACAAAGTGCTATATATTGTATGATTCCATTTATAAAATATGTAAATATTAATCAGTTTATAAAGATGAAATTAGATTAGTGGTTATGTAGGGCTGGGGAAGGATAGTGTGATTGAGAGGTGACTGTTAAGGGTTTTTTCTTTTTGGAGAAATGAAATTGTTTTAAGATTTTTTGTGGTGATGAATGCAAAACACAGATCATACTAAAAGCCATTGATTATACACTTTGGATAGATCATGTGGTATATAGTATATCTCAATAATAACTACTTATAAATAAATAAATGTGCAAGAATAGCCAGAAATAGCCATGTACAACAGGAGAAGCAAAGAGAGATTGAGAGATGAAGGATTTTCTTGTTTGTCTGTTTTTTGTTTGTTGTTGTTATTAATATTATTGAAATAATGAAAATGCTCTAATAGTGATTGAAGTCATGAATGCACAACTATGTGATTATTACCAAATACCATTAATTGTGGTGAGTTGTATGTTTTATTAATATGTATCAATAAAATTGAATAAAAATTTTTTTTAAATAAAGAGCTAAAATCAAAGATTTCATTGAACAACTGGAGAAGCTAGAAAAAGAGCAGCAAACCAATCGAAAAGCAAGTGGAAAGAAAGAAATAACAGGGAAGTGGCTGAAGCAGTTGAGTGCCCGCCACCACATGGGAGGTCCCGAGTTTGGTTCCCAGTGCCTCCTTGAGAAGACTAGCAAGACAGCAAGCTGACACAATGGACTGGCACAGTGAGATGATGCAACAAGGAGACACAAAGAGGAAACACAATGAGAGAGACAGCAAAACAGGGAGCAGAAGTAGTGCAAATGATTGAACCCCTCTCTTCCACATGGGAAGCCCTAGGTTCGGTTCCTGGTACCTCCTAAAGAGAAGATGAGCAGACACAAAGAGCACACAGTGAATGGACACAGAGAGCAGACAACGAATGCAAACACAAGGGGAGGCAGAATAAATCTTAAAAAAGAATATTAGAGCAGAAATAAATGAAATTGAGAACAAAAAATTTAATAAGAGAAAATCTACAGAACTCAAAAGCTGATTCTTTGAGAAAATCAATAAAATCAACAAACCCTTAGCAAGACTACCAAAGGAAAAAGAGAGAAGGTGCAAATAAAGACTAGCAAAAAAAAAAAAAAAAAAAAAGACTAGCAAAGAAAAAAGAAGGTGCAAATAATTAAAATCAGGTTTGAATGGGGGGACGTTACGACTGACTCCACAGAAATAAAAAGGCTCATAAGAGAATATTATGGGGAAGCAGATTTGGCTCAACTGATAGAGCATCCGCCTACCACACGGGAGGTCCAGGGTTCAAACCCAGGGCCTGCTGGCCCACATTCAGTGCTGATGCATGCAAGGAGTGCCCTGCATTTAAGGGTGTCCCCCGTGTAGGGAGCCCCATGTGCAAGGAGTGCACCCCATAAGGAGAGTCGCTCTGCATGAAAAAAGTGCAACCTGCCCAGGAGTGGTGCTGCACACAGGGAGAGCTGACGCAGCAAGATGACGCAACAAAAAGAGACACAGATTCCCAGTGCCACTGACAAGAATGTAAGTGGACACAGAAGAACACACAGCAAATGGACACAGAGAGCAGACAACTGGCGTGGGGGAAGAGGAGAGAAATAAATAAATCTTTTTTCTTTAAAAAAAGGATATTATGAGAATCTGTTTGCCAACAAATTAGACAACCTAGATGAAGTGGACAAATACCTAGAAGTGCACAAACTACCTACATTGACTTTACAAGAAATATAGTTACTCAAGAAACTAATCACAAGTAAAAAGGTTGAATCAGTCATCAAAAATCTTCCTACAAAAAGTCCAGGATCAGAAGCTTCACAGGTAAATTCTACAAAACATTTTGAGAAGAATTCATTCCAGACCTGTTTAAACTCTTTGAAAGAATTGAAAAGGAGGGAAAATTACCCAAAACTATTTTATGAAGCCAACATCACCCAACTACCAAAGCCAGATACTATAAGAAAATTACAAAGTAATCTCTAATGAACACAGATGCAAAAATTCTCAACACTTGCAAATTGAATCTAGCAGCACATAGAAACAATCACATGTCAAGATCAAGGAGGTTTTATTCCTTGTATAATAGGGTGGTTCAACATAAGAAAATTAATTAATGTAACACACATCACATTAACAAATTGAAGGGGAAAAAAAAAACATACGATCATCTCGATCAATGCAGAAAAGGCATTTGACAAAATCCAGCGTACTTTTTTGATAAAAGCACATCAGAAGATAAGTATAGAAGGAGTTCCTCAACATAATAAAGGGCATGTAAGAAAAACCACAGTCAACATCATGCTCAATGATGGTTGAAAGCTTTCACACTGAGATCAGGAACAAGACAATGATGCCCACTGTCACCACTGTTATTTAACATTGTGCTAGAAGTTCTAGATAGAGTAATTAGAGAACTACAAAAAAAGGCATCCAAATTGGAAAAGAGGAAGTAAAAACTTTCACTATTTGTGTTGTGAACCTCTATTTTGAAAATCCCAAAATATCTACAACAAAGCAATTAGAGCCAATAAGTGAGTTTAGCAAAGTGGCAGGATTCAAGATCAACACACAAAAATTAGTGTTTTTATACATTAGTAATGGGCAAGCTGAGAAGGAAATCAAGAAAAAAAAATTCCCATTTACAATAGCAACAAAAAGACTCATATATCTAGGACTTAATTTAACCAGGTATGTAAAAGATCTGTGTTCAGAAACCTACAAAACACTGCCAAAAGAAATCAGAGAAGACCTAAACAAATGGAAGGACATTCCTTGTTCATGGATTGGAAGACTAAACATTGTGAAGGTGGTAATTCTACCCAAATTGATTTATAGATTCAGGGTAGTACTAATCAAAATTCCAACAGCCTACTGTTAATTAAATAGAAAATTTAATTAACAGGTTTATTTGGAAGGAAAATGGGCCCCAAGTAGCCCAAACATCTTAGAAAAGAAGAGCAAAGTCAGAGGACTCCCACTTTCTGACCTTGAAGTGTAGTATAAAGCCACATTGTTCAAAACAGCATGGGGTCATGGGTGTAGCTCAGTGGTTGAGCGTCTGCTTTGCATGTTCAAGGTTCCATCATGTTCAGTCTCCAGTATCTCCTTAAAAAAAAACAAAAAACACCCAGCATGGTGTTGGCATAGACAAAGATACTTGATCAATGGAATTGAATTGAGAGTTCAAAAATAGTCTCTCACCTCTTATGGTCAACTGATTTTTGATAAGCCTACCAAGTCCACTTTTTTGGGACAGAACAGTCCCTTAAACAGATGGTGCTGAATGAACTGTATATCCATAACCAAAAAAATGAAAGAGGACCACTATCTCTCCCCCTATTCAAGAATCAAATGAAAATGGATCAAAGACCTAAACATAAAAGCCAGGGCCAAAGAAGTCCTTGAAGATAAAGTAGGGAAACATCTATAAGACCTTGTAGTGGGTAGGGGTATCTTAAACCTTACACCCAAAGCTCGAGCAACAAAAGAAATAATAGATAAATGGGACCTTCTAAAAACTAAACATGTCTGCACTTAAAGGACTTTTTGAAGAGGGTAGAGAGACAGTGAGCTCTATGGGAGAAAAATGTTTGGAAATCACACATCTGACAAGAGTCTAATATCCATGATACATAAAGAGATCCTACAACTCAAAAAAAAAAAAAAAAAAGGCAAATGTCCTGATTGAAAAATGGGTAAAAGACCTGGAGAGATATTTTTCTAAAGAAGAAATAGAAATGGCAAAAAAAACACATGAGAAAATATTCAATATCATTGGCTATTAGGGAAATGCAAATCAAAGCTACAATGAGATATCACTTCACACCTACTAGAATGGCCACTATTAACAAAACAGAGAACTTCAGTGTTAGAGAGGATGTGGAGAGAAAGAAACAGTTACTTTTGGTGGGAATGTAGAATTGTACAACCACTGTGGAAGTCTGTTAGGTGGTTCCTAAGAAATATGTAGACTTGCCATGTGACCCGTCAGTACTGCTACTAGGTAGGTATATATATACCCAGAAGAACTAAGAGCAGTGACAAGTACAGATATCTGCATACCTGTGTTCATAGCGACGTTATTTAGTTGTCAAAAGATAGAAACAGTTGTCCACCAATTGATGAATGGATAAACAAAGTGTGGTATATACACATGATGGAATATTATTTAGTTGTAAGAAGAAATGAAGTTGTGAAGCATATGACAACGTGGATGAATCTAGAGTACATTATGTTGAAAGAAGCAAATAGGCACAAAGGACAAATATTATATGACTTAGGTATTACGAACTAAATATAATGGAGTTAATATTAGAATGTAAGTCACCAGAGAATAGAATGTAGTTAAAGTATGGAAAGCTGAGGTTTAATCTGTGCAGAATTTGTAAAAAGTTGCTTTTAAATATTTGGAAATGAATAGAAATGGTGAAAGCACATCATATAGAATTTGTAATTAGTAATGTTAATATATTGGTATGATGGTTTATTTTTTCTCTTTTTTGAATAATAAAAATGCTCTAATATTGATGAAGTGAGGAATACACAACTTGGTGATTATACTGAATGCCATTGATTTTAGATTTTAGACAAATTGTGTGGTTTATGAACAAAAAAAATAAGGTGGGTTGGGGAAAAAATACACCAAATGTAAGAAACGTGTATTATAGTTAGTAGTAACACTATGATGATGCGCTTTCATAATCTGTTACAAATGTCTCACAGCAACGCAAGTATGATGGTGGTGGTGGGGTGATATATGGGAGCCTGTATGATGTTACACATGTCTGTTTTGTAAGTTCACGGTTTTTACTATACACTTATTTATTTAAGTTCATGTGTGAATTGTATACTTCAGTAAATTGTTTTTAAAATGAAAATAAAACTTAATGTGTGAATCTACCCAGTTAATGGGGATGGAGGCAAAGGTAGGACTAATCATAAAATAAATTGCTTTTACATTCTCTGAAACATAGCTGCCCTTTTTGTCTTCCACTGGCCCAAAATTACAGATCCCAGGAAGTTTAAAATTATTTTCATTTTGTTTTAGATTTCTCAAATGATTCATTTTGCCAGATAAAGATGAGAAAACATGGTTTTGATTATTTCTTGTTCATATTTTGTTGCCCTATAAATTCCATTAAGTTTAGATTTTGGAGCACAGCAGGACGAAGACGCCTCTGTCTTTCTGGAAGCAGTCTTAAATTTTCTGAGCTCTTGAGCTTTGTAATTGTAACAGAGGCCCCTTGCTCTCTCTTGTGGCATGATTAGAACATAGCATTGGATTCATTATCTGAACTACCTAAAGGTACTTTCAGGTCCTCTAAGGTAGTTTCCACTGAAATGCCCTCAAAGAGGTGAGCACTCTGAAATACAAGTTCTATTTAAAGACCAGTCGATTACAGTAAAAAAGTCATGTCTTATTACGTACCATCTTCACATTGAAATTTCACTGCAAAGAAATTATTCTCCATATACATTTATATTCAAATACTTAGTTTTACAAAGAATGTTATTTTTCCTGTTTCCTGCCCTTTAACCCTCAGTTCTCTACTACCTCTGTTTTTATAGCAAGGCAGTGTAAAGGGAAAAAAAAAAGATGTAGAGAATGTAGTGTTTTAAGAAATTGCGTTATCTTAAGATATTCTTCTCAAGATAGCAGAATTTGCATTTCCTATTTACTGCCAACCTTTTCCACAACATAAAGGATTTCAGCCAATTCTCACCTCTTTAGACATCAAAAAGATTGTAGCATTTTAACATTTTAAGTATAATTAACAGCACTGATTTATAGATTTATATAGGTGATTGTGGCTAAAAGGGAAAATTTAAAAGATAAAACCTAAAACTACAACATAGTGAACCCTATTGAAGACAATGGACAATAGTTAATATTACAAGTGTAAGAATGTTCTTTCATGAATTATAACAAATGTGCAACACTAATACGAAGTGTGAATAATAGATATATGGGAAAAATACACCTAATGTAAGCTGTAGACAATAGCTAATTGTACTATTTTAATAACTTTCCATCAATTGTTGCAAAAGTAACTACTGTTAAAAAAAAATTAGTGCAATTACAAACAGTGCTATCATCAATTATAACACATGTTCCACACCAGTGCAAGGTGGTGGAGGTGGGCTGGATGGGAATCCTGTGTTTTATACATTATAGGTCTGTAAACCCACAACTTCTCTAATTAAAAAAATTAAAAATAAAAAGAACTGTAGCACTTTAACATTGGAGGTGACATTTTAGATTTAGGAAGACAACAGTGCTTTCTAAATGAATATATAATTGTAAAATCCCAATGTGATTTTGTTTTTAAAGTGCATAGGGAAGAATAAATAGATGTAAGAAAAAGCAGCGATGAGGACAGGATCAGCCCAATCAGGCGCGCACACACACACACAGTTTAGTTTTCATAAGTGCACTATTGCAGTACTTTTATAGTGATAGCCAAGAAATGTTCTTTATTTTAAAATGTGATGCAAATAAAGGAAGTGCATTGCAAATGAATGCTTCTTGAGAGATAGAATGCCTGTTTAAGGGTGGGGTGGGGAAAACAGTTTATCTCACATCCTATTCTAAAACATGATACAGTCGGGAATAAAACTGCAGCATACACGAAGGTGGAACATAGATGAAAACACAGAGTTCAGTAGACAAGTGGAAAAATCACCTAATACCAGGGATAGTACAGGGGCAGTAAGTACACAGACAGGAAAGGCAGATGAATGATTACACACATAAAAGTTACAAGGTAGTCAAATGGTTTTTGCTGTTTTGTTTTCATGGATTTTTAATGTTGTAAATTGGCACAAACTTTCTGAAAATTAACTTAGTAAGATATGTATGTGCGCACTTGTGTGTATGGATAACATTATAAGTATTCACGTAGGCACAGGTAATTCCATTTCTGCAACTAATTGTAAGGAAACTATCAGAACTAAAGACCAAGAATGTGTAGGCCGAGATGTTTATCAAAAATTGGATGTGCCAAAATATAACTGGTTGCTTTAGAGCCCTAGAATTATAGAGTATTTTAACAGTGTCTAGGGGACACTGGAGGGAATTTCCTCAGTCTCCATATGCTGGCCAACCCATAAATTCTCTGAATGTAGACTAGGATTTTATTTTAAATTTCAACTCAACTGATTTTTAATTGTTTTTGTTGCCAGTTAGTTGTAATTGGGAAGAAGTAGTATATCTGACTCAGAAGTGATTTCAGAGTTTTTAATAAATGTTGAATGTTTAAATTTCATATTCATTTATAAAACCCATTTATAAAATTTATATCCATTTATAAAATTAAAATAGCTCTTGTGATATGAAGAATTAATGATATATTTATATATACCTAGTTCTTATTTTATATATCTTATGCATTATGTGGTAAAATTAAAATTACTTAAATTGACCATGAAAACAGAGCCATTATACTCTGGTAATAGTTCCCCATTAGGACCAAGCACTACCATCAGAATTTTCTTTCTCATGAAATAGCTCTTCACTTAAAACTTATAATTTAATAAAACGCTGATCTTGAGAGGCTTCTGTTTAAGGCTCTCTAGCTTTAAGAATAAAAACTTACCTGAGAAATTTTTTTAAATTCAGAAAGTGTTAATAAAAGCAAGTAATTATGATTCTATTATGTTTGAGAATGGTATTTTAGGTACATTTTTATGATGCAAGGAGGTAACAGATTTTTTTGTTTAATTTTTCAAAATGTACTCATAATTTTAATTGTTTAATATAATTTAGTATTATGGTTAATTTTTATTCCTAGTCTGAATTAGAGAAGCCTAGAAGCCGGAAAAAAATACCTGTTACAGACTCAGAGGAGAAATTAGGAATGGATGACCTGACCAAACTGGTGCAAGAGCAGAAACCCAAAGGTGGCCAGCGTGGGCGCAAGAGAGGCCAGCCGGCGTCCGAGTCGGACGAGCAGCAGTGGCCTGAAGAGAAGAGGCTCAGAGAAGACATGGCCGAGAACGAGGACGAGCAGAATAGCCCCCCGAAAAAGGGTAAGCGGGGCCGGCCCCCAAAACCTCCTGGTGGAGGCACCCCAAAAGAAGAGCCAACAGTAAAAACTTCTAAAAAAGGAAGCAAAAAAAAAGGTGGGCCCCCAGCAGCCGAGGAGGAGGAGGAGGAAGAAAGGCCGGGTAGCGACCCGGGGCCGAAGGCCAAGGGCAAGCAGCACCGCACGTCGAGGAGAGCGCAGCAGAGGTGAGGAGGGCGCCTGCCTTGCATGCGTGTGGTTACTGCCTGCCAAGGCCTGACCTGACGCTGTGCACATTTGGGTCTTCCCCCAAGGAGAGCAGAGTCTCCCGAAACTAGTGCAGTTGACTCCACACAGCCCACACCACAGAAAGGACGCGGAGGACCTTCCAAAACGCCTTCACCACCACAGCCCCCCCAAAATGTGTAAGTCGTGAGCAATGTTAAATTTCAAACAGTGTCAGATTATTTTGTAAGAGTTCCTAAATCTAGAAAACGCTAGGTCTGTAGTTAATCGCCATATATCCTGCCCCTTTCCCTAGGTAAGATGTAATTTTTATGAACTTACCTAGGTGACTGATATCCCACTCACTCACTGGGGACATTCGTACCCGACCACAGGTTTAATGCATCTTTACAAGTGAATACTAAATAGTTTACTATTTCAGATGCAGACTTTATGGTAAAGAGATGGTAAGGTATTTTTAATCACAGCACTTTGACCTGTTTGCCTTTTTACTGCACGCTACAAGGTTTTTTCCATGTCTCCCTCCCAGCAACTTTTCCTTAAAAAGAAATTGAAATTGCTTTTACACTTCTCCTTTTACTCCTATAAACTTTGTAAGTAGGAAAGTAACAGGCATCATTCTTCTTAAATTAGATCCATAGAAATTAATTATCACCTTTGATTTCAAGATTTCAATGCCTCAGTTTCGGTTTCTAATGTAATTAACATATCAAACTCTATCTAGGAGGTAGATAAGTAGTTGAGGATTTCCACACAAACACATGTCTATGAGAGAGAAACAGTGTTTTACCCTGAATAGTGAATGTGGCAGGAGTACCACCAGTGCTGTCATTTGTGGATTTGGCAGTATTTTTTTTTCCTTAGTCATTTAAGTGAAAATAAAATAGTGTATCTTCATCATATTGATCAGAAGTGGCCCTGTGACATAATTACAGCAGAAGTTTGACTTCTGCAGTGTCCCCACACCCCCCTGGCTCAGCACTCAGGTGTCTGGCGTCTTTCCTGTTCCCGGGTGTCCACAGTGAGAGGCGTCTCGTCCAGGCCTCTGTCATTTAACCTTTCCCGCAGGTGGAAGTAAAGGTAAGTACGTTGTTGTGTTTGGATGTAAATATTTTGGATTCAACCAAGGAAAATCATTGTTACTACACAAAGGTTTCCTAATGCATATTAAGGTCCTGTGATTAATTTTATAACCAGGAAATAATAACAAGGAAACATTATATTTTTCAAGCTCAGGATTTTACTTTGTTTATATTTGGGCATCATAAAAGTAAGGACTTAAATGATTGCATTTATCATCTCCTGAAATTACACAGGTTCTCACAGGAATGTTCTAAATCAAACAAGTATTTTTGTTTAAAAATATGTACAGAAAGGGACTCTGTCACCTGTCTTGGCATAGGATTTACCCTCACTGGGAAACTTTCTTAGAGCTGGTATAATAACATAGGTTATGATTTGTCTGTTTTTATTATTGTAACCACAGTGCAACTGAAAAACACTTCACCATTTTTTTCCCATATAACTAGTCCTGAAAAACTGAACCAAGTGAAAAATTACTTAGTTTGAATTAAACAGCATACATGTTGAATTGTTTATAGAAGCAATAAGCTTATGTTCCTACTTGTTCTTAAAAAAATGAACATTTATCAGAAAACAAGGATCACCAGTAGTCCCTTGTCTGCACTATATTGTGGGTCTTTACAAAGCAATGTGACATCAGCTGTTTTTACATTTTTAGTGGAAAGGTCAGGAGAATGGGTATGGTTTGGAGTTAGGCGGTAGCAGTAAAGTTAGAGGAGAATGTATCTGAGATCTTCCTATCAGTGATTCTGCAGGACCAGGTGAAGAGGGGTGAACTACTAAGAAAGACCCCAAGTGTGCTGCTTGGAACAGCTCGATGAACATAGGTGCCTTTTACTATGTTGGGAAAGATATAAGGAAGAGGACATGTGGGGTATTTGTTTTGTTTTAAGGAGGTACAGGGGATTGAACCCAAAACCTCGTAATGAGGAGCAGGTGCTCAACCACTGAGTTACACCCGTTCCCCAAGGCTTTGTTTTTTTTTTTTGTTTTTTTTTTTTTTAGGAGGTACTGGTGATTGAACCTGGGACCTCATACTTGTATATGTGAGGTGGGTGCTCAACCACTCCTGGAATTATGTTTTGAAATCCTTTATGGTACGGTCTCAGTCATGCTTTTATTCCTTGGTAGATCATTATATCTAGAATTCTAGGATTAAACACTGGTTTGTGAGTCAGAACAAAGAAGAATGTCTCGTAGCTTGTAAAGTAATTTAGGTTAAAAATGCTAATAAATGAGAATTCATGGAATATTTAAAACATTTCCTTTTGACAAGGTTCAGTAATCACCTAGAGAAGAGAAGAATCATTCAAATTTTTGTGTGCTTTACTTTAGCCGTGTCGGACGTTCCAAGCAAGCAGCTACTAAAGAAAATGATTCAAGTGAAGAAGTAGATATGTTTCAGAGTAGCTCTCCTGTCGATGATGACGTGCCACAGGAAGAAACAGAGGAAGAGGAGGTTTCTACAGTAAATGTAGGTGTTTATTAAAGTGCCATGTAGGTAGTATGGGATATAGAAATATAGTTGCTAAGTATTTGGTCAGATCCTTTAGCACATTCTACTTTTTACAGTTCTAAGTATGTACATGTTTTTTCTTTATTAGTTTGTAGTGTCACTTTATCTACTGACTGAGTAACTGCCAAAGCATCTTTTATGGAAACCTGAAACTGAATGAGAACAATAGATGTAGCCTAGTGAAAGTATAAAGTAAAATTTAAAACTAAATGTAGAGGAAAACAATGCCATTGTTAACCGTCAACTTTAGACTAAATGCTTGACACACAAAGCATTTAAGTTGTGTCTTGATTTTAGGGCCCTGGTAACCATTAAGTATGCTGTCCTTTCCATTTCATTACTTTCTGTTTCATATTTCTATTTGAATTTCACAACAGAAAATAGAAACTCATCAAGCACACAGACTAAAATCATGTCTTTAACTAAAATTAACCTTTGGAATTGAAGCGCAAGCTGAATGAGAATTCATAAGATTGGTATTAGACACTTATTTTGTAAAAGTAGAGATGTGGTACTTCCCAAGAGACACTTTTGTTTTTGCCAGTCATCACGTTGTCCTCAGATAGTTCTCTTAGGAAAACATGTAATTGAGACAATTCAGTAAGACTTGTTCTCTTGATACACTAATGTTGAATGTTTGGGTTAGCTCAGCCAACCATGTCTGAGAGACCTGGAGCTCTGCAGTCAGTTCCGAGTTGGTCTGTGCGGTTCTGTCCTATTTAATGGACTTGGCCTTCCTTTCTGCCCTGGGAGGTACTTATGAGAATGGGGCGAAACCAGAGAGAATATGCTGAATTATAGTCTCAAACTAGACGTGCTTGTTTCTTCAAGCCTTGTGGGGGGATACAGAAGTGCGACCGAAGCCTCTACATGAGCGTGAGCTGATACCTTCATCAAAGAAAAACTACTGAGTAAATGAATTAATTAACTAAAACCATGTCCTAGTTATATTTTTGTTGTTAATAATGATCTTTTTAAAGTTCAAGTTCAGATTATTTATATATATTTGATAGCTACTAGGAGCCAAACTCAGTAACTGTCTTCCCAGAAAGATAGCTGTGATTCAATTGTAAGTTTATAAGTATCAATGTTTTCTTTCACTGCAAAAATGTAAATAGAAAGATTAATCCAATTGCCCATTGTATTTTCTTGCTCTGGATATTGACTTCTTTTCATATCTCTTTAGAATTATTAAAGAGAAAAACAGAATAGTTTTCCCTTTAGCTATTCTGGAAAAAAGTCACTATTTAAGGGTTCAAATATTATATATGTCTAAATATGTGATGCCAAGGCAGAAAGCTAAAAGGAGAAAGCTTTCAGGATCCAGAACAAGTGAAAATAAAGATGGTTTTAAAAAAGAAAACTAATTACTGCTATGTCTAATAAAAGTTTTATTTAAGGTTTAATGAAGTCTCTTTTTTTTTTTCGGTCTTTCAAGGTACGGCGGAGAAGCTCTAAAAGGGAAAGGCGATGAACAGATGTAATTAGTAACTTTCTCTGTGAAAGCTTTGAAAAAAGTCTTTTTTTTTTTTTTTTTTGTCAAGCTTGAGCCTGAATAAAGCTTTTTGACGCACACCACGGGACTGCTGAAGACGGGACAGTTGGCCCTTACTGTTACGACCTCACGTATTTGTGGTCACACGCTTTAGCCATGCACACGGTGATAACATTGACTCTGGGTCTCGTGAAAGTGTAACGTGCGATGGCTGTGTCGACATAAACTAAAGAAAAAGCTTGTAAATACCACCGCCACCACCACCACCCCTCCCTTTTTTTTTTTTTTTAATTTTTCTGACTTCTAAAGTGCTTGTATAGCTTTTATCTGCGGCTTTAAACTGGCAGTACCTAACTGTTTATTGGAACTATTGATTCGATAAGAGTTTGTCAGGATGGCTCTTAAGCAGTAATCTGTCAGCATTTGTATTTGTATTTTCTGCAATTTTACTGTGAAAAATTTTTTTTCGACAAATGGGGTCATTTTCTTCATGTCACTATTTGTTGGAGAATGAAATGGTCTCTTCCCCGTTCATGTATCCTACCTAGCGTGTGCTCCTGGGCACCCCTGAACTGCAGAGGTGCTCACCTGTCTGCCATTACAGCAGAGTGATGTCCCTGATTGGAGGACACCGTGCAAATTGTGAAATAGTCCTTACGTTGTTTGAATTATTTTACACCTCAGTATTGGTTCCAGAATTTTCTGGCCTTTCATGGCATAGAAAATTTTAAGAAAAGAGAGATTTAAAATATTTTAATTTTAAAGAGTGTTATAAAATAATGTACTGAATTCTTTATCCCATTTTATCATCCCTTTTCAGTTTTTATTAACTTACTGTATCAATAAAATTCTGTAATTTGAATGAGTTTTTAATAGTCTAGAATGTTATTGTGTATAGATATTTCCTCTTGAACATTATGTTCAGAAAATGCAAATTACACTATAATATAAAATCTGATATATACATGTTTGAAAAGTTCCAGTTCTCCATAGAGTATAAAGTTAATCAGAGAAAAAAAAATTTTATTGATGCAGTGTGTCTTTATAAAGCTGTTCTTGAAAGCCAAGTGTTTTGTATTTTATAGTGAGTTGCATGTTTATGAAAAAAGTGCTGAAAATGCTATGTGCTCTTTTCTGTAAATTCGTATTTAGCCATAGTATATGATAGATTGCCTCATAACATAGTTTTTCATCAAGAGTTTATTATTGTACTTTATTTTGGAGCCAAAAATTGTTTTCTGGGAGGGGCAGGGTGAGAGTGATATGTCCAACTCTATCAGCTACTGTAGGTATTATAATCTTATGAACTTTGAGTGAAATTCCACTCGGTCCAGATTGGGAGAAGTGGAAATTTATTTGGATTTAGAGCAGATCCTTTTTTTTTTTTTAATCTTCATTGTAATCTACAAAATATAGAAACAAATTTCTTCTTAAAGCAGTATGCTTTATACAGTTGTATAAACTGTATTTTGAACCAAAACACATAGATTACTGCTTAATGCTTAACTAAATTCATTTTGGTATTTCAGGTGCTGTTCTTTGTATTGTTTGTTTTGCTTTTGTGGTTTTGACATTGGCAAAAAATTCATACTTTATTAAATTTATCTCATTGAATAATGGAGTATTTTCATACAATACACCATTATGCTTAAGGTATATTTCCAAGGTTGGTTATAATAGATGGAGGATATAATAAAGAAGCTACTATTTTGGAAAATAGCATTTTACTATTTTCCAGTGTATTGCAAGTGATGTGACTTTTTTCTTCATGTTTATGAAACAGCCTTTTAATTTTTAAAAAATTGTATCTTAATCTCTCAATATTCAGCTATTCTTCATTCACAACAATCCTGACATCAGTGATTATGGGAAGCTGCTGTATTTCTAGGCAGCTAATGTTGGACTGAGGTGCACTGGTTTTTAAATGTTTCATTAGCTCTCTTCTCCCAAATATGCTCTTTCTATTTCTGCAATACAAAGGCATGCTTTTAAGTCCAAAAAATAAAGAACAAGGGATAGCTTATACTTTTGTTGTTGACTCAGTTGCACTGGAAATGTTTATGGAAATATATCTTTACAATCATTTTATAAAACATACGATAAAATGTTCCTGAAACAGGTTATGGAGGATTTCTATTTGCATGACCATAGTTAACCAAATTTCATTACACCCTAATGCTATACATTAGTTCACTGAAAATGTTCATTGTAGATTTTGTTTATATTATAGTGCCAATGAGTCTGTGATTTTACAACTTATCTGCTTACTTTCTCGGAGGACTGTGATGTAAATGTTTCATTCTGTAGAAAAATAGGTACAATGATGATCAAAATTCAGATGTCCTATGTCTTCATCTTAGGAGATCATCTTATTATTATGTTTAAACAGTTTATGTACTAACATTTAGAGAGCCACATACTTTAGCTAGAAGAAACAAGTATGTACAAAACATTCATTGCTAATACTGGTTAGCGAACTCTTCAGTAATAATGTTCATTTAAAATCTGTACTGTATAACATGAAGGAAATATTTAACTCACTGTAACAAGTTCCATTATGAAATCTTATGATTCCTCAGTGAGGTTATCTTGCTGCACTCAGTAGCAAATCTGTTTAGTCCACATTATAATAAAATTTCTTGCTGCAGTGCAACAGGAAGCTTTTTCAGTGATCTCCACTGTATATGTAAATTACAAATGTGGCTGTAAAACTTGTTCCAGGTATTAACGGTTAAATTACTTTCTTTATCTTCTTACAACTTGCAAGTTTGATTTTTAGGGTTTCCTTTTGCCCACTTGAAGATTTAGGATTTTGTTTAACTTAAGCATATCTCCTTTGCCACATAGTATTATGTCACCGTAATGAACAATTGGTATTTAGATAGAAAATCAATTTTCAGACACATTTTTGGATTTTCTGTGACGATGAATAAAGATGAAAGTTAATATAATTTGTATTATTTTATTTATGTGAATCAGTATATATTTAAATATGTTTACTAAATGTAGAGAAGCACATTTTGATGGTTTAAAATTTTCAAGCCTCTTACATGAAGAGGAAATAAATTTCCTAATAACATTTTTCTTTATTTTCTCTCTCTTTTTGGTTTAAATTTCTCATGCAAAGAATTGTATAACTGAAGAAAATAAATGTAGTAGTAACTTTTTAAAAAAAATAAGTAAGAGAATAGGTTGTTAGTGACTTTTTAAAACTTCATTCAGGAATCCTTTACTGTGTGCCCACTATATATTGAGGATAAAGTATAAACATGAGTAAGTCTCTGACCCTGTGAAGTTTATATTCTGTTGGGAATGAAAGGAATGAGTAAACAATAATTACATATATAATACACAGATTGGGAAAAGTGAAGTGAATAAACGGGGATAGAGAGTAGAAATGATCTGGATGAGAAGTTATTTCTTATATTTTGAAACTGTGTTTTTTGATGCATAAAACTTAGAGTTGTTATGTGTTCATGATAAAGTAACACTTTTATAATTGTTCTGTGTAGTAATAGTTTGATATTAGTATAACCACACCAGCTTTATTTTGTCTGTTGTTTGCATGATAAAACCTTTTCTGTCATTTTACTTTCAACCTATTTGTGTTTAAATGTTTAATGTATGTGTTGTACAAGCAGTTTATGCTTGGGTCTTGTTCTTTTAACGAATCTGAGAATCTTTGTCTTTTAATAGGGCTTTTAGACATTTACATTTAGTGCAATTACTGATATAGTGGGCTTTAAGTATACCATCTTGCTGTTTATTTTCTTTTGGTGATTTTTTTTGTATTCCTTTATTTTATCCTTTTTTCTCTTTCTTTTGACTTTTGTATAGTACTTATGACTATTTAACTTTATCTTTTGTATTATCTTTTTTAGTTATATGTGACTTATTCTTTTAGTGGTTACCCTAAAAATGTATTTCTTTGTCTTAACACAGTCTGTGTTATATTAGTGCTTTTACCACCTTCTGAATGGTGCAAGAACTTTAAACAGTTCAACTCTAATTTGCTGCCTTTCTTAACTTTGTGCTATAGTTTTGTGGTTTTAAAACCCCACAATATTACTGATATTTTGTAAAGTCAGTGTTCCTTTATATTTGCTCATACATTTTCTCTTTTCTTACCCGCCCCCTTTTTGGGAGGGTGCAGGGGGTAATTCTGTGCTTCCATCTGAATTTATTTTCCTTCTGCCTGAAGAACTTCTGGAATTACTTGTAGTACACATCTGCTGGCCATGAACTCAGTCAATTTTTGTTTGTTTGAAAGGGCTTTATTACACCTTTATTTTTAAGGATATTTTAATTGGATATAAAGTACTGGATTGGTGATTTCATTTATTTGGCACTTTGAATTTGATGTTTCTCTGTTCTCTGATTTTCTTTTCTGTTGATACAGCTAAGACAAAGAGCTTGCTTTTTTAAAGTAATGTGTTTTTTTTTTTTGTGGGGGGGGTCCGCTTTATTTTCTTTTTATCTCTTGTTTTCAGCAGTTTGACTGTGATGTGCCTATGTGTTTTCATTTTATTTATCCTGCTTTAACCTTGATATTGGTAGATATCTTCTATCAATTTTGGAAAATTTTTGAGAATTATTCCTTCACATATTGCTTCTACTCCACTATCTCTTCTCCCCTTCTGAGACTCCAGTTATAAATGTTAGACCCTTTCACTTGTATCCCATTTACATTTTATATATTTTTTGTTCTTCATACTTTTTTTTCTCTCTATGCTTCATTTTGTATATTTTCTGTTGACTCATCTTCAGATTTACCAATCCTATCTTCTGTTGTCCCAAGTCTGCTATTTAACTCACTCAATGAATTAATTTCAAACACTGTATTTTTCAGTTCTACCACGTCCAATTAATTATGTAGTATAGATTTCAGTTCTCTGTTGAAAGGCTCTATCTTTTCACCCATCTTTTTCTCTATTTTCTTTAAAATAGTTATACAGCTCAGATCTTTCAACGCTAACTCCAGCATCTGAATCATGTATGGGTCTGCTTCTTTTGTCTCTTTTTTCTTTTGGTTATCTGTGACATTTTTCCTGGCCCGTTTTTTTCTCTCCACTAGCAGTAGCATTTTTCTTTAATACAGGGCATTGTGTATAAAAACCCTGAAGGAATGAAGTTGATGTGATTTTCTTCCTAGAGAGTGAGTGTCTTTCTCAGGCAGCAAGATTGCAGATTTTGCTCAGCCTTTCCTGCCCAGCCCCACAGTGGGAGGGTTATTTTGTATAGACTAGACAAAAATAGGCTGATTTGAGGAGATGACATTTGAGCATGAGTCTCAGTTAATTGAGGATCAAGTCATACGAGTATCTGGGAAATAAGTATTTCAGGCAGAGGGAAGAGTAAGTACAAAAAACTCTTAGGCAAGAATGACCTTGGCATGCATCAGGGACTTTATGAAAGCCATTGATTCTGGAGTGAGAGTAAGCAGGGGAGAAGAGGGTGGGGAGGTCAGGTGGTAGCAGAGAGCCAGAGCGTCACCCCTCTGCTCTTGGGATATTTGCTCAAAATGTGGCGGGTGTCCATTATAGGGCTTTGAGTGGGTGAATGGCAAGGCCCGACTTTTAAAAATATTACTCTGGCTGTTGAATAGAGAATAGGTAGTAAGTTGTAATATAAGAATAGGAGCTCAAAATAGTCCAGAAAATTGGTGGTAATTTAGTACAGTGTTAGTGGCAGAGGTAATGAAAAGTAGTAGGAGTCATGATACAATGTGAACTTAAGCCCTTGCTGATGGACAGGGTATGGAAGTGCGAGGGAGAGGACTCAAAGTGACCCCTAAGTTTTCAGCCTGAGAAACTGAGTGAGGAGTGGTGTCACTTGTCATCTGTCCCACCATATGATTCACTCATTGGTATTTGTGTAATCTTGGGAATCTTGGGATATTTGGATTCTAGTCCTTTGTGTGTCTATTCTATTTGAAGGTTGAGATTGCGCCTAGAATAAAAATGTAGACATCTCACATCATCTGGTATTTGAAAATCTGAAAGTATGTAATTATTAAATGTTTCTTTGCAGTAACTTGAATTTAGTATTTGGCAAGAGTGGGGGTGATAGAGTTTTTGGATGAGATAATAAGTGTAAATCACCTTTGCAGTTATATTCTCTGGAATAAGAACACTTCAGCGTAGGACTCAAAAATATGTCTTTAGTCCTCAGGTGTACTGACATAGAGAATAATGAAGGCAGGTTACGTGAAGTGTTTATATCTATCAAATATGTTTATTTGGGGACTGAGGATACCAGCTTGGCAGAAGGGAGAATTTTTGAGCTGTGGTTAAGTAGTGGGGAATTCTTTCGGGAAAGTAATTCATGAGAGCATTGGGTAGGGCCTTCAGTTCCAGAGCTAGTTATAAGGGAGTTGCTGAAGGCTTTTTACAGCAAAAGAATGAAGTTATGAAACTATTGGGACTTTTACCATGATGGCTCCAGGAGAAGGTGTGATAGTTAAGAGACTGCAAGCAGGGAGTCCAGTATGATAATTCTAAGATAAATACATCAGCATGACTTAATAGATTGCTGTCAAGTAACATTGTCCTCAAGTCCCAAACTATTTATAACTACAGATTATTATTATAAGCAAATGGCTGTTCACATTAAGTAACAGCCAATTAAATTTTTTTCTTAAAAATTTACACAGATTACTTCCTAAATACTTTCATACAAAAATGGAGATAGAACCAGCATCCAAAGCAAAATATGAAAATCACCCTTCAATTTATATTATGAGGATTTCAAGTCTTTGTCTCCCTCATATATGCCTTTATATCTTGTCTTTATCTAAGTGGGGTCATACTATTCCTGTATTTCTACAACTTTTTTTCCTCTGCTTAATGTTCTTGTAAATCAGTCCCTATTCACATTTCCTGAGTTTTAATGTTTAAAATGTCTTGGTTATTCTTGTTATTTTCTCTTACTCAGAGCAATTAGCTTGTTAACTTCCATTTTAAAAGTCCTTTTGGTATCTTGAAGGGATGGCGTGAATTTATAGATTAATTTGTAAAGAATCAACATCTTTACGGTATTGTCTTCCCACTGAAACAGATTTTGTTAAAAGTCCCTCCTGCAGTACAGTTTTATTTTCTTAATAGGCTTTGTACACTTCAGAATATCTGCTAGGTTTTGTTATCCTTGCTCTCATCATTACTGTTATTCCGTTATTTTCTGATTGGTTAGGCTACTCTTGTCTTTTCAGCCCCTCTACTGAACTCTTGGTAGTTTTAATATTTTTCAGTGAATTCTCTTGGGTTTGTTCTGTAGATATTACTATTGACAAATAGTTTTGTCAGTGTTACTTCAGTTCTAGTATTTATAAGTCATGTTGTTCTCGTCTAATCACATTGGTTGGTGCCTCCAGAGCATGGTTAAATAGTGGAAGGCATCCTTTTCTTCCTCCAGTTTAGTTAGGTTTCTATTTCTGTTGAATCAGGGGCATGGAAAAGTAAAATCAGGAATATGTGTTGAATTCCATGTTTGAATGGCATTTAAAAATATATAGGTATTAACATATGATTAATAATAGATTACATTCATAGAATCATCCTTGTCTCATAGGAGTAACCCAGTTTGGTCATGCATACTAGATTAAGGGTGCTGGCATTTTACGTGGTATTCTTGTTGAGAATTCTGAGAAGTGATTAGTTTATAATTTTCCTTGTGCTATCCTTAATCTAGTATTGGCATAAGGTGTTTTTTTGGCCTTTTAGAATGAGTTGGAATGCTGTTCTTGTTTTTTCTAGTAAACAGTTTGTAGACGTTTACTAGAGCTCATCCTTAAAATTTTACTTGGTACTTTTTTTTTTTTTTTAAAGGAGGTACAGTGGATCAAACCTGGGGCCTTGTACATGCAAAGCAGACGCTCAACCACTGAGCTGCACCTGCTCCCTCTTCGTAGTTTTTAAGAGTTTATTTTTCAAGTAAAAATATTTCAGACACCCAGTTAATAATATAGTAGACATTCTTGATCTCATTCCCCAGGTTGAAAGATGTGAACACTTTGCCGTATTGGTTCCAGTTCTTACCCACACACATACTCACACGGTCCCTCCTGACCCCTTTGAGTGAGCAATAAACCATCACGGGAATGCTTTGCAAGCTATGTTTCTTTTTGTGTGTGTTTTAAGGTTAAACATGGCAAAATTATATGTGTCTCAGAGACTGATTGAGTTTGCCCCTCTCCCATGGTTGGAGGGCAAGGTCACTTTTAGTACATACACTAGGCAAAAGCTGCAGCACTTTTTAAAAAAGAAGAAATAAAATATTGAACAGTACAGCAAAAGCCCGTAGTCTCTCTACCTGACGCCTCCTGTCTTACCAAGGGAGAATAGCTACCTTGATGCCTGTCATTCCTGTGCATGTTTTCATCCTCATTTTTCATGTCTATTTTTAAAAATACATAGGGTTATTTTGTGTTTTAAAATTTGATGCAAAAGAAATATTGTAGCACTTTGCAGCCTCTTTTTCACCCAACATTGTCTTTGAGATAAGCCAACTTGATGCATGTTGATCTCTCCATTTCTTTACAATAAAACTTCTCTAAAATTGGGATGCTTCTTAAATCAGTGGTGTCTTAAAATTGGCAGCAGTTTCTTTTTTACTGACAAAAATAATGGTGCACCATACATTGAAGGTATCCTAGATTTGATTAACTGTTAGGTTAATTCATCTTAATTGGTATCAAGCGTTCTATTGCTTGGATCTGTGTTCATCATTTTTTCTTACTGATGGATAATGAAATGTTGGCACTTTCACTATTTCAAACAGTGCCAAAGTGAACATCCTTTGTGTTTCCTAAACAACTATTGTGAATGGGAATGTTGAGCAAGTGTATTTTACCCTATAGGTATTGCCAAATGACATTCCAAAGTAGTGATATTTCTTTTTTTTTTATAAAGATTTATTTATTTTATTTAATTCCCCCCCCCCCCTGGTTGTCTGTTCTTGGTGTCTATTTGCTGCTTCTTGTTTCTTTGTCCGCTTCTGTTATTCCAACCAGCAATGTGTAGGTGCTCCTGTTTGTTTTTCACTTTTAGACTTGAATCCAGTTGAAGTCAATTTTGTGTATGCTGTGGGTTAGGGATCTAATTTTGTCTCTTTCAGAGGCAGAGCCACTCACCTGTTCATCCAGTGGTCGGCTCTTGCTTGGACTCCTGGGCCGCTCTCCGTTGTCTGCCAAGGGCCTCTGTGCAGTGGTCTCCTCTCCTCTCCCTCTGCTCCGTTATTTCAGGTGTGTCCCTGCCACCTTCCTTCAGCCAGCTCCCTTATCAACACTCTTCAAGATCGCCTCGACTCTTCTCCCTCTGCACTTCCATGTGCATTTTAGAGTCAGATGGCCAAATTCAGGGGGAAATCTGTAGGTGTTTTATTGGAACTGCTTTAAATTTTTAATATGTATTTGGAAATGATGGCTATCATTATGATACCAAATCTCCCCCTCCATGAAAATAGCCAGTCTGTCTATATCTATCCATCATGCTTTCTTTTATATTCATCAGTAAAGTTTTACAGCTTTCTTGGTAGTGGTCTTGGAAATGTTATCTTTCTTTAAAATTACTTTGTTGCCAGTGGATAGAAACACTAAGCAGTCTACTTAGCATCATACCAAAAACTGGGAAACTCCTTTGGGGCCTACTGCCTTTTTAAAGGGGAGCTTTTAAAATTTTTTTTAATTAGAGGAGTTGGTTTACAGACCAATCATGTATGAAACACAGGATTCCCACACACCACACCATTACCAACACTGCATTAATGTGGAATATTGTTACATTTGATAATAGCACTTTTTGGTAATTGTACTAATTTTTTTAAACAGTAGTTACCTTTGTTAAAATTGAAAGATTATTACAATAGTAGTAACTATCATCCATAGTTTACATTAGGTATATTTTCCATACACCTCCCCATTATTCACACTTTGTATTAGTGTTGTGCACTTGTTATAATTCATGAAAGAACTTTCTTATACTTGTACTATTAACTATAGTCCATCATCTACAACAGGGTTCACTGTGTTGTACAGTCCTAGTTTTATCTTTTAATCTTTATTCTAGTAACAAATAGGACCTAAAGTTCCTCCTTTTAAAGGCACTCATCTATATAATTCACTGCATGATCATGTGATACCATCACCACCATCCATTTCCAGACCTTCGCAATCAACCTTTTCTGTACAAATTAAGCATCAATTCCCCATTCTCTCTCCAGTCTATTCCCTGGTAACTTATAGATTCTAACTCCTTGAGTTTGCTTATTCTAATTAATCTGTATCAGTGAAATCATACAATGTTGACTTACTTCACTCAGCGTAATGTCCTCAGAGTTCACCCATGTTGTCACATGCAGCAGGACTTCATTCCTTTTCTGGCAGAATAATAGTCCATTGTATGTATGTGCCACATTTCATTGTCCCTTCAATTGAGGGACACTTGGGTTGCTTCCATTTTTTTGGCAGTTGTGAATAATGCTGCTCTGCACATCAATGTGCAAATATCTGTTTGAGTCCCAGTTTTCAGTTCTTCTAGGCATATATCTAGTAGAGGGATTGCCAGGTCATATAGTCATTCTATATCCAGCTTCCTGAGGAACTACCAAACTGTCTTCCACAGCAGCTGCACAAGTTTACATTCCCACCAGCAATGAATGAGTACTCCAGTTTCTCCACATCCTCTCCAGCACTTGTAGTTTGCTGTTTTGTTTTGTTTTTTTAAAAAGTTGCCATTCAGGTGGGTGTGAAGTGATATCTCTTTGTGTTTTTGAGTAGCATTTACCTACTAGCTAGTGATGTTAAACATCTTTTCATGTGCCTTTTAGCTATTTTATTAATATGTCCTCTTTGGAGAAATATCTACTCGAGTCTTTTGCTCATTTTTTATTGGATATTTTGTTTTTCTATGGAGTTGTAGGATTTCTTTATACTGGGTAATAAACCCTTATCGGATATATGGTTTCCAAATCTCCCAGTGTAGGTTGTCTTTTCACTTCCATGACAGTCTTTTTTTTTTTAAGGCACATTTAATTTAATATCAACAGTGGACTCAAAGGCCCAAATACAATGAAGGAACACATTCCCCCATTAACACCAACGATAATGCTCTTTAACATGTGCCTGTTGAATGAAAGGGGGTTTAATTTCACTACTGAAAAATAACGCAGTGAGTCTAATCACAGCCAATGTCCTTATACCATCTAGTTGTGAAGTGAATGTTTATACTGCTTCACACAGTTTAAACCTGCAGTCTGATTCCACACCTTCATGTTGTACAGTCCTCAGTAAGATTACCTGCAGAAATAGCAGTCATTCAAAGAACAAACCATTGGTTAAAACCACAACTGATTTAGGCTCAATCAAGTAATATAGAGCCCCAAACTGAATGATTAAATGTATGAACTGCTCGTACTGACAACTATTATTTGATTCACTCATGACTATTAAAAGTTGGTTCTTAGGAAATAAAACCCTTTAAAGGCAAAATTCGCCTCATTTGAGTTTTGACCCAGTTCAAACAAGCATGAAGTCCACAGTCTTATTGGCAAAACTGATTCAGTGTCTCTGACTCACTGTGCCCAAGGTAAGAGCGATGCGTATTCCATTTTTACATTTTACTGGAATTTTACATGTTCAATTCATGATTTATAACCTCTAGGTTTTCATTCCTCCAAATGGTCTGAAGACATAGTGTGCCACAGACTTAAGACTTGTTTCTCCCTCTATTTTCTTCAAACAGAAACATTTCTCAAGAGTCGACATGTTCTAGAAGGGGACTGTTTGGAGCAGCCACTTCTCGGGATTGTCCGACACCATCAGGCCTCCGAAGCAAGGGGAGGGGAAAGAGACAAAAGCTGAAACACAGGGTTCCTCCGAGTCCCTTAAGCAACCGCTTGAGCCACTTGTGCTCCCCTCTCTATTGTTTTTATTCTCAATTTCATTTATTTCTCCTCTAATCTTTGTTATTTCTTTCCTTCTGCTTGCTTTGGGATTAATTTGATGTCCTTTCTCTAATTCCTCCAAGTACATAGTTAGGTCTTTGATTTTGGCTCACTCTTCTTTTTTTTTTTTTCAAATTCTACTCAATTTATTGATTTTAAAAAAAATATTACATTAAAAAAATATGAGGTCCTCATTCACCCCCCACCACCCCCACCCCACCACTCCCCCCACAGTAACACTCTCCCCCATCATCATGACACATCCATTGCATCTGGTGAGTACATCTCTGGGCATCGCTGCACCCCATGGCCTGTGGTCCACACCATAGCCCACACTCTCCCACATTCCATCCAGTGGGCCATGGGAGGACATACAATGTCCGGCAGTTGTCCCTGCAGCACCACCCCGGACAACTCCCAAGTCCCGAAAATGCCTCCACATCTCATCTCTTCCTCCCATTCCCCACACCCAGCAGCCACCATGGCCACTTTTTCCACACCAGTGCCACATTTTCTCGATTATTAACCACAATAGTTCATGAATAGAATATCATTAAGTCCACTCTAATCCATATTCTATTCCTCCATCCTGTGGACCTTGGAATGGTTGTGTCCACTCCACATCTATGTCAAGAGGGGGTTTATATTCCACATGGATACTGGATGCAATCCTCCTGCTTTCAGTTGTAGGCACTCTAGGCTCCACGGTGTGGTGGTTGACATTCTTCACCTCCATGTTAGCTGAGTTCACTCTTCTTTTTAAATGTAGGTGTGTAGGGTTATAAATTTCCTGCTCAGCACTGCCTTAATTGCATTCCGTAAGTATTGATACGTTGTGTTCTTATTTTCATTCATCTTGAGATATTTACTGATCTCTTGCAATTTCTTCTTTGACTTTAAGAATGTTACCTAACTTACGTATATTTGTGGATTTTCCAGTTCTCCACTTGTAATTGCTTTTCGGCTTCATTCCATTGCATCATAGAAGGTGCATTGTATAATTTCCGTCTTTTTAAATTTATTGAGATGTGTTCTGTGACCTAACAAATGATCCATCCTGGAGAAGGATCCTTGTGCACTTGAAAAGAATGTGCATCCTACTGTTTGGGGGTGAAATGTTCTGTAGATGTCTTTTAGGTCTAGTTCTTTTATCATATTATTCAAGTTCTCCGTTTCCTTGTTGGTCTTCTGTCTAGATGTTCTGTTCATTGAAGAGTGGTGTATTGATGTCTCAATTAGTGTGGAGGCGGCTGCTTCTCCCTTGGCTTTTGCCAGAGTTTGTCTCCTTCATTTGGGGCCACCATGGTTAGGTGCATAAATATTTATGATTGTTACTTCTTCTTGGTAGGTTGCCTCTTTTATTAATATATAGTGTCCTTCTTTGTTTCTTAAAATAGGCTTAAAGTCTGTTTTGTCTAATATTAGTTTAGCTACCCCCAGCTCTTTTTTCATTACTATTTGCATGGAATATCTTTTTCCAAGATTTTACTTTTAACCTATTTGTATCTTTGAGTCTAATGTGAATCTTTAAACAGAATATAGTTGGATCATGCTTTTTTTAATCCATTCTGCCACTCTGTGTCTTTGGTTGGAGAACTGAATCCATTAACTTTTGGTGGTGTTACTATAAAGGCCATTCTGTCCTTTTGTTTTTTATGTCCTATCTTTTTCTCTCTCTCTTTTCCTTTATTGGAGCCTCTTTTTCTGTAGAGTTGATCTTTTGTGATATATCTGACTGATCCCTTCCTCATTTCTGTTTCTCTATGTATCTTTTAAACTTTCTTTGTGGTTTATTCTGGGGCTTATATTATACATCCGACATCTATAACCAATTAATTTGAAAAGTTGCCAACTTAACTTCAATAGCCAACACATTCTCTGCTCCCATATCCCTGTATTTCCCCTCTTTGCTGTTTTTGTCTTACTTTACTGCTTTATAATTTGCTTGTCCATTATCAGGATATATGCCTTTTTCTTACTCATTCGTATTCTGACTCTTACAGGAAATAAAGACGAGAGTTGTATGTTGAGCATAGGTAGGGAATAGCCAATTGTATTGCCACCTTCTTACTAGTATTCTTTCATCCCTGGTGATTTCTCGAATCCCGAACCTCTCCCATTAACTGAACCCGTGTCCCTCTGGCCCCTGGGTGCTGTTTTGATCCCTTTTCATTATGTCTCATCTGTGGCCCAACCAGTCTCAGTCAGCGGACTCCGAGGCCAAGCCCTTTCCGTCATCCTACTGCGCCTTCTAGACTTGCCTTCTACTTACGGCCTTATGGCCCAAATGGATTACACTACAGACACAACTAAATATTGTCACCATGCTATTTTTAAAAAACTCTTCTTCATTGGTGTCACGAGTTATTGATGTAGTGCCAATCCTTGTAGATAACTCCCAATCTTCATTTCCATCAGTGACTTCTGAGCGCTCATGATGAATTTCTCATTGCCAGTTATTTATTACTTCAAACTCTTTAATCTTCTCTTTTCCTGCCATAGCCGCCTCTACCCACCCACCATCATTGTGATACCATCATTTTTCCAGGCGCCTGGATGAGAGACCTTTACAGATCCTATTTTATTCCACCTTTTTGGACCAGAAGACCTTTTTCTTCCCACACCATGTAACCGTTGAAAACAAAAGGACTGAAATAAGTAGAAACCTTCATACTCAGCTAAGCAAAGTAACAGCAATAACTGTGTACTACGAATTTTGAAGACTATTGCCAAATGGTTTTGGACTAAAACAAGTTGCATCTAAGAGCCAATAGCTCTCTCAGGCTGGAGAGAGAATTCTCTCCAAGGCAGTGTCCCAAACCTGAAAGCCCAGTAGAAGTAGGGAGATGACCAGGGGCTGGGCTGGGCCCCGACTGGACATGCCAGCTGGGACGCTGTCTGCCTCCGGATGAAAGGGAAGCACGGGTGACGAGCTGTCTCCTGCGGCCACTACATTTTCTCCATTCCCGCCTCCAAATGGAGAGAGCGGTTCTCTGGAAGCGGGATCTGGCCAGGGGGAAACACCTGCGCAGTCTGCTTGCAGGTGGTGACGGGGTCTTCCAGGAGCGCCAGATGGGTCCCCAGAGCCCTGCTCACCTCCTGCCCTGCCCGGGGTCAGACCACAGCTGAGGGTGGCTGTGCCCCTCCCCGACCTTGGTGAGTGCGTTCTGAAACCCGAATCGAAACTGCCAGCTGCTTCAGGTCGCCAGCTTTCCCCACCATTTCCAGTAAACAGAGGACCTGGTGAGAATGGCCATTGGGCAGAAAGGACCCTGCAGGGGTCCCTCTGCCCATCCCCCCACCAGAAACAGCAAACAGAACGGAGTAAAAGGCAGGTGAACAACGTATAGCGACGGAATCTCCCAGGAAAGGAAAGATCAGACCGTCTCCACGCTCTCAAAGAAATTAGCGAACTTGAACTCTGAAAAAATAAAACCAACTTGAGCTCAGGGAAGGGATGGTGAGATAAAGGGGGTAGAAATTGGGCCTGTAAAGAGTTGTAGACCAAAGTACTAAGGGGATCAAAATTAATAAAGTGGATCGAATAGATACCTATCCACCACTTGAAACAAAGAATATATGTTTCTAAGCAACCGTAATCATTTCCAGGAGCTGGGAATCAAAGCCACAAAAAACCTCCCAATTAAAAAATTAAAAATTAAAACCAAAGACACAACTAATTATTTGGAAAAATTTTAAGCCATCTGATCAAGGAACAAAGATAGCAAACTATCTTGAACATCACTATGATGTAAATACCGTGTTGCAAAGGCAGTCTCCTTCTGCTCTACTTGGTGAGGACGTGGGCTCTCCCCAGACCCCGCTCATCCGGAGTGTACCCCTGGGCGGGCTCAGTCACCTCGGGGCCTCCGTCCCAGTGGGCTCAACGAGAGTAGATGCAGAGAAGGCCCTGGCACAGACACAGCAACCAGGAGACCCTGGAGATCGTTACTGTTCTCATAACCATATGGTGGAAGTTGGGCTCGGTGGAAAATCACACACACGAGGAAGAAGAAAAAGATGAATGGGAAAGTCAACTCAAGTACTTAGAAAGAGAACAATGAAATCAATCTAAAGAGTGAATAAAGACAAGGGCAGAAACTGAAAAATCAGAAAATAGAGAAACTATAATTAATGCACGGGGGAGGGAGTATCAGACATATATTAGGTGTTTATTGTAAGCCTGATTTTGGTCTCAGTGAATTTTGTTGTAATGCAATTAGTTATTTGGTCAGTGGCAGAGCCAGGCTTTAGCCCAGGACTCAGAGCCCACACTTGTAGCAGTGACATCACCTCCCTTGGACAATGAACTATTACATTAAAATAATTTAAAGTGTCTCAGAAAATCAGGAGACTTTGAACTTATTTTTAAGGAGCTAACATTTACAAAAACCTGAATCACTGCATGCCCAAAATAATGAACTATTGAGTAAACAAATCCTGATGCAAAAATCCTAAATAGCATATAAGCTTATAGAATCTAGTTTGTAGAATAAAACCAAATTAAGTTCATCTCAATAGTAGGAAATCTATTAATACAAAGTTTAAGGATTAACAAGCAACATGTAAAAATCTTAATAGGTTCCTGTACTAATCAAGTCAAAGGGGTGCTGATGCAAAGTACCAGAACTCTGTGGGCTTTTATGAAGGGTATTTTTTTGGGGTAAAAGCCCACAGTTACAAGGCCCTAAAGAGTTCAGCTCAAGATTGATTTCTCAACCAAGTCATTAACCACGTGTTGAAGCAAGATGGCGGCGATGTCTGTGAGGGCTCAGCCTTCCCCCTTCCTCTCGCGGCTCCGTGGGCCCAGCGTCTTCCTGTCTTAGCTGTAGGCTGGCATGGGGCTCAGCTGCTCTTCCTCTTCAGCTGCAAACTGTCAGGCAAGTGGCTCATCTCTCTTCCCGGGGCACAGGATCAAAGTTTTCTCCTCTTGTGTGTCTATGGAGCTGTCTCTTCCTCTGTCTATCTTTTTTCTGTGTATCTACTTCCCTGTGTCTCCTTGATTAAGTGTCCATTTATATCAGCCCACAAAGGAGCGGGGACTCTAACTGACTTACACTCTACCTACATGGTCAAATCAAAGCCCTAATCTTAACATAATTTAATCAAAGTCGTCTCAGCTGAATCTAATACAATCAAAGGGGATCGCACCCAGAGGAAGAGACCAGTTTACAAACATAATCTCTCTTTTTGGAAATTATAAATAATCTCAAACTGCCATGGTGCCAAAAAGGCATTTGATAAAATTCAACATCCATTCCATCTTTTTTTAAGTGCTTAATAAAATAGGATTGGAAGGCCACATCTGTAATATGAAAAAAAGAAAAGCAACATGTAACCTAAAGGCAGCCTTCTGCCTACTAGTAAGGCACCAGAAGCAACTCCATTCCCATCAGGAACAAGACAGGGATGCCCTGGCTCATCAATATTATTTAACGTTCTAGAAGCCAGAGCAATTTTTAAAAGAAAAAAGCAGAGTAGAAAACTGTGGAGAAGCACCTAAAAGAAACTGTTAGAACTATTAAAATTAGAGCATGCATAAATGGCACTTGGCTAGTTGGGGGGAGGTGTCCAGTGGGTCCCCTCCCTAAAGGAAACTCAGCAGCCACCGGCATGCCCCAGGACACAGTTAAAACCTAACAGACCTCCTCACAAGGAAGCAGTGGACAGAGGCGTCTGGACTCATGTCCTCCATGCTGTGCATGTCCTTCCTACAACACCCAGACCCCGTTCACGTACCTGTCGTGGAATGCCTTGGTCCTGAGACCCTAAATATATTGCCCCTCATTTCCCGCCTCTTTGCAGAGTGCTAGCTTCACTCTCGGGACCGCTGCCACCAGAGGGAATCCCTCCTGTCCACAAGTCCCAATAAATAAAGCCCCCATCTGACGCTGTACGACCTTGCCCTCTGGTCCTGCAGTGCCCCGGCCTGGGCCCTCCAGGAGCTGGTTCTCAAGGTTATGAAATTAAGAAGTGCTCACTGAGATTGTGTTGCAATCATCTCCAATGGGATCTCCAATAACACCCTAACCCGAATTTCTGATCCTTTTGCAGGCACGCACCTCCAGACTGCCCCACCCCCACAGCTCTCCCCACTTCAGGTGCTGCAATCCTATTAAGATGAGCACAAACTGATTCTGGGGTGGGAGGTTCCATCCAACATGGCTGGAATCCTTAGATGCAGAGGAGAAGGCACAGGAGACCCTGGGAGATGGCTGCCATGTGCGGGGCAGGCCGTTCTAGCTGTCAGCAGGCCACCCCAAGCAGCCTCAGGCTTTGGGGGGCAGTAGCCCCAGCAACCAAGACAGGCCCACATGCTGAGGAAGGCTGCTCTGGGCAGTGCCCTGACAGCTGGGCCTCCTGAGTCAACCCCACGGGCTCCTCCACAGGGAGGGCTTGGGAGATTCCAGTGGCCCCAGCTGGGTGGGAGACCCTGGAGGGGCTGGAAGAAGGAGAGATGCAGCTGCTGGGGTGGGGGCCCACAGGGGAGCCTGGGAGCCTGTGGGGGTCCCAGAGGAAAGAATCCACTAGGCCCCTGCCCAGTGGGAAGAGCCTGCCTGACACAGCATCCAGGAGAGTGCTGTCTCTGTGCCCCCGCCTGCTGGAGTCTTCCTTTTGTACCCTGCCCCTCTCACTCCCAAGAACCAGCTTTCTTCCAGCACTGTTTTGAAAAAGTCCTTCTCAGTGATATCAAAACCTCACACCCACCCCATCAAAACTGCCCCCTGCCCTGCAGAGCCTCCCCAGGCCTGGAAGCCTGCAGGAGGAAGAGGTGCAGGCTTCTCCCCTCTTCTGCTCCCTCCTTCCCCCTGGCCTTGAGGCAGGACCCAGAGGGGCCTGGGGTCAGCACTGGGGCCAGCGGGTGGTTTACGCCTTCATGTTTGGACATGGGCCTGGGACAAAGGTCTAGGTCCGCTGGAAAGTTGCTCTTGACAGCCATCAACCTTGGTGGCTGGGGCTGGTCTGAGTTTAGGTCTGCTGGCTCTGCTGTCTGACCTGGTACCTGCAAGTGAGCATATACATGCACATGCGTGGGAGTCACAGGAGCACACCAGTGTGTTCCCGTGTGGTTATGTCTGGATGGTACTGTTACTGAGGGTTTTTGGTTTATTAAGCAACAGCAAATTTTTAAAAATAAAATTAACTCACAACAAGTCTATGGAAAATGATTAAAGCAAAGGTCAGGCTGCTCTGACTGCACCTGACTTCGAAGCTGGCATGGTCATCCATGGGGACAGTGTTAGGCCCGCAGGCTCTGTGCCTCATTCCTGCATCAATTCCTGTTTCTTTTATTTCATTTGACATATAAAACCATAATGAGCTTCTTTTGCTAGAGAAAGAAAAGGACAGTTTAGACATTGTTTTCTTTAAAAAAAAAAATCAATCCTAAAATGTTATAATTGGCTTAAACACTTAAAAGAATTTATTTCCTGATATCAGATGGAAACCCATGCTTTAAAAATATACTGAGTCCTGGATAGGTCAAAGGTAAAAGGATCTGGGGAGCTCTGACACACTCTCTAATGGAACAGCAACAATCACCCAAGTACAGGGACAATGACTAGTGTCCCCTGATGGGCCCTTGATATTTATGACTATCTTTATGAACCTTTGTCCTTGAAGTTGCAATGTTGCCTAAGAGTTGCCTCCTGAGAGCCTCCCTGTTGCTCAAATGTGACCTCTCTCTGAGCCAATCTCAGCATATAAATGCATTACCTTCCCCCCAGCATGGGACATGACTCCCGGGGATGAGCCTCCCTGGCACCAAGGGATTATTACCAAACAAAATGCTGGAAAAAACACCTAGAATAAAAGGGGGAAAAGGTAAAGACAAATGAGCTTATATAGCTAAGAGACTTCAAAATAAGTCAGGGGGTCATCCCAGAGGTAACACTTATGTATGTATCAGCAGGAACTCATAGACAGCCAAAGTATATCCTACACCAAACAGTGGGGCTCCTCAGGAGACACCTAGGTCCTATGGTCATGGCAGATAGCTCTGGTGGTTGTTGCTTCACCAGTGCACCCTATTTTGGAGTTTGTGCTTCCTTGTGTGACAGAGTTGGAATCAGATATGACTTCTCTACACATGCCTCTTCTGTCCCCTTTATTTGAACCTATAGTTGGTGCTGGATTTGGTAGGTGTGTAAGTCCAAGAGACTTGAATCTCTGGCCTGTCCCTGTGCCAGTTGGACCCTGAGACTCAGCAGAGTTGCAACACCTACTCTCCAGTTCATTGGACTCACCCAGAACAACCAACAAGGAGGTGAAGATGGACAACCATCACACCAAGTAACCAAGAGAGTCTACAAATGCAAGCAAGAGAGTCCCATCCATCAGCCATATGGGGCTGAATCCCCCTCTCAATTAGAGGTGGAGTGTGCATCACCATCACAGAATCCTCAGGACTGGGGAATAAAATATGGACTAGAGTGGACTTACTGGTATTCTACTAAAGACGTATGATTCTAGCAATGGAAGAAATTATATCATTGATGTGGAGACAGTGGCTACTGGATATGCTGAAGTCAGGGAGAAGGACAAAGAAGTATAATACAGCAATTTCAGGGCTTGGAAGTGCCCTGAGTGACATTGCAACAATAGTTTTGGGTCGTTATATATATGGCCATAATCTACAGAATTGAGAGGGAGAGAGTGTAAACTACAATGTAACTATAATCCATGCTTAGTGGCAATGCTCCAAAATGTGTTCATCAATTGCAATGAATGTACCACACTAATGAAAGAAGTTGTTAGTGTGGGGAGGGGTGGGAGGTGTGGGGAGTGGGGCATATGGGAATCCCTTATATTTTTTTATGCAATTTTTTGTGTAATCTAAGTATCTTAAAAATAAAAAAATATATTAAAAAAAGTAAAAGGATGGAAAAATATACCTGGTAAATACAAACAAAATGAAAACCAAGATCACAGTAGATACTTTAAACAAAAGGTATTATTACCAAAAAATTTTTAAATGTTCATTTTTTTTTTTTTGGAAAATATGCTTACCCTAAGTTTGTATGCATTAATAAAATAGACTCAAACATTTTTAAAAAATTGACTGAGAAAGAAATTGACATATCCATCATTATAATGGCTGAATTCAATTCTCAATCTCAATTATTAAGTTAAATAAGCAAAAACTTAGTAAAGTTATGAAATATTTGGCCTAACATATAACAATTAATGTGATGGGCATAAATAGAAGCGTATTCCCCAAAAACGTTTCTTCTCAAGCACTTAAGAAACATTTATAGCCCATAAAGCAATTCTCAATAAATTTCAAAGAAATGATTTTGCACAGACCATATTTTCTGACAATACCATAAAAATATGTTAAAAATTTCCATACAGTTGAAGATCGAAAGAAACATTGTAAAGGAAATGTTAAAAGACTACATTCAAACCATGACAATAGACACATAAAAGAACATGGAATGAAGCCAAAGTACTTGGAGAGAGATTTATAGCAGCAAGTGGTGCCTTTATTAAAAAAGAAACAGGTTGGAAATTAATAAGGTAGGCATCCAACTTAAGTTAGAAAATAAACAATAGAACAATTCTTTAAAAAGAAGGAAGGAGACAATAAGAGATGAGTAGAAAACGTCAAAAAAGTAAACAAATATACAATAGGCAGTATTAACAAAGCCAGCAGTTGTTTTTTTTTTTTAAAAGATTTATTTTATTTATTTCTCTCCCCTTCCCCCTGTTGTCTGCTCTCTGTGTCCATTAGCAGTGTGTTTGTTCTTCTGCATCCGCTCGCATTATCTGGTGGCACTGGGAAACTGCGTCTCTTTTTTGTTGCGTCATCTTGCTTCATCAGCTCTCCGTGTTTGTGGCGCTACTCCTGGGTGGGCAGCTCTTTTTTCATGCAGGGTGGCTCTCCTTGCTGGATGCACTCCTTGTGCGTGGGGCTCCCCTACACGGGGGACACCCCCGTGTGGCATGGCACTCCTTCTCGCAGCAGCACTGTGTGTGGGTCAGCTCATCACATGGGCCAGGAGGCCCTGGGTATCGAACCCTGGACCTCTTATATGGTAGGTGGATGCTCTCTCAGTTGAGCCACGTCTGCTTCCCAAGCAGTTGGTTCTTAGAAGAGACTCTATTGATTTTACTAGATAAATCCATGCAGACACAAATCAAGAGGGAAAAAACAGAGAGAGAAGGCACAAACAAATAATGCTGGGAAGGAAAGGGCTACATAAGGACAGATATAGCAGAGATGAAAAAGATAATGAAAAAAGACTACAAATAACTTTACACCAATTAATTTGAAAACTTAGACAAAATTTCTACAAAAATAATACTTAGCGAAACTGACCCAGGAAGAAAGCAAAAGCTAGAGTCATCTGACTCAGAATCAGTAAAACACTCTGCCCACCCCCTAAAAAAACACAAAACTGGCCAAAATTATTTTTTAGGTGAGTCCTATCGAAGTTGAAGAGACTTTATAGTAAATAAGAAAAAGGGGATATTCCCTAGGGCATGCCATGATGACAGTATAATTTTGGCATCAAAATCAGACAAAGCTGGTATGAAAAAAATACACTCATAAACATAGATGGAAAATTCTAAACAAAACATTAAGTAACTGAATCTACTGTTTCATCAAAAAAAAAAAAAGGAAGAGGAAAAGAATGAACAAATGTATTATGGCTAAATTGGGTTTATCTCCAGAATGCAAGGTCAATTGAGTATTACAAAATTATATATGTATTTTACTACTTTAATAGATCAAAAGAGAAAAGGTATAAGATCATCTCAAAAGATACAATAAAACATTTGGTAAAATTTAACGCTCACTTTAAATAAAAATTCTTAGTGAAATAGAAAAAAGAACTGCCCTTAATTTGAAAAGAATATCAATAGCAAATGTGAATTTTCATGGGGAATGTTGGGAGCATACCTTTAAAATCAGGACTAAGACAAGGCTATCTCTATTACTGCTTATGTTCAACTTTGTTTTGGAGAACCACGCTCATGATCAAGACAATAAATGAAAATAAAGGTATAAGATTTGAAAAGGAAGAAACAAAATATCATTACTTGTAGATGATGATTGTTTACATAGAAAACTCCCCCAAAACGAATTAAAATACCAACATACAAAAATCATTTGCATTTCCACACTGCAGCAGCAAATGCTTAGAAATCCTAAGGTGTCTGGCAATAGATCTAACAAAAATAATGCAAAATTTGCATCAGAAAAATAATAAAATTAATTGAAAAACATTATAAAAGAGAAATTAGAAATACACCATCTTAATGGATAGGAAGAATCAGTATAATATATTAAAAGATGTCAATAGTCCCCAAACTCAAAGCACTTCTAATCCAAATTTCACTTTTGTTTTCCTGGATACTTGACAAATCTATTCTAAGGTTTAAGTAGAAGAGCCAAGATACAATAATGAAGACACTCTTGAAGAAGAAGATGGGAATATGTGCCCTAGTTGTTTTAAGACTTATTATGGTACTGTGGTAATTAGGGCAATACGGTACAGTGCAGAGTTAGATAAACTAATGGAAGGGAAAGATAAGGGAGCTCAGAGGCAAACCCACACAGATAGGAAATTTGACTTCTGACAGAGGGGACAATGCAAGTCAGTGGTGGAGGAGAACTATTCAATAATTTATGCAGAGATCACTGGAAATAATATGGAAAAATGTGAAATGGTATCCCTACCTCAAACTATACATCAATATAAATTCCAGATGGATTAAGGACTTAAATATGAAAATCAAAATTTTGAAACTCTTAAAAGAAAGTTTGGATATCTTTATAACTTGAATAAGTGTCTCTTAACCAAGACACAGTCTCCCAAACCTTAAAGGAAGGTTGTTACGTTTGCCTGTGTCGATGTGAAGAACTGTTCTTTAATGGACACCATAATGAAAGTGAAAAGTCAACGTACAACCTGAGATATGACGACCACAACACACATAACTGAAAAAATATTACCATCCAAAATATAGGAACAACTCCTGTGTATCAATAAGGAAAAGACAGACAATCCCAGAGAAGAATGGGCAAAAACCTTAAACAGACATTTCACAGAAGAGGAAGAACAAATGGTGAAGAAACACATTCAGCTTTGTCAGGAATCAGGGACCTACAAATTAAGGCCTCAACTAGAAATCATATACCATATAAATTGGAAAAATGAAGACGTTTGCTAATACCTAGTTTGGAAAAGGAGGTGGATCAAAGAACATGCATTGCCAATGAAAGAATAAATTGGTACAACCGTATTGGAAAAGATTTTGACGCGGTCTTGTGAAGTTGTACGTTTGCCAGCCCTGTGACGGAGCACTTCCACTCCTAGAACATACACGCTGGGAAGCTCTTGGACAGAGGCGTCAGGGAAAGTAAAAGAATGTTCAATGAGCCCTGCTCCCCAGACAGTGAGAATGAGTGAGCTTTGCATCAGTGAATCCACAATGTCGAATGAGAAAGCTGGTCCCCAAAAGCTACACACACGAGGATACATTTTTATGAAGCTCAATATGCAAAACTAAACTATGTTATTTAGTAATACATAATACAGGTACATGGATATGTAAAGAGCAAGGAGATGCCAAACGTGAAATTGACGAGGCCACGGGCAGAGCGGGCGGGCAGAGGTTGGGTCCTCCACTCTGTAAGTTGGGTGGCTTAATAATGGGTATTTGACTCGTGGTTATGCTTTGTGGTCCCTCTCCACGTTCTTTGTTTGTGAATCAAGTGCCTTAACGTAAGGCAATGGGAGAAACGCTTGGCAAGTGCTTGCCCACCCAGGCCTGGGCATCCCCCGGGGCTTTGGGGACAGCCTGGAAGGGCTTCGTGCCTTAGGGCCGAGGCCCTCACCCCAGGAAGGAGCCCGCCCCCAGACCAGAGCTTGGTTTCCAGGAGCAAGAGGCCTTCCACGTGGGGCCTGTGCACTTGACCTGCCCTTGGCCCACCGAGGTGGACTCAAGTCTGCGCCCTAAAGAGAGAGGGGCCTGGAAGTAAACACAGACAAAGCTCAGTACCCACGCCCCGGGGCTGCGGCGGGTGGGAGGCTCCCCGGCTGGAACACACCTGCCGACTCCGACGCAGCGAGGGGGGCATTGCCCTGGCCCTGCAGAGCCCGGGGGCGCCGTCAAGGCTTCGGCGCAGGCGCGGGGCAGCAGGGCGCGGTCCCCGGGGGGCTGCGGCGCTCTCTGGGCCCTTCAAGAGCCGTGGACTCCGCCGGGTGGAGGCCAGTGCCAGCGAGGCGTCCGCGCCTGACGTCGCCTGGTGGCAGCTATGCCTGACCTCCTGCACGTGCCCCGCAGACAGTGTTTCCATTTAAGAGAACAGCAAAGGCTCTGTTTCGTGTACTGGGTGGCGGGACCCTGCATTAGCCTCAGCCCCTGTCTGTCCGTCTGTGTGCTTGTCTCTCTGTCTAGCTCTGCTTTCCTCTGCTCTTCTAGGAGGGACTTTGTGCTGGCACAGCGCCTTGGCTATGTAGGGTTTCCTAAGTATGATTTTTCCAGAAATCGAGGGTAGAATTTCCCAGGGAAGGTGCAGGCACGTGGCCGTGGCTTCTACGGCGTCTATGCCCGTGGCCACTCACTGTCCCCTCGGCCTGACGGTGCACGACTCACTTCCGCTGGGGTCCGCGCTGTGGACCGCTCTGTCCCCTGCCGAGAGCCGGACGGCGCTGGGCTCTCAGTGCTGTCCCTTCTCCGACACTGTGCTTCCTAACGGACACATTCCAACAAGTCTCTCCAGAATGGTCACATCATTATGTTTTCTGTGAAAATGCCAAGGTTGACAAACGGCTCTGAGCCATTTAATTAAAAACTGAGTAGGCTTATTTGAAAATAGAGAAGTAACATTTTATTGGCTCCTAAATATATGTGCACAGAAAGAGAACAGACTATGAGCCAGCACCCGAGAGACACCGAGCACATGCTAAAGGATGCCGAAGGCAAAGTCTTAAGTGTATTGTTACTTTCAAATCACGAAGATTCCACGGAGCTCAACGTGCCCCTCGCCGCTGCCTGGCAGGTGGCGAGCCCCACACGAGAGCCGCGTGCGTCAAGCAGGCGTCCAAGTCGGAGCTTTTGGAACAAGTCTGCGGTCGTCCTGGAAGGTGAGGACTCGCCGCTGTCTCCAGAGTTCACTTTTCTTGGAACAGCTTGACATGACCTGGTCAGATCTACACATTGAAACGCGAGCGACGCGGCCTCGTCTGTGTGAACAGTCCCAGCGGAGCGGGTGAAAGGAGCACGTGGCCAGGGCGGCCTTTCACCAGGGAAATCCTCTTCATCCGCAAATCGTTCATTACGGGACTTTTCTCCGGTGACTTTTCAGAGCCGGGTCCCCGTGGTTAGAGACCTGGCCTAATCGCTGGGCAGCCAAAATCCTGCTGTGATCATCAATAACACGTGCGTGGTGCCCACGGGACCCAAGCCCCTCTCAATTAGAGGCAGAGTGGGCATCGCCATCCCAAAACCCTCAGGCTTGGGGAATGAAGAGTGGACTAGAGTAAACTATTACTCTACTCTAGGCTTATTATTCTAGCAATGCAAGAACTCTTATCATTGATATAAAGGCGGTGACCTCCAGAGGCTCTGAGAGGAGGGAGAGTGAAAAATAGGTGTAATATGGGGGCATTTTCGGGACATCGAAACTGTCCTGCATGATGTGGCAATGATGGATACAGGCCATTATATATTTTGTCATCATCTATCTGATTTTATGAACATTTGAGGGCAGGTTGCACACACCATGCTCCTTCAACCCATCATACTTCCACGTACATTTCCCACAAACCAGGATATTCACTTACGTGAACAGTGTAAGCGCAGCTATCAAGTCCAAGAACTTGAACAGTGATAGAAAGCTTACATTCTGTGATCCAATTGTTGGTGTCCTAAATGCGTCGTTTGGAGCCTTTCCCCCTCCACTCTTAGACCCCATCCAGGATCAGCCATTGCATTCAAGTGTCGTTATCTCTTTAGTTTCTCTTTCTTTCCTTTAGACGGTGGGAGTGTCTGTGTAGCACAGAGCCTCTCCAAGCAGCGTTCCTGGGCTTCACCACGTCGCGTGCTGCAGAGCCTTCACACCACCCACTGCCAGAGCCTCCCCTCCGCCCCGAGCAGAAACCCTGCGCCCGCTTTGCCCTAACGCCCCACTGCCCCTGCCCCTACCTTGGTAATCTGTACTCTGCTTTCTCCATGGGTTTGTATATTCTTTGATATTTTCTTTGTGGTAACCACGGGGCTTAAATTTAACATTCTAAATCTGTAACAATCTCCCTTGCTTTGATACAAACTTACATCTTCAATGGCATTTGCCAACTAAGCTCCTGTCTCTCCATTTCCCTACATTTATTTATTTATTCCCCCCCCCTCCCCGCCCATTGTCTGCTCTCTGTGTCCATTCGCTGTGTGTTCCTCTGTGTCTGCTTGTCTTCTCATTAGGCGGCTCCAGGAACCGATCCTGGGACCTTCAAGAGCGGGAGAGAGGCACTCATTCTCTTGCGCCACCTCAGCTCCCTGATCTGCTGTCTCTTATTATCTCTCCTCTGTGTTTCTTTTCGTTGTGTTGTCTTGCTATCACAGCTCTCCACTGGGGCCAGCTTGCCGCTTGGGCCAGCACTCCCCTTGGGCCAGCTCTCTGCTCGGGCCACCTTGCCGCGCAGGCCAGCTCGCCTTCACCAGGAGGCCCAGGAATCAAACCCTGGACTTCCCCATATGGTAGGCAGGAGCCCAGTCGTTTGAGTCACATCCACTTCCCTTCATGTAATTCTTGTCACAAAATACGTATTTTACATTATGAGTCCCAAACCACCAATTTATGATTACATTTTCTGCATTTGTCTTTTAGATCCTGTAAGAAGTGAAAAGTGGAGTCACAAATCAAAAATACAATGGTACTGGTGTTTATATTTGCCGTGTCATTACCTTTACTGGAAACCTTTATTTCTTCATGTGGCTCCAGTTGATTGTCTCATGTCCTTTCCTTTCACCCGGCAGAGCTCCCTTCGGCGTTTCCGTAAGACCTGTCTAGTGGTGCCGGCCCCTCAGCCTCTGCTAACCCAGGAGTCTTAATTCCTCCCTCATTTTGAAAGACAGTTTTTCTGGATACAAAATTTTTAGTTAAAAATATTTTGCTTTTAGTGTTTTTAATATGTCTCCCCTCTGCCTTCTTACCTCCATGGTTTCTGATGTGAAATCAGCATTTATTCATTTATTTATTTAAAGATTTATTTTATTTATTTCTCTCCCCCCCCCAGTTGTCTGTTCTTTGTGTCTATTTGCTGCGTGTTCTTGTTTTTGTCCACTTCTGTTGTTGTCAGCAGCATGGGAATCTGTGTTTCTTTTTGTTGCATCATCTTGCTACATCAACTCTCCGTGTGTGGGCGGCGCCATTTCTGGGCAGGCTGCACTTTCTTTTGCGCTGGGTGGCTCTCCTTACAGGGTGCTCTCCTTGTGCATGGGGCTCCCCTACGCGGGGGACACCCCTGCGTGGCAGGGCACTCCTTGTGCACATCAGCACTGAGCGTGGGCCAGCTCCACACGGGTCAAGGAGGCCCGGGGTTTGAACCGCGGATATCCCATGTGGTAGGCGGACGCCCTAACCACTGGCCAAGTCTGCTTCCCAGAAATCAGCATTTAATCTTATTGAGGTTCCCTTGTACATGATGTGTTGTTTTTCTCTGTGGCTTTCAGAATTCTCTTTTTTTAAAAAGATTTATTTATTTATTTCTCTCCCCCCCACACCCCCGTTGTCTGTTTTCTGTGTCTATTTGTTGCATCTTCTTTGTCTGCTTCTGTTGTCGTCAGCGGCACAGGAATCTGCATTTCTTTTCCTTGCGTCATCTTGCTGTGTCAGCTCTCCGTGTGTGCGGCACCATTCCTGGGCAGGCTGCACTTTCTTTCGCGCTGGGCAGCTCTCCTTACGGGGCGCACTCCTTGCGCGTGGGGCTCCCCTACACGGGGGATACCCCTGCATGGCAGGGCACTCCTTGCGTGCATCAGCACTGCGCATGGGCCAGCTCCACACGGGTCAAGGAGGCCCGGGGTTTGAACCAAGGACCTCCCATGTGGTAGACGGACGCCCTAACCACTGGACCAAGTCCGCCACCGAATTCTCTTTGACATTCAAAACTTTGATTATAACATGATGCCGTTTGGGGCTATTTACGTTTATCCTATTTGGAGTTCATTGAGCATTTGGATGTACATATTCATGTCTAATTAAATTTGGGGAGTTTTTAGCCATCATTTCTTTGACTGTTCTGTTGAGCCCCTCTAGGGAATTTTAAATTTCTGTTAATATGGTTGTCTTAGTTTGCCAAAGGGCTGTTGATGCAAAGAACTGTAAATGGGTTGGCTTTTATAAAGGGTAATTTATTAGGATAAAAGATTACAGGTCAGAGGCTGTGAAATGTCCACATCAAGGCACCATCAGAGACACTTTCTCACCAAAGCCAGTGACTGGTGATCCTGGCACGCTACCATGTGGTGAGGTAAGATGGCGGCTGAAATCTGCCGAGGGCCCTGCCTTCTCCTCCGTGCTCACCTTCTCCCAGAGCTCAGCTGTGGGTGGTCAGGCATAAGGCTCATCTCTTCATCCTTGAGCTGCTCCATAGGCCCAACCTCTTGGGGCCTGCTGGAGATCCGTGAGTCTTCTCTCTCTCAAATGACCAGGTCAAAATTGCAGAGTTCCCTTTCCTGTGTGTCTTCTTTTTCTCTGTGTCTCTGTTTATAAAGGGCTCCAGTAAGAGGGCAGAGAATCAACCTGAGCCCCCTTCATGACTATAGCCCAAATAAAGTGATCTAATCAAGGTTCCTTAACCAAATCTAATGCAATCAAAGGACCCCACATATACATGAATGGAATAGTTAAAAAACATAATCTTTTGGGGGGATTCACCAAATTCCAGCTGTCACTGCAGTCATCAGCCCTGGTTCCTTTTCATAATTTCTCTCTCTCTATTGATATTCTCTCCGTTCATCTAGCATTTTCCCAGTTTTCTTTAGTTCTTTGTCCATGTTTTCCTTTAGTTACTTGAGGATATGCAGGACCATTTGTTTAACAGCCTTTGTCTGGTATGTCCTAGGTCTGATCCTCCTCATTGGTGGTTTCTAACACTTTAATCTTCTCCTCTGCCTAGGCCAAAACTTCCTGTTTGTTTGTCTGTTTTGTAACCTTTTGTTGAAACCTGGACATTTTGATACCGTAGTATGTTATCATTGGAATTTACACTCTGAGGTTTCTGTTCTAGTGTTATGACAGAGCTTTCTTTGAAAGCCAGGGGCAAAGTTAAAAAAAAAAAAGAGGGGAAAAAGAAAACACATTTCCCAGTCTTTGCAGATTGAGCTTTGAGAGCTCTTGGTCAGGGTTTTTCCATACAATCACTTTAAAGAATAACTCTAGACCAAAGTATAGGGGCCTCTCTTATCCTTTCTGCACACATCTCGGCTTGGGCATGCCATGTAGTCCAAGGAATTCTCCCACTTACATGGATAAGAATGTCCCCTCTTCCCTAGGAAACGGTTCTCTTCATGGTTCCAGACGCTGTTACATCCCCAGCTGCCACTTGACTGCTCTACCACAGTGTTCTGTAAGGAGAGCTCTGTGCACTGCCTTCTACGTGCAGAGCAAGTGCTGGGACAGCGGTCCCTCAGGCCACCACCAGAGGGAATGGGCCAGAAATACAAGCTCCTGGCATGTGCACAAGGGCCACTCTGCTCCCTCTGGTTCTGGGACCAGGAACCACAGACGCACCCTGGGAGCTCAAGCAGCTACCCTCCAAGGTGGTAAGGGGTGGGGAAGAGCCTGCCAAGGTGCCACAAGATCCAGCTGCCTTTAAGTGGGCTTTTTCTTGGCTCTCTGCTTGCCAGTAAGTGTAGTGCTTTAACTGTCTTCTGGAGCTTTGGGAAAGGTATTTCCGCCAGTTCTTGCTGGTTGTTCAAAGCCTTGCGGGACAATGGGGCCCTGAAGTGTCACACTCACCATCTTGACCAGGGCAGGGATCTCAAGTCTCTTTTTAGGACTGGCATTCTGAGGGGATAGAAAAGAGAATACGCTTTTCATTATAGTTACAGCTTTTGTTAGGTTAAACTTCTTTGTGGTTTTTTGTCTAGGTTTTTATTATTTCCTCCACCAATAACTAAACATATAAACAATAGATATCTTTCATGTAATAATATGCATTTAAGAATGGTCCCTGTCTTTTTATCTGCCTTTTTTATTTTTTAAAAGATCACATGACTATGTCTCTGAGAGTCTAGTTTTGGGTTCTTTATGCTTCTCTATTGATCTATTTGTCTGTTTTTTTCCCCACCAATACCACATCGTTTTGTTTACTGTAACTTTATAGTATGCCTTGAAACTGGGTTATGTGAGTCCTCCAATTTTGTTCTACTCCAGTACTGTGTTGGCTATGCTAGGTCTTTTGTCTTTTTACATAAACTTTAGAATCAGTTTTTCAATATTGACAAAATAGCTTCCTGAGATCTTCAAGGGGATTGCATTAAATCTGTAGATCAATTTGGAAAGAATTGACATCTTAACAATATTGAGTCTTCCTATTCATGAACATGGAATATCTCCCCTTTTTTTTTTTTTTAAATATGTTTTTTTTTTTTTAAAGATTTATTTATTTAATTCCCACCCCCCCTCCCCTGGTTGTCTGTTCTTGGTGTCTATTTGCTGTGTCTTGTTTCTTTGTCCACTTCTGTTGTCGTCAGCGGCACGGGAAGTGTGGGCGGCGCCATTCCTGGGCAGGCTGCTCTTTCTTTTCACGCTGGGCGGCTTTCCTCACGGGCGCACTCCTTGCACGTGGGGCTCCCCTGTGTAGCACGGCACTCCTTGCGCGCATCAGCGCTGCGCATGGCCAGCTCCACACGGGTCAAGGAGGCCCGGGGTTTGAACCGCGGACCTCCCATATGGTAGACGGACGCCCTAACCACTGGGCCAAAGTCCGTTTCCCCCCATTTTTTAAAAGGTCTTCTTTGATGTCTTTTATCAGAGACTTGTAGTTTTCCTCATACAGGTCTTGTACATATTTTGTTGGATTTATTCCTAAGTATTTCATTTTTTGGTGCTAAAGTAAATGATACTGTAATTTCAATTTTTAGTTGACCCTTCCTGGTTTCGAGGAAAGCAATAGACTTTTGTAAATTAATCTTATATCCTGCAACCTTGCTATAATTGCTTAATAACTCCAGGAGTTTGTGTATATGTCAATTCTTTGGGGTTTTCTATATAGACAATATGTCATCTGTGAACAATGACAGTTTTTTTAAAAAGATTTATTTATTTATTTTTATTTCTCTCCCCTTCCCCCCTACCCCAGTTGTCTGTTCTCTGTGTCTATTTGCTGTGTCTTATTTCTTTGTCCGCTTCTGTTGTTGTCAGAGGCACAGGAATCTGTGTTTCTTTTTGTTGTGTCATCTTGTTGTGTCAGCTCTCCATGTGTGCGGCGCCATTCCTGGGCAGGCTGCACTTTCTTTCACGCTGGGCGGCTCTCCTTACGGGGTGCACTCCTTGTGCGTGGGGCTCCGCTACGTGGGGACACCCCTGCGTGGCAGGGCACTCCTTGCGCACATCAGCACTGCACGTGGGCCAGCTCCACACGGGTCGAGGAGGCCCGGGGTTTGAACCGCGGACCTCCCATGTGGCAGACGGACGCCCTAACCACTGGGCCAAGTCTGCTTCCCCAATGACAGTTTTATTTCTTCTTTTTTAATCAATATATCCTTGCAGTTCTTTGTATGGAAAAGGCCCTGGAAGCATATATCACAACTATTACTCTTCTCCTCCCGCTCCCAGAGATAAGTGGGGCTTTTTCTCTGATCCTCACCAGTCCTCACTGTGAGACCCTGGTGGAGTCGTTGGAGGTAAACCTGGGAAGGTGTGAGGCCTCCCTTACTTTGGACCCCCAGGAGTTGTTAACTCTCAAGCCAGTCTACATTCGGCATCCAGCAACTTGTCGATGATCGTTTCAGAGTTGCTACCAGCTCCTGGCTCCAGCAGCTTCGGCCGTCAGGAGCCGCTCTTGGCCATGACCCTCTGTACGTACCCGCCTCACAGTTCCCACGTGGCCGTTTGCTCTGATCCCAGTTTTCTGATGGTGCTGAGGAGTCCCTGATTTTCGGTTTGTTCGCCCTTTTCTTTCTTGCGAGGCCAGGAGCGCTGACTTCTCAGCTCTTTACCTTTCGGAGTGAGAACCTGGAGGGAGGCCCCTCTTTTGGACGCACGGCTGGGCGGGTTCCCGTGGAAGGAGGGGGACTGGCAAGCTACAGCACCCCGGCTGGTCAGCGGAACCTGTGTGGGGGAAACTACAAATACAAATGTAAATGCAGACATTAACTAAGGCGTAATTAAACACAACAAACCAAAAATGAATGCAGCAGGCTTCTCAGGGTAACGTCCAGTCCTCCTCCCTGAGCAACGACAGGACAAAAAGGGGTGGGGAGAGGCCTGTCCGGCTTGCTCTTTGGGTCCCTCCTATTTTGGGCTCCTCCTGTCCTGCTCCAGGTCAGCCTCCCCCAGCACGCTGCCGCCTCCTTCTGAGCCCCCGTCGCACGTGTGGAAAACGCCCGGCCTCCATTCCCTCCTGGCCTGCACGCACTTTAGTGAGCTGCCCCGCGCCCTTAGTTTCCCAGCAGTGGGCAACAGATCTTTTCTTCTGGTTTCCTGGCTCCTGCAGCCCGCCTGGGAGTCTGTGTGCCCCTCACTCAGCTGCCTCTCTCTTCCATCTGTGCTTCTGCCCCAGGATTGGGGTTTTATATTTTGTTCCTTTTTATTTTAATAAAAACATTTTTTTAAAGAAAAGCAACTCCCTCATCGGCTCTCCCCTTGCAGGGAACTTGCTGTCGGGGCCTGCGCCAGGGCAGCTGCGGGGAAGGCGGCAGGGGCTCTTCCATCACTGCACGTCCACTGGCCTTTCCGCTGGGGGTGGGGGGTTGAGCGGGAGCCCCGGGGTCGCCTCCAGGCCCGAAATGAAGACTGACCGTGTGTACAGGTTAACAACCAAAATCGGGGGCCCCAGGAATGGGGTGGCTCTCCAGGAGGCAGAGGAGGGGCTAGCCTGGGCACCCTGAGTCTGTGGGGACCATGATAGTTCACGTTTCAGTGTAACTCACCTTTCAATTTATTGAGAATATTGCATTTATGACTCAGTTTACTGATGAAATAAAATCCTCTCCAGTTTTCTCTTTTTGAAAACTGTTGGCGGTGGGAGGGGCCGTGTGTTCTATGATATGCTGGGAGTCCAGGGCAGACGCCATTCTCCCGCGACTGGCCTTGGTTTGCTGTGTACTTCTAGATACATGCCCAGCAGGACCTTAACGTAGGCAAATGAGCTTATAATGGCTAAAGGGAGAAAATGGGCTCCTCAATGGTATATTACAATGCCCCTTCTGAGGCATTACAAGAGAAAAGAATTACAGCAAAAGTTGGATCTAATTGTGGAAGCGTTAAACTTCTGAGAGCATGAAATTGCCTCTCGGGGTAGGGGGGTCACATCCTTTTTGTAGGGTGCCTTCCACGGATGACATGCAGGCCCCACAGCACTGCCGAGCTTGTACACCCCTGAGCACCGCGTTTCCACACAGCAGCAGCTGCGGAGAGGAAGGAAGACAAAAAAGAAAACAGAAACGAAAAGAAATACCCAAAGGCGTTTGGGCTGGTCCCTTCTGCATTTTCTCTGGACTCCGCGGAGCCCGGCCCTCCAGGAGAGCGGCCGTTTCTCGGGGACTTGCTGCCCTGGCCCCCCCCTTTCTCCCGGGTGGGAAACTCCGCTTCTCCCATCCAGTCGACCAGAGCCAGGCGCGAGGGCCCGACATTGTGGTGACAGCGACGTCGCAGCCGTGTAAACACCACCGCACTGTCGGTTCCACCGCCAAGGACGCCTGGTGAGGGCCAGCTCTGCTCGGCGGGGCCCCGCAAAACGCCTGTGCGCCCCCGAGGGGGGCCGCTGACCCCGGGGCCTGCAGAGCGCGCCGCTGACGACAAGCAAGGCGGAGGGCGCCAGGGCCAGGCCTGCTTAGGAAGCAGCTCATTGGTTCTTCTGATTTGAAACAAGGGCAGCACTCCTGGGCAGAGAGGATGCGACCTGCCCGGTCAGGCGTCCCGAAGCGGAGGCAGGGGCCCATGCCAGCTCCGAGGTCGTGGACGAATGACTTGCCTCCGTGCGCCCAGCCTTCTCCTCCGAGGGCTGTGGGAAGATGCAACGCGAGGGGGAGGCTTACACAGCACCTGGCCCAGAAGCAGCGCTTCCTGCTCGTTGCGTCCTCCCTTTTCTCCCCCAAGCGCTCGTGGTCCTGTCGTAGCACCGCCCTGCCCTTGCTCTCAGGCTCCGGGGTGTCTCCCTGTTTCCCCGAACCCTCATCCGCCTCCTCCTGGGACACCTGGCTGAGGACTCGACTTTGCCAAGTGCTTCCGGGTCGTCTTGCTCCCACGTGGCCTGCACCAGCCCTGTTCATGGGCTGCCGCCTAGACCTGGTTTTGTGCCGTCCTCCGCGCACCTGGCCGGCTCCTGCGCCTCCGGGGGTGTCTAGTCTCCACCGCCGCACGTCTCGGCTAGGAGCTGTGTGGATAAACGGATAAGGGCCTGCAAGAGCGAACAGGGAGGTGCAGAGGCAGGGCTGGGCCTCCGTTCCCCACGCGCTCGCCCACTTCCGTCCCTCCGGGCGTCCCGAGCGCTGGGAAGAGGCTTCCCGAACGGCTGAATTCGGCACTTGACTTGCAGCCAGTAGTGTGGTTTCCGGGCTTCCTATTTTGGCTCGTCACCCAGTCACTTGTCAGAGTGGAGATGCATCCCGTGGGGGAAGCGGCCTGGGGGGCCGAACACCGCGCGGGTGGTTCAGTAATCGCTGTCCTCCCACCCCAGCCTGTGCAGGAGGGAAGGCAACTGGCTTGGAGTTTACAATAGTCTCTTCTCTGCTCCAACTCCCTACCTGGCTAATTTCCCTTCTCTCTACTCCATGTACCATGTCGATAGACCTTGTGTGACGTGTCCCTCATATGTGGTCTTTGATACTTTCTTGCTACCATAGCTAGAAACAGCCCTTTCCCCAAAGAAGCCTTGGCTTCTTTTAGAGAGAGACGGGATTTCAGGACCACGATGTGGATACTCGGGGGGCCACTGGATTTCTAGGCCCCTGAGGTGACAGGCATAAGGAGACACACCGGCTCAGCCCTCGCGTATTTCCATGGTGACAGGGCTCTAGCACTGCAAACTTTAAAAGGGAGGAGAGCTTGAAAAAACCACGGCAACTGGCTTTCTGAGATTTCCTGGATCTGATTTCCTCCCCCATTGGATCTGGACCTTCTCTTTAAAAGTGGGGAACGATTCTTGGATTAGCATATCATTTTTGCACAGGCTAATCTGCACTGCTCCAAGTATAGCTTACATGTCGCCAAAACAAGTGTGACCATAGACTATTTTTTGAAAAGTGAGCATTTGTTAAGAGGCTTACATGGGGTATTAGTCTGCCAAAGGGGTTTCAAACCAAAGTACCAGAAATCTGTTGGGGTTTTTTTTTGGGGGAGTAGGATACCCAGGACTTCCTACATGGGAAGCGGGTGCTCAACCACCGAGCCACATCTGCTCCCTGTTGGCCTTTTTAAAAAAGGTTTTTATTTATTTATTTCTCTCACTCTCCCCCCACATTGTCTGCTCTCTGTGTCCATTTGCTGTGTCTTCTTCTGTATCCACTTGGATTCTTGTCAGCAGCACCAGGAAACTGTTTCTTTCTGTTGTGTCATCTTGCTGCATCAGCTCTCCGTGTGTGCAGGGCCATTCCTGGGCAGGCTGCACTTTCTTTCGCGCTGGGCGGCTCTCCTTACGGGGCACACTCCTTGCGTGTGGGGCTCCCCTATGCGGGGACACCCCTGCGTGGCATGGCACTCCTTGCACGCATCAGCACTGCGCATGGGCCAGCTCCACACGGGTCAAGGAGGCCCAGGGTTTGAACTTGGACCTCCCATGTGGTAGACGGACGCCCTAACCACTGGGCCAAGTCCGCTTCCCAGGGCTGCTTTCTCTCCAAAGTCAGCTGCCAGGTGTTGGAGCAAGATGGCAGGCGGTCTCCGCTGGGCGTCAGCCTCCCCCGTGGGCCTCCTCGTCCTCCTGAGGCCCGTGGGCCCAGCTTCTTCTGACCTCAGCTGTGGCGGGCACAGGCTCGTCTCACAGGGCCTCCTGTGTCAGTCTCCACTCTCCCCACGGCCGGCTGTGAGCTACCAGGCTCATCTCTTCAGGGCCCCGGGACCAACACCGGCTGAGCTCTCTTCCGCTGTGTCTTCTTGAGTGCGTGTCCCTTTATATCAGCCCAAAAGGGGCGGGGACTCGACCTGAGTCCTGGTGGAATCAAAGCCCAAATCTTAACGCATAATCGAACCAGGGCCCCTCAACTGAATCCAGTGTCGTCAAAGGGCTTCACACCCAGAGGAACAGACTAGCTTATAAACATAATCGTTTCTCTATTTGGGGTTCATCAAACAATCTCACACTGTCCCACGTGGGGCCTCATCCTCGGCAGTGGGAGAACAGGTAGCATTTTCCACTCTCAACCGTCTGTGCGGGCCACAAAACGAGAGGGGTCTTTATTTTATTTCTTTTTTTTTTGGCTTTTATAATGGGAAATTTATTAGGATAAAGGGTTACAGTTCCAAGGCCATGCCATGTCCTAATCAAGGCACCACCGGAGATACTTCTCACCAGTGTCAGTTGCTGGTGATCCTGGTGTCCTGTGCGTGGAGAAGCAAGACGGCGGGCGACCTGCGCCGAGGCCCTTGCCCTCCCCTCAAGCTCGCCGTCCCCTGGAGGTCAGCCGTGGACCGTCAGGCATAGGGCAGGGCTTGTCTCCTCAGACTTGAGCTGCCCCAGGAGTCCAGCCTCTTGGGGCTTGGTGCCTCAACCTGAACTGCCGGCACCCCCCAGTCCTCTCTCTCACCTGGCCGGGTCAGAAGGGCCCAGAGGTGTCTTTCTAATGCGTGCCACGTGCGCGGGGGAAGGCGGCGAGGGCCAGCAGGATTCTGAAGAGGCAGCCTTTTGGGGTGCAGGCGGGCCGTAACTGTTCAGGAGGGCAGGGCTGCTGCAGCTGGAGGCGGAAAGGCCTGGAATGCCGGGGGAGAAGAGGCGCAGCGCGCAGGCCTCCACCCAGCCCGTCCCAGGCCTGCCGTCCTTCCACGCCTCGCCGCGGGCCGCCCGCGCGTGGAAGGGGCGTCGTGGTGTGGAAGCGTGGCGCGAGGCCGCAGCTGCCACACAGACTACGAGACGAGCAGGCCGAGGGCCCGTGGCGCTGGGAGCGACCGCCGGGACGGGCAGAGCTTACTCGCGGCCTTCAGCCAGTTCCTCCCGTTCCTCAGCGGGAAGGGCAGGGCACCCCAGGGGCGCGGGGGGCCCCGGCGCGTGGGGTGGTTGCCGCGGCGGTGGCCAGGGCCCGTGGGCCAGGGGGCAGGCCTAGGCACAGCGCCAACGCCAGCAGTGCCCGGGGGAGGGTCTGCGCTGAGGGGAGCAGCGGCAGGGCCTCCTCCCGCAGGCGCCGCGCGCTCCCCGGGGTGCCTGCCACCCGGGCTGGGGCCGCGCCTGAGCCAGGTGTGCTTCTTTAGGCCCTCCCGCCTCGCTCCTGCGGGACCCGCCCCTGCTGTGTGCCCCCACCCCTGGTGTGTGCCCCCCCACTGGTGTGCCCCCCCACTGGTGTGCCCCCGCCCCTGCTGTGTGCCCCGCCCCTGCTGTGTGCCCCTCACCCCTGCTGTGTGCCCCCGCCCCTGCTGTGTGCCCCCGCCCCTGCTGTGTGCCTCCCCCACTGGTGTGCCCCCCCATTGGTGTGCCCCCGCCCCTGCTGTGTGCCCCGCCCCTGCTGTGTGCCCCCGCCCCTGCTGTGTGTCCCCCCGCCCCTGCTGTGTGCCCCGCCCCTGCTGTGTGCCTCCCCCACTGGTGTGCCCCCCCATTGGTGTGCCCCCGCCCCTGCTGTGTGCCCCGCCCCTGCTGTGTGCCCCGCCCCTGCTGTGTGCCCCTCACCCCTGCTGTGTACCCTCACCCCTGCTGTGTGCCCCCGCCCCTGCTGTGTGCCCCCCCCGTTGTGTGCCCTCCCGCTGGTGTGCCCCCCCTGCTGTGTGCCCCCCGCCCCTGCTGTGTGCCCCGCCCCTGTTGTGTGCCCTCACCCCTGCTGTGTGCCCCTCACCCCTGCTGTGTGCCCTCACCCCTGCTGTGTGCCCCGCCCCTGCTGTGTGCCTCCCCCACTGGTGTGCCCCCCCATTGGTGTGCCCCCGCCCCTGCTGTGTGCCCCGCCCCTGCTGTATGCCCCTCACCCCTGCTGTGTGCCCTCACCCCTGCTGTGTGCCCCGCCCCTGCTGTGTGCCTCCCCCACTGGTGTGCCCCCCCATTGGTGTGCCCCCGCCCCTGCTGTGTGCCCCGCCCCTGCTGTATGCCCCTCACCCCTGCTGTGTGCCCTCACCCCTGCTGTGTGCCCCGCCCCTGCTGTGTGCCTCCCCCACTGGTGTGCCCCCCCATTGGTGTGCCCCCGCCCCTGCTGTGTGCCCCGCCCCTGCTGTGTGCCCCGCCCCTGCTGTGTGCCCCTCACCCCTGCTGTGTGCCCCTCACCCCTGCTGTGTGCCCCTGCCCCTGCTGTGCCCCCCCTTGTGTGCCCTCCCGCTGGTGTGCCCCCCCTGCTGTGTGCCCCCCGCCCCTGCTGTGTGCCCCTGCCCCTGCTGTGTGCCCCCCCGTTGTGTGCCCCCGGCCCCCAGTGTGCCCTCGTGTTGGACGGCCTTTCAGCTTCTCCGCTTCACCGCCTTCCGCCCTGGCCTGGGGATGGGTGAGGCCCCGGGTGCCTCTACAGGCCCCGCCAGTGTCCCTGGCCTCCTCCCGCACCCCTCTGTCCTCGCCTCCCCTCCTGGCCCGCATGCTCTGCCTGGCCCTGCCCGTGGGGAGGCCGTGGGCAGCTCCCCGCTGGCCCCAGGCTGGACACCCTGGCACGCCGCCACGTGGCGCCCTCCATCCAGGGCAGGCCTGGGGAGCCGCGCTCAGATAACACTGTTTCGGGCCCCCTTCCTCAAAACTGGTGCCCATTGATTCCTACGATGTCCCTTCTTCCAAGAACCCGCCAAGGCGAGCGGGTTCTGTCCCCTCGGTCCCACTTTGGCGTCACAGAACGCTCACGGGAAGGAGGCCAGGAGTCCCCATCCCCATGTCCTGGAACAACAGTTCTCACAGGGCATTTTATTTATTTAATTTATCATGTCTAAATGCCAGATTGGGGGCTTTTACAAGGCTCATCTCACACTGATCTCTAATGCGTGTCCTGGGGGTAGAAAACGCCAGCCACATAAGGAAAATGTATTGGGAGAGATTTAAAATTTTAAAAATTCTATCCATGAACATAGTCTCCCCCTCCAATGAGGAAGGAGGCGTGATGAAATTCTGGGGCCCCCGTGCGTTGTGCTGGGGTGCTGGGAGGAGACAGGCCTTTAGGGGGTCGGGGAGAGCCTGGCCCACCAGGTCAAGCTGGGCCCGGCCGCGGCACAGCCTGGAGAGAGCTGACGGCACCAGGGGGTGCCTGGTAAACTCGTGGCCACGTGTTAGCCCCCGAGGAAAGCTGTGGAGAGTCTGGGAAAGGTAGTGTCATCTAGCACTGTTGGAAGTGCTCTGTGCTTACAACCTCCCCACGAGGGGACCCTCCAGGGCCGCCTCCTTCTCACAGATGGGCACACCGAGGCACAGAGACCGTGCCTTGCCCAGAGCGACTCTGAGCCCAGGCCTTGCCCAGGCTTGTGCCGAATCCGAGGCCTGCCCAGCGTCGCCTTCCTGAGTGGGGTGCCTAGGAGCCCGGGGTCAACAGCGCCAAGCTCTCGTTTGGCCGACTGCTGCCTCCAGCCCAGGCATGGTGCTGGGGCAAAGCTCGGTAAATGAGGGATAAATGTGGATTTTCTGAGCCCAGGGCACGTGGGGAGCCTTGATTCTCAGTAGTTACTTTGTGGCCTTTGTTACATGCAATTTTCTTTTTTCATTTGGGTGAAAAATGATTTTGGCATTGAAACAGCGTGACTTTATTATTATTTCTAATCTGTCCTCCCCCGGATCCGACTCCCTTTTGGTATCTTGTTCCTGCTGAGATGTTTTAAAAAGTCCCTGAGGTCTTGTTTTTTCTTCTGAATACATGATGCATTTCAACGAGGGGTATTCTGTGTCGACAAAAGAGTTGTGTTTTATTTTTCTTTATCTTCTCTACTCCATGAGAGGTTAAGAAAATGCCCTTTTGAAAGCAAAGAACTTTCTTACTATCTTTTCAGTTGACTGAATAGGCAAAGAAAACACCATAATTGTGTGAAATGGTCTGATTTAGAAACCAATTATAAGGAACATAATTATCTACTAATGAAATATGCATGTATGTCCTTGGTTTGCTGCTTCCGACGTCACTGTAGACAAATGGGAGCGGCCGTGGCTGGCACAAAGCGGACTGAAAGCCGTCGGTTCCCAGCTCATGTCTGAAAATCTCCTGACAGCCAACACCTCAGAATCAAAAACACCCATTTTACTCCACACGCGTCTAACCGTGTGGGTTTGCGTGCAGGCGCGGGTGCGCTGGGAAGGCAGTGGCTCTAAAGGGCATTTTCGGATCTGAAATGAAGGTCCAGAACTTTCCCTTTGTGTCTACTGATGATGATAAAAACCTAATCTCTCCGTTCCTCTGGGCCCCAAAGCTGGAAGCCTAAGGCTCACTTGCCAGCTCGGAAGGAAGGGAAAACCCCAGGGACCCCTGGGGAACCTCCGCCGGCTGCGCCCCATCGAGCAGCCTGTTCTCGCTCTCGCTGGGGTGGAGAGAGGGGACTGCAGACGGGCTCCCCCACCCTCCCCCGGGGGCCTTGGTGAGAAGGCTGCTCTGCGGGAGCAGGTGCTCAGAGCGCTGGGACGCTCCCTCGGCGGGTGGGGGCCACGCCTCAGGGTCCAGAGCTGCCGGGACAGACACCACGGGGGCTCAGGGCAAACGCGTCCTCTCCTGCCCTGGCCGAGGCCGGGGTGCGGGGGCGCCGTGCCCGCTGAAGCCCCCTGCCACACCTGCTGAAGGCTGTGGGGAGGGCCCTGCCGCCCCTCCGGCCGCCGTCGGGTGGTCCTTGGCCCGTGGCTCGCCCTCCACGCCTGCCCCCATCAGCGATGGCCGTCTTCCTGCTCCGTGTGCCCAGCCTGTGCCCAAGTGCCCTCTGCTTATGAGGACACCTGCCACGGGACAGTGCCCACCCTTGTCCATCTGGCCTCATCTTGGCTTACCAGTGACCCCATTTCCAAGTCAGGCCACCGTCAAGGGACCAGGGTTTAGTTCTTGACTATATCCTTTGGGGGGACACAGCTCAGCCATCTCAGGGCACAGGTCAGCGTCTTTGAAATTGGGATGCATCCCGCAATCAAGGGTGTGCCGCGTTCACCGGCAGCAGTGGGACGCCAAGTCATGGAGCTCCACTGGCCTCCCATCGTGCCTTGGGGTTATGAGATACGACCAGTGCTGGCTAGACTGCGGACTGTGCACCCCTGTCTCCCCTTTCAGCTTCAACAACTGCTGTTACTTCACCCAAACCCTGTCTCAAGGACGCATGGAGATCCCTGGTGTCCCCAGAACACCACTGCACTTTCTGGGCCACTGGCCTTCGAGACCTTCCCAGTCTGTCCTCCTGTCTCTGGAGCTCTTCCTGCCTGTCCGGGTGTGGCTGAGGCCCCCTGCAGTTGCCTTTGATGACCCCCCAGAGACCAGCCTTCCTTTCTCAAGGTCAGTACAGAAACTTGTCCATGCTTCTTCACGGCATTTAGAACACTTGAAAACTGGTAACCCAGGGAGGAGGGAGAGAGAGGAGGAGGGGGAGAAGGAAGACGGAGGGAGGAGGGAGGGAGAGGGAGAGGGAGGGAAGATGGAGAAAGACAGGAGGGAGGAGGGGGAGAAAGGGAGGAGGGAGGAGGGAGAGCAGGAGGGTGGGGCGGGCCCGGGGCGGAGGTGCTCTGGGCAGAGGAACGGGCACGCGCGCCCGGGTCCTGGAGGCAGGAAGGGCCAGCTCGCGAGGGGGCCGGCCAGTTCGGGGCTGGAGGGAGGGAACCTGGAGGAACAGACACTCGGGGAAGGGAGGGCCAAGCCGGGAAGGGCCTTTGTATCACATATGACGGGATCCCCGCGGCTTCCCCAAACTGGGGACCTCCCAGCCGTCGGGGAGCCTGCTGTCGTCTCTGTCTCCCCAGGTGGGGTGCGAGCTCCTTGGAGGTGCCTCCCCGGGGCTGTCCCCCACCTACCGCAGTGGGGGGCATCGCGGTCGAGCCAACAAGGGGTGAAGGCGCAAAGGAGAAGGATGGGAGAGAGCTGGAGCAGCCGAGCAGAATCAGGGGAGAAATCAGTGCCGTCAGCCCCGGGGACAGAGTGCAGCAGCCAGCGTTTCCCTCGCAGCCAGCGTTTCCCTCGGCGGAAAGGCGGCCCGTCCAGGTGTGCGGCTCTTCCAGGTGTGCGGCTCCTCCAGGTGTGCGGCTCCTCCAGGTGCGCGGTCCCTCCAGGTGGCTCCTCCAGGTAAGCAGCCCCTCCAGGTGTCCCCTCCGGGTGGGCAGCCCCTCCAGGTGTGCGGCTCCTCCAGGTGTGCAGCTCCTCCAGGTGCGCGGCCCCTCCAGGTGGTTCCTCCAGGTGGCCCCTCCAGGTGGCCCCTCCAGGTGGCCCCTCCAGGTGTGTGGCCCCTCCAGGTAAGCAGCCCCTCCAGGTGGCCCCTCCAGCTGTGTGGCCCCTCCAGGTAAGCAGCCCCTCCAGGTGGCCCCTCCAGCTATGGGGCCCCTCCAGGTAAGCAGTCCCTCCAGGTGGCCCCTCTGGGTGGGCGGCCCTGCCAGGTTCGCGTGCAGAGCCTGGAGCCCGCCAGGTGGAGGCCGTCTGGGGACAGCAGCTGTGCCTCCGGCTGGCGCTGCCCTGCCACATGGTCTGCCTTCGTGGCGGCCACCGAGCAGGGCCCTGGCGATGAGCGTGGCGCGGGGGACTTCGCTCCATGTGGATATTACTAAGAAGCCGCTCTCAGGAGCTGCTGTGAACCCAGGCCTCGCTGGTGAGACCATGTTGCCGTTTTCTCTGGAATTTCCCCTCTCGGGGGTTATGACCTTCACGTGGCTGTCACTGAAAAAGTTACATTTGACTCAAGCCAAAGGTGCTCCTCTGAGCCGCCTTCTCTTAGGAGGAAAACAGGGAGGAGGCGGGAGCCTGGGCGGTGGTGCAGCGGTGGGGCCGGGGCGGCTGCGGCCCTGGGCGGGTGGTGGGGGCAGCAGTGGGGGCAGCGCGTGCCCCTTGGCCCGGGCGCTGGCCCGGCTAGCCCTCCTTCCCAGCGGGCCCCCAGCGCCTGCGGCCCTTCTGGGCTTGCCTGTCTATTTAAGCAAAGGGAAACGTCCCCGGATGAGCGGGGTTTTATCTGCGTGGACTGTTTCCCTGGAGAGAATCACAGTCCCTGAGCCCAGCCTGGGTGGCGGGAAGTCAGGAGCCTCCAGGAGACTGTGTGTATTTTAAACAGCTTCAAGGGAAGCAGATTTGGCCCAACAGATAGAGCATCCCCCAACCACATGGGAGGTCCGCGGTTCAAACCCCAGACCTCCCGACCCGCGTGGAGCTGGCCCATGCGCAGTGCTGATGGGTGCAAGGAGTGCCCTGCCACGCAGGGGTGTCCCCCGTGTAGGGGAGCCCCACGCACAAGGAGTGCGCCTGTAAGGAGAGCCGCCCAGCGCGAAAGAAAGTGCAGCCTGCCCAGGAATGGCGCCGCCCACACTTCCCGTGCTGCTGACGACAACAGAAGCGGACAAAGAAACAAGACGCAGCAAATAGACACAGAGAACAGACAACCGGGGGAGGGGGGGATTAAATAAATAAATAAATCTTAAAAAAATAAAGAAGAAAACACTGAAAGCCAAGTTCACGTGCTGCCATGATTCTCGGGCAGCCTGCCCTGCCCTGCTTCCACTCTGGCCCCCTGAGACGTTTTGTTTCTCACCAGGCAGTTCCAGAGAACTGACCGCTACACGTACCACCCTACACACCACGGGATCAGAGAAGGCCTAGGAGCCTGGGCTCAGCTCTCGCCCGTGACCCAGCTGGGGAGACCAGGTGTCCTGCACCCGGACGCCAAAGCGGCACAGAGCAAGGCAGACAGATACAGACCAGCCTGAACTCGCCGAGTCTCGTGGTCCAGGGGACGCAGCCTCTCCCTTCCGTGGGGTTCCGAGACCCCGCCTGTGCCATTCCCATTGCTCTTTCTTTTCATCGATAAATTGAGTTATTCATGAATTTGTCTTGTCTCCCCTAAATTGTAAGCATCAACTTGGGAGCCTTGGCCCATTGCGGTCTCTGGGTGAATGACTAGGGGAGGATCAGGTAGGGCTGAGGCAATCTAAGAGGGCTCCCTGGAGGAGATGATTTTCTTCCTAGGTTTTGAAGAAAGTGATGGACTTAGATTTGTCGAAATTACCCTCTTGACCCTCTTTCTCTCCCTTTCGTAAGTTTCTCTACCTCCTTGTCCTTAAAATGTGACTGCTCTTCAATGCCCTGCCTATAGATCTATATTGTACGGTAATCTCTAGACCCAAACGCCTGCGTGTGTGACTGTCTACTCACTCACTCAGCTGAGTTATACTCTGCCCTTGACACTCTTTACCCTCGTCTCCATTCAGATGACGTCTTCCTTGCTCCCAACTTTGCGCCCACATTTCCCCGTGGCAGGCAGCCTCTCGGAGGGACCCAGGGACCCCGGGACCCCGGCCCCTGGTGCCCACAGCCTCGTGCAGCCCCTGCCCTTGCTTCTCGCCAGGGGACGACGGCAGGGGCAACGGGCTGTCACGCCCCACGTTGGCTTCCCTCTTGCCAGTGACTGGGGCCTTGGCTTCCTGACCTGCAGGCTCTGTTGGAGAGGCCCGCCTCGCGAGGACCCGAGCCGCGGCAGGCCCACGAGCGAGCCTGGCCGCAGGTCCTGCTCAGCCGAGCCCTCGGCGAGCGCGCAGTGTCGCCCCGGAGACAGGAGCTTGTGCGCTGCGAGATAAAGGAATGTGTGTGGTTTTAAGCCACTACGTTTTTGGGCAGTGTATTCGTCAGCCAAAGGGGTGCTGATGCAAAATACCAGCAATGAGTTGGTTTTTATAAAGGGTATTTATTCGAGGTAGGAGCTTATAGATACCAGGCCATAAAGCACAAGTTACTTCCCCCACCAAAGTCTATTTTCACCTGTTGGTACAAGACGGCTGCCAATGTCCATGAGGGGTCAGGCTTCCTGGGTTCCTCCCTTCCAGGGTCTTGCTTCTCTCTGGGTTCAGGGTTCCTCTCTTCCCAGGGCTTGCTGCTTCTTGGGCTCAGGGTTCTCTCTTCCTGGGGCTGACTTCTCTTTCCTCTGTGAGCTGACTTTCTGGGGGTCCAGCTTAAGGCTTCAGCATCAAACTCCAACATCAAAAACCTTCTAACTCTGCCCTGTGCCATGCCTTTTATCTATGAGTCCCCGCCCACCAAGGGGTGGGGTCTCAACGCCCTAATGACATGGCCCAATCAAAGCCCCAATTATAACTTAATCACACCCAGGTACAGACCAGATTGCAAACATAATCCAGTATCTATTTTTGGGATTCATAACCACATCAAACTGCTGCAGGCAGTTGGTTATGCGGCAATCGATAGCCAGTCCTAGGCAGTGACTTTCATCAAAGAGAGCTCATCTCTCTTTCTCCCTGGGTCTCCCCAGTGCAGCTGCCCCGTGGGATCTCCTCAGCCGGGTGCTGGCCTGGCAGCCCCTGCTCCCCTGGCCTCTAGGCTTGGGAGCCCCTCGTCCTCCCTCGGGCTCCTCGACCTGCTGGCCTGCGCCTCGAGGCCTGCCTGAGCGTGTCCAGCCTGGAGGCCTGTAACGAGCGCGAGGCCACACCCCTTCTCAGCCAGGCCCGCGGCCCCAAGCTGGGGGGGGGGGGGTTGTCCCGCCTCTCCTGCCTCCAGGTGCGCCCTCTCCAAGGGCCAATTTGCTCCAGACATTGTATGTCCTCTCATGGCCCACTGGGTGGACTGTGGGAGAGTGTGGGCTATGGTGTGGACCATTGACCATGAGGTGCAGCGGTGCTCAGAGATGTATTCACCAAGTGCAGTGAATGTCCCTTGATCATGGAGGAGGTTGTTGTTATGGGGGGAGGGATGGGGTGAGGGGGGTGGGATATATGGGAACCTCATATTTTTTGAATGTAACATTAAAAAAATAAAGACAAAAAAAAAAAGAGTGTTTTTCTGGGAAGTACCCTTCCTCAAAACCCTCCGTGGCTCCCTCCGTCCCCCTCCACCACCAGTGTCCGTTCGGCCCGTCTCTAAGGCCCAGCGCTGGTTCCTTCACACCCTGCCCAGGGCTCCCCTCCGGGGTCTGCCGGGGCCCACGGCCCCCCGCCGCCGGCCCCCTGCACCGCCCTCCCAGCCAGCTCAGCCACTCGCCGGCACCGAGCCACGTGCCTCCTCCAAGCGCCCACTCCCGTCGGGGGCCGAGCCCCAGGTGGACAGGGCAGATGTCCTTGGACTTGGAGTCTGGTGGGAGGAAGGAGACATTTCACCAGGAGCACCCACCCAGCCATGGCGGCAAAGTCTAGAACAGTGACCTGGGCAGCGGGGGGAGACCCTTGAGGAGGTAACACGCAAGGCGAGCCCCCACAGGGAGCGGAGAGGGACAAGGTGGGGACCCCCTCCGGGCATGGGAGGGCCTCTGGGGAGGCGACGGCCAGCTCTCACCTCCCCGCCTCCTCCCACCCCCGCAGCTGGTCCCTTCCGAGCCGCCAGCCTTGCCTCTGCCCTCCTCTGCCGGCGCGGGTTGACCGTCCACTAACCGGGAAGCAGGGACGCCACTGCCCTGCAGCCCAGCCAGGGACGCCGGGGGCTGACGGCACAGGCCCCGGCCGCGCGGGGGGACCCGTTTCCCATGGCGCTGCCGTGCGTTGCCTTCAGCCACGTGCCCCGAGCCGCCACCTGCTGTGGACACACGTGCCCCAGCCCGTGGTTCCACCACCACAGAGACGCTGGCCCCGGGGTGGAGGGGCCTCTACGCGCCCCCTGGCCCCCTGGCCCCTTCAGCACAGGGCCTGTGCTGGCTCCTGTGGCTGACTTTGTTAGGAAGCCCCTGGCAGGGAAGCGGACGTGGCCCAGTGGTTAGGGCGTCCGTCTACCACATGGGAGGTCCGCGGTTCAAGCCCCGGGCCTCCTTGACCCGTGTGGAGCTGGCCCATGCGCAGTGCTGATGGGTGCAAGGAGTGCCGTGCCACGCAGGGGTGTCCCCCGCGTAGGGGAGCCCCACGCGCAAGGAGTGCGCCCTGTAAGGAGAGCCACCCAGCGCGAAAGAAAGTGCAGCCTGCCCAGGAATGGCACCGCACACATGGAGAGCTGACACAAGATGAGGCAACAAAAAGAGACACAGATTGCTGGTGCTGCTGATAAGGATAGACGCGGTCATTAAGAATACACAGTGAGTGGACACAGAGAGCAGACAACTGTGGGGGGGTGGGGAAGGGGAGAGAAATAAATAAAAAATAAATCTTAAAAAAAAAGAAGCCCTTCGTCCGAGCCCTTGTCCCCTGGAATCTCGGCGGTGACTCCCCGACAGTCTGACTCCCGCTCCGTCGCAGAGCTGTGAGTCACGGGTCCTTGGGCGCGCTGCCGCAGGAGCTCAAATCACCTTGACATTTGGTCAATGACAGAGACTCGCTGCCGGGGGCCGTGCCGGGAGGGCAGGGGCAGGGCCTGCCCAGCGCGGGCCCCGGGGGCTTCCGACCGTGCCGGCTAGGGCAGGGCTCCGGGCACGCTGGCTGCGTCCAGGCGAGCGGCTGGCACGGCCCGGCTCCCTTCCTCTTTGGGAGTCTCTGTGGCCGCCACTGGCCCCGAGTCTGCCCTCGTGGGAGAAACGTGGACGGAGCGCTCCCTACGCAGCCGTGAGGCGGGGACCCCGGGGAGGGCAGGGGCAGGCTGCGGCTTCCTGGCTCCTAAGCGGGTTTTCTGGGCCTGGACGGGTGGGCCTGCAGGGAGCGGGACGCCCAGGTCCACCTCTGATGCCCGCGCAAGGGCCACTTCAGCCTTGCTCCTTCTAGGCTCCGGCAGCCAGGGCCAGCTAGGGGGAGAGCCAGGGGCAGGGCAGGGGCAGGCAGGGGGAGAGCCAGGGGCAGGGGAAGGGCAGGGGAAGGGCAGGGACAGGGCAGAGCAGGGCAGGGGCAGGGTCAGGGGCAGGGCAGGGCAGGGCAGGGCAGGGGCAGCCAGGGGGAGAGCCAGGGACTGGGCAGGGCAGGGCAGGGGCAGGCAGGGCAGGGCAGGGCAGGGCAGGGGCACAGCCAGGCAGGACAGGGGCCAGGCAGGGCAGGGCAGGTGCCTCCTGTAAATCCCAGCCTGGTGGGGATGCAGGGCGGGGACAGGAGGACGGTCAGGCCTGCCGCGTGCGTCAGGGTCCAGCCACGGTGCGGCTGAGAGCGTGGTGGGCAGGGGTGCGGGCCAGGCTCCCCCAGCGCTGGGTGCCGCTCGGTGGCCCCGGAGGGGAGGCCGGGCCTCACGCAAGGGGCCACGACCCAACTCGGGGCCGCCCGGGGCTTTGCGGAGCGGCTGTCCTCCCGGGAGGCGGCCGCGCTCCCTCCCGCCTCCGCCCTCCTCCTCCAGGCAGCCCCTCGCGTGCGGGCTGCTCGGGGCTTGGGCAGCGGCTCAGCGTCTGTCCTGGCCGCCGCCGCCCCTGCCCTGTGACCCCGCTTCAGGCTCAACGAGCTCCTCGCCAGGAGGGATTTGCTCCTCACTCGTGCCTCCCAGCCCTGCTTTTCTGTTAAGCTTTGGAAAAATGAAAACGAGCAGGAGCCTCTGCGGCCGCCCGCCGCCCGCTCCGCCGCCCGCTCGTGTGCGGGACGCCCGGGGGTGGCCTCCGCTACCGAAGCCTCAGTGACCACACGGGCAGACGGTCAAGTCGAGCACACAAAGCGGGCCTGTCCTTCCCCGACCCAAACGCAAGCCGGGCGCCTCCGAGCCGGCCGCGGCGTCCCCCAGGAAAGGAGGGCTGTGGGGGGACAGGGCGGGCGCGGCCGGAGCCCCGGCCTGGCGCTGAGAACCTGGGGGCCAGAGGTTAGGAGCAGGTGAGGGGCTGCCCAGCTTGAGCAGCTTCTCTGGCTGCGGTCTCTAACTCCTCGTGCCCTTTAAAACCCGCCAGAATGACGGGCAGGCGGCTGCGGCTCATCCGCGGGCTCCTGCCTGCCCTAGGGGGCCCTGGGTTCGCGTCCCGCGGCCTCCCTGTGAAGGCAGGCTCGCCCGCACCTGAAGAGCTGATGGTGACGCAGCAAGATCACCCAACAAAGGCAGACAAGCAGACACAGAAGATAAAAGCACACCCAGCGAATGGACACAGAGAACAGGCAGCAAAAACAAGCCGCAAGGGGGCGGGGAATAAATAAAAAATAAATAAATCTTAAAAAAGCAATGACTGCAGAGCTGTGCTGCGAGGGGCCCTCGGGAGCCCCCAGCCGCTCGTTTCTAAGGGCGGCGCGGCAGCCGGAACGCAGAGCAGAGAGCAGATGGTTTCCCTGAAAACGAGGCTGGGGGCATTGAGGAACTCGTCTCCAGCAGGGGCTGCCCATTCGGGAAGAAATGCCAGGAGCGGGAGAGAGGCGGGTCTGCGGGTCCGCGCTCAGGCCAGCCCCCGGCGACGCCAGCGCACGGAGGGAAACACGGCAGCCGTTCCTTCCCGGACGTTCTTCCAGTCCAGTCCATCCACCCATAAGATGGACATAACTGGGTAAGAATGCACGTCCCCCGGAGGAAAAACCGCAGCCTTTAAACGCCTGTCCTTTTCCTGAATTGGCCCTTAGGCAAAACACAGTTGCTCCAGCCCCTGAGAGCCGGCTCAGCCCCGAGTTTGCTTTGCAAGAACTTTCCAGAACCCCTAGTTTTGAATTTCAACGCGCTCTCTGAGGGCCCAGAACTGCCTGGAGACAGTCACAGGGCGGAGCCGAGGATGCTTCTGGTTCTCATCATCTGGGCAACGAATCCAGCATCTCGGGCAGGACAGGGCCACGGCCAAGGCCAGAAAAGGCGGGTCCGGAACCCGGGCTCCTTTTGGTCTTGGGCGGAGGTGTGGGGTGGGGAGCAGGGCGAGGGGAGGGAGAGGAGGGAGCCTGGCTGGGAGTGCAGCGTGGACCCTGCTCGGAACACACGGGTCAAAACAGAGGCTTTGGAAAGTGCGCTGGGACGCTGGAGGAAGGAGGGGTCATCGCATCCGGGGCTGGAAGGGAGGCTTCCTGGAGGAGGAGGAGGAGGCTTCCCGGACCCTGTGGGAGGGACAGCTGGGGAGACCAAGAAGAGGAGCAGAACTTCCGGGACGGCTCCTGGGGCCTGAAATAGATTAGGATGCAACCGGCACAGGACACGGCCAGGAACCATGAATGCACAGAGAGCAGAAAGGGTGCCGGGGCAGCTCTCCAAACGGAAGGCGCCCCAGAAGGCGATTTTGCCGTGGCGAGACAGGGCTCAGGAGCGCTGGGCGCGGCAGCATCCGTCGGTGATGGCGTTGTTTTCATGGGGAGGCTAACGAGCTTGGGAGCCCGGGAGTGTTTGCTCAGCACTCAGTGCTTAACACTCAGTTCTCAGTACTCAGCTCCTAGGGCTCAGGGCTCAGTGCTCGGTGCTCACAGTGCTCAGCACTCAGGGCTTAGTACTCAATGCTTAGGCTTTGGTTCTCAGTGCTCAGTGCTCACAGTGCTCAGTGCTCAGAGATTGGTTCTCAGTGCTCAGTGCTCACAGCACACAGTGCTCAGGGCTCAATGCTCAGTGCTTGGTTCCCATGTTCAGCCCTCAGTGCTCAGTGCTTGGTTCCCATGTTCAGCCCTCAGTGCTCAGTGCTTGGTTCTCAGTTCCTAGTGCTCAGTGCTTGGCTCTCAGTTCCTAGTGCTTAGAGCTTAGTGCTCAGTGATTAGTGCTCAGTGCTCACAGTCCTCAGTGCTCAGAGCTGGTCCTCAGTTTCTAGTGTTCAGTGCTCAGTGCTCTGCAGCCACACTCCCACACAGTGAGCAGAGGCCACACTGAGAAAAGTGAATTTTCGGGTGTCAATAAGTTAAAAATGCTTGACCAGGCTTCATTATGACTCATAACTTTTGTGTAGGAAAATAAAAGGAAATGACTCTGTATTTTCCAGGAAAAGAGATCCTGGAATGAAAGCAGCAGAAGCGTCTCTGCCCTCCCTCCTGCCTGTCCTGTGTCCTCACCTGCCAGGAGGCGGGGGGCCCGGGGATCAGGGCCGTCCCTGTCCCCGGCTCGGCCACTCCTGCCTGGCAGCAGGGTCCTCTCCGGCCAGCCGGGCTGAATTCTCTGGCAACACCTGCTCTCATTTCCCGCTGTCGACGGCCAAAGTAGGTACGTCCTTCCTTGGAAGGAATCGGTCCACCCAAATCCTTCTCAACAAATTAGGGACTTTCCATGGGAAAAGGGCCTCTCAGGAGCAGAGATCCCAGGGGTGCCACAAACCAGGGAGCTTCCCAACACCCGTGGCTTTCGGGGTGGTGGGGGAGGCGAAGGGGCCTCGGCCAGGGGGCGCCCCGAAGGAGCTGAGCACTGGCCTCCGTCCCTGCCCTTCCTTCTCTCCTGGGTCTCGGGCTGTGGGTGTGCCCCGCGGACCCAGAGCTGACCCTGCAGCCCTTGGTAGTGCAGCAAAAGCAGCAGAGGATTGTATTACTCCAGGGTGATGAAACTTAAGGCGTGCTCTTTCCTTCCATGGATGCCTAAAAGGCACAAACAAAGCCAGCAGACGCCAACAGAGTAAGCACTGTGCTCGCAGCCTGCTCGTCCCGTTCAGGCCCTGCACATAACACGACTAGGGAGTTTGGGGGAAGCAGTGATAGTGTGGTAATGTGAGATGCATAATAATTGTGGGGAAATGTGTGAAGAAGGCTCACAGAGCAGGAGAAAACACTAGAAAGGAGCCAGGTGTCAGATCGTGGATAGCCACGTTTTCTGGAAAGGTATCAGAGTGTAAGAAACAGAGATTAGTTTAGTTTTCACATAAAGGAAGAAAATATTAGTTAATGTAACTTGGCAGCCTACTGCCTCAGTCTCCCACTCCCGGGTTAAGCAGGAACAAAGGAAACCAGCTTAAGCCAGTCCTATAGCCAGTAAAAAGGAGGCCTAAGAAAGAGCTAAGTCAATACCAATTCAGCACTAAATTCCATTCTTTATTTGGCAAAAGGATCAGGTAAAAGCCAGAACAGTTGGAGTGTGATGGGGGAAGAGGTTAATAAAAAACTGGGACACTTGAGCGGGAAAGTAAGGCTTTGCAGATAGGCTGTAACTTCTGAAGTATCCACTCTATGGAGAAACTGAGGAAGGGCTTGCGAGCTAGGCTTAGGGGTAAAAATTGTGTCATTTTTCTTTGTTCGGGGCCCCAGCCACGTTTTCTGGTTGTGCGCCCCTTCTTGCGAGATTGAGAATAAATTCTTTTCTACTCCACAATCTGGTGAGCCTTATTTTCTTCCAGAAGGAAATTTCTTTCTTAGAACAAGAGGGACTCGAACGTTCAGTTAAGTCGGATTTCCCATCTGCCGTAGCTCAGGGCGCCCCACTGAGGGGAGCGCTCACAGCCTTCCTTCTGTCCCTGGGATGCAGCGTTTTGAGCTCGGCACAGCTCTCCCTTCTGCGAATGATGGTCTTGCCTAAAGGTCAGACACCTGGCGGTTTGCCAGGGTGGGGAGGACTGCAAAGCTTTTGAATGGCAAAAACTGTGGTGCTGGGCTGTGCTCATTTATTCAGCTAACTAACGTATTAAGACACCGTTAGGTGTCAGATACTATGGGGGGTTCTGGGAATTCAGTGAATCATTCATGTCCCAGCCTCAGGACCTTACGATGGGGAGACAGGTAGGCAGAAAGGAGCACTCGCCAGCGTGTGGCGAGACAGGGGGTGTCGGAACCTGTGGGGTTATGGGGCACTCAGCTCAACGGAGAGGCACTGAGGGAAGGCGCAGCCTGTCCGGGGCCTGAACGAAGAGTTAAGCTGACTGGTTAGGAAGGCGCAGGAGCCGTCAGGCAGAAGGAGCAGTGGTGGACGTGTGTGGGGTGACGTTACCAGAATGGGGTGCTTCACGGAAGGGATGCAAATCCAGGGTCTGAGAGCTGGGAACGGAAAGGAGGTGCAGGCAGGGAGTGAACCCATCTGTTTTCAGAACCATCTGTGTCCTAGAAGTATAGTGAATGGGATAATCACAAGCCCTTCTGCAAATACCCAGAAATTCTGGACAAAATATAGCAAATGTTCCTTTAAGAAATTTGTTAATTTTGAAAGAAAGATGACCACGTCCTCTTTATTCCCTGGCCTTAGGGAGGGCACGAGGAAGGTTGTCCATCTCTGTAGCTCAGGAACTTGGGGTTTTAGTGCCCGTTTGGGAACAGAACGCAATAAGTTATTTACGACCAGTTTCCATATTATCACACAATAAGAGCAGCTGCAAATTTAGCACCTCAGCTTTGAAGCAATTCAAAAGCTTCACTGTGCCACTAAGACCACAGCTGAGTTTAGTTAAAACTGTTCTTAGCAAGGTTTTCTTGATAAAGGAAGCTGGGCATCAACACTCTGATGCAACTCCTGTGGTAGTTTGAGACTCTACGTACCCCAGAAAGTCATGGTCTTGAAACGGGGCATTCCGTGGGTGTGAAAATATTGCAGGTGGGACCATTTGATTAATTACAGTGAAGCGTGACCCAGGGTGGGTCTTAGTCCTCCAACTGGAGTTCTTTATAAATGGGATGAATATATTGGGGGCGGGGAATGCCACAGAAACATGGAGAAAGCCCCAGAAGAGACAGAGAAGGCGATGGGAGTCAGAGGCTGAAATCAATGGAACACAGAAGCTGAGAGGAAACCACTGACGGCAGAAGCTGAAAGCAACGAGGCCCAGAGGAGAGGGGGGAGAGGAGTGGACGCTGCCATGTGCCGCGCCTTATGCTTTGCCTTTTGAAAGAGGAACCCAGCACCACCAGCAGGTGCTTGGAGACAGGAACCCAGCACCTCCAGGAGCAGGTCCTTGGGGAGAAAAGCGTCTCCTGATGAAGTCCTGACTTGGACATTTTCCCTAGCTTCAGAACTATAGGCTGATAAGTTAATATACCCCACTGTAGAGCCAACCCATTTCTGGAATTCTGCCTTGGCAGCCTTTAGCAAACTAAAGCCGTCTGTTATTGGCACAAGGATAGATAAAAATCCAAAAGAACAGACCAGAGAACAGACCCACACCTCTATGGGAATTGGTTTTATGGCAGAAATGGCATTTTAAATCAGTGAGAATGATCTTTTTACATGTCCATGTTACATTTGCTGGAGCTGATGTACAAAATTTTGAAACATAGCTTTCAAACATGGTTCCATTTTGGTTTACATTATGGTTTATATTTTAGACTGTACAAATTTCTAAATTTTTAGTTTCCTGATGTTTTACATTACGGTTTACATTTTGGCTTATAACTTGTATACATTTTTGGTGTACACTAACATATCCTATATCCATCATTACATGAACTTGTGGAGCACTTCCATTGCCCCCTAGTTGCCCTGCTTCCATCTATTCTTTACCTCTCTCCCCCTCCCCTTGGGGCCCACAGTGACAATCAATCTTCACTACTTGAGGGACCAGATTTACAGATACTTGCAACAATGCTGTGGGTTTGACATACTAGACTGCCCTAACCCATTGGGAGCCACCGATTCTCTCAAGGGACACAATTCTTTCTGTTTGAGAACATCAGGTCTCCCCAGGACGTGGGTACACCTTCACACTCATTGTATGGTCTCCACCCAATGATTTAACACACTATGACAGACTGAGTACTCACATACTCCCTAGCAGCCTACCCCCGTGCCAGATGCCCTGCCCCCCCCCATAAGCACCTTAAACACATAATCATTGTTGGGGAAGGGGGAAAGGTTTGATATTGGATATATGGGAGTCCCTATATTGTATATATGAATTACTGTGATCTAAAACTTTTTTGAAGACAAAATTTAAAATTAGAAAAAAAAATTTTAAAAAGGAATGGATGTAGACACTGAGGAAGAAATGAAAGAAAGTTGCTCTGAACATACAGGGCAACAACTATTACTGTGATGAAAGGCAAAATGTTAAAAACAAACCTTTATATATTGTTATTAATACACCAATTTATTTTTACTTTATCTTTGTATTTCTAGATTAGTATGTATACTTCTAATCTTTAAACCCATCTCTATATTTCATTTTCCTATTAATTGAATTTGACAATACATTAGGCTTCATTGTTGAAGAAGTTTTGGACCACAGAGAGCTTCAACTATGGCAGGGGAGGAATACTGGTGTGGGGTGTTATTGATGGGGGGGCACATGGTTGGGAAGGAGTTCTCCAGGGCATGTATATAGGGGGCATAAAAATGTTTAGATAACAGTTACAAACCACAACTGAGGGAGTACTGAGTTCCTAGCCAGAGGAACTCTATTACATTCTCCAATGGAAGAGCAACAATCCCCCAAGTGCAACAGCACAGACCAACAAAGAAGGATTTTCCACCAATGAGCCCATGATGCTGATGACTATGCTTATGAGTCTGTGTGCCTGAAATATGAACTAGAGCTGCAGGGTGCCTAAGAGTTACCTCCTGAGAACCTCCATGTTGCTCAAATTGGCCACTCTCTAAGCCAAACTAAGCATGTAAATGCATTACATTTCCCCCAGCGTGGGACATGACTACTGGGGATGAGCCTCCCTGGCACCAAGGGATTACTAGCAAGTACCAGTTGGTGATGTAAATAGAAAAAGACCTTGAATAAAAGGGTCAACTCAGACCAGCAGAATATCTTAGCCCACAGGTAGGATCATGTGTTCAAAACTGCTTTTTGACCTTGAACAAAAAGGGGACATGGCAAAGTCAAGTGAGTTTATATGGCTAAGAGTCTTCAAAAAAGAGTCAGGAGGTTATCAGAGGGGTCACGCTTACACACTCCTCAGGAGGACCCCAGAAACAGCCAAAGTGGATACAACCCCAGGTACTGGTTCTCCTCAGGGCTACAGAGACCCACAGGGATATGGTCATGGCAGATAGCTCTGGAGTTCAGTACCATGTCAGTGGGTCCTACTTTGGAAGTTGTGTCCCTGAGTGTGATGGAGTTGGACTCAGATGTGACCTTTCTAAACGTGCCTCTTCTGTCACTTTTAATGAACCTTTGGTTGGTGCTAGCATTGGTGTATACTCAGGAGACTTGAATCTCTGGATTGGTCATGTGCCAGCTAGGCCCTGAGCCTCAGCAGAGTTGCAACTCCTACTCTCTGGTTCATTGGATTTAAGCAGGTCAGCTAACAGGGAGGTGAAGATGGTCAATCACCACACCAGGGAACTGAGAGTGCCTTCAACTGCAAGCAGGAGAATTGTATCCATCATCCATGTGGAATCTAAGTCCCCTGTCAATTTAGAGGTGGAGTGGACATCACCATCCCAGGGCCCACAGAATGGGGGAATAAAATATGGATTAGAGTGGACTTACTGATAATCTACTATAAAATTTTTGTGACTACTAATAGAAGAAATTGTATCATTGATGGGGAGAAAGTGGTCACAGTAGTTGCTAAGGGCAGGGAGTGGGAAGAAGAGATGTGATGAGGGGGCATTTTTGGAACTTTGGAGTTGTCCTAAATGATATTGCAGGGTCAGATACTGGACATTATATATCCTGCCATAACCCACTGAAGGTACTGGGGAAGAGTGTGAACTACAGAGTAAACTATTATCCACGTGGTGCAGCAGTGCTCCAAAATGTGTTCACTGAGTGCGATGAGTGTGCCACAATGATGGGGGAGGTTGTTGGTGTGGGAGGAGTGGGGTGGGGGGATGAGGGGTATACGGGAACCTCCTATGTTTTTTATAGTGTAACCTTTTTTGTGGTGTATATATATTAAAAAAATACAATTTACAAAAATGATGGGGTGGGAGAAAAAAATAAAATAAATCAGTGAGAAATATAAAATAATCTTCAATAAATGATTCTGGGACAAATGCATGGCCACATGAAAAAAGAAAGAGAAAGGAGTAAATTTCTTCATGCTATACTTTAAAAAAGGGTCTTGAACGTGGATTCAAAACATTAAAAGCAAAACTATGCAGGGAACAGGTGTAGCCCAGTGGTTTGAGCACCTGCTTCCCATGTACAAGGTCCAGGGTTCAATCTCTGGTATCTCCTTAAAAAAAACAAAACAACTCCAAAAATTCAGAATAAAATATGAGAATATTTTTGTAACAACATGATAGAGAAAGATTTCTTATGTAAGAAATGAAAAAAACAAATAAACAAACAAACACACACTACCATAAAAGAAAAATAAATTTGATGACATTAAAATGAAAAAGAACTAATGGGAGTGAACCAGGGGAAAAAAATATCCTAGTCAGTTGATAAGAATCTTCTGCAAGCACCAATCCCTATAAACTAAAGAGAACCTCCCCCAAGATCCCCAGGGAAAATGGGCAATAAGCACACTGATTTGGAAAGGTGAGTGGGTGGACGTGGTCCCAACAGAGAGCACAGAGAAGTGCAGGGCCCCTCTGCTTCGTTTGATCATTTCCAAATGATCTCTGGACGGCATAACAACATAAAAAGCACGGTTTTGGCCAAAATATATTTAGTGAAGATACAGTGTAGGTGTTGACATAACAAGATATAATAATTGTAAATTTTACATCTTAAAACATTTAAAAAGGGGAATGGCCACAGTGTCCTCATAGAGATTTCATTTATGTAAACAGCAAAAAAAGCAGTATAACTAGGATAGACTGCTAGAAAAAAAAAAGAAAGGAAAGTAAAAGAACTCATTTCTGACTACAGATACTATGAACATGATGAAAGAACAAGCTATCAGTTGAATAAATGAAAAGGATTAGTATGCTGAATAGGTAAAGAACTTTTATTAATAAGAAAAACCTGCTGGGAAAAAAATTAGGTAAATGATACAGTTCGTCCACAGAGAAAAAACACACACTTCCACTAGAAATGAGGGAAATCGAAACTTAAACCATAATACCCTGATCAGGTTGGCAAAAATCAAGCAATCTGATAACACCAAGGGTTGGCAAGTGTGTGAGGAAACAGGAACTATTTTGCATTGCTGGAGGGAGTATAAATTGGCAGGGCCACTTTGGAGAAGAGCTGACATAGCCGGTCAAGTCCAAGTGGGGTGTGCTCTAAGATGCTGCGAGTCCTCTGGGTGTAGTTCCTAGAGCATCTTCTTGCACATGCGTGCCAGCCCGTACATCTACAGAGATGTTTATTACAATCCTATTGGTAACAGCAAAAAGGTGAAACAAATGATCTCCCTGTTAGTAAGGGAATGGAGAAGTTGTTATTTATTCATGCAGTGAACACTCTACAACCATCAAAATGATTCACCCAGGTGTACATGTCTATATGGATGACCTTGATATAGATGACACGTTTGTTTTAAAAACTACAAAATGCTTTACAGTAGTATTACAAACACTTGTGTAAAGATGGTGCAACCAACTTTCAGACAGCTGGGAAGACAGGGTGTGGGTAAGTGGAGAACATGGGAAGTTTACTGTTTTCTTCCTTGTTGTTTGCTTCTTGTCATGTTCTCTTCTTTATTTACTTCTCTCTTGAAAGGAGAGCTCTTAAGCAAGTGCTGCCAAGTTTAGCTATTTAAACTCAGTGATAGGTTATGTTACTCTTTTGCAAATTTTCAGCTGTTTTATATCAAAAATTAAAAAAAAAAAAAGAGAGAGAACAGCTAAGAATGGAAGAAACTGTGGTCAAGAGTGTAGATGGCTGGTGGAATAGGGGGAAGGTCAAGGGATGAGAAGGTCAAAGTGATGATTCTCCAAGTGTATGACGTCACTCATCAAAACGTGGGTCTGGGCTGCTCCCGGGGAACAAGCCTCATCTGCGAGCCCCCGGGTGAATTCTGATGGAGAAGGCCCTCCGGGACACCCTGGGCTGGGGCAGTACCCGGTTTATGCGCATGAACTTCACAGGCATCCAGGAAGATGGAAGGAATGGTGACGGCAAGAAGCCTGTTTTAGTCGTGAAAGTCTTCAGAGAATGTGGCAGAATGACAAAGAGGGAGTGGGCGGGGAGTCACAAAAGATTCGGGGACCTCCTCTGTGGAGCAAGGGAAAATATTTTTATTTCCTCTTCTGTAGGACATTCCTTCAAATATCTGGAAGATGCTGTCCTCGCCACTTCCTCTCTTTTCTAGTATTTCAAATTTCTTCAACTGTCATCGCAAGGAGGTGGTCCCCAACCCTATATCATTCTCTTCTCTGTCCAGTTGTTATCCCAGCTCTCATGAGCCGTCTTCCCAAATTATGCTCCCTCCTGGACTTTGACTGGTGCAGAGGCCAAGTGGATGCCATTCCATTAAAACAAATACTTTCTGAATTTCCAATTGTTGAATTGAGCTAAACTCACCCTTTGCCCCTAGCAAGGTGATGTTGGCTTCTTTCAATATAGGGAGGTATATGTCAGCTTGGCCAGGTTATGGTGTCCAGTGGTTTGGTCAAGCAAGCACTGGCCTGCTTTTCTGTAAGGGTATTTTGTAGATGCATTTGCATTTATAATCGGCTGACTGCATCTACAGTCAACCCAGGAAATTGCCCTCAGCAAAGTGGGGAGTCCCCTCATCCACTCAGCTGGAGGTCCTTCAAGGCTGGAACTGAGGAGTCTTCTTTCTGCCTCTCCTTCAGCCAGCCCCCTTCTCCTGAAAAACTCAACTTCACCCTTATCGGAGTTTCCAGCTTGCAGCCGGCCCTGTGGGAATTTAGACTGGCCCATCCCCACGATCATGTGAGCCACTTCCTAAAATAAATCCCTTGGTGTGTCACTCTCCTGCCAGCTGTGTTTCTCCGGAGCACCTGAGTAATACAAAAGGGTTCTTGCACAGTTTTTCTCTCCTCAGATTCCTTCACTCTCAGCTGAGAGGCTCAAGCTACCACTCTTGTTTCTGTCCAGCCCTGCAGGGGGCTTGAGAACCTGAGGGGAGGGGAGAGGAGAGGAGAGGAGAAGAGAGGAGAGGGGAGGAGGGAAGGGGAGGGGAGGGGAGAGGAGAGGAGAGGAGAGGAGAGGAGAGGAGAGGAGAGGAGAGGAGAGGAGAGGAGAGGAGAGGAGAGGAGAGGAGAGGAGAGGAGAGGAGAGGAGAGGAGAGGAGAGGAGAGGAGAGACCTTCCCAGGGGAGCTGGACCAGCGGGACAGTCCAGGACAAGCAAAGAAGCTCCTTCTGTTTCTCTCCTGGGGACAGGGAGGCACTGCTGGCTAGGACAAAGGAGCCCCTGCTCCCCACCCCTCTCCCTGCTGGCTGCACAGACTGGAGTGTGAGGTAGAGATCGGCGTGTGAGGTAGAGAGCTGCCATGTAGGTGCCCTGCACTCCTTGTGAGTGAACTCAGCGAACAGAACACTATTTCCCTTCAGTAACAGATTGTTCTGCCCTGATTTTTCTATGTTAAAAGCATAGTACAGAGCAATGTTTACTGCTTTATAGTTACATGAAATGCTTTATAGTTACTCAGCTTTTTTTCATTTTCACAGACTGATTCCATAATTGATAAACATGTGCTAAGCCCTTCCACATGTCTTGATTCCAGCTGTGGTTCTTCATTCTCCCCTGAAGAGTCAAACTGTCCCAAATGACTGACCCTGCTCTGTCCATTGTCTTACTTCCCACTCCTTGAATAGCTCCCACTGAGATTGGCATGTCAATAAGCCCAGCAGAAATCCTTTGTCCTTGTCATAGCTTTCTTCAGTACTGGGCAGCCTAGTTGACCTGCTCTCCTTCTTAACGGCCTCCTCCTGAGTCTCTGTGAAATCATCCTCTTTCCTCCCTCACATCTAACCACTACCCAGCTCTGGGGACTTGCCTTTTAAGCTGCCTCTGAATTCTGTCTTTACTGTCCTCCAAGCTACATTGCCTCTTTAAAAAAAAAAAAGACTTATTTTATTTATTTATCCCCCTCTCGTTTGCAGTCGCTGCCTTCTCTCTGTGTCCATTTACTGTGTGCTATGTTTGCTCATCTTCTCTTTAGGAAGCACTGGGAACCAAACCTAAGACATGTACTCAATCACCCGAGCCACCTCAGCTCCCTGGTTTGTTGTGTCTCTCATTGTCTTTCCTCTTTATATCTCTTTTGTTGCATCATCTTGTTGTGTCAGCTTGCCATGTCTGCCTGCTGCACCAGCTTACCTTCTCCTGGAGGCACCAGGAACCGAACAGGGGACCTCCCATGTAGTAGTAGGAAGCCCAGTTGCTTGAGCCACATCCGCTTCCCTACATTGCCTCTTGCTGGACTAGTGAGACCACCTGAATGAGAAGCATGCAATTCCACAAACAAAATTTCCTTCCCAAAATGTTTAACTTGAATTCAATACTGATGAACAATCTGATAAATTCAAATGTGAGAGGTTTTTTTAAAACAAGATAATCAACTCTTCAAAAAGAGTCAATGTCATGAAAAACAAATCAACAACAACAACAAAATGGCAGACTATTGTCAATGCAAAGAGACAAACATGATTTGACCAAATGTAAGTGTGAACCTTCCTTGGATTACGAATGAAAGATCTCTTCTCTCTCTCTATATATATATGTACATATATAGAGAGAGAGAAATCCGAAGAGACATAAATGATTTAGGACTATTGGGGAAATTTGAGTATGGATTGCATATTAAATGGTATTATAGAATTGCTGATTTTCTCATGGATGTTAATGGTATAGGGTTTATGTAGAGAGCATCCTTTGAAATTTTTCAAAATAAAAAGGGAAAATAGGGAAGCCTAGAATGATCCCTGTGGTATAGATGAGAGCTGGAGATGTCACTATGAGTTCATGCTTAGCTTAATCTAGATGCAAGTGGATACATGTAGAAATATTTACAGATATGTGTATGAGAGGAGTTAGCACACACACCTTTATCTCCTTGCTTGGTTGCTGGAAAGGCCTGGAAGCAAGTACACCCTAGCAGCCGTGGGCATGCTGAGCACCCAGCCAGGCCTTGCTTTGTAATGTTCTCCAGGAAACAGAACCAGAGCTCCTGGGAGAAATAGCTGATTCTAGGACTGGGGCAGGGAATATGCATTCAAGATGATTCTGGAGTCTCTAGTAGTGCAAGAGAACAAAGAAGTCCCACGAAAGACCCAACAATGATGGAGGCATGCCAAAGGACACAGGAGCTTACCATAAGAGCTCCCCGGGCCAAAGCCAGAATAATCTGAGCAATAAGATGACTGAGTAACATTGGATTCTAACTGAAGCATGCAATAAATATCTACAAGTCCATAGTTAGCCAAGGCAATGAGTGACTAAGTACGCAAGCTGGGGAGAATGGACATCTCTTCCATGCAGAAGGGTTCCAAATCAATCTGCCATACTTTGCTCTTAAGACACCTAACTTCCCACTTTAAGCATTGGCTGCACTCAGGACTTCCTTCCAGAGGGCGCAGTATGGAAAGGGGAGGAAAAAGTAACTTTATAGGGAAGACACCTGACAAGTTGTCAGGTGGCAAGTTCAACAATAACAGTCATAAAGCATGTTGACAGTCTATACCCTTGAAATGATGTCTTAATGTATGGACTTCAGTTAATAATAATGTAACAATATTGTTTCATTAATTGGAACACATGTGCCATGGTAATGTAGAACATTACCAACAGGATTCTGGATGTGGGGTGTATGGGTATTCTCTGTACTATCTTTGCAACTTTTTCAGAAATTGAAAATGACTCTACAATTAAAAGTTAATTAGAAATTATTGAGCTTCTCTTCACAAGAGTCTTAGATCACAGTAATTCATATATACAATATACAGTACTCCCACACATCCACCATAAAACCTTTTCCCTTCCACAGCGATAATCTTTTAACTTATTCATATCATATTTCCTGAAACTGATGTACAGATTCTGAAACAATAGC